>NC_134687.1:523402283-524117908 GCF_050947455.1 Rhinoderma darwinii | reverse complement strand
ACGGGCGAAAAACGCCACAAAAAACTCTGCAAAAATCAGCGTGCAGGCAGAGCAAAATCTGCCTCAAAATACCAAACGGAATTTTGAGGCAGATTTTCTGCCTGCAAAAAGTGTGAACCCAGCCTAAAACTGGAATAGTTCAAGATTTAATTTGTTTGTTTTTGTTTAACTGTTTTATTGTACACATTTTGTTAGTACAATAAACTATGGTACATCGTGAATAATATATATCAGCATACAGAAATCGAACATTAATAAAGAATGTTATCAAATTCAAGCATCTATTGGTATTAACTTATGCAAAGTAGATAAAAGAGCTGTCTTTGCTTAGCAGGCAAAATACAAAACATGTGGGTCAGTTAAAGTGCCCCAATTAATAATAGTTCACCGAATAGTAATTGTGCTCCTCCAGAGTTTCCCCATTAATAATAATGTTCCCCCAGAGTGCTTGCACTAATAATAGTGAACCCCATAGTTGCCCCATTTATAATAGTTCCCCATACGCAAAGTAGATAGTATAGATGTCTTCGCTTAGCATTCAACAGTGGTAAAATACAAAACATGTGGGTCAGTTAAAGACACCAAACAGCATCGCATGTGGGTTCCCCACACTGCCCCAATTAATAATAATTCACCCAATAGTAACTGTGCTCCCCCGGAATGGGAAACTTGTAGAAATTGGTTCGGAATGCACTAGATCCAGGTAGGTGCACGAATAGGGTCCCAACCCAATCGTATTGTAAAAAATATTCGGCACACTGAGTCGTAAGTGATGAATTCTTGAAATTTTTATTATTTTTGATGCCAAGGATTAGTTGCAACGTTTCGGTCAAAGGACCTTCGTCGGGCACTCGTTACCCTGGTTTCTGGTGTATCCAGAAAGGAGCGGAAATCCTCCATTCTTATTTACAGCGCCGATCTTCTGGATACTGTGCTCCCCAGAGTTTCCCGATTAATAATAATGTTCCCTCAGAGTGCTCAGACTAATAATAGTGCACCCCATAATTGCCCCATTAATAATAGTTCCCCTTATGCAAAGTAGATAATATAGATAGCTTCGCTTGGGCCAGGAGGAGAACAACGCTCAATATCCCTGAAAAATCTGATGGTGTCCCACAGTGACCAGATAGAATCAAATGATTCTATGATATTATTTGTTAATGCAGTAAGATACTCCATACGTTGAGGACCTCAATAATTCGAGAACATAGTTCCATTTGGGTCGGAGGTGACTGCTGTCTCCACTTTCTAGCTATGAAACATCTAGCAGCAGTGATTATATGGAGGAGCAGCCTGGCAATCTTGTGCCCTATCTGAATCAGAGGGGTGTTGAGAAGGTAAAATAAAGGGTTTAATGGAATACAGAGGACAGAGACTCACAACCTCTGACCAAAAGATCTGGATTTGGGGGCACGACTAAAAAACATGAGCCAGATATCCCTCAGGAGATCCACATCTCCAACAAGTATCTGGAATGGTGGGGTTGAGTTTATGAAGAAAGGATGGAGTGTGGTGAGATTTTTTTTATCTTGATAGTAACAAAAATGTTTATAAAATTGTTTATAATAAAAACCTAATTTAAGTAATATGTCGTTTTCGGTGATACATTCCCCTTAAGGAAAATGTTCTGGTGTTAATATGCCTGCCTGGCATGCTTTGCCAGTAATGTCTATGGAGAATGCCTGATCCCACTATCATGGCACGAGTCAATGGAAACATGGATCGGACAGACTGGGTTTTTCCGGCCTGATATTATTACTTTGGAGATAAGTGGTACTAGAGATTTTATTGGTAGTTTTTAATTTCCCCCAGTATATAGAAGTATACTGGAGCCAAACATGCAAGTTAATCGGAAAAGCTAGCCTGGTTACTTATGTTATCCTAAATTTATGAGCAGATGAAGTTGTGGTCAGCAGAGATACGACACACTATTCAAATAAGTGGAGAAAAGATCATAACATAGGTTCTGCAATCTTGGCAGTGGAATAGTTAAGAAAATTCTTAAAGAACATGATCTATCTAAATCTTATTCACATGCATCATATCAAGTAGTTCGGCTTAAACAGAGAGAACCAGGAACCAGAGAACACTAAAACAATAATTCTTCGTAGGAAGCAGCCAAATCAGCCTGAATAGCAGCTTTGCACGAGCATAATCTCTTCTTTGGTAGATTTAGTATAGATGACTGGTTCATTCGCAGGAAGCATATTGAAAGTGCCTTGCAATCCAATTAGTACTTAAGTGCAATTAAATATTAGAAACTTTGATAGTCTAAGGAGATGGAGCTTTGATCTTACAACAAAAAGTGTCCTTCCATCAAATCATTAGTTTGATTTTTCACTAATTAATCCTAATTATAAAATGATGCATGACCTACCATAAATAGAACATTTGCTGTATTTAATACAATGACCTCAAAGGTTCTTTTTCCGTCTGTCTTATTCTTTATGGTTCAGAACTTAGCTCCACTATAAATACATGTGTTCCCATACAGAAAAAACAAAGAAATACTGTTGTCATTTTCCCTGTACATCTTAAAAGCGCAAATATTGTATAATCAAATGGACTCTACAATATGAAAAGGAAAATAGAAATTATCTTACACAGTTTTTCGCTTTCTAAAGTGTGCCCTCACTGTCTGCACAATGTATAGGACACTCATAGCAAACTCCTTGCAAGAGGATCTGCCACTAGGTCATAAAAGTTGAACTGGTTTACTGACCTAAATAGTGTAGTCTCCCTGATTCCAGGGCTGTTTTGAATTTTTCTCCTGGACCCCACCCCCCACTGTTCCAGAGATATGGCCCACTGTTGAGTTCCCTCTATCCTAATTTGCTGTAGTTAGCCAACAGGGCGTGAACTACTCTCAAGCTGCCTTGCGCTGAATGGTTAGCATCAGAAGCAGGGAAGCTAGCTCCACCCCATTGGTGAACTACAGCAAATTAGCCTGTAGGGAGCCAACACAACAGTGGACCACATCTCTAGAATGGAGAAGTCCAAGAAAAAAACAAAAAAACAGCACTGGAACCAGGGAGACAGCGCCATTCACATCAATTAACCTGTTAAACCTATATGACCTAGTGATAAATTATATTTAAATGCAGTATTTGCTGGAATATATAACAACTCTCCTTTTCGACATGGCAACAGTCTAAAATGAACCTGCATGGCTGCAAAGTGTGTCAATATCCCCATGTTTCTCTGACAGTCCCTCCAGCAGAATGACATAAGTCTCTGTTTGCGGAAAAAAATGAAGGTTATCAGCAATGCATCTAAATTCCCATGTTAGTCTGTATATTGTTAGAACTCCTAGAGCTAAAGGGTGCACTTCCATTAACAACATTATTCTATGCAATTGTTACCCAGGAGGTGAAGGTGCAGCCTACTGTAAGTGTCTACCTCATTATGGCTGTTGAATGCCAACAATTTATGGAGGATGGAGGAGTTTAATGGGTGGTTCCACAATGACCCTAAAAGCAAGGGCACCTGAAATATCAACCATGTTGAATATCTTTGCTTCATGAATACAGAGAAATAATTCGGAAATATGAAACCAGCAATGACTGCTGGAACTCTTCAATGCATTAGCATTTACATCTGATAGAGTATAGATAATTGCTTGACCCAGTCAAATAGATTAATTCATCCATTCAAGTTCTCCAAAAGGAATTACAGACGCTGGTAGACACATGAAGAGTAGACCAGTTCAGGACTCTATTAAATACTTATCAATACATAGTTTCTCCAAAACTGCACTTAGATCTAAAATGCCTATTTTAAATAATACATTACAACTTGAGGACGAGGCTGACATATATTGACTGCTACAATTAGATGTTTATTGAATGATATACATCTGGGTTTAAAGAGGCCAGTCCTTTCCCACTGATTACACTACGGTCTTACTCTTGATTGAATATCAATCTAAGATTAACTGGATGGTTCAAAATCATTTTTATCTTACATTAAAGCCAAATTGTATTGACCTGTTGAACCCATGCCATCTGAATAATGAAAACATGCAAGAGCACAACACAAAGCGATTATCTAACTATATATATATATATATATATATATATATACATACACACATATATATATATATACACATATATATATATATATATATATATATATACATACATACACAATGTGTTTAGGGAGAAAGTTAATTATATAATGCAGTCATGTATCAAATATGAACAAAATGTTAGAGATTAAGAGAGTTTAATCAATGTGCACTGAATGCCCTCTGCTGGCATCATGATAAAACTGTAAATTGAGCTTTAAAGAGCAATTCCTTTCGAAACGCTGTTTAAAAAAAAATGATACATTTAGAAGGAAGACAATACAGCTGGATGTTTGAGATCAAAAAGCTCCAGCAGCGCCTCCACAGAACAGTAGGTGATAACGCTAATATTTGCAAGAGCATGGAGACCCAGCATCATCAACCACTCAATGAAGCACCTGTAAATAGGTACAGACGTGAACATATCAAGCACACTGAGGAACTGTCATTCACTTAGGAGTCTGAAGAACTCTCTAATGGCTACCCCTTAGTGACCACTAATACGCCTTTTTACGTGATTCACTAATGGGCTTTAGGCTAGGCTGACGCCTTTTCACGTCAGCCTAGTCTAAGTCCTGCACGGGTCTCCCGGGCAGGCAGGAGCCGGGGCTCTGCTGTCTGATGACAGCTGAGCTCCTGCTCCAACGCCCGCGATCGAAGTTTACTTCGATCGCGGCCGTTTAACCCGTTAAATGCCGCCGTCAATAGCGACCGCGGCATTTAACTTTGTTTACAGAGGGAGTGAGCTCCCTCTGTCACCCATCGGCGGCCCGCGAATGCAATCGCGGGTCTCCGATGGGGTGTCATGGCAGCCGGGGGACTGATAAAAGCCCCCAGGTATGCCCTGGACATATGCCTGTTAGGACGCGCCGGAGGCACGTCCTAACAGATTGCCTGTCAGATTTACACTGACAGGCAATAATGCTCTGGTATACGAAGTATACCAGAGCATTATAGCAGCGATCTGAAGATCGCACAGTAAAGTCCCCTAGTGGGACTAATAAAATCAGTCATCAAAGTGAAATAAAGATTATTAATAAAAAGTACAGTAAAAAAATAAATAAAACCATTTTTTTCCATAAAAAGTGGTTTTATTTAGTAAAAGTGTAAAAAAAAAAAAAAAAAGTACACATATGTGGTATCGCCGCGACCGTAATGACTCCATTAATAAAGTTAATATGTAATTTAAACCGCAAAGTGAACACCGTAAAAAAAAAACGCAAAAAACTATGGCGAAATTGCAATTTTTTTCCATTGCCCCCCAAAAAAGTCATAATAAAAATGAATCAATAAGTCCCATGTACCCCAAAACAGTACCATTCAAAACTACGTCTTGTCCCGCAGAAAACAAGCCCAAAAAATTACTACATTGATGGAAAAATAAAAAAATTACGGCTCTTGGAAAGCGACGATGCAAAAACAAATAATTTTAGTTCAAAAGTGTTATTGTGCAAAAGTCGTAAAACATAAAAAAAACCTCCACATATGTGGTATCGCCGTAATCGTACCGACCCATAGAATAAAGGTCACATGTTAATTACGTCGCACAGTGAACGGCGTCAATTTAAAAACGCATAGAACAATGGCGGAATTTCAGTTTTTTTTTATAATCCCCCCCAAAAAGGTTAATAAAAGTTAATATAAAAATTATATGTACCCAAAAATGGTGCCATTAAAAAGCACAACTAATCCCGCAAAAAACAAGTCCTCATACAGCTATGTAGACGAAAAAATAAAAACGTTATAGCTCTTTGAATGCGACTATAGAAAAACGAATAAAATAGCTTGGTCATTAAGGCCTAAAATGGGCTGGTCACTAAGGGGTTAAGTAAAGTCATATTACGTTGGTTTTGTTTTGTATTTTTTTTATGGGGCAACATGAAGAAGTGCAGATCGTAGAAGATAGATGCTGCAACTTCTACAGTTTCTAAAAAAAACAACAAAGGTTAAAATGAATACATGGTACAATACGGCCACCCAAGGGTTGTCACTCTTTTTCCTCTTCACGTGGGTCTATTAGGTAGGGGAGTTTCTAGTGTGAAAGACTCCACCCACGCTAGGCACAGTTTCAATTTGGCAACTAGCTGAATTCAACAACAGTGAAATGAAAACTTTGTATTAAAGTACCCTTAAAGGGAATATGTCATCAGAAAATGACTTATTGTTTGAATCTCGTTTTTTATGTTAATCATATTTTTTAGTAATGTTGGGTAGTTTTTATTTTTTTTATTTTCTATGTCATTATCTGTATTAAAAAATAATCCTGAAATCTTGTAGTTTTCACTCTGGCCACTGAGCCTCACAATAGGCTGACACTTCCTGTTCTGTAGAGATCACTTCTCAGCAGTCATCTCATTATCATCACACGCAGGATTACAATGACAGGTAAAACACCTCTTTATAGATAACACAGGATCCGCCATTGACAATAGATGATGGACACAGCTCCCCTCCTTTCCCTTCCTGCACAATGACCTCTGCATAGGTCACAGATGATGCAGAGAAAATTCTCCCATAGAAGTCAATGGGTACCTTCCACGTTCCTATGGTCCATGTGGCTGCTGTAAAGCATATCTCTGAATGCTGATCTCAAAAAATATAAACAAATTAGAAAAAAAGATTATGTTTCACGATCTGGTTTTAATTAGAAACAAATATATACGTGATCCAATCCCTTTACATGGGTTTTCTGCTTTCAGCAATCCTTTTTTTTTTTAGAAGGATCTCTCAATGGTAAGCTGATCCCAGAGAAAACCCACAGCAAACAGCTGTAATATGTGAGGGATTCGGCAACAAGTGTTTAATTTCCCTGCAGAACCACCATAGGGAAAATGAAGCTTTACACAGTCCCAAATTAAATCAATGGGATGTCGTTCTAACACAGGGACGTGCTGGGCCCTTCAGTGATGCTCTTGGCAGCCACTCTCCACTGTGGCGAACAGATGAGAGTCCTGAATGGGAGATTACAATCTTTTAATTTAGAATTCGCTATAGGGGTATTCGGACATAAGCTTTTTTTAAACTAGACAAACGCTTAAATGTTTAGTTTCTAAAGGGATAATTGCTCATTAACAGTATTTCAGCTCCTTAAAGGCCATATATACTGACAGTTTTAGACATTGGGGCAGATTTACTATTCAAAATGCAACAGAATTCTGCCATGGCTTAAAATGTGACCCCAATGCGCCAAAATTGCAGCAACATTTTACACAAAAAACTGGTATAAACTGAGCCAACCATGAGGAGGTATGAGGAAAAGAAAAGCATGCACCATTTTGATCAATTTGGCACACTTTCTGACTGCTTTGTTTAAGTTTACACTGACTAAAACTTAGAAAGTATTAGTAAATCTGCCCTTATATGTTCAGTGTGCCCCCTGTTAAGTCAACGTACTTTGAAAATGGAACCTTGGGGCTACAACCAGTATGGTGTTGACTAAAGTGAGGTACAGAATCCAAGGTATCTCCCCGAACCCCACTAGGGACCCATGCAACCCATGCAAGGAAGTTTGCAATCGACAAGCTGGACCCCCAGGTTGCAGTCTTCAGAGTAGTCACCGGTTGGCAGCAGTGATGACAGAACTGTTAAGTGGGCAGACGGAGCTGTGGGTCAGAACCAGAAGACTAATCGGGTGCGACAATCCAGAAGGAACAAACTAGTCAGAATTCAGGACAGGAGTAAAAATTGGGAGCTACAGGGAAAAAGGTTAATCCAGAGGGCAAGGCAATAGGCAGAGTCGAGGACAAGATCAGGGTCAGAACACAGGAAGTCAATTTGGAATCAAGCAGGATAAAGGCAGCGTCCAAGAGTGGCAAACTGATACTCAGGCAATGAGCGAGAGACCTGGCCAGGTTGAAATAGCAAGTCTTCATGACATCATAAGAAGCAGCCCAGGAGTAAGCATTCTGTTGCATAGCAACAGGAAGACATAGAAAACACTATTTTGCTGCAGGAATAGGGAGTGGTTGTGCAACAGAGACAGAACAGCACAGGATCCTGGGGAGTTATATAACACCACCTAGAGGAGTTGGAGCTAAGTCATAGAGGATATTGCTGGTAATATCCCTTTAATGTTTGAGTACTGGTAACAAATAAAAACTTTTGAGGCCGCAGATTAGTTTTCTGTGACACACACTAATAATGTAGATAAACGGTTGGGATTAAATTATGGTGTTAATTTGAAAGGTACTGCACATATTCATTGAAATCACACTCTTTGAAATGCAAATTTACCTAATGGCATTTTTTTATCTCACTGCCAGTATTGCACCCGCAGTTCATGCAGACTAAACAGATTTAAAAAATTGAATTTGATTTGTACTTTACTTGTCAACACCCCCTTACCAATTCATCACAGACCCAGTGTGCTAACGGATTGGTCTTTTAGACAGCATTCCAATAAACTGTTCTTAATTAGCATGTACACCGATTATAATGTCAAAGACAGAAAGAGGTGATAATTTATCTTCATGTCATATTTAATGGATTGCCAGTAAACAGCTCACAAGAGCTCTTTATACTAAGTAATAAAATGGGAAGGGCTTTTGTAGCAGTCTAATTTAGTTAACTACATTTAAGATTTACTTAATTCCTACATTTCCTTTCTAAATGTTAAATCTCTATTGCTACAGACGGAGCGTGCTCCTTTGGGACACAAAGTGCGACTGGTGATTGTTAAAGTGTTAAGCACCCAACGTCTTCGTACTCTGTGCTCCATTTTTAGTGCTAACCATGCTGGATGCCTATATTTAGCAAGGGGATTAAAGTCTAATTGAAGGATCAATGGAATGGAAGGCTGGGGCTTGAACATGAGCACTCTGTATAATGCTGGAAATGTACATTAATTTGTACTACTTAAAGAGGTTGTTCGTTTAAGTTTATTTGCAGAAAACCATGATTAATATGGAGGTAAGTAAATACCCCTCTAATCTTAAAGTTATCAAGATATTTGACTGACCCACTTCAAGACCTTTTTGGTTGGTGCATCTAAACCTTAAAAGGAACGTGTCATCAGAAAATTACATATTGCTTAAATCAAGTTAAGAAATGTTTATACTTTTTGTTGAAAAATTTGATGTCATCATCGATCTTAAAAATAAATCCATAACACTTGCAGTTACACTGTCACTCCGGACACTAATCCTTATAATAGACTAACACTTCCTTTTCTGTAGAGATCACTTCTCAGCAGTCATCTCATTATTATCTGTAACGCTTATGGCCGCGGACCGTCATCCTGACTTACCCTCTGACGGCCGCGGCCATGGACGAGTGAGTTCCCGGCAGCATCTCCATTCTAAGAGACCCCGGCACTGACTTCCTGGTCCGGACACGGTCTCCCGCAGGGCGCGCGCTTCCGCGCGTGCACGGCCTTAAAGGGCCAGTGCGCGCACAGTTGCAGAATATCTGCAATTACCCCAGAATGCTGCTGGACTATAAAAGGGGCTCTGCCCTCTTGATCCTTGCCTGAGCGTTGTTGTGTTACCTAAAGTTTGTCATTGCAAATGGTCTCCTAGTGTTTTCCGGCTCCCAGTGTTACCCGTTCCTGCTGCCTGTACCGTCAAGAGCTGGAGTCGTGTTGTGCCCTACGCTGCATCTATTGTGTCACACCCTGCCGGGTGTCTGTCTACTGTCAGAGCCTCATCTTAGCTTGAATCCACCGCTACTGTCTACATTGCCTCATGTACCCTTTCAGGATTATAGACATTGCATTGAACCGGTTTGGCCGCTGCTATCCAGGCTACGCAGTACAGCCCAGTGGGTCCATACCCCGCGCCGTAAGAGTACGCTCAGGCCATGGACCCCGCTGGCCAATTCAAGGGCTTGTCACCCTCCCAAGCCATGCAGGCGGACCTTCAGGACCTGCGAGCACGACAGGATCAACTTCTTGTGGCAGTAGACTCCATGGCACAGCAGCTAGGGGTGCTAGCTGCTTGCTTCTCTGCTCCTGTTCCAGCCTCTCCAACTGATCCTCCTGCTACACCTCCTAGCAGCTCCGGTTCGGATCCTCGGTTCTCACTGCCACTGCCACCTCGTTTCCATGGAGAGGCAAGCGTGTGCAGGGGATTTCTTAACCAGTGGCATATCCACTTCACAATGCAAGCCAGAGCATTTCCTTCATACAGAGCCAGGATCACCTTCGTTATTTCTTTACTTGCCGGCAAGGCCCGGGCGTGGGCGAACCCAATCTGGGAACGACAGGGACCCGTGACCAGAGACATCCAGGGCTTCGTTTGGTTATTCCGGACTGTGTTCGAGGAGCCAGGATGAGTCTCGTCGGCAGCTACTGCTATGCAGAACCTTCGCCAGGAGGACGCCTCCGTGGGTGAGTACACCATCCAGTCCCGAACCCTGGCAGGAGAGCTGTCCAGGAACGACGAGGCGTTAGTAGCTTCCTTCTGGCATGGCCTATAATCCGAGATCAAAGAAGAAATAGCTGCTCAGGATCTACCACCTACCTTGGACAACCTAATTTTACTTGCCACCCGAGTGGACATGAGGCTCAGAGAAAGCTCCCATGAGGTTCGACAAGAGAGAAGGCTTCCTAGACTGGCCCCCAACTTCCAGCAACCCCTCTAGTCTTCATCTACTGCTCCACCCGAGGTACCGATGCAAGTGGATCGGCTTAAACTGGCTGTCCAGGAGAAACAGCGCAGGCGTACTTCTGGACTCTGTCTATATTTCGGCCTCACTGGCCATGTCGTGCGTCTGATTCCCCAGAAGTAAAAAAAAACTCCAATGCCTAGGATTGGTTGGAGAGACAACCCTGGGTGACACAGCATTTGATAGAGAACTCTCCTCCAAGTTGTTCATCCCTGTGACCATTATCGCTGGTGAGAGGCCCCATCCGGTCTCTGCGTACCTGGACTCTGGCTCTGCAGCTAATTTCATACACCAAGACCTTGAGGATCTTCTTCACTTGCCCACTACCCTTCTGGAGAAGCCGTTGATCGTTGCCTCGGTAGATGGACTGCCGCTGCCCAACCCAATATTGTCTGTGACAAAGCCGCTGAGGCTTCGAGTGGGAGCCCTTCACTCTGAGCTCATCTCCCTGTTTTCTTCCCCAAGGCCGTCAACCCCGTACGGCTGGGTTTGCCTTGGCTCCGGCTACACGCCCCAGTCCTGGATTGGAACTCCGGAGAGGTTTTCCAGTGGGGTCCCAAGTGTCTCAACTGCTGTCTAGGGCATATCCATCCACCTCAGTCTCCTCCACATCAGCCATTGGCAGGGTTGGCCCCTTGCTACTCTGAGTTCTCAGATGTCTTCAACAAGGAGGCGGCAGAGACGTTGCCACCACATCGAGCGTATGACTGTCCTATTGACTTGGTTCCTTATTCGTCCCCTTCTCGCAGTAGAGTATACCCTCTATCCTTACCTGAAACCCAGTCAATGTCTGCCTATATTATGGAGAATCTAGAGAGGGTCTTCATATGTAAATCCTCATCCCCGGCTGGGTTTTTCTTTGTGAAAAAGAAAGACACAATCCCTCCGACCTTGCATTGACTACCGGGGCCTCAACCAGATCACGGTAAAGAACAGATACCCATTGCCTTTAATCTCTGAACTGTTTGATCGCATACGAGGGGGCGAAAATGTTTTCCAAACTAGACCTGCGGGGGGCCTACTATCTAATCCGGATTCGTCAGGGTGACGAGTGGAAGACTGTATTTAATACACGTGATGGGCACTATGCATACTTGGTTATGCCCTTCTGCCTCTGTAACGCCCCGGCGGTCTTTCAAGAATTCGTCAATGACACTTTCCGCGATCTCCTCTATGTCTGTGTTGTGGTGTATCTCGATGACATTTTGATTTTTTCCCCAGATCCAGTAACTCATCAGAGACATGTCTGCCAAGTTTTGCTTCGATTAAGGGAGAATCACCTATATGCCAAGCTAGAGAAGTGCATGTTTGAAAGAAAGTCTCTACCCTTCCTGGGCTATATCATCTCCGATCAGGGCCTCAAAATGAATCCTGAGAAGGTAAAGGCAGTCCTGGAATGGCCACGCCCTCAAGGCTTAAGGGCCAAACAGCGCTTCCTGGGATTGGCCAACTTCTACCAGCTGTTCATTCCTAACTTCTCATTGACAGCTCCCATCTCTACCCTCACCAAAAAGGGCATGAATGCCAAGGTGTGGTCTCCAGAAGCAGAGGCCGCGTTCAAGAGCTTAAAGAAGGCCTTCACGTCAGCCTCAATTCTTCATCATCCTGATATGTCCCTACAGTTTTTGTTGGAGGTGAACTTCTCCTCTGTTATTGCTGGCACACTTCTGTTCCAGAGAGGTTCCAAAGGCAAGACTGTGGTATGTTGCTACTACTCTAAGCTTTTTTTTCTCCCGCAGAGCGCAACTAACCGATTAGGGATCGGGAGTTACTGCCCATCAAGCTGGCTCTGCAGGAGTGGAGACACCTACTAGAAGGCACAGCTCATCCAATCCTGGTCTTCACAGACCACAAAAACCTCACCTATCTTCAGACGGCTCAATGGCTGAATCCTCGTCAAGCCAGGTGGTCGCTGTTCTTCGCTCGGTTCCCGTTTGAGCTCCACTACCGACAAGAATGTGAGGGCCGATGCCTTGTCTAGGTCGTTTGAGACAGAGGACACTGTGGAGTCCCCACAGAATATCATTGACCCTTCCTGCATCTTCTCTGTCAACCCTCTGCAAGTTAGAGATATTCCTCTGGGAAGGACCTTTGTACATCTGGCAGGCAGAGGAAGAATCCTTTGCAGGGGACACGGTTCCCAGCTGGCAGGTCACGCGGGTGCCCGTAAGACCCGAGACCTAATTTCCCGTCAGTTCTGGTGGCCCATGCTGCCCAAAGACGTCACAGACTTTGTCTCCTCCTGTACGGTGTGCGCAGCAAATAAAGTTGCCCACTCCAGACCAGCTGGTTTGCTCCAACCACTGCCTGAGCCTGATGCCCCCTGGTGACATATTGCAATGGACTTTGTCATGGATCTGCCTCTCTCTGCTGGATGCAGTGTGTTTTGGGTGGTGGTGGATCGATTTTCCAAGATGGCTCATTTTGTTCCACTGACTGGTCTGCCTTCTGCTTCCCGACTGGCCGATCTCTTCGTCCAACACATCTTCAATCTGCACGGCTTGCCTCTGCATATTGTCTCGGATCGAGGGGTCCAGTTCACCACAAAGTTCTAAAGAGCACTCTGCGAACTCCTCGGTGTAGAGTTGGACTTCTCCTCGGCCTACCATCCCCAGTCCAATGGTCAAGTTGAGAGGGTTAATCAGATTATGGAGAACTATCTGTGGCACTTTTCTCTAGGCAGCATGATGACTGGGTGCAGCTGCTTCCTTGGGCTGAGTTCTCTTATAACAACCATACTAGTGAGTCCACCACCTCCAGTCCGTTCTTCATTGTCCACGGCCAACATCCACGAATACCTCTTCCTGTCTCCACTATGACCCAGGTGCCTGCAGCTGACTCTACCTTCAGGGACTTTCTGCAGATATAGCAGCAGACCCGATCTTCTATTCTGCTGGCGGTTGACCGCATGAAGAAAAAGGCAGAGACTAGAAGGCGAGAACCTCCCCAGATTCTTCCAGGTACTAAGGTCTGGCTATCTTCCAGTAATATCCGGCTGAGGGTGCCATCTTGCAAGTTTGCTCCCAGGTTCCTCGGACCCTTCGAGATTCTGCTGCAAATTAATCCTGTCTCTTACAAGCTTCAGCTGCCTCCTACCCTCAAGATGCCAAACTCCTTCCATGTCTCCTTGCTGAAGGCTGTGGTCCTGAACCGCTACTCTAGGACTCCTAGTTCCGCAGTGACTCCTGGCGGATCGTCAGGAACTTTCAAGGTGAGGGAGATCCTGGCCACCAAGAAAGTAGGAGGAAGGATGTTTTATTTGGTGGATTGGAGGGGATTTGGTTCAGAGGAGAGGTCTTTGGAGCCAGAGGAGAACATTGATGCTCCTGTCCTCGTGAAGCAGTTTCTCTCCCGCTCTGGCCCCAAGAAGAGGGGGCGTAAGAGGGGGGGATACTGTAATGTCTATGGCCGCGGATCATCGTTCTGACTTACCCTCTGACGGCCGCGGCCATGGACGAGTGAGTTCCCGGCTGCATCTCCCTCCTGAGAGATACTGGCACTCACTTCCTGGTCCGGACAATGTCTCCCGCAGGGCGAGCGCGCCCGCGCGTGCACGGCCTTAAAGGGCCAGTGCGTGCACAGTTGCAGAATATCTGCAATTAGCCCAGAATGCTGCTGGACTATAAAGCGGGCTCTGCCCTCTTGATCCTTGCCTGAGCATTGTTGTGTTACCTAAAGTTTGTTATTGCAAATGGTCTCCTAGTGTTTTCTAGTTCCCAGTGTTACCCGTTCCTGCTGCCTGTACCCTGTATCCCGTACTACCGTGCCTCTGTGCCGTCAAGAGTTGGAGTCGTGTTGTGTCCTCCGCTGCATCTATTGTGTCACACCCCGCCGGGTGTCTGTCTACTGTCGGAGCCTCATCTTAGCCTGAATCCACCGCAACTGTCTACATTGCCTCAGTTACCCTTTCTGGACTATAGACATTGCATTGTACCTTTTTGGCCAGCTGCTATCCCACTACGCGGTACGGGCCAGTGGGTCCACACCCCACGCTGCGACATTATCACAGACAGGATTAAAATGAAACATAACACCTACATATAAATAACACATAATCCACCATTGGGCAATAGATGATTAACACAGCTCCCCTCCTATATCTTCCTGCACAATGGCATCTGCACACGTCACAGTGTATGTCTAGAAAACTCTCCCATAGAAGTCAATGGGTCAGCTCCCGACT
This sequence comes from Rhinoderma darwinii, assembly GCF_050947455.1. NCBI lineage: Eukaryota > Metazoa > Chordata > Amphibia > Anura > Rhinodermatidae > Rhinoderma > Rhinoderma darwinii. The sequence continues at coordinate 524,103,053 of NC_134687.1, read as the reverse complement.
ATTGTCTCCTATGATTCACGTGGCTGCTGTAAAGCATATCTCTAAATGCTGTTAACAGCTGATCAGGCAAGACGGCTGCCCCATAATCAAGTACAGAAAATAGAATTAAAAAAAATAAAAAACAAAAATCGACAATTAAAAAATAAAACCAGATTAGAAAAAAAAAATGTGTTTCACTATCCTGTTTAAATTAGTATAAAAAAATACAGGTGTAAGCTAAGGGTGAGATTGGCTCACCAGAGTAGCAGTAGATCCTTTGAAGAGCCCCGGCTATTGTACAATGATGGGTTTCAAACATCCAGTACATGACATCCCCATTTGGAGGTGACTTTGGAGCCAATCACTTGCCATTAGGGTCTATTTTCTTATAATCTGAGCACCATTAACCTTTAAGACCTCATTGATGATATATTGAATGAATTGGTACTGAACTGGTATTTTAACCTGCTCTCAATAAGTATGACCTTTTTCCGTGATATATTGCCTGTGCAATGATAACAACAATGCTTATGATGAAATATAAGGCCTTGATGAAGGTGTAGATCAAGGGTCTCAAACTCGGCAGGGTAAGTGGGCCGCATATAGAAAAAATGGGAAGTTGACGGGCCGCATTACTTTCAAATTTGATACAATACAAAATTATTGTTAATAAATTACTTATTTGAACTACTATAACACTATGTTACTATAATAATAATAATAATAATACTACTACATTACTATAATAATACCGCTAGGTTTAAAATTTGAGATATTTTTCCACGTGCTTATTTCAACAATCCAGTTTTCCAGTTTAAGTGGCGCTAAATGCAGTCCGGCGGCTCAGTTGGCAGCGTTTGGCAGACACACATGTCAAGATTGGGCAGCCCCTTTTTAGATATTGCCACAGTGTCCTCTGTACATACTGCCACAGTGCTCTCTGTGGATGCTGCCACAGTGCCCTCTGTGGATGCTGCCACAGTGCCCTCTGTGGATGCTGCCACAGTGCCCTCTGTGGATGCTGCCACAGTGCCCTCTGTGGCTGCTGCCACAGTGCCCTCTGTGGCTGCTGCCACAGTGCCCTCTGTGGATGCTGCCACAGTGCCCTCTGTGGATGCTGCCACAGTGCCCTCTGTGGATGCTGCCACAGTGCCCTCTGTGGATGCTGCCACAGTGCCGCCCGCAGATGCTGCCACAGTGCTCTTCGCAGATGCTGCCAGAGTGCCCTCCGCAGATGCTGCCAGAGTGCCCTCCGCAGATGCTGCCAGAGTGCCCTCCGCAGATGCTGCAACAGTGATGTCAGGGGCTTGCCCAGAGCTGGAGTCCCGGAGCAGAGCCGCTTCTAGCACTCTGCCTGGGATTCCAGCTCTGCTCCTGACATCACTGTCCATATATGGACAGAGATGTCAGGGGCTACCCCAGAGCTGGAGTCCTGGGCAGAGCGCTAGTAGGCTCTTCCTGGGACTCCAGCTGTGGTCCTGACATCACTGGGACTCCTGCTCTGGGGAAGCCCCTGACATCATTGTCGATGTATGGACAGTGATGTCAGGGTATTCCACAGAGTCCCCGGAGCAGAGCCTATACTAGCGCTCTGCCCGGGACTCCGCTCTGGGGAAGACCCTGCACGCTGTCCATATATGGACAGCGATGTCAGGGATTTCCACAGAGTCCCGGAGCAGAGCCTGTACTAGAGCTCTGCACTGGACTCCGGCTCTGGGGATGCCCCAGACATCGCGTGTTCAAACATGGACACCGATGTCAGGGAATTCCACAGAGCCCTGAAGCAGAGCCGATACTAGCGCTCTGCACGGGACTCCAGCTCTGGGGAAGCCCCAGACATCGCTGTTCGTATTTGTCGATGTATGGACAGTGATGTCAGGGTATTCCACAGAGTCCCGGAGCAGAGCCGATACTAGCGCTCTGCCCGGGTGTCCACTCTTGGGAAGACCCAGAGCTGGAGTCCTGGGCAGAGCGCTAGTAGGCTCTTCCTGGGACTCCAGCTGTGGTCCTGACATCACTGGGACTCCTGCTCTGGGGAAGCCCCTGACATCATTGTCGATGTATGGACAGTGATGTCAGGGTATTCCACAGAGTCCCGGAGCAGAGCCTGTACTAGCACTCTGCTCGGAACTCCGCTCTGGGGAAGACCCTGACTCACTGTCCATATATGGACAGCGATGTCAGGGAATTCCACAGAGTCCCGGAGCAGAGCCGATACTAGCGCTCTGCTCAGGACTCCGCTCTGGGGAAGACCCTGACACACTGTCCATATATGGACAGCGATGTCAGGGAATTCCACAGAGTCCTGGAGCAGAGCCTGTACTAGCGCTCTGCCCGGAACTCCGCTCTGGGGAAGACCCTGACACACTGTACATATATGGACAGCGATGTCAGGGAATACCACAGAGTCCCGGAGCAGAGCCTGTACTAGCACTCTGCTCTGGACTCCGCTCTGGGGAAGAGCCTGACACACTGTCCATATATGGACAGCGATGTCATGGAATACCACAGAGTCCCGGAGCAGAGCCTGTACTAGCGCTCTGCTCGGGACTCCGGCTCTGGGGAAGCCCCAGACATCGCTGTTCATATGTGGAAAGCGATGTCAGGGAATTCCAGAGTTTCGGAGCAGAGCCGATACTAGCGGCTCTGTGTCCCGCGGGCCACGGATGACAGCCCTAGGGGCTGCATGCGGCCCGCGTGCTTGAGACCCCTGGTGTAGATGGAGCACGCACTGTTAAGTTAAAAAAAAAACAGTCTGACACGGAGCAAGCTCTGTCATGTTACATACAGGTCTCAGAGATGTAGAAACATATAGACATGGTTTACTTAAGCATATCAGGGTTTAAAGAAGGTTTCTTACATACAGTATAACAGTTAGAGTAGTTCACAAAGATAAAGGGGTCATGACAATTAGTGGATGTGGCTAAGCTGTAGTACCTGCAACACCTGGACAAGAGCGATGGAATTTCTCTAAAAAAAAAACAAACCCAAAAGTGCAGAAGAGATACAGAATCATGGCTCTTTTGTTCTCACGTTCATAAGGGTCTCATCGATTATACAGTGACGGCATACCCAATCCATATCTGAAGAAACCACAACCGTGCTAAAATAAAAGATCAGTATTGGAACAAATTAAAGCTGCACTAACCTTGGTTTGTAGGTACGGCTGCTCAAATTCTCAGTCTACTTACTTCTTAAAAATCCTATAAAAGTGTCTTATGGAATATGTCTTAACTATCATTGGTGCAAAATGGAAACCATCAGAACCAGAGTTTGAACCACAGCAAGGGGCAAGAAGCAAGTGACAGTAATTCAAAGCCAGCATGACAGTCTGCTTGAGAATTGGCCAATTTATTTTCAGGGAGTTTGGGAAATGTCAGGTCCATTTTTAAACACATGGACAGTTTTTCCCCCTCCATAAACTATAAGTGACAAAATAGTAATGACTAAAAGGAGAGGGGATAACACTGGAACACTTTGCCACAGCTTTTAATAACATGAAGAAAGTTTGACAAACTACATAGTAACCAAAAAGAGAACAACTTTAGGCTTATTAGTTTTTACATTATAATAGAAAAATATAGTCTACTAACCACAAAAGCTGAAAATTACATTAAAGTAACAATACACAGCTCACTGAAATGATTTCTTGTTTCTTTAATATTTTTAAGAAAATTCTATAAAAGAGCAGAACATTTTGCTATTTATAAAGCAGGGCCGTAGTAGATTATGCATCCCTCTTCACCAACACTTGGACCAGTGGATTACATCTGGATCAAACCCCAAATGCCACCATCATTGGAAACAGGAAACCAGTAAGAAACACTGGGTGGTGAAGAGTTCTAATGATGTCATATCGGTTTTTCTGATCCATTGTTGTCACCAGAACTAATAGTGTTAATATATTACATCTCAAACTACTTCAGCCTCAAAATCTTGTTTCATATGCACTACACCATGAATGCAGCTTAACCAACAGCCACCGGGGCACTGCAAGTGATCCTATAATCCAGCTTGAAAAAGAAAAATAGCATTACTACATGTTACCCGCTGGTATCTATGGCTGGTACAGATGTTGGCAATAAAAGCAATTCAATAACAAAGTGCCATTGTCAGGAGGGGTGAAATGGATACAAAGGGCCGGAAAAACTGCTAATTCAAATACAACAGTAGTCTGAATTATACAGAAATAACATAAAATAGTGTCGAATATGCAGGAAATTCCCAAGTAGAATACAAAATAGTTTTACCTTCTGACACAACTCACAAGAAGACTTGTCACCAAGGCCCTGTTCACATTGACTTTTTTGCAGGCATTGATCTGATTTTGATCTGCCTGCACACCGTTTGCCGCATTTTTCGCTCGCGACCATTTATCCCCCCCTCAAAAACGCTGCGAAATACGCTTTCTATGCCTCCTATTGATGTCATGGGGAGGTCAGAGGCGTAAATGCCCGAAGATAGGGCATGTCGCTTTCTTTTACCGCGAGCATTTTTTTAAAATCAATGGGAGGCATTTTCAGCCATATTTTGGCGCGGTTTCCGCATAAAAAAACCTCAGTGTGGACAGGGCCTAAGAGTGGTGTACTGTTGAGGACTATTTCCATCCAGTTGAAGGGTTTAGTCAATTAACTCTGTTCTTACCTAGAGACTGCAAAGAGCTTAAAATAATGTCTATTGTTAGGATTTACTAATGGCAGGGAAAGTCCCACATAAAATGTAACTTTTATTAAATTACAAATAGAATGTGAAAAAAAAATGTAAAAAAAAAAACAAAAACACCCCGATGTTGGTGTTCTGTTGAATACGGTTAGGTAAATCAGGACGTACCGAAGACTCAAAAAATAAGCATTGCAATACTTGATACTAAATCTTTGAAACAAGTATGCCCTATCGTTCAGTTAGCTCCCAGGCAGAATGGTATTAGCTAGATTATAGGGATATGTAGAATACAGGACTCAGACTTGAATAGCCTTTGGCTGGTTACTATTAGGGACAGTGCTTATTCAGGTGTGAGTCTCCAATAGCCTAACATCCATAGGGCGGACACTTAGGAGGATAAATACCATTCTGCCTGTGAGCTAACTGAACGATAGGGCATACTTGTTTCAAGGATTTAGTATCAAGTATTGCAATGTTTATTTTTTGAGTCTTCGGTACGTCCTGATTTACCTAACAGTATTCAACAGAACACCAACATCGGGGTGTTTTTGTTTTTTTCATATTTTTTTTTTCACATTTTATTTATAATGTAATAAAAGTGAAATATTAAGAGGGGCTTTTCCTGCCATTAGTAAATCCTATTTTTTGACACAGCAGGGGATATATGTAATTGAACTTGTATCTTTCAGTTACTTGGTAACCAAAGTCTATTGTTCGCTCAACATTTGCATTTTTCAATGAATACAGGGCAACTAAATGGGCAGCAGTTGCGCTATCCAAGAGGGAACATGACTAAGGGGGCCTTCCTCTTGCAATATTCAGCACGCAATAGTTGTACTCCTGTAGTTGTCCCCAGAACTAAAATACATTTTTTAAAAATGTCATGTCTTTAACATATGAGCACTATGGGTATCACAGGCAGGTGAGAGCAGTAAAACTGGTTTACAGCAGCACTGCTGTGCAAAATGACTGCAGAGCACATGTTGAGACGCTTAACAGGGAGCTGCAAAACCATTGTCTAACAAAATAACAGAAAGAGATTTGTTATGTTAGACGTGTAACAGTAGAAAGGCAACGGTGAAACTAACAATGATGAATAAATACCACAAAAAAACTCACACAAAGCATAACATAATAAAAGAAGAAAATGCCGTTAAATGTGTGTAAGATAGCGAATGATCATCTGCGCACCATGAAAACTGCCATCTTGGTATATTACAGAGTGTATATGCTATGTATTTGAAGGTAAACAGGTGTTAAACTAATTTCTAGAACAGTGAGAAAACTTTAAGCAGAAAAACGTAACAGAAAATGTTTAAAACGTGCAAAATATAATCATAAAAATGAAGACATTCATACGAACGAACATCAAAAACCTATAATTGTGTATTATATTCTAGAGACAAACATAAAACCTATGATGCGCTACTGTTTATCTAGGTGCAGGTTCATGATTATAACTTCTACATGGATCATTTTTTAATCTTAGACAAAACTAGCTCAATCTACCTAATACTCTGCACTCAAACTAAAATGTAAGGGGCAATAAGGTCATCTGCTTTCTGTAAATCCTCAGATTTGCTAGAAAAAGAAATCTGGACCAGTAAATCTTTTAATCAATTTATGGATTAGGGCAGGGTTAAACTCATTTAAGGAGCTAGGTAGCCAATCCCCTAGAAAACTGCTACTGGTGCAAGCTTTTTGGAATTTTTTTCATTGAGGTCTATGAAAGTTGTCATTGCCAGGTGACTCAATCCAATATTCCAGGAGAGGTCGAGTCTCTAAAGCTTACACAATTTTGCCTTTCCCCGGACTAAGGGGGCCATTCATGGAGAAATTTTTTTATTTAATGAGAGCGGAGAATGGGGCCATATATGGGTAGTTATTTCATAACAACTGCTGAGCCCAAGTTAATGTACTCCTAAGTGCGGATTGTGAAAAACCAAAGATAAGTTGACATATCAATAACTGAATTAAAACAAAGATTGCAGATGTCATGATCTAACGGTATGTGGACCCACTAGGCCGCTCCGCCGTAGCGGAGTGGCAGCTGGCCTAACAACAGTCTATATAAAAGTCTATGCGAAGTCTATAGCACAAGAGTACCTGTAAGAGTACAGAAAGACACGAGGTATAGCAGAGGCTTAGGCACGGACGGAGCTTGGCATGGTAGATGACACCAGACATGGCAGATGACACACTCAACTCCAACTAAAGGATTAGGCTCAGGAGACAAATACTGTGAGCAGAAAACAACTAAGGGACAGTTTGCTATACGAACATGGGTAGACAACAACGCTCAGGCAAGGAGTGGAAGGGCAGAGCCATTTTTATAGTCCAGGGTGATCTGAGGATTGGTCAGGGAAGATGTCACATGTGTGCGCGCTGGCCCTTTAAGGCAGGGACTGAGCGTGCGCAGCCTAGGGTTTCAGAGCAGAGCAGGACGGCCGCGTGTGCTGGTGTCTCCTAGGAGGGAGGACGTTGCCAGGAAGCCAGGGGTCTGCGGTCGCGGCCGTCACGAGTTGAGGAACGGTGGCGGTCCGCGACCGCTACAGCAGATCTCTTAAATGCTTATAAATGATACTCCATAATTCAAGAATGGCAAACATTTTTTCCATAATTTTTCTAGTAAATTCTCTCAAATGCCAAGGCACCAGTAAAGCTGGGGCTACAAGGCAACAGTACATTTAGGTATATTGCTGTAAATTGGCAGTTTTTTTTACAGCGACACGTAAAATTAAGCCTCGTGGGAACAGAACACCGTAAATCCCATTGCAAGCAATGGGCAGATGCTTGGAGGCGTAATGGTGCCGTTCTTTCAGGCGTAATTCGAGGTGTAAACGGCCCGAATTACGTCTGAAACCACTGCGTGTGAACATGCCCTAACAGTGACAGCCAAAGGACCCCCACAACAGTGAAAGCATGAGAACCCCTCAAATACGGTGGCAACCAATAGGATCCTCATAACAGTGATAATAAAAAATACCTTGAGGGGTGCTTTCCCTGGATGGAAGACTGTAACCACTCTGACTTGCCCTTCTCGCTACCCTGCTAAAGTATTGGCCACATCATGATGAGGTGGCATGTGCCAGGATAATTCTCATTTATGTCCTGAGTTAACCATCCATGCCCTTGCGAGACCACTTAGTTTCTCTTATGGACTATAAAAAATGTAGAGATACAACTATATAAAAGGGACTATAATAAAAGGTAGATTATTTTAATCAACTTCTATTTCATGCCCAAAACCAATAGAAATGCTGGACATGATAATCGGGAGGGAAATGATCATAGGGAGTGACATATTGTCACACATGACCTTACATCTTCTAAATATATGAAATATGACAGGTATACCTTACTCTCAGTTAATGACATGACATGCTATACATGATATATTACATATATTATATATACAAGAATGCATAGTGCAAGGCTTAAAGGAGCACTCTAAATATTTAAGGCCTGAAATTGACTTCTATCAATGCAACCTGCCTTAGCGAGAAAATAGATTATTTAGCAGCCACAGTTAACACTTTGGCTGCCACACCGGGCAGGACTGCAACTGATACGCTTGTAATAATCTTTATCACCATCATGATGATGTTATCAGTAAGTCATATATATTTATAAACAGTCAATCACATTATTAATCAGCCAAGAGGTTACCCAGTAAGGAAAGATTTCTTTCTATACAATATTTTCCTTTCCTAGTGCAGCAACAGATCAATTTCTGACTCATATAGTCCTAGTTTCGCTGTCCCCTATGTGCACTTCATCACCCATTCTGTTCATCAATCTACCTGAAATGTTATTTCTTGGTATCTAAAAAGAGTAATCAACATTTTTCCTACAATATAAATTGCTTCAAATGTCACAAACCACACCACTTTATTCTGCATATTTTCAATCTATTTCAGAACACATATATTAAATGTACAGGATCCCAGAATACAAATGACTTCAGCAGAGTTACCCAGACTCTTTAAGTGTGATAGTGCACTTAAAGTGCTGCCCAGTAGGACATCCCCAGGAAAATGTATATCATAGTAGAGGGGAACGCCTCCTCAAGATCCCCATCTATTTATCAGAATCAAGAGAAATTGAGCAGAGTGGTCGCTGCCAGAGAAACGTACACCCACCAGCAGCTTCCCTTAGTGAGTAGCTGATCATCAATGCGTTCTCATTTGCAAAAGGGGTTGTGCATTAAGTAAACAAAGTTTTATCCATAAAATTATCTACACCCTCTTTTTAGTGCATGATGGCGTGGACTCTAATGATGGCTTATATGTATGCCCTCTCTGTTTTTCTTTTGGGCTAGGGCTCCACAGCGACTTGTGGTCAAGCAACAGCTGCTGAAAAATTGTAGGTTACCATAACGCTGGCACATTCCCTGTTACCCTATTTAGAAAATACTTGACACACAAGTTTTTTCACCAAAGGGAAACATTAGTGTTATGTTTTAACCCCAACTGTTGAATGACCAGAAATCACCGTGGAGTCAAAGCCTTAAAGAGGCTCTGTCCCCACATTATAAGTGCCCTATCTCCTATATAAGGAGATGGGCGCTACAATGTAGGTGACAGTAATGCTTTTTATTTTAAAAAACGATCTATTTTTACCACTTTATTAGCGATTTTAGATTTATGCTAATGAGTTGCTTAATGCCCAAGTGGGCGTATTTTTACTTTAGACCAAGTGGGCGTTGTACAGAGGAGTGTATGACACTGACCAATCAGCCTCATGCACTCCTCTCCATTCATTTACACAGCAGCATGGTGTTCTTACTAGAACACGATTTGCTGCCACATACACACACATTAACGTTAATCCAATGTCCTGATAATGAATATACATGACCTCCAGCCTGAACGTCATGTGTATTCAGTATCCTGACACCTCTGAATCTTTTCTGTGAGATTTCCAGCAAGGGAAACAAAATCTCGTTTAGATCGTAATCTCGCGAGATTACGCATGGCTTGCTGGAATCTCACAGAAAAGATTCAGAAGTGTCAGGATTCTGAATACACATGACGTTCAGGCTGGAGGTCATGTATATTCATTATCAGGACACTTAATTAACGTTAATGTCTGTGTATGTGGCAGCACATTGTGTTCTAGTAAGAACGCGATGCTGCTGTGTAAATGAATGGAGAGGAGTGCATGACGCTGACTGGTCACTGATTGGTCAGCGTCATACACTCCTCTGTACAACGCCCACTTGGTCAAAAGTAAAACACGCCCACTTGGGCATTAAGAAACTCATTAGCATAACGCTAAAAATCGCTAATAAAGTGGTTTAAAATAGATCGTTTTTATAAATAAAAAGCATTACTGTCACCTACATTATAGCGCCGATCTCCTTATATAGGAGATAGGGCACTTATAATGTGGTGACAGAGCCTCTTTAAGTAGTAGCTAGGATGAATTACCAAAATTATGAGAATTACTTCAACTTCGGTTAACACAAGAAGGGATAAAATTCACACATCCCTTATATACAAGCAAGGAAATGACAATTGTGTTAAATTTTGTTCTACTCATTCTTAGTGTGTGAAATAGTATAGAAGTGTGTAGATATAGAATGTGATGACAGCGATGTGAGTAATAGTCATCGGATACTTACAGAAGACAGACTTTCCGAAAATAAAAATGTTGCCAGTAACAATTTCTTTTTAATAAATGTTCTGAACCGGTATGAAATTGGCAGAGAGAGGAGCACGCTCACTAACTGTTACTAATCACTCAAACATCAACTTGGCCATATTTGAACAAAAGGTTAGTGACCCATGTGGATTTTTTCTTGTCGGAGCAGTGTGAATTAATGCGTATGTACCTGATGTTTTATCTTACAAACATTTACATTTGTTATGTAGCTAAAGGCTTAGAGACAGACAACCAATTCCTCCTTCTCATAATGTTTTTGTGGAAATGTCTGTGTACCCGTGAAGAGGATCTTTCTTATTCATTGGTTACACAGTGAAACATTAGTTTCCAAAAAGTTCTATTTCTTTAGTTTTTAAAATGTTTCTCTTGGATTTACAGATTGTGTTGAAACTTTCTAGTTTAGATGCTGCTGCAATAATGTATATGTGCCGGGATGATGAGGACGGTGGCTACGGGAACAGTGGAGGAGCAAAATGCCCTAGAATTAATTCACACAGTGGTCCAAAAGAAGAAGTAGACACAACGTGACAAATTATGTATTTTTCTACACTTTTATGCCTGTCGAAGAAGGCAGTGATAAAATTAGCAAAAATGATGGTATTAACTATTATAAATATTAAAATATAATAAACAATTATAACTATTTTTAACAATGCTTTTTGCTATGGGGACCACCAGTAGATTTATTAGCAGCAGTTCCACTTTTAGGAACCGTAGTAATATAAACAGACAACACCTTTCCATTACAAGCAATAACTTTCATGAAATCTTCTGATTCTTTCGCTGATCTATTTTATGCAGATTTTACATGCAGAGAACACACAACATTGCACACTCCATAGAAGTAATTTAAACGGCTATCACACAGAAGTTCCTCCAAGTCATTTACATAATAAGAAGTTATATACACAGAGTGTGTAATGTAAATGTAAGTCACAAGACATCATCAAGGCATGTGACATCATTGACACAGCTTTGCAGCCGCATAGGAAAAACAGTGCAGCTTATTACTAATTTATTCTTATATTGTACGGCATATTTCATTGTAGTACATCAAGAAATACACTAAAATTTCTTCAAGCTAATATTATTTGACACACAACATCCATCTTTTTCCCAGCACCCAATTTTCTTCAGGGATATAGAAAGAGTATTTAATTTACTGTGCACTCTATGGGCACTCATTGCTTATTATGCTTCCCATTGTGGTAGCAACAACTGCAGGGGGCACGAAGGAAAGGAACAAAAAGGCTGAATAAACAATTAATGTGAACGTATCATATAAGAAATTCACTGTCTGTCTGAGCCAGTTCCACTTAGAAGGGGAAAAGATCAGCAGTCTCCATAGGGAACGGCTTGACTTTCAAACATATATATACATATCTATATATATATATATATATATATATATATATATATATATATATATATGTGTATATATACATATATATGTATACACATATATATATATACATATGTATACATGTATATATATATATATATATATACACACATATATGTATACACTTATATATATATACATACATATATATATACACACACACACACACACACACACACACACACACACACGTGTATATATATATATATATATATACACACACACACACACACACGTGTGTGTGTGTGTATATATATATATATATACATATATGTATATATATATATATATATATATATAAACATATGTTTATGTGTATATATATACATATATGTATATATGTATAAATATATATATATACATATATGTATATATATATATACACACACACACACGTGTGCATATATATATATATACATATATGTATATATATATATATATGTATACATATACATAAATGTATACATGTATATATAGACATATATGTATATATATATGTATACATGTATATATATATATATATATATATATATATATATACACACATGCTACAATTGAAGTGCATCATTATTAGATAGGCGGTCGGACACAACACATAGGTGTTGAGTTGGGAGCACAATGGTCAAGCACATTATAGAGGTCAAAGTTCATCAAAGGAGAGGTCAATGATTTCCATTGTAACAAGGTGAACGCCAACCAAAGGCAATTTGTTTTTACAATTTTGTAATCACGCACTGCCGAATATGTTGGCGCTATATAAAGATTCTATATTATTTTGTTAACCACATATACATGTATAATATATATTATACATGAGTATATGGTTAACGAAATAAATAAATAGCTTGCGGAATGCTTTGTGCAGGTCCCAAGGCCAATCTTACTCTATATCCATACAGTGTTTCTAATGTTCTACAATTGCGTCATTTCCCATGCCCAATTTATTTGTAAGAAGTTTACATATTTCTATTTTCAGTATATTCATCAATAAACATATAGGTATTGTGCGGAGGTGATTGATGGTTATGACAGGTGTAGCCTCCCTGCATAAATTATACGGATCCACTTTTCAATGATGTATAGTTAAAGGAAGACAACGAAGATAGATTGGGAAACGAATAGCCGCATAGCATTAACAAACGTAGAAAATAGAAGGGTCATTTTTCTTTAAAGGGCATGACAACAAATACATCTGCTTCAATGATTCACTTTACATTTTATTAAACATCCAGCAAGCAATAGAAAAACAATCCTTAAATCAATCATTCATAATAAGATATATCAGAATATCGGGGGGCTTGTGTTGTAGGAGACCAAATAAATGCACATCCTTATTATGGTCGACATGGAGCTACAAATATTACGGGGTTACCAAGGCAACGAGAAAAACAGAAAAGGCGAATACAAACATACTTCCATTAACTATTCCTTCAAAGAAACCTTTTATAGAGTAATTGTATGTTTCAATATGTCTTTCCTCATCCCACAAGAGTCATTATGTGGCTAACAATGGTCTTCTGTATGACAGCATGACTGCAAATACAAGCTACAAAAACAAGCTGATAGGTGTCTTTTCTAGCAATTCCTAATTGAATTTCCTGTAGGTAAGATGGGTAGCGAGCCGCACAGCATTATGTTTTCTGGTTACATTTCTCACAGTATTCTGCAGTGACATGAAGCCGAGCTCATCAATTCAACTTAACCCTTTTAAGCTCTAGTACATTTTGTTGTCTGCAACTAGACTAATACCCAACTCTCAATTGTTCCGAATAATTATCAGGTTTTACAATGTCGGCATTCTATAAAAACATTGTCAAAATGAGAAACCATCAATTTATTATTTTATAGCTTTAATATAATTTCACAAAAAAAAAAATTGCTTAACAACTATTCCATATATGACCAAATCTATCCAGGTTTTACTCTGACCCTGAAACGGAATGGAAGGGAAAGAAGAGAAAGAAGTTTGAACAATTCAGAAAAGCAAAATGTAGTCTCAATGGCAGATAGCCAGGAAATGATCCGCTAGTCACATACAGCTCCTGGCCACTGTAGAAGAGAACGCACAGCGGGGAGCATCAGCCCTGAAGTGCGCAGTAAGAAAACAGCAGAGGGGACCTGGTTCAAGATTTTACTGCTCATTGTGGTCCGACCACTGAGACCCCACCGATCCTTAAAACAAAAGGGTCGTCTATTTTTTTCTCCGCTCTGGATCAGGCACTGTACAGAGAACTGCAAAACAGACTCTTTCAAGGGAATGGGGCTGTTGCAAATGGGGCCCTTTGTTTTACTAGTGTATTCCATAACTTACTGGTTTTAAAAACAAAAAACAAAAACTGAAATACTTAAGGATTCTAATGGAGCGGAGAATGGCTACTAAGAGTGTCCCCTACTTTAGAGGATCCGATATGTACAGTGGTGCTTGAAAGAATGTTAACCTTTCTGAATTTTCAATATTTCTGCATAAATTTGACCTTAAACTATATCAGATTTTCACACAAGTCCTAAAAATAGATAAATATAACCAGATCAAACAAATTAGTCCAAAACATTAGACTTGGTCATTTATTTATTGAGGAAAATTATCCAATATCACATATCTGTGGACCATTGTTCTAGGTGGCCCACGGCCCGAGATATGGCTATTTGACGTGATCCCCCTTCCCTCCAGCCTCAGTCTCTTACACTGTGTGAAGAAGCGTCATGCGGATAGGACAGCGTTAGAGGCTGTGAGGTAGCTTCACCTCAGGTTTAAAGGGCCAGCACCCTGGCCTCAGGGCCAGTTGTTGTTGTGCTATTTCCTGGTCACTGACCTTGAACTTTTCTGTTCTGACCTATTTGTCCCTGACTATTCTCTTGAATTATCTGCTGTACCAGATACTCGACTCTGCTACATCACTGGATTGCACGACTGCTCTTCCGACCACCGCTTTTGTACTGTATTACCTTGTCGAAACCCTTGATCACCAGACTACTGCTACTGTACTTTGTACCAGCCCTGCTAAATCACGAACCCTGAATTGCTTGACTTCACTGCGTCATATTCCTGATATGTGCTATAAGACATTTGTGGCTGTTATTCCAAGCAACCATATCTCCTACTTTATTATAGTCGTGTGGTACCGAAGTCTTGGGGCCAGCTGAGCACCTTAAACCTCAGGTGAGGTTGTGTCGCCTGGGTGGTTATTTCTATTGGTATCATAACAGGTATAGTGCTAGAGAACAACCAATTCCATAGGTAAGGACAGAGTGAATGTCTGAAAACATTCTCCAATCTAATATCAAAGAAATGTGCGAACATATTAGATAGTAGGATATGGATAAGATGTACATAATATATATGTAATAGTCACCAAGAAAATGATAGCTCCAATAAAAGGGTCAGTATTACAGTGTAATAGAATAAAAGGGTCAGTATTACAGAAATGTCATGCTACAATTTGCTCTGCTTGTAGCAGCAGTACATACATTATGCTATTAAAACCACAGTTACATATGCCAGTAGCATCTTAAGAAATGGGAAATAAACACCAACGCTATAACTTCTGCCTGCTTAGAAGTCGTCACAGGGTGGCAGCACTGTTAGTAGTATGCCCCCTGAACCCTTCTATGCCTCCTACTTCTCTTACACATAGATGCCCAGGTAACCTTTAGACATTTTGGCATTGGATACTCAAGCTATCAATCTCTCACGGTAGGTGATGATATTTTTTCCTTTAGTGTCCCTCTAAAGAGCAATGGGAAGGGGTGAGGGGTTCACATTTTTCCTTTAATCTGATAAAGGCTTGCATCAATGTCAATGCATTTTCATGTTTATAAAAAGGAATAGACCACTACAAATCAATGCACTAGGAGCAGCCCCATATTACTGCTTCAAGTCTGGCCCATACGCAAAGAGTGTCTCAAGCTGTAAGCAAGGATTTGTCTTGAAGCCTTAAGTGTGTTATCTAGTTTCCTAGCCAATACAAAGGATATGAGTAATAGCTAAAATGTAGAGATGTGTGGAAAATGAAAAGCAGATTTGACCCTTTGTATGGCAAGACTAACCGGATGCATTCCGTGGTGTCAGACTTCAAAACTTAGAATTCTCAGAGTAGAGCACAGAGACAATTGATGGAAAACTTAAAAGCAAATATTACTACTTCTTCCTTATTAACGGTGGTGAGACAAAAAAAACAACAACAAAAAAAACAACAACAGATGAACAGAAAAAAAGAAAGAAAACACACTACATAATTTAAAGTATGCTGCCTTTTGGCTTCTAGGAATCGGGAAACAGAATCTCAAAGGGTTTTATTTACTTGGCTTTGACAGCTTGTCTTTCTGTGCCCCCATTTATCCTATCTATACTAACAACCTCAAGCTTCCATATTTATAGACACTTTTTTGTTAAGCTCTTGACATCCACTAATTAGTTATTAGTTATGTGAATACTGCAACGTAGCTTAGTGCATTCTACTCATAAATAAGCAAGAGTGTGTCACGGCATGAAACAGAATTACAAATCGAGTTATGTTATTAGCTATGGTAGGTCATCTCAAGAGCTGGAATCATTTTGCTTTGATTTATGAAGATAAACAATGCATGAGATATAAATATATATATATATATATATATATATATATATATATTTTATATAAAATTATATGTGGATGATACTTGCTCAAGCCTCAAGAATGGGCTAAAATAGGAACAAAGCAGCTGAGATACGGTATGTATGCTCTGGGCCAAATTATTTTTGTATGTGGCAGTGGTGAAATTACTGCCCCAAAGGGCACAGTCATGGAGTTGTGCGTAGGATCTCCATATTTAAAGAGGCTCTATCACCAGATTTTGCAACCCCTATCTGCTATTGCAGCAGATAGGCGCTGCAATGTAGATTACAGTAACGTTTTTATTTTTAAAAAACGAGCATTTTTGGCCAAGTTATGACCATTTTTGTAGTTATGCAAATGAGGCTTGCAAAAGTCCAAGTGGGTGTGTTTAAAAGTAAAAGTCCAAGTGGGCGTGTATTATGTGCGTACATCGGGGCGTTTTTAATACTTTTACTAGCTGGGCGCTCTGACGAGAAGTATCATCCACTTCTCTTCAGAACGCCCAGCTTCTGCCAGATCACGCTGTGACGTCACTCACAGGTCCTGCATCGTGTCAGACGAGCGAGGACACATCGGCACCAGAGGCTTCAGTTGATTCTGCAGCAGCATCGGCGTTAGCAGGTAAGTCGATGTAGCTACTTCCCTGCAAACGCTGATGCTGCTGCAGAATCAACTGTAGCCTCTGGTGCCGATGTGTCCTCGCTCGTCTGACACGATGCAGGACCTGTGAGTGACGTCACAGCGTGATCTGGCAGAAGCTGGGCGTTCTGAAGAGAAGTGGATGATACTTCTCATCAGAACGCCCAGCTAGTAAAAGTATTAAAAACGCCCCGATGTACGCACATAATACACGCCCACTTGGACTTTTACTTTTAAACACACCCACTTGGACTTTTGCAAGCCTCATTTGCATAACTACAAAAATGGTCATAACTTGGCCAAAAATGCTCGTCTTTTAAAAATAAAAACGTTACTGTAATCTACATTGCAGCGCCTTTCTGCTGCAATAGCAGATAGGGGTTGCAAAATCTGGTGACAGAGCCTCTTTAAAGAATTAAAATAAAAAAATGCAATTATGATATTGGTTACTTCACTTAAATCAAACTTACATAGATTCAGTATTTTTTAAAATACAAAAAATTTGTTAGTTAAAAGTGTACCTAACTTTTTCAGAATAAGCGGTCATATGTGTGTACATGAAGAATAACATTATTTCTGGCCATTATATGACTTATATTCTAAATTTTTTAGCCATTTTCCCCTATGCAAGCTCTTGCTAAGTCTCTGAGCTACTGGGCGGAGCCTAACTACTATCATGTCTTCTGTATCTTGCTCACATAGGAGAGCAGGATTCTCCTCTTATGTCTCTATCCAGTACATAAATATATAGATGCTGCAGCAGAAGCATGGAGGACATTATACAGCAGAAATTAGCAGTGTAGCGGAGAATCCAGTACTGGGCTGAGATATAACTCTCACCAGCAGCTGCAGCAGCAGGTATGTGTGTGTGTCCGTGTCTCTCATTTTGCTCCCTCCTCCCCTCTCTATAGACTTATATGGGCAGCGTGTCTGTGTCTCTCTCTCCCTGCTCCCCTCTCCATAGACTTGTATAGGCAGGCAGTGAAGAGACACCCCCCCAATTTCTGCAGTTCATCTGTAACTAAGGATAGACTTTGCTCGACAAAAGCGCGTGGACAGCAGATTACTGAAAGGGAGAAACCTAATGGCAGTAACTTCACAGAGGATTCGCATTAAACAAACAACTACATTTTAGCAGTAAGTAAATTACAAAGTTGATCTACGTAAGGTATACTATTAGATTAGTATTAGTTATTTGAAAAGTTAGTGTCCATTTAAATATTTTTTACGATTTTTCTTTTACACCCAGATTCTGATCACAGTTTATCACTTTAATCTAGTGGGCGTTTATTCATATCTGACAAGATTCTGTCAATTAGCAGTCTCTTTTTGCAAACTACAAACAGGTTCACATCCTGAAATGCAAATATATGGGCCTAGTTCTTAGAGAAACTTCACAGAATGAGGCCATAAAAACAGCGCCACACCTGTTTTTGGAAGACAGCAGCCATGCATTCCTAATCCTGGACAACCCCTTTAACCCAGAATTCCCTAGTAGGAGACAACTTCATCAGTATGGCCCAAATAACAGAGCACGTTTATATTCCCACACTTGCATATAATATATTAAAATTTGGTCTCCAAGAGACTATTGACATGCTGTTCACCCTGATCAGTAGTCTGTGCAGATGAATGTATCATTTCCATATAGCCACTTGTACACCACTTATCCTGCATTACACAAACTCCATTTATGTGAATGGGCACTGTGTAATTCTTTATTTCCCCTGTTGTGGTGCTGCAGGGAAAATGAACACTTATCGTCAGTCTTCTCCACAGACTGCAGCTAATTGCTGGTGGTCCTTGCAGGAGGACGCTTTGTAATCAGTTTATAGTCAAAGGTTCCTTCTAACAAGTAGGGATTGTCCACAGAGCCCCTTTAACATGGTCGAGCACAAAAACATGGAAGCAGAATGTGTTTTATATTTACCAGGTTGTTTTTGTCTGAGCATATTGACTCTTAAGCCAATACATTCAGTACTTGTATAAAGACAAGCAGGACGGCAGCACATGCATCTAAGTAAAATTCCAGGCACTTCAGTGTTATATTGTGTATCCATAAACTATCCTCCAATCCTGTACAGGTCCTATCAGAGAAGAACCATGAATAGAATCAGCTTTTCAGAGGACTGGCCTTGTATAGGCATGTATGTCTCCTTTCTAAATTACAAACATCTACTCATCCCAACTCAAGAGGTTTCTGAAAAGGGAGCTCACCTTGAGTCTAAGATAAAGCCTTCGAAGAGAACATGGTCAACGATTGTTCCATTGGGCCCTGAAGTGAGTCTCTTAAAACCTGAATGTTAACATTTTCAATGCATGTAGACTTTTAGTCAAATATATTTTTAATGCTGTAATATTTTCAGAAATTGTATATCTCTCGCATCCACACACAGCCAAGCTACACATTTTTAAGTAAATATTTCGATACGTGTGTCTGTTATTGATTTGACTTAAATTAAAAAACAAAATTGTAAAGGCAAAACACAATAAATTGCTGCTTTTTTTGTGAAATTTAAAGGGCTTGTCCAGGTTTACAAGCTTGCTGTCCAAAACTGTACCACACCTATCCACTGGTTGTGTGTGGTATTGCAGCTTAGCCACATTCACTTCATTGGAGCTGAACTGGGATACCAGAAACAACCCATGGATAGGTGTGATACTGATTTTGGAGGAAAGCAGCCATGTTTTTCTAATCCTACACAACCCCTTCAACTTTCAAGAAAATGTAGGTACTAGAATGAGATCAGGTAGTGCTCAAACTTTGCAATGTAAAGAACTCCGTCCTGGAGAGTAAGGGTATGTTCACACGGCCAAATTTCAGACGTATACGAGGCGTATTATGCCTCGTTTTACGTCTGAAAATATGGCTACAATACGTCGGCAAACATCTGCCCATTCATTTGAATGGGTTTGCCGACGTACTGTGCAGACGACCTGTTATTTACGAGTCGTCGTTTGACAGCTGTCAAACGACGACCCGTAAATTTACTGCCTCGGCAAAGAAGTGCAGGGCACTTCTTTGCCACGTAATTTGAGCCGTTCTTCATTGAAATCAATGAAGCACGGCTCAAGGTTTACGAGCGTCTCAGATGCCTCGTAAATTACGAGGAGGAGCTTTTACGTGTGAAACGAGGCAGCTGTTAACAGCCTGTCTTTTCACACGTAACTGCCTCTCAGCGTGTGAACATACCCTTAATCTCAAAACCATGAACGGTGGGAGGGAAATTACTTAATTTCCCCAAACAGCGCCTTCTTGCCCATGGACGGTATTTGGTATTGAAACTTATCCCCATTGAAGTAAACACATCACATGGACAAGTGTGGCGCTGTTTCTGGGGGGAAAAAAATGTAAACTTTATATTTTAATGATTTGTCATAATCTCTCCTTTTATAAATACATATGGCTATTTTACATTAGTTTAGCTGACGCTGAACCCTGTTTTATAGGCTAACATTACTCTGCAGTGTAACAGCTGTCCCATTCGGTGCAGCTGTCTTTACATTACAGACACCTGGTTGGGCAGTGCCACATTCTTTATTGTGTATTGTATATATACTGCTTATTGAACACGTGTGTATATAATAATGCAGTAAAAACAAAGCTCCTGCCTACTTTCTGGGGATTCCAGCAGTCACGGATAGCCAACTCTCCTCTCCTGATGGTGCAGGACTCTGCAGGTCACATATATAGTAAAATGAAGACCAAAAAGACGTTTCAAATCTATTAGTGGTTAAAGGGATTAGTTGGAGAATAAAAATGATTAACCATTAATATGAGAAAAATACATCTAATTTACTAATATAGTGTAATTTTGAATTCCATTCTGAACCACGGATTTAGGACCCTGTCACGTGGTGCCGGAATGCCTGTAGTTTTCGGTCAAGTGATGATGCTCCTGTCACAGCGGGCTTTCTCCCCCTTCCATTTGTGTCGGTGTGTCATCAATCTCGTGACCCCTTCTGCTCCATTTCTAAGGCAGCCCTCTTTCCTAGTCCTTTCGCTCTCAGCCAGGCAGCGTCACAGCGCATGCGCCGGCTCACCTCGTCTCAATGCGAATGCTCCAGACCTTCCAGGGGATCATGGGATTTGCAGTTTTTCAGCACACGCTGAAAAATGAAATCCCACCCAAGAAGCATAAGAAGACTAGCCATGTGTGCGGTGATATCATAGTATGGGAAGTACCCTGAAAATAAAGTTTAATGCCTGAAAATTATTCATAACAATAAGTAGAGGTTTTAAGAAGTGTTTTGTGTTTTTGTGTTTTTATTGGGCCGCTGGACAACCCCTGCAGAGCTGCAAAACAAAAATACAGTTGACTACAGTATTTTTTGCGTGGAACAGGGAAGAACTCTTATATGGACCGTAACATTTCCCTGTATTTTAACTTCCTGGACCCCGAGCCTGGCATGGAATGGGATATTGGTCGTCTCATCAAGACAACAGGCTTTCCTTATGCCCTAATAGCGCATAAGGATGTCATAGAAAGAATTCCTAGTTTGGAGCCCTCTTCTATTAGCCACATCGTTCCTTGTAATGCCAGGTCTACACGCGGCAGAAAAGCCCACTGCAGGTCTTTAGCGAATCTGCAGCAAAATCGGAATGTGTAACATGCTATGTGTGGCCCCAGCTGTAGAGGACTCCACCTCTACATGGTTACATGGATGGCCATTATTTAAAATAGCCAGCATTTAATACTACAATTCTCAAGTCTCCGACATGCAGGATCGAGCTGTTACCGATCACATCTAAGTTCACAACGCAGGACCTGAAGGATACAGGTTTCAGTGTTAGATACAGCTGCTCTGTATACAGGATACAAAGCAGCTGTATCTGAAAAAGGTAAAATAATTTGTCATACAAAGTTATTACAAAGTTGCACCAAACACTCTGATAAGCTTGTTTTTAAATAAATCTTTTCAAAGGTGTACATAGACTTTAACTGTTTGCAGGAGAAGCAGGACAAGAAGGCATGGCAAAGGCAGCTGATCACCATGCCTGCAAAATTAAAAAAATTGGGATGTCAGCCCCATTTGTACACCGAAATTTCAAATAAGGTAAATGTGTATGCACTAGGTGGCTATAGAAGTAGTTGAGATTAAAATTCAGAAGTGCAGAAAATAAGAGGAGCCCAGAAAAATAAAAATATAAATTTTGCCTCACATTTAAATGTAAAAACAAATCTGATTTAAAAAAAAAAAACGGTGCGCTGCCTGTTCAAAGCATCTTATACCTCTAATTGTCGATTTTTCATAACACAAATCAGCGTTTCAAGGCATACGGTACATATTTGCAAATGAACTCCTGCAGTTTCTGTAGTAGTGACTGTATCTTCCAGGGCCTTGCAGATCCCATCAATTTATTGAGTAATACCTTGTTATTTCAGTGCAACATACATTGTGATGAAGCCAAAACTCAATACATAACACGCTGATGGGCAAAGCGAACTTGCGTTTTATTGTTTAGCTTAGTACTTAGGGATTGCAGAAATTATATTTTAGCTTCACAATTATAAATAATCAGTATTAGTATCAATCAATTTTGATTTATTTAGTGATCTATACAATTTAATTTCATAAGAGATTTTTTTGTTTGGATAGTTTCCAACCAATAAGTTAAAGTGTACCTCCACTTATGGAACACTTTGGTCATAGAGAAATGTCAGAATTTTTTATCGTGGGGGGTTCAGGCTCTGAGAAATTCGCTAGAATGGAGCTGCTAATGCGTAAGTTAGTGTGCAAGGAAGCTTCAGCTCCTGACCCCTTTTTTCGCCTTTATTCAGTAGGGCCGAAGATGGCGAATAGACGATAATGTATATCTATGAGCCACCTTCAGCTCCCCAGAGCATAGCGGACATGAAGCTGCTATACATTCTAATGACTGATTCAGTATATTTATTCTAGCAGATGGTGGGGGTCTTAGAGCCCAGCTCCACAAAAATTTCAGACATGTCAATAGTTATGGCCCACTGTAGCTTAGTCTACCTAAACATGTCTATCTAGGCATCGGAACACATACAAAAAAAACAAATGATAAAAAGTTCTTTCAAAAATGTTCCGGCATAGCCTCATGTTCATTTTGTGTCAGCCACAGATCTCCACGGATACCCACAGGTAATAAGGTAAACAGCACCTTAATAATCCTGCAAAACTAAGAAAAACACAAACAATCTACACTATGTAATGCCGGATTCAAACGGTCGTTTTTCATGTCCGAGGTGTATCCGTGCTTTTCCATGCGGGTGCGTTATCACGCATCCCTCATAGACTAGAGTCTATGATGGGATGCGTCAAGCCTCAAAAAATAAGACATGTCCTATCTTTTCACAGACCCTTCACACAATCCGTTGAAACAATAGCCGTGTGAATGGCACCATTGAATTACATAAGTCCGTGTGACGGCCGTTGTTTTAACGGCCGTCACACAAACGCATTACATGTTCGTGTGAATAAGGCCTTAGCATGATGCAGGGTTCAGATGAAGGACAGAATCACATATCTGCAGGATCAGACTACACACAGGATTTGTATGTAGTCCGCAACCATGGAGTCTCAGGAGACCCCTCTGCTCCTCTGGTCTGTGTGGCTCGGCACAGACAGACACGATGACATCTGTCTGCGCCAAGCAATGAGCATCCGAAGAGACATACTGAATGGTGAAACAGGGACCTGCTCTACCATTGGGAAAAATTTACCGGAAAAAAATAAATAAAAATAAAAAACAATCTGCAAGATGATGTCGGTTAATTGTGCTGAATTTCTTTCTTTTTTCTTTTTCAATTAATTGCTCAGCCCTAGTAAATGCCATACAATATTCAGCAACACATAATATAGTGCTATATAAATACAAGTAATAGCAATAAACTGGTCTTTATTAACATAGACCATCAAATAAAACATAGATAGCTCAAGATCCCAACATTAAAAAAAGTTGCATTTCAGAAATCCATTTTTAATGTGTTACATATTAATAATTGTTCTCTTGCCATGGAGCTAAATGGGCACAACTTTTTCCTGGCTCATTAGTTTATAAAAGGATCATTAATACAATAAGTTCTGCTAAGTACCATTGACTGAAAGTACAGATTAATAGTCTCTGACCAAACTTTCTGAACAAGTGACTGAATTAAAATTAAATTTAACTTCTAAATGCATCTGTCATCCATGCTTAACAATAAATGGCAACCAAATTCAGCTTTCTATGACTTAGACAAATCATTAGAAGAATAATAAGAATTTTAGCAATTCTATTATATTTGTAGCTCGTACATACACAATTATGTGCCGTGTCTGACACAACTCACTGGAGTCACTTACATAGAGGTTGAAGACATATAATAACATCTTACAATGTAATGGCACCATGGCTACTGCAGCATAAATATCTGAATTGGTGAAATTCTCTGCACAATGTTAAAGAGGCTCAGTCACCAGATTCTCAAACCCCTATCTCCTATTGCATGTGATCGGCGCTGCAATGTAGATAACAGTAACGTTGTTTTTTTTAAAAAACGTTCATTTTTGGCCAAGTTATGAGCTATTTTATATATATGCAAATGAGCTTTGAAATGTACAATTGGGCGTTTTTTTTTCCGTTATGTCCAACTGGGCGTGTATTGTGTTTTTAACTGGGCGTGTTTACGTGTATGACGCTGACCAATCAGTGACCAGTCAGCGTCATACACTCATCTCCATTCATTTACACAGCAGCGATGTGCAGCCGCATACACAGAGATTAACGTTAATCGAGTGTCCTGATAATGCATACACATGACCTCCAGCCTGGACGTCATGTGTATTCAGGATCCTGACACTTCTGAATCTTTTCTTTGAGATTTCCAGCAAGGGAAACAAAATCTCGTTTACCTCCGTAATCTCGCCAGATTACGCGTGGCTTGCTGGAATCTCACAGAAAAGATTCAGAAGTGTCAGGATTCTGAGTACACATGACGTCCAGGCTGGATTTCATGTGTATTCATTATCAGGACACTTGATTAATGTTAATCTCTGTGTATGTGGCTGCACATCGCTGCTGTGTAAATGAATGGAGAGGAGTGTATGACGCTGACTGGTCACCAATTGGTCAGCGTCATACACGTAAACACGCCCAGTTAAAAACACAATACACGCCCATTTGGACATAAAGAAAAAAAAACGCCCAATTGTCCATATCAAAGCTCATTTGCATATATATAAAATAGCTCATAACTTGGCCAAAAATGAAGGTTTTTTTTTTTTTAAAACACGTTACTGTTATCTACATTGCAGCGCCGATCACATGCAATAGGAGATAGGGGTTTGAGAATCTGGTGACTGAGCCTCTTTAACATTTCCTAGAGATTTAGAACAGAATATAAATCTGACGTAACAAGTTACTTAATAAAATGTTATCTCCATACTGTTTGGCCTTGAAAAAATACAAAACTGTCTTAAGGAATATGAGAATCTTCAGTTATCCCAAATCACAGTCAGTGAATATAGATGTGGCAGAGCAGAGTTTGTCATTTGATCACAACAGGTCATTTTAAACCGGCCAAATCTATTATCTTAAGGCCAGGTTCAGATTTTGGGGCGCTTTAAAGCGTATGTAAAAAAAAATTATTTTTTTTAATGCATTTTTAGTAGTGTAATTTTGTACAAGCATTGTTCTAAGTGGTTTTTTAAATTACATTTTAAAACACAAAGAAATTAAATAAACACCAAGCCTGAATCATGCCTCATGCCCCCAAAACACCACTTAAATGACAAAAAGCAAAACGCTATGTACGACGCAAAATATTTTCATGTTTTGATAAAGACTCCTAACAAAATGTAGTCGTTTAGCCACCCAAAAAAACTGCAAAAAAGCTTGCCAAAGCTGTGTGTGAAACTGGCCAAACTGAACAAATGATCGCACGTACAAAAAATACAGTCCCAAAGAGGTAAATGTGTAAATGACAAATTCAGCACTACTTCATCTACTACTACTACTACTACTACTACTACTACTACTACTACTACTACTACTACTACAATAGGAGTTACATAGATTTAGTCTGTAATTACCCATTAATTTCTATGGCCGACGGACACCTTCCCGTATATTTATGGGAAGGTGTCTGTCCCGTAGAAAGGCTCTGCAAAAGATAAGACATGTTCTATTTTTTGGACCATGCTCCCATACTTTATATGGGAGCACAGCCCACAAACGCGGGTGGCTGTCAGTGGCCGACCACGCCCATAATCACGGACTGTGATTACAGGCACGGTCGTGTTCATGGGGCCTTTGGAAAATATTTTCTCTGGTTAAAGAAAACCTCTTTAAAGCCCATAAATAGTCAGGGAAACTCTTGATTTATTTAATTTAGCACTTATAATTTATTATGATTATTCTACAGGGTGGACCATTTATATGGATACACCTAAATAAAATGGGAATGGTTGGGGATATTAACTTCCTGTTTGTGGCACATTAGTATATGGGAGGGGGGAAACTTTTCAAGCTGGGTGTTGACCATGGCGGCCATTTTGAAGTCAGCCATTTTGTATCCAACTTTAGTTTTTTCAATGGGAAGAGGGTCATGTGACACATCAAACTTATCGAGAATTCCACAAGAAAAACAATGGTGTGCTTGGTTTTAACGTTACTTTATTCTTTCATGAGTTATTTACAAGTTTCTGACCACTTATAAAATGTGTTCAATGTGCTGCCCATTGTGTTTGATTGTCAATGCAACCCTCTTCTCCCACTCTGATAGCAACACCGCAGAGGAAATGCTAGCACAGGCTTCCAGTATCCGTAGTTTCAGTTGCTGCAAATCTCATATCTTCACAGCATAGACAATTGCCTTCAGATGACCCCAAAGATAAAAGTCTAAGGGGGTCAGATCGGGAGGCATTTCTTCTGCGGTGTTGCTATCAGTGTGTGAAGAGTGGGACAAGAGTGTTGCATTGACAATCCAACACAATGGGCAGCACTTTGAACACATTTTATAAGTGGTCAGAAACTTGTAAATAACTCATGAAAGAATAAAGTAACGTTAAAACCAAGCACAACATTGTTTTTCTTGTGAAATTCTCGATAAGTTTGATGCGTCACATGACCCTCTTCCCATTGAAAAAACTAAAGGATACAAAATGGCCAACTTCAAAATGGCCACCATGGTCAACACCCAGCTTGAAAAGTTTCCCCCCTCCCATATACTAATGTGCCACAAACAGGAAGTTAATATCACCAACCATTACCATTTTATTTAGGTGTATCCATATAAATGGCCCACCCTGTACAATGTTCCCACTGTTATCCTGATGTCTTCTGTAATCTGCCATTATTTTATGGATATATATACGGATATGCAGGGATTTCCGGAATGAGGTTATAATCTACATCACATTTCATTTAGAAGTATAATTTCACTCATGACTAAATATTCAGTTTTGCATTGTATACAACAAGTTTCAGGCTCTCAAAAAAAATATAAAAAATACTCACCTAATGTTGGGAAGTCCTAAAGTTCCATGTATGGAGATGTAGGTCAGTTCAGAGATTTCGGCTTTATATTCCTGTCCCCCTGATCACATACATGTTTCCAATCACGATCACTGCTCCACAGGCCAAGAAGTAATGTGGACAGGTATGGGGGCACTATGTGCTGCTTTCTGAGATATACAGTAGCACTTACATGTGAGAATGGGAGGGAATGCGGTCACGGAATGATCAAAGGCCTGTTGTCATCATTCTGAAGATTACTGCGTTGTTGTATACAGTATAAACACATTAACCATGCAGCTAGAGACACCCCAGTGTACTTTAACCAACATAACATGCGTAAAAAACGATTTTCATTTAGGATACTTTGCTAATGTTATGCAAGAGCAGTTCCAAGTACCTATGAGAATGAAACAGATGCAACATTGCTTTATGACCATCTTTAAGGAGTTTTCCCAACTTCAAAAATGTCACGCTTAAGGGGATCTTGTTGTCCTGATAGGTGGGGATCTTAGATTATCGTATGGATTAGAAAAAAGGCTCTTCTACTTTTCCACAAACAGCGCCAATCTTGTTCATGGGTTATGTCTGGTATTGCAGCTCAGTGACATTATCAACCACCGCTTTTTCACCTGCTTAAATTATATTTTTTCTATTTCATCCCACACAGCACAGTATAAAACACTCTCCCTCCTGGGCAGGAGCACTTCCTTTATGAATAAGACAATAGAACTACATTAAAGAGTGAAATTTAGGACAATAGCAGAATGACAAAGCAGATTAGAGAGGAATCAAAACAATGGTATGCCATTTAGGTCACTGTTAAGCGGAGTGACAACTGGAGCTATAATAGCGGTCACATGTATTATGGCAAAATTAGATAATCAGGCAAAATACATTATAGGTCAGTCTAATCTACCTTGTATATGTAGGGTTAGTGTTTTTATAACGGGATTGATGGTCCCTGGATAGAACCATCCTTTCATTTTTCATTCATTTAAAGGGGTTGTCCAGCCACATAAATGTCTTCACCAAGAGCTTAAGATGCTATAAAATAAAAGAAGTCACCGTCACCGCTGGAACAGGAAGAGCATAGACCTGGGAACCATCGGCATGGGAGTGGCCGGTAAATTATAAGGCGAGTATTATTTATTTTTTTTGTTTATAGCATTGTAAGCTATTTGCAAAAAAATGTATATGGCTGATCAATCACTTTAACTAAAACACAACACAGCAGTAAATTATAATTTCCAATCAGGGAAAGTTTTTGGTGAAAGTAGAGTTTACAGTTTATGACTTCATATTTGTTAAACACAACAGTGTGTTAAATATATTTTATATATATATTTATAAAAATTTGAGAAAGAGAAGCAATCTATATTTGCAATGTATCTGAATAATAACATTACGGTCGACAACTTAATAATAAAAACAACGCAGTCCTCCAATAATCAGTATATCACCACTACGCCGGGTAATACAAAACGCTTAGACGTCTGTCTGTTCAATTTCATGTTTTTATTTCAGTTCTCATTAAAATCAACAATGTCAAAATTAATCCTTCCCAATGTGCCAAACCTATCTATTTCTCACTACTCAAAACACTTGAAAAGCGTAATAACACCGTTCTAGAAGGACAAATTAGGATGGAGTTTCAGGGTGTGCGGCTCTCACTGCCAGGAGCACTGACTAGGGAATTGTGAGTACAAGACCTATCTCCAGACTTAATTCTTTCCGTATTCAGCGGTTAAAGATGACATTCAAATACTTATATGTGAACTACTTTGTGTAGAGAGAAATGAAAATGTATCCTCTTTCATGACATTAACCCATTTTCATCAAAAAAAGCTCTGGTCTCGTTGCTAAACCGATACTTTTGCCCATGAATTAAATCCATTTGCATAGACTCGGCCTGTTAATGACTGTTTGCATTGTGTAGACAGGAGGTAATATGGCAACTTTTCCACATTTTGGCTACCAACTGGAAACCTCTTGTGAACTTACAATGCATTCACTTTAGAATACAGCATTTAATACTCTATTGTATAGTCTGCAATATGTAAACACATACACTATAAACAAGCAATTTGGCCAGTGCTTGCCTATGCTGGGATTTTACTTGCATTTTTAAATAATCCCACACCTGTATGAAGTCTGTAAAATTTACAGGCAGTAGTAAGTAAAGTTATTTAGAACTGTGTTGGTGGGAAAACATGTAAAAACTAACTAAGGCCTCATTCACACCTATATTATCATATTTGAGCATTATTTTGCATGCTTTTCTTAAGAAAAAATTAGGAGTGCACGAAAAAAAAAAGTATAAAATATTTCCATTCATTTTTCTATGTTTAGGAAATGTAAATGTGGCCTAAGGCTTTTGGCGTAAAGGCTTCACTAGTTCAAGTCAAGTGTTACGCTGAGGAGTGGAGTGGTTTTCTATCAGGTGATGTACAACCCCCATTAGCGAGTGTAGAGATAAGTGCTGGTTGTAATGACCAGTAGTTACATTGTCTGACACGGTTTCTTGGTAGAAAGGATCAAGTGATCCCAATGTCAATCTACAGTAGTCTTCTTACCTGGGTGCAGATCTGTTCATAAGATGTGTGTCCAGATGTTTGCACTCCATAGTACTACGAACGTGGCCAACTTCAGACATGAAAAACTGCAATCCGAGGTGCACCCATGCGAGATGCATTATCACGCATCCCCCATATAATAGAGTCTATGGAGGGATGTGTGAAAACGCAAGAAAATAGAACATATTCTATGTTTTCACGGACCCTTCACAATCTCAGTTGAAACAGTTGTGTGAACGGCACCATTGAAATACATGAGTCCGTGTGACAGCCGTTGTTTTAACGTCACATGGACGAGATACAAGCTCGTCTGAACGAGCCCCTGGAGTTGGCTCTGGCATTTCAGGATAATGGCTAAGAAAGTGGGAAAGATACCGTTCATTAACTTTTTAAAAACTTCTTGAGATTGGAGCGTCCCAAGTTTAGACTTCTCATATCGTAGCTGCAATCTTGTGCATTCTTTGCGTATGTAAGTCTAAATAGAAGTCACACTGCAAACATAAAGATCAATATCTGCAGACTGTCAAGTATAAACAGTAGACTAAACTGTGCTAGCCCGCAGCCAAGGTCCCCAAGAACACATTTTGCGGGGCAAATTGAATGCATATAGCCCAAGTTATCTGAAGTTTTTATATTACAGGAATTGTGTGTTACCTTACATTGCGACAGCTGGTTTACTAGCCTTTTGTAACTGTGTTCTATAGACTGTTAGAACAATAGCTGCACGCTTAGAGCTTGTCAATAGAGATACATTTTACTGTTGCTTATATATCGACTCCTGCAGGCTTCATACTCTAGGCCCACGTCCTAATTTCACCATAGAGGATTTACAGATACAATTATCTAATGTTTGTCACCAAGTAAAGCCTGACTTAGTCCCTGTGCTAATTAAGTTAATCTACAGGAAAACAGAATGTACTGAATACGGCAGCACATTTCTCCATTAAAAGGAAGCAATTACAATGTACACATAATGAAATACACAGGAAAAAATGCTAAATAAAAATAAACCACTAAATTAGACACGAAAAAAGGCATCTTGAGCAAACATAACAGGCTCAGCATTCAATTCATATTCTTTTTGAAGGACTCTCTTTATTCTTACCGCACTTCAGCATGAAAGGTATTAAAAGGGGAAACATTGTGAAAAAGGCACAGCGGTTGCCAACAGGCCAAGATGTAAATGACATGTAATATATGTAATGTAATTATCCTATAAAAAGTCCCTAGGCTTACTATTTAATTTAAAAGTGAAAATATATTACCTACAAATATCCATTTCCATTACATACAGTGGTCTCTCTGATCATGAAATCTGGTGTTGAAGATCCCCCAAGGTCTGCTGAAATCAAAAATGTATTGTCGCCCCTTTGGTTTCCCGTAGTGATCACAATCATACAATTATAGTAGTCACCTAAATGGCTTAGAATAATGTACTGAAGGGCATGTAACCCACCTCCCTCTCTATATGGAATAAACGATAACTTTTAGCATCTAATAACATCTCCCCGTGCTGTAGGGATCAAGTACAAAAAGAGAAAACGGCATATTTGAAAGCAGTAGCTTAGAAGTAAAATGCATATTATGTAGTGTTATATGTAAATCAAACCACTGCACTGAATGCTTTTTACCCTCCAAATCTAAAGAATGATGCTTGAGGGGCCCCGAAGATGATTAACCATGGTCTTTACAAAGCTTTAAAAATAAAAATAGCAAAGAAACGCGGAAATTAATAAATCAATCTTATATTATTTATCAATCACACTACTCCTTAGATGAACCCTGTTCCCACTGTCGGTGTGGCTTCCGTTTTTTTCAGGACCTGTGATGGATATGACAGATAATGCCGTTATGATAAGTTTGATCCAACTTTTTTTTTTATCCGACTCGATAAAATAGTGCAGTACCTGCTGATAGAAAAGACGTAACCCCAGTTGGAACAGAGCCTCGCACAGATGACATTTAGAATAAGTGTTATATAACGGTCGATAGCAAATGAGCAGTAAATAAAGGAATTTTCCTATAAATGACTTAGAACATTTAAATGGTATCAAGAACGATTCATGACAAGCCACATTACAAGGTATGAGTAATAGATTCTGGAGATGGGTTGTTGATCCAGGGATTTATTCTAATTGCCATATTTGTGGTCGGGGGAGGAATTTTTCCCCTAATGAGGCAATTGGCATCAAACTCATGGTTTTTTTTCCCCTTCCTCTGGATCAACATGGTAGGATTATAGGTTGGACTTGATGGACCTGTATTTTTTTTTCAACCTTATCAACTATGTAACCCAGACATGGGCAAACTACGGCCCGCGGGCCACATACGGCCCGTTAGGCTTTTTAATCCGGCCCGCCGAACTTGTCCAAATAATAGTAAAAACCTCCTTTTTTTTCCCCTTTCCCTGCAATGCCCACGTTTTCCCAATAGATGGCGCACTCAAAACACATTGACCGTTGTTAACCCCTTAACGCCGAAGGACGGATATATCCGTCCTCAGCAGCTGCTAGTTCGCGCAGGAGGACGGATATATCCGTCCTGTGATCGCGCGGGTACTGACAGTGTACACACGCGATCAGCGGCAGGAGCACGGCTGTTATACACAGCCTGGCTCCTGCTGCAACTGCCGGAATCGAAGCGCGCGCCGATTCCGGCAGTTTAAACCATTAAATGCCGCTGTCAACAGTGACAGCGGCATTTAATGTGTTTGACAGAGGGGGGAACTCCCTCTGTCTCCCGATCGGCGCCCCCGCAAACAAATCGCGGGTCGCCGTCGGGTTTCCATGACAGCCGGGGGTCTAACAAAGACCCCCAGGTCTGTCTTCAGCATCTGCCTGTTAGGCGATGCCAGAGGCATGACCTAACAGGTTGCCTGTCAGTTTTACACTGACAGGCAATAATGCTTTGGTATACGAAGTATACCAAAGCATTATATATGCGATCGGCATATCGCATAGTGAAGTCCCCTGGTGGGACTAAAAAAAAAAAAGTAAAACCGTTAAATAAAGTTTGTGAAAAAAAAAATAAAAAAAATTACAGTCAAAGTCAAATAAAACTACTTTTTTGCCCCAAAAAGTGGTTTTATTTAATAAAACGGTCAAAACAAATCACACATACACATATATGGTATCCCCGCGATCGTAACAACTTGACCAATAAAATGAACACATTAATTAAACCGCCGGATGAACGGCGTCCAAAGAAAACGCAAAAAACAACGGCAAAATTCTCTCTTTTCTCCCATTCCCCCCATAAAAAATAAAATAAAAGTTCATCTATAACTCCTATGTACCCCAAAATAGTACGAATGAAAACTACACATTGTCCCGCAAAAATCAATCCCACGTACGGCCACATCGACGGAAAAATAAAAAAATTACGCCTCTTGGAACGCGGCGATGCAAAAACAAGTAATTTTTTTCTAAAAGGGTTTTTATTGTGCAAACGTAGAAAAAACATATAAAACCTTTACACATTTGGTATCCCTGTAATCGTGCCGACACATAGAATAAAGTTAACATGTTATTTACGCTGCATAGTAAACGGCGTAAATTTATAACGTGAAAATTAATGCTGGAATAGCTGCTTATTTTCAATTCTCTCCTAAAATAAAGTTAATAAAAGTTAATCAATATGTTATAAGCATCTAAAAATGGTACAATTACAAAATACAACTCGTCCCGGAAAAAACAAGCCCTTATACGGCTATGTCGACGGAATAAAAAAAGAGTTACGACTCTTGGAATGCGACCGTGGAAAAACAAAAAATAATCCTTGGTCATTAACGTGCAAAATGGCCCGGTCATTAAGGGGTTAATGTGGCGCGTATTTCTCTTTATTTCACTTTAATTTTCACTTCGTTTCACGTCACCATTAAGCCCTTCGGTTTTCAAAGAGTACAAGATCAGCCGTCACTTTGCCACGAAGCATGCAAACTATGCTAGCAAGCAGTCAACACAAGAACGGGCGGCTACTGCTCAGAGGTTGGCAGCTAATTTACAGAGTCAACAGAACTTTTTTCTTGATAAATCACAGTGCGTATGTTATTTTAATCTATTTACATTTCCTCCTCCCAGTATCTGCGAAATAGTATGTAAATGCCATATCTTGCATATTCCTTGAGACAAATTTATTAACTGATAAGGGCTATTTTTCACATTTGAAAGACAGTTAATAAATTGGGTTGTAGTGTTCTTACTGTGCTATGAGGTTTGCACACACTACATTTAATGCTTTAGTATATCCGGCCCAAACACTCCCTCCAAATGCTCCTGGCCCGGCCCCTCTGTCAAATTTTAGAACCCATTGTGGCCCGCGAGTCAAAAAGTTTGCCCACCCCTGATGTAACCTCTCTAGTGAGGCCAGGACAGGTTCTGTCCGCTTTCTCCTTTATTATGGTGACCCAAGGATAAGGCAGTGGCTCCATATTAAAAACATTTAGAATAATGGTTATGAAAAAATTCTAATAAATATAAGCCTTAAAGAGGCTCTGCCACCAGTTTCATACTTCCCTATCTCCTACCTAATCTAATAGGCACTGTGTTGTAGATAACTGCTGTGTTGCTTTTTTTAAAAAAAAAAAAAAACATTTATTAATGACAAAGTTCTGAACATTTTAACATTTATTAAAAATTTTTGTAAAAGCCCAACTGAGCGTTTTTTTACTTTAACCAAGTGGGTGTTGTAAAGAAAAGTGTATGACGCCGACCAATCAGCGCCATACACTTCTTTCCATTCATGTCTAGCCTTAATCACAACACAGCGTGATCTCGCGAGATCACGCTGTGCAATCACTTAGTCCCGCAGTTCCTTCACCGGAGCGTCGGGAGAATGACCAGACATTGTCTCCAGCCAAACGTTAAAATGATCATAACTTTGTCACTGTCAAACGTTTTTAAAACAACAATACAGTAGTTATCTACAACACAGCGCCTATTAGATTAGGTAGGCGATAGGGAAGTATGAAACTGGTGTTAAGGTTGTGAAAGTGATAATGCAAGGCAAACTATATAGACATTTTAAAGGGTTTTATCAAATTAATGTTATTTTTTTGTATAATTAAAGATCATACAGCTTTTCAATCTACTAACTCTAATAATTCTTCACAGTTTTCAAAATCTCTGCTTGTTCAACTTCCAGTGGATAAAATTCTGTCCGTGGTCATGTGATGGTCACACAGGTACTGGGATCATTAGAAGACACAGCTCTGATACACATACTGTAACGAGCTGTGCACCTGTGTGTCCATGACATGACCCTGGACAGGATTGTATCCACTGGAAGTAAACAATGAATGTTCCTACTGCAACAACAAGCAGAGATCTTGAAGATCGTAAGGAATTAATACAAAAAGTATATTTGCAAATTGTATAACTTTAATTATACAATAAATAACATTACTTTGCGGAAACTGGACAACCCCTTTAAACATACTGGATATACATGTTGTTAGAATTGACAAGATATTCAGTTTAACTTTAACATCAAGTGATTATTGAAACTATACTAATGCCGTTGTAGGAGTTCCTTACCCCGGTCACATTTATACAGCATTGCTCTGTTGAGGAATTCATACTGTTAAGAAAAGAATGTTTCTTCTTCAAAATCACTTTTTTTGTGTCCTTCCACAGCCTATTCACTGGGTTATACATGGGTCCGGGAGGGTCCATTATGTTTAACGCTAAACTTCCGATTTCAAAAAAATAAATACAATTATTATATAATATAGAAATTTATTTATTACATATGGTATTTCAAGAATGGTGGCTGGGAGCAGATTTAATACATGAGTACACGGCTTTTATTAGGCCTCTTGTACACGGCTCCAACAACCTCCAAGTTGTGTGGAACATTTGGTTTTTCATTTTAGTTTTTTTCCCCCCGCATTTCAAAAGCCATAACTTATTTTTAATTTTCCATCGATATAGCCATATGAGGATTTGTTTTTTGAAGGACGAGTTGTAGCTTTTCATGGAACCATTTATTGTACCATATGATGCTCTGGAAAACTGGAAATATTACTTTGTGGGGTGGAATGAGAAAAACCAGCGGTTCCTGTCATTTAAACTTACCAATAGGAATAAATGTTTCAGTACTATTACCCAAAGTACATTTTAAGATCTCCCATTTATCATTTGTAGGATTATTTGACATTAGTTGTTCGCAGTCTGTGTCCTTAAAGGGAACCTGTCACCAGCATTTCACCTATTAAACCAGCAATACGTAGTGGAAGTGGGTGAAAAATATTTTTTATGTAACCTATAATTATCTTCTAAGTAGGCTCTTTAGTATTCCAGAATATTATTTAGAATACCTTTAGTATTCCATTTTTTAGTGTTCCCACACAGTAGTCATATTCATTCCTCAAGCCTTTCATAATTAACTCTGCTTCCTTAATTTTGATTGACAGCTCCTCACCTCCCTCCAGCACACACGAGATCCTGTGCTTGCGCATCAATGTCCTGTTCTGGTGCGTACAACGGGACACCGCAGCAGCGGATGCGCAGTAACTAGATTTGAGGCCCGGGCCAAGAAGGGAAAGGTTTCGGACCATATATGACGGGTGCATGCGCGCTGCCTCAGACGAGATTTCAGGGCAGGCCAGTTTTTGGCGGTGGGCGGGTATAAGAAGAGGAACAAACTAGACTGCCGGAAAATATTACCATAAAAGGCGCAAAGGGTTTGCAGACTGTTATTTACAGTCGGAGGAGGAGTTTAGAAAAGAGGCTATCAGCAATGAACTTTTGACAGCAGCGGCCAGTGAGGGGTGAGTAGAGTTCAATAGGTGATTTGCTGGTGACAGGTTCTCTTTAATTGCAGCCCTCATCCTGGGGAAATCGGCCTTCTTAAAATTAAGTGTTTTTGCCCTCCCAGCCTGTGTTTGTTTTTTACAGTATAGGTAAAATGCAACAATATTATGGTCACTGTCACCAAAGTATTCACCAACAGTGACATTTCCAACAAGCTCTGCATTATTAGAAATGACCAGATCCAAGAGAGCTTGACCTCTAGTCGGGTCTTCCACAAACTGGGCCACAAAATAATTCTGCAAGAAGTTGAGGAAATGTCTCCCCTTTGCAGTTGAAGCCGAACCATGACACCAATTAATATCTGGGTAATAAAAATCTCCCATTATCACTACAGTACTCGCCTGTGCAGCCCGCTCCATCTGTTTATATATTTGACCTTCCATCTCCTCAGATATATTGGGGGGGTCTATAAATTGCACCCTCAATATTTTTTTCAATGTTTACCTCCCTTTGTAATTCCACCCACAAGGTTTCAACCTCCTCACAATCTTCACCCACTATTCTCTCTTTCACACTCGCCTTCATATCACTTCTCACATACAGACCTACACCCCCGCCTTGTCTTGTCTTTCCGAAACCATGTAGATTTACAGCCCAGTCATGTGAAGAGTCTAGCTATGTTTCAGCAACACAAACTATATCTATATTTTCTTCCAGTACCAAGGCCACTAGCTCCCCCATTTTGCTTGTTAGACTTTAGGCATTTGTGAACATACACTTTAGATAGAGACAAGACAATTTAGTACTGTAATAGGAAAGAATGCAAAGGATGAGCTATTAAATTGTAATCCAACCATTTAAAACAAGGTTAAATCCCAGCAGAACACGATGTCTGAGCTTGTGGTTTGCTTGTATGAGTGATTAATTACCTTGAAACTACCACTCAACTCTTGTAGAAATAATGCACATGAGAACAAGATCAAACCTAAAAGGGGGTTGGGGTCAACGATGATGTAAATCAATAGATCTACAATCTTCCCCTGTGGCGACCAGTGATTAACACGCTTTCTACAACAAGAAACACATACATTTTTCAAATAGGTCAACCTCGGGGGGGGGGGGGGGGGGATTCTAAAACTGTATATGAATTAAAGCAGACCTCCTGTCTGAAGCTCATTTGGCTCAGCCAACATAGACAACTATCTTTTTTTAAGTGATGGCTTAATTGCTTGTAGTTTCTAATAATTTTATCATTGCCCCTTATGTACTGAATTCCTGGTGAGCTTGTGCACATTCACAGAAGTAAATCTAACTATAAAGAGCTGCAGCATAAGATCATGGGGGAAGGATAATGCAGCAGCCTATGCAACTGATGAGACAGGAGGTGCGTTACACAGTCAACTGCGCTGTTGATTTCATTAAAAAAAACAGAACTGTCACAGCAGTGCCAAACGGAAAGCTTTAGCAACGTTTCCGTCACCATTGAGATCAATGGTGAGCCAAAAGGAACGGAAGGTTTCCGTTTGCCTTTCCGTTGTTGGGGACTTAACCCGACGGAACCCCTAAACGGAAGGGCAACACTGATGTGAACTTACCCTTACTCTCTGAGGCCCACAGCTATATACATTACTTATTGGGGCCATGTCAATCTTAAACATATTATTCAGGAAAAGCTTATTGATGCAAGAGGAAGTTTTAACATATACTTTACGTAAAGCAGGTGTGCTGTTTTAGTCTTAATGTGAAAGACGTGTTATCACTTTTTCTCCTAAGACATAAACATGAAAGAGGAAGAAGAAACGAGACAGGTAGTGCCTCCTGGTAGAATAATACTCCATTAATAGGCTAGCTTACAAGAACCTTGCTCACTTCTGGTTTGCAGCAAGATGGCATTAAATTGTAACATTCAGAACAAAGAGAACAGCCCTCTAGTCTAGGCACTGCTAGGGAGTTACCGGATTTCGTTTGATAAATTGGTCTATAGGGATGATCAGAGCCCAGTCTTTCCTTATGCTAAGGCAAAAGATGCTTCCTGGTGTGCCAGGCAAAGAGCAGTGCCACCATAAGTGATGTGGTGATGTACAGCTGTTCAGTCAATCATAATACATAGGGTTACATATTTTTTAAGTGATCCTCTATGTTCAGGTCAAAGGAGTAAACAGGTCATCTTTCAAAGCCTTTTACATCATGTAATTTTTTTCCTGCAATTTCTTTTCTTCAACTTGGCTCTTTTATTAAGATATGCTCCAAAAATAAATCACTATGATCAGTAACTTCAGCCAAGATATATTCTCTGTTATAAGACTGAGGTGGTTTAAAATCCACTTCTTGTCTCATCAGAAGCTTCCAGCTACTGTCTTTCCCCTTTAACTGACACTAAAACTCTGCTTGTTCAGACAACCACAAAATCACCTGGAGTCCTTTAAATGGGGCGCAGACTTATGAAGCGACCAAAAAACAGCGACTCTGGCGTTTTTAATGTTGTATTTTTATGGCGTTCATCGTGCAGACTAAATAATGATATATTGTAATAGTTCAGACTTTTACAGACGCCCCGACACTAGTCATGTCAATATTTAATTTTTTTACATTGTGCTTGGGTGGGAAGATGGGAAAAGGGTTATTTTTTAACTTTTAATGTTTTTTTTTTTACATTTATTAAAAAAAAACTTTATTTGAGGTTTCCCCCACGTGTTGGAGGTGTGGTACAGGGGTGGGTGACCTTTTACATACCTTTTGGAATTGCCCCCGACTAGCTACCTTTTGGGACAATGTTTGGTACGTAGCTTCCAAATTTACTGACTTCACATTGTCCAAGTCCCCTAGCTTCTTCCTGCTTCATCTGTGTGACATCCCGGTCTCCACATACAAGAAGTCGGTGGTGCGTCACCTAGTCAACACGGCTCGTGCTTGCAATCCGACTATGTGGAAGCAGGTCGAAGCACCCACCCAATGCGCCTTTGGTTTCAAAAGATCCAAGAAGTGAAACGTATGGAAGAGCTCACGGCATCCATACGGGACTCTCCCGATAAATTCATGCGATCTTGGTCTACCTGGGTAATCTTTGAGAACTCTTCGGAGTATATCTCCTTGCTGTCTTAACAACATAATCAATTTGGGACGGACGTTTACTGGTTGGATGTGGAGGATTGTTCCCTCCCCCCCTTCTTCTCCCCCTCCCTTTCTACCATTCTTCTTGCTCTCCTCCCCCTCTCCATCATCTTCCCCATCCTTTTTATCACCCCTCTCCTCTCCTTCTGGTGATCTCTGCCAATCCTGCTCAGTTGGCCTTTTAGGATGAATGGTAATGCCTTTTATCCTGCTTCTATTGTTTTATGTGTTCACTTGTTAAAATTGTATATCATCAAGATATGAATCTGCATATGCTTCTACTACCTACTTGTGATAAATAAAAATAGAATTTATTAAAAAAAAAACTTTATTTGACTGTTTTTTACTTGTCCCCCTAGGGGACTTTAACCAGCTTTGGATCGCTTGCATGATATACTGCAATACTAATGTATTGCAGTATTTTGTTACACTTTGTGTCTCCCTTATTTCCTCATAGATTATAAGCTCTTGCGAGCAGCGTCCTCACTCCTCAGGTTTGAATTGTAAATTAACTTTGTCACTATGTAATGTCTGATATTGTTTGTTTCATGTTCCCTCTAAATTGTAAAGTGCTGCATAATATGTTGGCGCTATATAAATAAAGATTATTATTATTATTGCTCCTTGTGAAAGAATCAAACGATCGTCGATCAACAAGCTGCCTCATTGATCGGCGCTCGTGTTCACAGCCCACATCAGGATGTCTTTATAGTGTTGTATATCAGTGAAACTAGAGTTCTGTTTTACCCGGGATCTTTACGCTACCATCACTTATTCTAGGTTTCTACTGTTCTCTAGCTGCTATTCGGCAGTTTGTCTGTGCACCAGGAGGAAACAGAGACTACATAACCAGCAGGTGAGCTGTTCAAATTCTTCTTTTCTCATTTTTCTGGAATTGTCCGTTAGCATGTTGCAAGGAATTTTCTTTGGAATTGCAATCATTCTGTATCATATCTGACTGAATATCTGGCCCAGCTTCTACTTTATACAGGGAGAGACTACTTCAGCAACATTGTACTTGGCAGCATCTCACTTTACCGTTTGCACAAAGCCAGTTCTGCCTAGCTAACCATGGAGGAAATCACATTTAATGAATATCATGTAACAAAGGATAATTGTTTATAAGGCACCGGAGACTGGATGGGCGACTTCTGCTGTATTTCCCAAGGAAACATGCAACTAATTAAAACTTATAAAAAAGCAAAGTTATGGAAGTAAAATAACACTATAAAAGACAAAATGAGCATTAAAATCACACTTTCCCAGATAAAACTAGACTGATCATAATAAGAAAATGAACATATGTACTTTTACAGACTGAGCGCAACAAGATTGGAAAATTGGGAAATAAATTACTTATAATGCAAAAAAACAACAGAAAATAATAAAACATAATACAAATGTGATAATAAAAATGCAAGGAATGCTTGGCTTATAAAGTCTGGCTACACTGCTTTATGATCCCATTCCACTTGTAAAAATGTTATATACAATGTGAAGTGGATCTCTTTGGGCTCAATTATTGGATGCCAAATGCCATTTTTGAGTGCGCTGGGAAGTCAGGATCATGACAAACGATATGATACATAGAATCTGTCATCTAATCCTGACAACACTCTTCAGCTTTGTATACCTTCAATTTCAGCTACAGAAAGCATTGCTGTCCCCTGGTAGTGTATAGAACATTACATTTTACCCATTTAAAGGTAAAGCAATCTTATTTGGTAAATTCCTTTTATGATTCTCACAGTGTACACAAGAAGAGAAGATAACAATCATGTACACCTTCAGAGAAGGTGAATTTAGAAGGCATCTGGCTATTAATTTCACTGTGATGCCCTTTTTCTTAAAGTAGTATTATCAAACCAATTTATGTATAATCATCTCAAAGAACACCAGTTTAAAGGGGTAGTACATAATTAGAAAAACATGGATGCTTTATCCCAGAAACAGCGCCACATCTGCCCACAGGTTGTTTGTGGTATTGTAGCTTTGCCCCATACACTTCAATGGAGATTAGTTGCAATACCAGACACAAACCATAGTCCGATGTGGCGCCGTTTCTGGAAAAAAGCAGCCATGTTTTTTTCATTTGGTACAACTTCTATAAGGTTAAAGCTCCACAGCGACACAGGGTCACCCCCTGACTTGTGCACAAGAATGTTTTCCCTGTGTTTCCTATAAATGTTTTATAGGGCAACATTGAGGTTGCATGCGAGTCACTATAATGCTGTGATTTTACCATGATTGGAAGGCAATGTTGTGTTGTGTGAAGCCCGGTCATGGAGGACACTTTCCAACAGTAAAGCAATGCATAGATACAATGATTTTTCCCTGTTTCAAGTGATAACATTTTATCAAAATATAGAATGTGTAAAATCCAGAGTGCCACCACTGGAAATTATGGACCAGTGACATGTTAACAACCAAATGGCAAAAAAAACAAACATTTCAATCATGTCCAATAAATAATTTTTCTGCATAGTCTAATGCGTAAATTCAGGACTGATTGTTTAACTACCATAGACACGCATCTTAATAATACAAACCACGATTAAAAGTTACGCAGCTGGCTTTTCTATGGTCAGCTTAAAGTAAATGTCCACCTATGACCATAATGTCCCTTTTAGGTCCAAAATTCTATGCGGATTAATTTCTTAATACAGGTCAGAGCTCCATTTTTCTAATGCAGAACTTGAAATCGCCTGCGTAGACATGGAGTTAAATAAATAAACTGTAGTCACCACTGGAGAGAGCATATAATATTCGATAATTTAATAATAAAACAGTATGCAATAAGCTCCCTCAAGTCCTGGGTACAGGTATCCAGGAGTTTATCATTTAACTGTATGTTTATGCAGGTTATTTAGCGTTTTCTATGAGAAAAACAGAGCTTGACCCCTATAAAGACATATAAAAAAAAATATTTAGAAGTAAAACAGAATTTTTCCCCTAGGTTTAAAAAGAAGCACACTGGGTTTTTTCCACCCCTCTGTTTGCAAATGGGATGTAGTGCAATGACGACATGTGCACTGACGTACCTGGTGCCGTATTTCACTAGATTCAGCTACGTTCCAGGCTACTGTGGGGTCACGTAATATGTACTCTGATAAATCAAATCCTACAGCGTCTACTGTAGAAACCGGATGTCAGTCTCTCAATGCATGTCTATGAGACTCACATCGAGACTGTCACAGAATTGCATTGAGAGCCTGACGTCCCATTCCTACAGCACACGCTGTAGGGTACAAGTCGTCAGAATGAAGATCAGGTGACAATGGGGGCCTGGAAAGGAGGCCCGTGGAATACAACTCTAGGTAAGCCATTACACATGTTTATATTAGACTATTAGGCTATGCTCATACAGGGCGGATACGCTGCGTAAAAGCATCCGCCCTGGGCGCCGATGGGAAATTCTGCCGGAAAACCACACCAAATTGTGGTGAAGTTTTTCGTCTGGAATGTGTGCTGCGGAAAAATGCACGTAGAAAAAAAAAGTTTGATACTTACGTAGCCATGGTGACGCGTCCCTCTGCCATCTTGCAGACCGGCCTCCTGGAATGTTATTTAATCCCATGTGAGTGCTGCAGCCTGTGATTCGCTGCAGTGGTCACATGGGATGAAACATCATCGCAGGAGGCCGGCCTGGATGAAGAAACACAGAACTCTGGGTAAGTATAAGATTTATTTATTTTTTCGAAGTTGTGTTTGTTTCGTGACGTAATCGCTGTTTTTCAGCCGCAAAAAATGCCACATCTTCTATTTGTTGCACGTTTTACCTTCCCATTGAATTCAATGGCTAAAACCCACCACAAACAAGAAGCGATTATGCAAACACAATTGACATGCTGCGGAATAAAAAAACGCACCGCAGGTTTTTTTTTCCGCTCAGCATTTGCGCAGCGTGTGAATGAGATTTATTCTATCTCATCCACTCTGCTGCAGAATTTCCGCAACGAAATCCATTGTGTGGACTAAACCTAACACATTTGCAAATGGGGGAGGGGGAAACCCTGAGTGCTTCTTTAAGAAAATGTGTGCCTTTAACCCCTTAATGACCGTCTATACGTGTTTTCACAGCGGCCATTAAGGGTACTTCTGCCAGAGCGCCGCCTTTTCATTGCAGCGATTTGGCATAAGATAGCGCCGCCGGGAGGCTATTAAACTCTGTTTACTCAGCTACGGAGGCCGCTGAGACATCGGAGCACAGACCAAGGACCGTTTTGTCCGGTCCCTGATCACTGTAAAATTAGCACCCCCTATTAGACCCCCGATCACCCCCCCCCCCGTCCCTGATAATCAAAATGGTGCACGCTTGCCTGTGGCAGCATATG
This sequence comes from Rhinoderma darwinii, assembly GCF_050947455.1. Lineage (NCBI taxonomy): Eukaryota > Metazoa > Chordata > Amphibia > Anura > Rhinodermatidae > Rhinoderma > Rhinoderma darwinii. Next base: position 524,058,868 of record NC_134687.1, on the reverse strand, counting down.
GTAAATAGTGGTCCCTTCTGACATATTCACTGTGATTTACCTATCACAGTGATCTATGTTATTATATTTAGAAAATACAGGCAGGACATGAGCTGTGTCTTCCTCTCCCCTCACTGTAGTTGATCTGTAGAGACACTATAACCAAATCCTGAGCTGTATAAGTGAACTGAATTTGAGAAATTACACAAACTTCAAGTCTGTGCCCCCTGATCACCCTGTTCGTGCGCACTGATCACCCCATTTGTGCCCCCTCATGCCCTGCGTGAGCACAAGTGATCGGTACGTTTTCTGGTTTTCTGTTGTTAACCATCTTTACGTCATTTTTTTTGCGCTGCTTTTAGGAATCAATTTTTTTACCTAGGTATAGGAAGGGTATCCTTCTTTTTTTTTTTTCTTAGTTTGAAAAAAAAAAAATACAAAAAAATATATAAAACAAAAAAAAATATTACGAAAAAGTTACTAGCCTAAGGCCTCATTTACACGAGCGTAATATACGCGCGTGCGACGCGCGTGCTTTTCACACGTGTCGTACGCACCTATATTACTCTATGGGGCAGTGCAGACGATGCGTGAATTTTGCGCAGCGCGAGTGCGTTGCGTAAAACTCACGACATGTTCTATAATCGTGCGTTTTTCGCGCATCACGCACCCATTGAAGTCAATGGGTGCGTGAAAACCACGCATGCCGCACGGAAGCACTTCCGTGCGAACTGCGTGATTCGCGCAAGAGCTGTCAAAAGGATGAATGTAAACAGAAAAGAACCACGTGTTTACAAACATCTAAACGGAGTGTCAAATTAGAGATGAGCGCACCGAACTTCACCGGGTTCGGCCAAACTCGTTTTGACCGAACCCGGCAAAAAAATTTCCGCTACGCGACGTCGGGAGACAGTCACTGTCCACGGTGCTGAAAGAGTTAAACTGGTTCAGCACCATGGACAGTGACTTCCGATCACAATATACATGTACGTGTAAAAAAAAAACAGAAGTTCTGACTTACCGATAACTCCCGGGTTCTTCCTCCAGTCTGACCTCCCGGGATGACAATTCAGTCCAAGTGACAGCTGCAGCCAATCACAGGCCAAGCACAGGCTGCAGCCAATCACAGGCTGCAGCGGTCACTTGGACTGCCGCGTCATCCTGGGAGGTGGGGCCGGATGAAGAGAGGGACGCGTCACCAAGGCAACGGCCGGGAGACCGGACTGGAGGAAGCAGGTAGTTCTTGGTAAGTATGAACGTCTTTTTTTTATTCACAGATTGGTGTATATTTTGATCGGAATTCACTGTCGAGGGTGCTGAAAGAGTTACTGCCGATCAGTTAGCTCTTTCAGCACCCTGGACAGTGACGGACGTCGACTGGCCTCATCTCTATGATGGTGGCTGCGCGAAAATCACGCAGCCGCGCATCATACACGGATGACACACGGAGCTGTCAAGTGCCTTTTGCGCGCGCAAAACGCTGCGTTGTTTGCGCGCGCAAAACGCTGCGTTTTTTGCGCGCGCAAAACGCACACGCTCGTGTAAATCAGGCCTAACTGTTACAGTTCAACCTAAATAATGGCTCGGAGAATGTTTACTGCGGAGCAAGCATACACCTTGCTATGTTCCGGCAGTTCAGGTAGTGAAACCGACTCTACCTCTGGACCCCATAGCCCTATGGTGGTGTTGTCAGCCGTCGCTGTCGAATCCCCAGGTGCAAGGCCTAGTGGTGCAGGGGCTAGTGGTGCAGTCCCTCCCGTGTTCTAGGATCCTGCAATTTCATTTTCACCCCAGGTCCCGCAACGGTCAGCAACCCCAGAAATAAAAGTGGATGTTGCTAATTATACCCCTTTGGACATCTTCCACATATTTGTCAGTGACCAAGTCCTTGAGTTGATTGTCCAACAGCTAAATATATATGCAAGACAATTCATTGTACAGAAACCCACATCCCTCTACTCATCATGGAACCCCACTAGTGTCCCTGAGCTTAATTTTTTATTAGGCCTAACACTAAATATGGGATTAGTCACAAGAACAACTATCCGCTCCTACTGGGAATCAAGAGCTGTCCACGCTACCCCTGTATTTGCAGAAGTAAAGTCCCGTCACCGATATGAGCGAGATGAATCCGTTATGAATACACGGCTTCACTTCTCTTTTGTATGCCGCACTAATTTATTAATGTGGCATATTTCTAACAAAATAACCTTTTACTACGTCTCCTCTATTACATGTGGAAATGTAAGAAGAATTTGAAGAAAACATATACCATAGCGTCTAAAATAATACCCATTATTCCCTCCTTTAAAATTTTTTTGGTCAGCAAGCATACTACACCACTAGATGAATACCTTTAGGGGTCTGGTTTTTAAAATGGGGTCATTTATGAGTGTTTTTTTGTTTTGTTCAGGCAGCTCAATGCCTCTAAATGCATGATATGGAGCCCAGAATTTATTCAATTGTGCCCTGAAAGCCAAAGGGTGTTCCCTCTCTTTTTGGCCCAGCCACATGTCTAATAACAAGATCAAGGCCACAATGGGGGTATTTTTTAACACAGACGAAACAGGGTGAAAGATTTTGGGGTGTGTTTCTTCATTTTCATGTTCGCTTTACAAAGAAATCTGTCTTTACAATGACACGTTTGAGAAAAAAAAAAAAATTTTCACCTGCTTTGCATGAATTCTTACAAAAAAAACTATGGAGTCAAAATACTCACTACACCCCTAGATAACTCCTTAAGAGGTATAGTTTTCAAAATGGGGTCATTTGTGGGGGTTTCCATCATTCCGACACCTATGAGCCTCTGAAAACCTGGCTTGGTGCATGAAAACAAAATGTACTTCAAAATTTATAAAATATTATTACATTTGTAAGTCTTCTAAATTGCTCAAAATTTATTTTATTGTTACAAAAGTGCTGCCAAAATAGAATAAAGCGATGGAAATATATATTTAATTAAAAAAAAAAACGTACAGTATGTATGTACATATGTGACATACTGCAGTTCCAAATAGGGAAAAATTTAAATTTTTACAAAATTTTATCAATTTTTGTATTTTTTTTATTAATTTACGCAAATCGTATCAGTCTACTTCTACCACTAAAATAAAGTACAGCATGTGACGAAAAAACAATGTCAGAATTACTTGGATATGCAAAACTATTGCAGAGTTGATAAATTCAGACATACCAGATTTGACAAATCTGGCTTGGTCATGAAGGTCCAAACAGGCCCGGTCATTAAGGGGTTAAAGAGTACCTGCTGGCATGACAGACCTATTATTATACAGACATTAGAATGATACCTCATATATTGGGCAGAGACCCTTCTTCACAATTGGCAGTCATACCTACCGTGTAGTTACTTCCCTCACAACGGCTTGTTATGTGCTGCAGATAATACATTTTTATCCCTAGCAATAAATTGTACTTTACCAGCCCCTATACACATAGTCCTGTGTACATTCACATCTGTTCAAGAAGCCATTTCCTAGTAAAATGCTGACCCTAGTGCAGAATTCTAGCAGCAAAAATGCGACACTGACATTATATGTGCCTTAGGGGTAATGTTACTTTGTGCACAAGTTAGTCTACCAATGAAAACTAAACAACATATACTAAAACCATGATAAACATAGCAGTACAAGAAAAATGAATGTCAACTAGTAACAGTGTCAGTGGCATGGATGTCTGCTCCTTCTACAAGCATCATGGGGACAATTACAGATCAAAATCGGACAGGACGAGTCATAAATACACATGTGCCTGCGTGTCCGCGCCGCCGCTATGTGACCCGTACGTGGAGGACTGACAATCTGTCCCTGTCCTCCAGACATATTATATACTGCAAAGCAGGTTTTGCTTGCTAATAAGTACTACAGCTCAGGGAAGCAGTGAACTCCAGAAGTGGAGCAGAAAATTGGAAAGACACATTCACAAGTCTATCCATGAGTCCTGTCCGCTCTCACACAGATACATCTTGCCATCAGAGTAATTCATTTGACACACTCTCCCCTGCAGCGGACTCTTACCAGTCTTTAGTAAAAAATGGGTTTCTTCCTTGCAGTTAACAACTTATCATCTGCTGCCTATTTCCATTCTGCCATTCTTTCCAGTCCCTTCTCCCTGCCTAATGCAATTATTCTATGAGAGAAGAAATAAAAGAAAAATGCAAGAAGGCAAAGAGAAGCCAAAGGATTAATTCAGGTTACCGATACCTCATGAAAAGACTGAACATATTGAAATGGATTTTTTCTTCAGTCTTGGTGGACTCAGATGGCCTGAGGCAGTGTTTTGTGGTGTGTTTCATCTCGCCATGCCATCATGATTTCAACGCACAATTTAACAGCGGCACAAAGACATTTTTTTTTTTTTTACCGCCTGTATTTTTAATCAGTTCAAAACATCGAATTCCCGTCTTTCAGCCAAATTTGTAGAAGTTAAAATAAAACATTTACAGTGCCCATTACTATTACTCTGCTTAGATAAAGTATGTTCACAAGGCGGCCTTCCACTATTTCTTTTTAAATAAAATAATAACAAAATGGATAGCAATAACCAATGTTTTACATTTTATATCAGGCATCATCGTGATCGTGCATGATCATTGCAAAACAGTAGAAGTCATTTGAGTTCCCAGCACCCACATCTACAGCTGAATTTTATAGTTTGCTCATATCGCTTTCAGGTGGGCACCATATTTGGGATCCATGTCACATAGATCCAGAACACAGATGTGGGAATAAAACTCAAAGGCCTAAACACCCGGGGCCTATGTACTGGACACGGAGTACCTGCGGTTCTGTACCTCAAAACTGATGATACACTGTGTGCCACTGTGTTGTACCTCTGTACATCACTGTAATCCCCCCCAATATGGTATATTGAAGAATTGAACAGTTGTTTGTATATTTTGCAGGTGCATTTATTAATATATTTTCTGGGGACATTCCATTTTTACATGCTTCAGACTTAAAACTCTTCCTAATACTCAATGACCATGGCTTGATGCAACTTAACAGAGTTTTCCCATAATCGGCAATTATCACCTATACACAGGATAGAGGATAAAGGTCTTCTTGCTGGGGGCCCCACTGCTGGGACACCCACTGATCGCGAGAATGGTCTGGAACTGCTTGAACACTGTAACGAGGTCTTTGAATGGAGTGGCGGTTGAGCATGTGCGCTGCCACTTCATTCAAAATCTATGGGAATGACGGAAACAGCCAAGTACAGCGCTTGGCTGTTTCCATCGGGCCCATAGACATTGAATGGAGCGGTGTGTGCATACTCCATCACCGCTTCATTCAAGCTCCCCCTCACTGAGGACAGGGTGCAGTGAGGAGGAAAGGGGGTTCGGAACCCCCATTCTCGCGATCAGTGGGGGTACCAGTGGTGCGGCCTCTAGCGATCAGACAATTCCACACAACAGGTGATAATTATCGATTTTGAGACAACTACTTTAACAGGATGCCATATTAAATGCTAAATTATAAAAATTCGACTTATTTTTATTTGGTACACTTATTGATTTGTTTTGTTTTAGAAATTCGGAGAACATGCGTACTACATATAATGCAAAAACAAAAGCAACAATTGAATGAACTGTTCTGCGTGCAGCTCGGGATTAATAATGCAGGCACCACGCTTAAAAATATAAAATTAACTCAATATTTACGGTTGTCTACACAAGATACATTAACACCACAAAAAAAAAAGAGACCATTATATTGTGTTATTAATGTACACAACAAATGTGGACTTGCTGCTCAATAAACTTCCAGTGCGGAGAGATGTAATTACTTGTAAGCACTATCAGTATGCAGGTATTGTATACAGGTCAACAATTACTAAACAAGTTAATTTCTTAATTGCTTAAGCCTTGTCAGCTCACACAATTTACGTAGGTATGGAATGTGCGATATACTGTAAATTCTGCATTTATTGCCCGTTACCAATATTTCACACTAAGCTGAACATGTTCTTAAAACAGCTCATAAATAAATGTGGCTAAGTGGATGAAGCTGCCAAATAGAAAAAAAAATTAAATACCGTGATCTGTGATCTTGCACGTTACTAAGTAGAGCTCTTTCAGGCTTCGGCCTTCCTTTGCGATGACTTCCACACATCTGTACAGAAAATAGGAGAAAAAATTGGTAAGTAAGCTTTTTTTACCGAATCTTTAAAGAGGATCTGTCAATTCTACTGACATGTCTTTTTTAGTAAATACTTGTATTCCCCCTGAAATAACAATTCTAGAGTATCTTTTCTCTCTGCTTTGTGCTGTTCCTCTGTTATTTTTCCTGGAAATACATGAATAAATCGACAACTGGGTGTGACCATTCCAGTCAATGGGTCATGACCCTACATATTCTCACACTGTCCAATCAGTGCTGACATTGTTAGACTGTGTAGGGCCATACCCTACTGACAAGGGGGCGCAATTGTCAATTTATTCATACATTTCCAGGAGGAACAGAGGCACAATGATACTAGTATTGAAATTATTTTAACATCTACAAGCAGAAAACTGGATTGTGAAACTTTCTAAGACAAGAGTAATGTATATCACAATAGTAGAAACATCAATTCTGCAGATTATTATGATCTTCTGAAATACTTAATACAACACAAATTCTTCATCATGACTTTAACATTAACCAAATCTTACCATATCCAGAAAACATAACGCCCTAATGCCTGCCAGATAAATATACCGGATAAAGTACTGCAGTTTTCCGACACCCTTCCCACTTGATAAGTTTTATGAGACTGCTCTCATTTCCTGAGGTTACTGCTGTCCTGATTCTGATGTTCACAGAATGCACCAGCCCCTCCTGTGACTAATGTTCCTTCCCTGCTTAGCTTAAAGGCTCCTTAGGGAAGGGCTATCACTTCTGATGGCATGCCCTCCATCATTCTAGAAAACAGCGGAGAAATGCAGAGCCCTGGATGCATCTGCAGAACAGGGATGGAAAGCAGATTAATACTTGGGTTAGTATATTGTACCAATGATATTACAAACGTGATGTAAAAATATATTGTGTTGCACCAAAATTAAATACTGTGCCAGATCACTGAAATACAGCATGTTTACCAAAAAACAGCACAATTTGGATCAAATATTGTTTCAGGGATAACCAGGCCAATATATACTATGTGTAGGGAATATTTAAGGATAAAAACGGACATGCTAATAGAATGATGTAGGTAGTTATATAGTGCAAAGACCATAAAGCGTACCCAACTTTTTAGGTGACTTTTCAAAATAAGCTGTCATATGTGGGTACCCGAGGAATAACAGGATTTCTGGCTATTATATGACTTGTATTCTGCATTTTTTTTTCAGTACAGCAAGTGTGCCTGCTGATCAGGAGTGGGGTAACGGCTGTAATACACAGTCGCAGCCCCGCTCTATAGGCCGAGATCAGAGAAACCTCTGATCTTTGCCGTTATCCCCTTGAATGCCAAAATCAAAGCTGATCGCGGCATTCAAAGGGAAAATGAGAAGGGGAAAACCCCACTTTGATCTTGTTACAAGGAATCCCTGTGATGTGATCATGGGACATACCCTATATGGACAGAGTCCAGGGAACATTGAAGGACCCCAGGGCTGTCTGACCATATTTTCTGTCCTTAGAGCATACTAAGGTATGCCCTAACAACTGCCTTTGTATGATCCTGTACTGGCGTATAGATATATGCCAGTACATTAACCCTTTCAAGACAGCCATACGGCTATATACGTTCCAACTGCTGATGCCCCATGCAGTTGTCACATATATAAACATTGGCAGCCTAGAACGGGGTTTAATGTGGGCAGTGCTGCTTCAGTGTGAGCAGCGCTGAACTTTCCTGTCTGCCGGCTCTCTCCATAAGTGCTGGCACCTCTCCCCCTTAGCTTTATCAAATAACCATGTGTTTGATGACTGTAAGGCTGGGTTCACACGACCTATTTTCAGGCGTAATGGAGGCGTTAGACGTTTTTGGCTCAGCGTGTGAACATACCCTTAGGGGGCTTAGAAGTAAAGTGCTGCACAAACTAAAGCAGTGCTGCACTTTCCTGTCTGCCAGCCAGAGCATGGCAAATGCTCCAGTGACGTTAAGAGCTTTGAGATGCCGGAATAAAAACTCCCTTGTAGATAGCACCACACCCCCCTATAGAGTGGGCCACCCCCAACCTGTAGGTAGCGCCACTGAAGCTCCCTCTTGGAGCGGAATCCCTGGCCAGAGCTCTGGCAATCCCCGGCCAGAGTGTAGGCAATGCTGTGGCTGGGAACTCCACTCCTAGAGGGAGCTCCTGACGTCACTGTCCATTTATGGATAGTGACGTCAGGGGCTCCCACTAGGAGCACAATCCCTGGCCAAAGTTTCGGCTACGCTCTGGCCGGGGATTCCGCTCCTAAAGGGAGCTTCGGTGGCAATATTTATGGGAGGATGGCGCTAGCTACAGGGAGGGTGTGGTGCTATCTACAGGGGGGGGTGGCACTATCTAGGGTGGTGCGGAATTATCTACATGGGCACTTTGGCACTATATGGGCACTATCTACAGGGGACACTCTGGCGCTATCTACAAGGGGATGTGGTGCTATCTACAGGGGCGTAGCCCTCTCTAAATGGGCACTGTGGCACTATACAGGTACTATCTACAGGGGACACTGTAGCGCTATCTACATGGGCACTGTGTGTGGCACTATGTGGGAACTATCTACAGTGGGCAGTGTGTGTGGCACTATGTGGCAACTATATACAGTGGGCACTGTGGCACTATCTACAGTGGGCACTGTGGCACTATCTACAGGTGAATTGCGGCACTATCCACATAGGCATTGTGGTGTTGGGACAGAAGAACCCTGATTAATAAAATTCATCCATTTATTTAACGGCTATGAAAAACGGATGGCAAACGGAGGTTAAAAATGGTCAGACAGCCGAGAAATGGATGAAAATTTTGAGACACACTGATGCAAAACGGCCAATAAAAACTGACAATTTATCCTTTTTTTAACGGTTTAACCTTATAGCCTTCTTCACTCTCCCCTCACAGCGATCCAGGCTGACTGAGAGAAAACAACTATTTGTGGCAGAGCTGCAACAGTGTGTGTGTGTGTGTGTGTGTGTGTGTGTGTGTGTGTGTGTGTGTGTGTGTGTGTGTGTGTGTGTGTGTGTGTGTGTGTGTGTATATATATATATATATATATATATATAGATCTATATACATATAATATAGATATATATTTAACAAATTCCCAAAAAAGTGTTCCTTTTCACATTTTTTGTGATTTGTCAAAGCGGTTGAAAAGATATCGTTTAAAGAAGTGCATATCAGAAATGGAAAATCTGACCTGGACACAGGGGCATCAATGACCCTTGGTCATGAAAGGGTTAAAGTTTAAAAAAATAAGAAACAGAATTAAAAATTCCACTATGGGATTAATTTTTTTTTAAAAAACGTAATGTTAAAAAAAAAAAACTAAAAAAAAAATACATCCAAATGCAGTTTTTACAATAAATACATGTTTTTAAAATTTAAGTCCCGAAACATAAAATTCGACACACATATATGGTATTGTCACGATTGTAAAATCCTGCAGAACAAATTTATAGCATAATTTATGATAATCGGTGTATGCTGTAAAAAAAAAAGAAAATAAAAACAGATTTTTATCTGCATTTTTGCCAAAATAAAATTTATATAAATTAAACGATAATGTAAATATACCGAAAAATGTCACCTACACAAAGTACAACTCGTCCTGCAAAAACCAAAGTCTCATACAGTTATGTCGAGCAAAAAATAAAAAAAACAGTTATGAGCGTCGGGATGCAAAAAGGAAAATCAAGAAATTGTTCTGGTCCTCAAGGCCAAAGAAACCCGATGATGTATTTTTTTTTTTTAAACCAAGTTCCTCCCCTTATTCTCCGCCTCCCCACGATTTCAGCTCTGTAAAAAAGAAAATTTGTATTGTGCCCCCCCCTCCGCCGTGTCCTGCAACGCCCCTAGATCCGTTTGGCGCCTAATATGATAATTTTGTGCAAAGGTACAGAGGAGGAGACCTCATTTATCCTCATTAGGCATTGCCTCATGCATTGCTATAATGCGGTCCAATCAGAGCAGACAGCCTCACAACGATACAGAAGACCTGCTGACTTTGCAAGATTTACTGCAGGTCTTCTGCAACGCTGTGAGGCTGTCTGCTCTGATTGGACAGTATCACATTGATGCACAAGCCAACGCCTACTGAGGAGAAACAAGGTCTCCTCTCTGTACCTTTACTCAAAATTATCATATTAGGCCCAAAACGGAGCAGGAGCCGTAAAGGGACACGAAGGGGGCAATAAACATTTTGTTTTTAAAGCACTGGAATCGGGAGGAGGCGGGGAATAAGGAAAGAATTGTGGTTTTAAAAAAAACATGACAGGTCCTCTTTAATCCCAATGTTGACATTATGTGAGGGAAATGATGGGGGTCACTTATTAATGTTAGGCACATGGTGTTATGAATTTAGTACCTCCATGTGCCTCATAGTAATAGTAATTAACCCCATCATGTACTTCACATATTAACCCAATGTTGCCCATTAAGACAGTGAGGTACTTGATGGAGTTAATTACTATTAATGTGAGGCACATGGAGGTACTAAATTCATAACACCATGTGCCTCACATCAAAATATGAAAAGACTTTATACTTTTATGGGTTTTTATTGTTGACAGAGTATCGTTTTGGTATCGAGAATCTCAATACTGAACAAAGCATCGGTATCGAAGTCCAAATTCTGGTATCGTGACAACCTTACATTGGATTTCTTAAATCAGATTGCAGCATTAACATGTAGTCGAAGTAATCTCAAACTAAATGTCATGGTTCATTGCATTTCTTTACTTCGCAATCTAACAATGGGGCAGATTTATGTATTTATCTATGTAGACTGGTGTTTCATACGCCAGTTTTAGTCTGAAGGCCGCAGGAGTAAGATGTGACTAAGGGTCCTCTTACACGGCCCGACATGGGCCTTAAGTTATTAAGAGATGCAACTTTTTCTACAGCTCCTATGTAGGCCTACGCGTCTTCGTGGTAACAGACCGCAAACAAATTATTTCAAGGCTGATCCTGTAGACATATTTTCCTATTTGTCCACTGATTTTTGCTAGTCTACCAAATGTTTGAAAGCAACAAGAAGGGGATGGATGTAGAGGAGTGGGACTGCAGGATAAGGCTACACAGAGATTGTTTTTAGTATGTTACCATGGCGAAAAATTATTTGCAAGGTTGCTTTTTATTTTCATTTTCGATGTATTAGGACAAAAAAAAAAATTATTTGAGAAGGTGGACATATCATCTAAACTTAAAAGCTCATTTTTGAGTAAACTTGCATTGCTACAAAATGCATATTTAAACTTTTGACTTTTTACAATATTTTAATTTATTTTCTTTTACTGATAGGAGATATTTTACTACATATTCTATATACTGATTAATGCAATCTGAAGAAATACATGAAGCTGTAAACAATATTTAACCTACAGTACGCATATGGTTTTGTTTTTACAAATGTAACTTACAGTAAATCATATGATATACAATGGAGCAATGCGTCGTCCAGCTATTTCTTTCATACGTAAGTCTCTTATGAAACATATGGAACAATAAATTGCTCAGTTATTACTCTGATATATAACCCTCTGCTGACTCTCTGGAGAGCTGAAGATTTCCCTGCCTTGGGTTTAGTTGTGTTGAACAACCACATTAAGAAAATAAAAACCATATGTCTCAAGCGCCATACATATCTCTGTCCAAAAATACAAACATGATAGTATACTTTACTAGTACAAACCACTGTACCCTCAATAATATATAAGATCGGACCATAGGACCACACCGAGGTCCAGAAACCTCTGACTTTCTATTTTAATTTACAATAACATGACACACATTTATTTTATTTTATTTTTTAAGGGAAGGTTGTGTTTTTTTTTTAGACACCTGTCATCTTACAGTGAATAAATCATAGACAAGGAACTCAATTTCAGCTACAGGATGTGCACTGGAAGTCATTCTTATTTTGCAACAAGACCATCTGTTCCCCTTGTCAATAAAGAATGCATGAAAGTCCACGTGTTCTTTAGTATTGTTAGAACAACTTTACAAACTATATTTGGACATTGTGCAAAAGATATGCACCTTACTACTGTTGTACCATTAGAAATCTATCCCTGGAGTAAATGCATTTCTGTGCAAATACAGCATTAGTCGGTATTTATTGGGTTTCCTACAAAACTCAGGGACTCCTATTTAATCTTAATTTGGAAAATGACCACCCTCTGGAAACTCAAAATGACACAAACACAGTGATTATTATTTCTACAGTAGGCTAGGTACAAACGTTGTACAGTGAACCCAATTTGAAGGTGACAGTGTAACCTCTTTGAAACGACCACACAAAAGTGTGTTTTATGGGGGATGGTCTCAAAGAAAAAAGCATACAGAATGCTTGAAAAGTGTCCCCCTCTCCTCCTCAGTCCCCAGCATGGCTCCCCTCTCCTCCTCAGTCCCCAGCGTGGCTCCCCTCGCCTTCTCAGCCCCCAGCGTGGCTCCCCTCTCCTCCTCAGCCCCCAGCATGGCTCCCCTCTCCTCCTCAGCCCCCAGCGTGGCTCCACTCTCCTGCTCAGCCCCCAGCGTGGCTCCCCTCTCCTGCTCAGCCCCCAGCGTGTCTCCCCTCTCCTGCTCAGCCCCCAGCGTGTCTCCCCTCTCCTGCTCAGCCCTCAGCGTGGCTCCCCTCTCCTGCTCAGCCCACAGCGTGGCTCCCCTCTTCTGCTCAGCCCCCAGCGTGGCTCCCCTCTCCTTCTCAGCCCCCAGCATGGCTCCCCTCTCCATCTCAGCCCCCAGCGTGGCTCCCCTCTCCTTCTCAGCCCCCAGCGTGGCTCCCCTCTCCTTCTCAGCCCCCAGAGTGGCACCCCTCTCCTTCTCAGCCCCCAGCGTGGCACCCCTCTCCTTCTCAGCTCCCAGTGTGGCTCCCCTCTCCTGCTCAGCCCCCAGCGTGGCTCCCCTCTCTTTCTCAGCCCCCAGCGTGGCTCCCCTCTCTTTCTCAGCCCCCAGCGTGGCTCCCCTCTCTTTCTCAGCCCCCAGCGTGGCTCCCCTCTCCTTCTCAGCCCCCAGCGTGGCTCCCCTCTCCTTCTCAGCCCCCAGCGTGGCTCCCCTCTCCTTCTCAGCCCCAGCGTGGCGCCCCTCTCCTTCTCAGCCCCCAGCATGGCACCCCTCTCCTTCTCACTTCTCAGGATAACCCCCTTTTTTTGTCAGTCTCCAGGATGACACCACCAGTTTGTCACTCAGCAGGGCTTCCCTCTCCTCAGTCCATGGCATGGCCTACCCTCTCATTCTAAGCCTAATGACTAAATGTTTTACCTTCACATGATGGCTTCTTTTATAACAGGTAGTAGCAGGCTGTACTGCAGCTTATCTCATAGGCTTAGCTCTGTTCACATGCAGCATGACATAAGCTGCACATAGAGATTTGCAGCTCCATCCTCTGGCCCCTCCTGTCCTACAGTACTGCAGTCACTCAGCGGATGCATCAGCGTGGAAAGAAGGATATCAGAGAAGATATTTAAAGCTTGCCAGCTCCCTCCCCTTCTCTGATTCGCACCTGTCCACTGCTAGGATTCGCTAACCCATGCTGCGCTACACTTAATCTCATGGGACACAGTAGCGCAAAGAAGGGTCAAGGTCATGATGCGCATAAAAGGTACAATGGTTTATCAAAGGTGAGTTTAGTGTTAAGTAATTATTACAGCAAGTCAAAGATATTCTCCAGGCTGTTTCAGATTTAAAAAAAAGTCTAAATGTCTTCATTATATTTTATCTAAAAATATTAAATGACAACTAATAACTACAATGATCAGGATGTGTAACATATGAACAGCATTCAATCTACATAAATTCGGCAATATCCAGTGGAGATTCATAACTGAATTGAATACAAGTTTTCTATTTAACGGAAAAGGCTACCAGGTTCTTATGGTGGCATTAGGGTAATGTGGCATTAGGGTAATATGGCAATACGATGGCGTATGTGCTATAAACCATTCACTTTTTCAAATTTACTGCTTTGTGCCTGCAAGAATAAAATTCAAAACTATTTAGCAGACGACAAGCCCTTTCTGTAGGTTAAGATCATACATAGGTTTGCGTAGAACTATGATTAGCAATTAAAACAGTGTTTCTAAACTTGCTATTTTAGTTTGTATACATTTGTTCCGGTAGTGTGAAAAAATGTTTTTACAGGTGAAACATTTTTCACCTGTAAAAGATGCACAGACAGAAACTACATTGGAAAAATGGGCCATTGCGCAGTAAAATTTGTTCAGTTTTGTAGTGTATACATCTTTATTGATGCATTGACACAAATTAAATCACCTCAGGAATATTGAACAATAATGCAGTAGAAAGTGAAAATAAGTTGCGTGAAAAGAATACTGTTTAGCAAGAAGAGTTAAGAAATGCCAGCGTTCCCAAGTTTTCCCTGCTTCATCCTGATGAGATCAGATCCTTATTTTGAAATTACATAAATGGTTCCTGTACAGAAACGCTTATGAAGTTACCTGGTGAAAGCCACCTCATTAGGCTCAATAATAGAACATTACATTACATATGATGGACAATGAAACACAGAGGTATCCCTTGATCTGTACCAGGAGTAGTATCAACAGCAAAATGAATACAGATTAGTTCAAGAAGATATTACACTTCCTTATCTCCGCAGAAAAAAAGGGGTCAAGAGAAAAGTAGAAGGTAGATAGTGACCTCATTACTAAAGTTTGACCGGTGACAAAGTCAAGTGTCAGTTCATTAGGGTTAGTCAGTCCCCCGCCTGAATCCCAATCAATATCTTTTGGATGAAAAGAGCTGTTAAATTGGATGTCCCAAAAACAAACACAAGAACAATGGGGGCGATTTACCAAAAAAGTGTGAGAGAAATTGGGGGTGTTTCCCATAGGAACTTACATTTTAACTTTCATTTTTTAGAGACCCTTTGAAAATATAAACAGCAACCTAATTGGTTGCCATAGACTAAAAACACAAATTTTCTTTTTCACGTGGATAAATCTCTCCCAATGTGATAACTTACAATAGAAATAGGACAATAATCTTGTTTCCCTTACTAAACTTCTGTGGTAAGGATAGGTCACTAGATGGATGTGTACTAGTACCGCTGATCCAATGTGCGCAGTACCTTTAAAAATATAAATGGTTTTCAATAGGGTTTTTAGTAAATGCTCCATTTTAAAGCGGTCTACTTTAATAATACTATCATTTTGACAAAATAGAACTGGCTAATCTTATTTAGGATGGCACTGCATGGAAAGGTGATTCATTCATAGATGGCATTATGTCGGACATAAAGAAAGCCCATGATTCCACAGTAAGAGCAGACCAAGCGTTGAAAATGGTGGTGGTAGTATGATGGTATGGGGATGCTTTGGAGGTATATTTCTTGCACTATTGAAGTAATAATGTGTACTCTGTTAGGGCCAGTTCACAGAGAGTTTTTTTTTGTACACGTTTTTTGATGCGGAAACCTTCAATGGGAGGCGGAGGCGTCTTTTTCCCGCGAGCGGAAAAAAAACCGGCTCGCGGGAAAAAGAAGGGACAAGCCCTATTTTCGGGCGTTTATGCCTCTGACCTCCCATTGACATCAATGGGAGGCAGAGAAAGCGTATTTTGCAGTGTTTTTTGGCCGCTTGCGAAAAACGCAGCCAGAATCGGCATGCAGGCAAAGCAAAATCTGCCTCAAAATTCCAAACTGAATTTTAAGGCAGATTTTCTACCTGCAAAAAACTCTGTGTGAAAAAGTCTTATATACAAATGTTTTGATGTTATCATGGAAAAACCACTAAATTATTTATATACACTAACAATTCAAAACGTTGTAATGTCTTCATCAGGTTTTATTGACAAATATATTTTGTGTGAAGACACCCTTGAGTGTGACAAAATACAGGAGGAAACACTTGAAAGGAGCTGAATAGTAGTTCGCAGCAATATATTAAGGGTATGTTCACACAGTTTTTTCAGGCGTATTTTAGAGCGTTTGCACCTTGAAATACGCCAGGAAAAACACCAGCAAAACGTCTACAAACAGCTTCCCATTGAACTCCATGGGAAATACAATGTGCTGTTCACATGAGGTGTATTTTTATGCTGCGGAATTAAAAAAACGCCTCGGAAAAAGAAGTAGCATGTCACTTCTTGAAGCATTTTTGGAGCGGATTTTCCATTGACACTATGAAACACGCCTCAAAAAAAGCTTAAAATTTAAAAAAGCTTAATTTTCAACTTAAAAAAAACCACTTGAAGTCAGAGGCCGTTTTCCCTGGAAATATCCATAATTTTCATCCACTTATTTTTGAAAAGATCCTAAAACTGCATGCTATGTTTAACATATCAGCTTTGTTTTTGATTGTGAAATAATTTTATGTAAATTGCCATAACATCCTTTTAAAATGATATTTTAAGTTCATAAAAAAAGGGTTTCATGCCTCTATTACACTGAGCATCAGCTGTTCGGAAACCGACTTTCTGAAAGTTGAACCTAATTTAAACGTAACACTCATCCGGCTGCTGTCAAATTACCAAAACCTTTTCATAACATTCTGTAAAACAGTTTGATTGATTGATGCATTTTCCTCCCGGTACTGTTTCTCTCTGCCATCAGAATGAAATGTTATAGACGTCAAAACGAAGCCAAGGAAAGTGGAGGCTTTTGAAGGACGAGACCTCAGGTTCTCAGCTATGCTACATTCTCCCCACTAGACATCACATTAACATACTTTTAAGACACTCCCGCTCATAGCAAAGTTCATGAACAGCATGAATTTCTAAGCAGTGTGTTGTCCTGGTGGAACATCAATGTGCCCAGGTTGTGATTAACACTGAAAGTTCATCTACAAAGAGTCTTCTCGTAGCTTTGAGGAATGGGAAGTAGCGTTGGTTGCAGTTCCTTATGCAGAATGAAAGGTTGGAATAAACAGATGAATGTGGAATGGATATAGTGAATCCATAGTTCTCAAACAAAATTTTCAGAAACACAATTTTGAATTTACTGAGAACCTGAGATTTATTTTATTATAGAGCGCTATGTAACACAAAATCATGACTTCAGCATCATTTTCTTTTGTTGAATTAAATCTTACAATGTTGCACTTTAAATCTACATACAAAGCTGTAAATAATTTTACTATACTTATCTTTTACAATTTATTAAACCCTTATTGCACATTGACATACATGTACGTCATCAATGGGATAGAATTTCTGCAAAATGCCGTACGACAGCTGTGTCTGCGCGATCGTCAGTGGAAGTGTGGCTCGGATTCTGGGCATTTAACCAGTTAAGGAACTGTAAGAAGGAAGGGGGCTCCGTTTGCCATCCCTGGCATTACGATCGGTGGAGCGGATGGTTTTATACTGCTAGACTGGGGCCTAAGAAAGGCCCCCAAACAATCTCAGCATTCCTACCTGTTAGGGCATACAATAGGTATGTCTGTGAACAGGCAAATAGACAGACAGACAGGCAGACAGACAGACAGACAGGCAGACAGGCAGACAGGCAGACAGGCAGACAGACAGACAGACAGACAGACAGGATAGATAATATAGATATTATAGTAAAAAAGAAATAAGAAAAATGTTAAAAATAATGAAGGATTTTGCTTACACAACATGAAAAAATACAGTAAAAGACATATATATATATATATATATTTATTTATATTAGGTATTGTCATTCATCTTGACCCGTACAATAAAGTTATGTCATCTATTATCATGAATGGTAGAATGTAATGTGCTGCCACCCTAATTGTGATTTACGCTGTATTCACATTAGCACCATTGATAATGGATTTGGGACAGAGGTGCCGGGTATGATTGCAAATAGACGAATCCAGAGAGACGCCACTGACTTATAGAGGATGGGTTTACGGAGGGATTCCAATGCAGACTGTGCTATGCTTGCCTCGAAAAGTACTGAAAACCCAGACAGACTGGCAAAAATGTCAGTGTGAACGGTGCCTTCTTATCATATAGTTATATTTACATTTTGGAGGAATAAGTTTATTAGAATTTTCGATTCTGCTTCTAGAATATAAACAAATAAACAATTATACCATCCAGGAGCCACCCTCACCACTCCACCTTTTAACTTTCACAATGCATCTTTTACTGTATCTTAGAGCCTACAACACAAACAGAAATTCTAAAAATCAGTGGACATAAGCAGCAGTTGGCTGCAACTTTTTGGCTGGATTCACACGAGCATGTTCGGTCCGTAAAGGACGGAACGCATTTCGGCCACAAGTCACGGACCGAATACACTGCAGGAAGCCGGGCTCCTACCATCATAGTTATGTACGCCGCTAGGAGTCCCTGCCTCTCCGTGGAACTACTGTCCCGTACTGAAAACATAATTACAGTACGGGACAGTTGTCCCACAGCGAGGCAGGGACTCGTAGCGTCGTACATAACTATGATGCTAGGGGCCCGGCTCCCTGCAGTGTGTTCGGTCCGGAACTTGCGGCCGAAATACGTTCCGTCCTTTACGGACCGAACATGCTCGTGTGAATCCAGCCTAACGCAACATACAAAAGTTGTCTACCTATAGTAGTGATAGGCATCAATGCAGTTGCACAGCTTATGTTCAGTCGTATTTTGGAGCGTAAAAGCCTCCAAAATACACTTAAAATAAGCCTTCAAATAGTTTCCCATTGATTTCAATGGGAAATACACTGTGCTGTTCACATGGTGTATTTTTACGCAGATGAATTCAAGAAACACCTCGTAAAAAGAAGCCTCGTATAAAGAAGTAACATGTCACTTCTTGAGGCATTTTTGGAGCTGATTTTCCATTGACGCTATGCTAAACACCTCCAAAAAATGGAATAAAAAACGTCTCAAAAAACGCTTGACTTTTAGCTTTAAAAACGCCATGAAATTATAAGCGGTTTTCCCTTGAAAACAGCCTCGAGATTTTCAGCCACTTCCTTTTGTACGTTTGAACATACCCTTAAGGTTATTTTCAGGCTGAATTTGGGGGGGAAAGGCTCGTTTTATGCTCCAAAATACAATTGATATTAGCCTGCAACCAGTTTCTCATTAATTTCAATAGGAAAGACACTGTGCTGTTCACATGAGGTGTATTTTTATGCTGCTGAATTTAAAAAACGTCTCGTAAAAAGATGTAGCATGTCACTATTTCATTGACAATATGAAAAACGCCTCATAAAATATTTAAAAAAAAGCCTCAAAATAAGCTTCAAATAAAAAAAAGCTTCATTATCAACCTGAAAACGCCCTGAAATCTGAGGCTAGTTTTCCGTGAAAACAGCCCCGTAATTTTCATCTACTTCTTATTGTATGTGTGAACATACCCTTACTGAAGCGTGACTCAGGAGGAAGCAACAAAAGTCGCATCACGTGTTTTGGGTCATGTGATGCCTTTACCTGACCTCATGCAAAATCGGTACCTACCACTGGCCTAATCTGACAGACATTATAAAACCGACTTTGAGAACAATAGATGCAGGGATTTATTTGAGCCTGTGGCCAATTGTCTCCAGTCTCAAGACAATTTACGATTTGACACGTGAGTTATTCTTTCTTAAGCCTTGGACTGGTTTGGTTTCTTTCTTAAGCCTTGGTCTGTTCGTATGTTTGGCTCTTTTGCTTTATGAATGGACACTGATATGGGGTTTTCCAGTTCCACAAAATTGATGACCTATCCTCAGATAGGCCATTAATATGTGATCAGTCGAGGTCCAACTCCCGACACCCCCGCTGTTTTGGAGGGGCCGCAGAGCTAATACGAGCGCTGCTTCCCCTTTATTTCTACTGCTCACACTGTGAATAGTCGACACACTTGTAGTGGTGGTTCACAGTATTACAGCCTTCTCCCATTCAAGTAAATGGGAGAAGCCTGAAAAACTGTGAACCGCCGCTACATGTGTGTTGATGATTCACAATACCAAATCAAAGAGAAAGAGCACATTATAAAACACCGCACACCCAATACCAAATTAGGCAAAAAAGTAAACATTTTATTCAATACAAGCGAGTTAAAAATATTTAAAAACACGCAAAGACAAAAATCCTGTAATGTAATACAGGACGTGCTACAGCAAAAAGGACATCTCCAATAAGAAGTAACAATAAACCTGGGTTTCTCTACACTTTGTGAATACAATTTTGTCTATGTTCCCATGGCCTGGACTGTAAGTCCTAGTCCAGGATACAGTAGTGTAATACTTGAGTCACATATAATTACATGTCCAACAATATAGAATGTAAAAATACTGTACTTTGAAAAGTAACAAAAGATACCTATAGATACCTACTATAGTAACAACGTGACAATTTGAGAACTGGAAAAAGAATACCCAGAATAAAGGAGCAAGAAGGAAAAAAAATGTGTAAAAAACACAAGTCACACAAGAAAATAAAAAGGAGTATACATGATCCAGGAAGGCTGTAGCACGAGTTCCGCCCCACACATATCACTGCCCCTCAGTGCAGCTTCTTCAAGGGTGAAGATTCACAGTACCAGCAGTGGAAATTAAGGGGAAGCAGTGGTCGTATGAGCGCTGGGGCCCCTTCAAAACAGCCGATTGGCATGGGGGCCATATGTCGGACCCCGACTGATCACATATTGATGGCCTATCCTAAGGAAAGTTCATCAATTTTATGGGACTGGGAAACCCCTTTAAACATTCATTTCACGGAAAGCATCAACTTTATTTTTGTATATTTGTGTAGCTCACTTGGCAGAAATTGCGTTTTTGAATTAATAATTAGTATTTTTCCCTTTCTGGTACCCACTGTTTATTGTATATACAACCACTGGCCTAGGGCTAATTTGGACTTGCTATATTTATGTCCTATAGTTTACACCAAGGGACTTGGCAATGAATGAGTTACATAGTTTTAAAGTGATTCAGTGTTTAACACTGAAATCCATAGTGATTATGACATGTGCAACATTGTATTCATATTTTATTCTTGAACATGCTTAGGAGAAAAAAAAAAAAAAAAACCTCACCAGAGCGCCACACTAAAAAGTTCTATGACTTCCACAAGGTGGAAAGGTTAATAGAATAAAGAAATGTCGGCTTCTAAACTATCAAACAAATTCAAGAGAGACTTAAATTATGGAAAATAATTGTATGTAGAACAGGCAAAGTTTTTTCTTTTTTCGTCTTCATGTTTTTTTGTTGTCTATCACTCAGATGTTTGGTACATGGCATTAGTGCCAATTGAAAGGAACTAATGAGGAAAAATGACTATGGAGCTTGCAAAAGTAGTGGTCCTAGGAGACCTTGTTACTGTTTGTGATGCACTTCAGGGCAAAGTGAAGCTAATTGGAGTTGCCATACGCTGGTTATCAGACTTCACTTTAAAGGCCCGCATTTCAATCACCTCCAGAGGTGTGAAAGAGAATGGCACCATCAGAGACATTAATGTAGCGCTTGATGAAATTGGAAATTAACATTTGAATGTGCCTTGCAAGTCTCGATTATTTTTGCACTCTATTAATTCAAAATGTTCCAGAAAAAAACATTTATGGTCAAGTCATGGAAGTGACAGACTAAACATTCAAAATACAATTATAATAGGACATTAAATACAATTACAGCAGGACATTAAGAAAAACACATTATGGTAATTTGAATAATTAATAGCGTCCTATCAATGGCTCTTTTTTCTTGACTGACTAATTGGTGGGAGTTTTAGAAACAAGAAAATGAAAACCATTTGTGTCCATTGCTTTACTGCATCACAGGAATGAAAGTGACCTTTCTCATGTGAAATATAACAATATCTTAGTAGCACTGAATTAAAGTAAAGGTAAAGAACAAGTAAAAAAGTTGCTAAATGAAAAATCACTTTGTTACAGTAGATACAATAGAGAAGAAAATTAGTTTTAGTCTCAGGAGAAAGATCTGTCACCATTTTTCCAGTTACAATCAATGTTATAATATAATATATTATCTTGAGGGCAACCTGTTAAATGGCATCTTACTATTAAAGTGTCTCCTGAGCCAGAAAGTTTTACTTAAGAGTAAATGAGCATAAGAGGTTCGATGTCTCAATGAGTTTTTAAGGCTGGAGCTTTAGAGAGGGCTTTGACCAATCACATGTACTGTTAGATAATGGTGTATGTGAGCTCACATTACAATCAGCTGCCAGAATGGAGAATAAGCTGCTAAATTACGTATTCTAAGAGGGCTGTGCAATGCAGAGTACATCATGAATATTCAGTAGCAGTCATTTATTATTAGGATACATAGATGAAGAGAGAGAGAAGGAAAGAAGTAGGGTTGGAGGGAAAGAAAGAAGGACAGAAGAGGAAAGAAGAGGGGCAAGAAAGGAAAGAAGAGGGGCAAGAAAGGAAAGAAGAGGGGCAAGAAAGGAAAGAAGAGGGGGCAAGAAGGAAAGAAGGGCAAGAAGGTAAAAAAGAGGAAAGAGTATGGAAATGAGGGAAGGCGGGTGGGAATGAGATTAAATAGTGGACATGAGGGTAAAAGAAAGGACATGAGGGTAAAAGAAAGGACATGAGGGGAAGAAAAGGACATGAGGGTAGAAAAGGAAATGAGGGAAGAAAAGGACATGAGGGAAGAAAAGGACATGAGGGAAGAAAAGGACATGAGGGAAGAAAAGGACATGAGGGAAGAAAAGGACATGAGGGAAGAAAAGGACATGAGGGAAGAAAAGGACATGAGGGAATAAAAGGACATGCGGGAAGAAAAGGACATGAGGGAAGAAAAGGACATGGGGAAGAAAAGGACATGAGGGAAGAAAAGGACATGAGGGAAGAAAAGGACATGAGGGAAGAAAAGGACATGAGGGAATAAAGTGAACACGAGGAAAAAAAGTTGACACGAAGGGAGGAAAAAGAAAGTGAGGGAGCAAGAGAAAGCATGGGAAGTTCAATTACACTAGGACACACAAATTCACTATAGTTTATTATCGCCTCTAATTTATTAAGGCCTTCTTCAGACGAGCGTATTTCACGTCTGTGTTACGCGCGTTAAAACGCACGTCACACGGACTAATGAAATTCAATGGGGCCATTCAAACATTCAGTGTTTTTCACGCAGCGTGTGCCCGCTGCGTGAAACTCACTGCATGTCCTATACTTGTGCGTTTTTTGCGCATCACATACCCATTGAAGTCAATGGGTGTGTGAAAATCACGTCCGTTGTTTTAACGCGCATAACACGGATGTGTAATACGCTCGTGTGAATAAGACCTAAAATCGAGACTAGTGTAGAGTGGCTAGTACTGAATAGCACAAATAAGAAAGGAGACAGGCTCTCTTCTAATTTTTTGCCCAGAGGACTTTGGCAACCGAGATACGGCTCAGACTGAAAGCAATTACCACATGTACAACACAGTCCTCAATTATTACCCATCATGGCACATATATAAACAAATCCTTCAATGGTTTGGATAGGTAAGCAATGCTAAATTTGCATTATTCTGCAAATAAATAACATGACCACTGGCCTAACCCCCACTGCAGCAGCTGTATGGGCTGCTACAGGGCCCATAGCATGAGGGGGCCCGTGCCGCCTGCAGACACGGCCCCCCATGCCCGGTGGCGCCACTAGCAGCCGGTATGGCTGCTATAGCAGTAACGACGCCACTACGGGGCCCACACCGACCGGCCCCTAAAATTTATGGGCTGGGTGGCATAAGCCCCCTCATGCCCGGTGGAGTCGCTAGCATCGGAGGGGGCCCCGGTGCCAGCGACAGCCACATTCACTTGTATCTGCCTCCTCTGGACGTAGATACAAATGAATATTATAGGCTGCAGGCCACTTTAGGCCTGTAGCCTATAAGGCGCTGGGAGGACTCCCTGCGGAAGGATGGCATGATGACGTCACTGCATCATGCTGGTCTGCACGTGTCCAGGCCGGAGCCTGTGCAGCGCTCCGTCCGTTGCTGGAACGGGGCTAGGCAAGTACATTATATTTTTTATGGGGGCACTATATACAGGGGGGGAGAAGTGTGACATAATATACAAGGCGGGAGCAGAGTGGCACTATATACACAAGGGGGTGAGCAGGGTGGCACTATATACAAGGGGGGAGCAGGGTGGCACTATATACAAGGGGGGAGCTGTGTGACACTATATAAAAGGGGGGAGCTGTGTGACACTATATACAAGAGGGGAGCTGTGTGGCACTATATACAAGGGGGAGCTGTATGGCACTACTTAGGGGGGCTGTGTGGCACTATTTACTAGGGTGTCTGTATGGCTCTATTTAAAAGGGGAGGGCTGTGTGGCACAATCTAAAGGGGTCTGTGTGTGGCAGTATCTACAGGGGGCTGTGTGGCACTATATACAAAGGGAGGGCTGTGTGGCACTATATACTAGGGGGCTGTGTGGCACTATACACAAGGGGGGAGCTGTGTGGCACTACTAGGGTGGCTGTATGGCACCATTTACAAGGGGGAGGGCTGTGTGGCACAATCTACAGGGTTCTGTGTGTGGCAGTATCTACAGGGGGCTGTGTGGCGCTGTACACAAGGGGGGGGGCTGTGTGGCACTATACACAAGGGGGAGCTGTGTGGCACTACTAAGGGGGGGTTGTGTGGCACTACTAAGGGGGGTTGTGTGGCACTATCAACTAGGGGGGCTGTATACCACTATTTACAAGGGGGAGGGCTGTGGCGCTATCTACAGGGGGCTGTGTGTGGCACAATCTAAAGGGGTCTATGTGTGGCACTATCTACAGGGGGCACTATATACAGGGGGGGAGAAGTGTGACATAATATACAAGGCGGGAGCAGAGTGGCACTATATACATACAAGGGAGCCGGCTGTGTGTGGCACTATATACAGGGGGGCATTATGATATCTACAGGGGTGGCTGTATGGCACTATCTATAAGGAGGAGATGGGGCGCTATCTACAAGTTAGGTGTGACACGGTCTACAGGGGGCAGTATAGCACGGTCTACAGGGGGCTGTATGACACAATCTAGAGGGGGAACTATCTATAAGGGGGGCTTTGTGTGGCACCTAGGGGGTGGGCCCAGTCATAAGTTGCACGTGACGCTAAGTAACAAATAACACAATATAATATTGTTGTCGTTTATAAGGCCGGAATATACTTTAGAAGTAGTAACTGCAGCCTTTAGAAATTAGGACATATTGCACTTACAAGTGAATCATAATTGACATAAATCAACATTAGTCATTCTAAGGAATGGTTTGCTTTCTCTTCAGACAATTTCAGATAAACATTACTATTTGCGCAGCAATAGAAACAAATCATCTCTTCATGGTGTCCATCATAGATAATTTAGATCAAATTCCCCAAGCAGATAATGTTCACTTACACCCCCATCTAATGCATGTCTTATCTAGATAGGTCTTTAATTTATACATTGCAAATTGATTTAATTTTTGTAATCTTATTTTTCTAATAATGCTGGGAATTGCAAGATTTTCTTACTTTCATGTACTATGTTTTCCTTTAGTGATTCCCTTGTAGTTGATGTTGCTGTTAAATGGAATGTACTTAATTTTAGTTTAATTAATTAAGTTTGTATGCTGTAGAATTTACTTTACCCCTGTAACATTCACGGCCACGGACCGTCATGGTTACTCACCCCTCGGCAGCCGCAGGCATGGCCTTGTGAGTGCTGGTCTGCATCTCCTCCCCAGGAGACGCCAGAACTCACTTCCGCTCCGCTCTGCAGTGTCCCGCACATTAAAATAGGGTTTTAATTAGCCCTAATCACCCTGGACTATAAAAGGGCCCCTGTCCTTTCACTCCCTACCTGAGCATTGTTTGTATTCCTCTGTTAGTCTTGCAAATGGTCCCTTAGTTGTATCCTGTTCCCGTGCCCTGCTACCTGAATCCTGTGCTGTATTTTTTCAGTTGCCCTCTCTCATGTTGGAGTCGTGTTGTGATGTCTACTACGCCTGCTGACACACCACGTCTGGTGTCACCTGCCGCCAAGGTCCCATCTGTGCCTAAGCCGTGGATGCTGTCTGCACTATTACAGGTACCCTTGTGCTTGGTCTTTATATTGACTTGGTACACTGTTGTTTGGCCAGCTGCTACCCCGCTACAGCCTAGTGGGTTCACATATCCACAGATCGCGACAACCCCTCATTGGAAATAAGGGATCTACCCTTAAAAAAACAAAAAAACAAAAAACAAAAACAGCCCCAGACCATTATCCATCCTCCACCACATTTTACAGTAGACACTATGCATTCCAGTAGGTAGCGTTCCCCTGGCATCTTTCATCAGACTGCCAAGATAGTGTAATGTAATTCATCACTCCAGAGAGCACATTTCCACTGTTACAGAGTCCAGTGGTGAGGTGAATTACAACACTCCAGCCGACACTTGGAATTGCGCATGGTGATCATTGTGAGGATTGTGTGCCGGTGTTTGACCTTGGAATGCCAATTCATGATGATCCCGATGCACAGTTGTTCTTATCACCAAAACACTCAGCAACCCTGCCCTATGTTTTTGCGTGGTTTACCACTTCATAGCGAAGTTATTACTACTTTCTTGATCCCGCAGCACTCCGTGTTTCAAGGGTGCGTGAGTAGGCTTCCACGCCAACGTATAAAAAATGGGAACTCAGCACTCCAAGGTATTATTCAATAAGTGATATTTTATTTCACATATAGCTAAAAATAGTAATCCAAAAATAGGTTTAACGTTTCTGTCTATACATTCGACTTTCTTCAGACACGGATTACGTCCGTGGATATGGATATGTGGCACTTGCGACCTCAGTCGCTGTTATGTTAAGAGCGTCATTACCTAACAGGGACCGATGTCGCAAGCGCTGCATATCCATATCCACGGACGTAATTCGTGTCTGAAGAAAGTCGAATGTATAAACCGAAGCGTTAAACCTATTTTTGGATTACTATTTTTCGCTATATGTGAGTTATTACTACTGCTATATGGTTTCAATTCACAATAACACTTCCAAATGATCGGAGCAAATCTAGCAGATCAGAAATTTCACAATCTGATTTGTGACAAAGATAGCAGTGCCCCGTTTAAGGTCTCTGAGCTCTTCAAAACAACACATATCAGTCCTTCTTGGGCCCTGTTCACACCGAGTTTTTTGCCACGGAAACAACGGACGAAATTTACTCCCATTGATTTCAATGGGTGGTAGAGGCATTTTTACCGCGAGCGGGAAAAAGAAGCGACATGCCCTATCTTGAGGCATTTTCCGCCTCAAAAACCCCATTGAAATCAATGGGAGATGGAAATAAACGCGTTTATTTCATCTTTCTGCTGAAGAGATAGCTAAAAAAACTAGCCTAAAAAAAAACGCGGCAAAAAACGCGCGTGGTGCAAAATCACTTTAAAAAAAAAAACAGAGCTCATTTTTCCAGGCAGAATTTTCTGCCTCCAAAAATTCTGTGTGAACATACTATCCCAGATCCAGTCCTGGATTTTGGGTGCTATCCAGCTGTCCGAATACACTTGTCGCATGTCCCTCTTTCCAAATGTATCGGCATCCTTAGGATGCAGATACAGTAAAATACAATGGTGGAGCAGGGAGTCATCAGCTCCATGCTTCACCACTCACTCTCTGACACCTGCTGTGGCTAGTGGATGCCTGTAGAATGATCTGTTCCATTTGTCATGGGAATGAGGCTATGGGAGTATTCATTTTATTATTTGAAGGGGTACTATTTCTTTCTGAGAAAGGCACTAAGGGGGGATCATTACTGTGGGGAGGAAAAAAGCGGGCATCCTCTGCGTCAACATAAAGGGGGCATACTTATTGTGGGGGCAATAAGAGGGCATCATTACTGTATTTGGGCACAAAGGGGGAATCCATACTGTGTGGGGGAACTAAAGGGTCGTCCATACTGTGTCGGGGCACTAAGGGGGGCGTCCATACTGTGTGGGGGCACTAAGGGGTGTCCATACTGTGTGGGGGCACTAAGGGGGCATCCATACTGTGTGGGGGCACTAAGGGGATGTCCAGACTGTGTGGGGGCACTAAGTGGGCATCCATACTGTGTGGGGGCACTAATAGTGCATCCATACTGCGTGGGGGCACTAAGGGGGCATTCTTACTGTGTGAAGACAATAGGTGGCATCCATACTGTGTGGGGTCGCTAAGGGGCCATCCGTTCTGCATTGGTGGCCACTAAGTGGTCATGATTACTGTAAGGGCATATTAAGTGGGCGTCCATACTGTGTGGGGGCACTAAGGGGGCATCCAGACTGTGTGGGAGCACTAAGTGGGCATCCATACTGTGTAGGGGCACTAAGGGGGCATCCAGGCTGTGTGGGGGCACTAAGTGGGCATCCATACTGTGTGGGGGCACTAAGGGGGCATCCATACTGTCTGGAGGCACTAAGGGGGCATCCATACTGTGTGGGGGCACTAATAGGGCAACCATACTGCATGGGGGAACGAAGGGGGCATTCTTATAGTGTAAAGACAATAGGGGGGCATCCATACTGTGTGGGGGCACTAAGGGAGCATCATTTCTGCATTGGTGTACCTTTACAGCACTATCACGGTGTACCGCATAAAGGGTCATTCTTACTGCATGGGGGGCACTAAGGGGCATCCAAACTGTGTGAGAGCACTGAGGCGGCATTATTAAAGGCACAAAGGGTGGCACTATTACAGTGGAGGTAACTATTTCAGTGTGACACCATCTGTTTATTACTGTTAGAAAAGTAAAAAACTCTGTATAGAAAAACAAAAAAGAAAAAATGTATCTAGGACATATCCAGCACTCATCAGAGCTAATAGAAAATATATAAATGTTTAATTGATATAAATATATGGAGTAGGGTAAAACTAATTACCAAAGTACAAATATAATTTAAAATCCAACCTGGCCAGAAGTATATGCAAAATACCAGAAACAAATTTAGCCAGTGAGCATTCAATTTGCATACAAGAAAATACCCCCAATATACAAACACATGATTATCATAAAACATTGTGTACGAGACATGCAAGATGTACAAATATACAGGATAACTTCGCAAAGTTGAGGAATATAGTAGTATAGAAACGATACAAAAAACTCTGTATGCCTTCAAGCCTAAAAATGAAGGGGCCACAGTGCTGTTTTAGTGCTGCATGTCCTTCACAGTTTTTCTCTGCACAGTGACACTAGAATGGGCGGAACCAGGCGAGCATGGATAGTGAGGATTTGGGCAGCGTTTTACGTAACTTAAAAAATTTTCCACAGCACACTGCGTGCACTGCCTGCGTTGTCCCTCTTTCCATTCTTTTAAAGTTGGGAGGTATAATCTTACTACTACCAATGCAAAGGATGCAGGGATGTGTGCTTGGTTTTATGCACCTGCTAGTAATGGGTGTGGTGAAACACCTAAACTCAATAATTAGGAGTGGCATCTACATACTTATGGCCATACAGTGTACAGTCCGTTTAAGGTAGGACTGGTTACAGTATAATTCTGCAAATTATAACTTTAAAAAAAAAATAAAAGTACTATGAGCGCGCCTTTAGCAATTAACACACAGCACTGTACCACCTAATGCAATGCAATGATTACTGATGACCGCTGAACGTCTTAAAAATGGCATATACAGATGGGACATTATGAGAACTACAGTATTAAGACAAATAAGAGACATATATTTGCATTCCTGTTTGTAAGCAAGACTGTAAACCAACAAGAAGATATAGGGGGGAACGTATCAACCTTTCTACGCCAGTTTTCTGGCGTAAAAAAGTTGCAAAAGGGCGCAAAATAATTTTAGCCTTTTTACGCCGCCCTCATGCTTTGTGTAAAGGGCAGTGACTTCACAAAAGTGGGTGGGCCAAAGCAGCCCGGCAAATTCATTATAATTTATGCCAAATTATAGTGGAAATCTATGTCAGCTAGGATTTCACTTTGCGGGGCGTAGCAAGAAAGAGGCCCGTGCCAGGCCTCTGACATAGCCACCCCCGATCAGACTAACAACCCATCCCCCATTTCGGACAACATATTACAATGTCTTGAGGAGCAGTGTCAGGATACTGTATGCGGAGCAGCACGGATGACATTAGGTGCTGCGTCACATATAAGGCCCTGACGCTGCCTTGCATCAGGACCTTGAATGAGCTGCGCTGGAATGCTGAGGGTAACCGGAGGAGAGAAGTAAAGTTGAGCGATGAATATAATTTTTTTTATTTTCTGTCCGATTGGGGGGAAGGAACGGATGACGCACGGCCATGGACGTTGCGTAACAAGTATGACGGGATGATGCAACCTCTTAATAAATCTGCACATGTTACTCCAGCGGAGCAGATAGCTAAGGCTTGCGTATAAAATGCCAGTCTTAGTAAATTTGCCTCATAGTCCTTCAACAGTCTGTCTCCTGTTTGCTATACAGAATAAAAGCTTTACAGCTTTGAAACCATTATTAAATATCAAGTTGAATAACCCTTCAAGTTTTAGCTTTAGGCGGCAATGAGCCAAAGCTAATTGATTATAGTTAGAAAGGGCAGCGCTAGTTACCTTTTATTCAGTTTTGAAAAAGTTGTTCTGATTCTTTCAGCTATTTTTTTATTATTTTTTTTGAATACCGTCTAAAACTAATTCATCCTGTTATGCATTTCTATACTCTATAACATAATTAGCATATACTGCTTTTTCTTAACTAAAATTCAATACCAAACTAAGTGGATAATTGCTGCTTCGAAATAAAAGCGTGCACCCACTAATGTGACATGTTTTCCTCACATTGCTGCCTTTCATTTGGGATATGAAAAAACAAAAAGGAAAAGTACAATGGCTGCATTAATAAAATTAAAGTGACTTTGCAGCCACATTGCGAGCGAAAAATGTAGACACCGAAGGACGAGTACTGCAAATACTGCTAGACACACCACTGGGAGAAATTAGTGTATACAATATATATGCACCAAACACAAACAATAGGACTTATTTTCAGAACCTCCAAACATCGATTATAGCTGACACGTGTGCGATGAAGTTGATAGGGGGAGATTTTAATTCTGTAGTATGCGCGGATGAGGATAGGAGACGAAACAACCGTGCTCCGGCGTTAGCCACAGATGGCATATTGCCTGACTTTACACACGATACACAACTAACTGATAGCTGGAGATATAGTCATCCGGATGACAGGGAATACTCCTACTTCTCTTCATACCACAAATCCTGGTCCAGAATAGATTACATTTTTTTAAGCCATCAGCTACTACAACGCGTAGAACAGGTAGATATCACTGACATGATTATATCAGACCACGCACCAGTACGGCTAGTGCTGGCAGACGCGCACCCCAGGGGGGATTTTTTCCCATGGAGATTCCCTTCAAATCTAGCAGAAGATGGAGACTTTCAACAGCGGATAAGGGGATGGTGGTTGGAATATGCCAGTGATAATGCGGAACATGCTACTGATCAGGCGTTATTCTGGGAGACGGCTAAAGCAGTATTACGAGGGAGGCTTATATCATACATTACATTCAAGAAAAAACAGACAACAAAAATACAGAGAAAGTAGTGACAGTCTGAGAGCGGCATACTCCTCATTCCTAGCTGATCCTAAACCTGAAAAAAAACATAAATGGATAGAGGCTAGAAGACAGTTTGAAATATGGTTAGATAAAAAGGAGAAGTTTGGGAGGTCAATCTACGAAGCCAAGCTTTTTAGATTCGGCAACAAGTCAGGTAAGATGCTGGCGGGATTGTCTAGAGGCTTCCGTCCTCACACACATATTACCAAACTGAAAGATAGTGAAGGCCATATTCGAGCTAAACCCAGAGAAATGAACGACATATTTCATGCCTTTTATCAACAGCTTTACGCGACCTCTGACGAGCCCGGAGATAAAAGGGGGAGTCAGTTCTTATCCAAGCTGACCCTGCCTACTCTGGATCAGGGACAGTTGGATGATCTGAATGCGCAAATAACAGTAGAAGAATTACAGCTAACGATAAAATCATTACCAAATGGGAAAGCCCCAGGACCTGATGGGTACCCGGCTGAATTCTACAAAATCCTGCAGGAACAAATCACCCCGACACTACTGTCCTATTTTAACTCCCTGATGAGGGGTGGGTCCATCCCGGATGCAGCGAACATGGCCCATATTAGGGTATTACCCAAACCGGGAAAAGACTTGTTATTACCGAGCTCATACAGGCCCATATCATTAATAAATCAAGATCTCAAACTGGTATCCAAGATTATGGCAGCCAGGTTAGCTCACTTAATGCCTCTCTTGATAGGTCCATCGCAAGTGGGTTTTATAAAGGGTAGATCAGCGGTCACTAACATCAGGAAAGTGTTGGGAGTCATGGACGGGACGGTGGCTTGGCCAGCGTTACACAACCAATCGGCACTTGTCTTACTAGATGCTGAGAAGGCATTTGATAATGTTGAGTGGCGGTGGCTGGACATGGTCCTGGACAAATTTAACATACAAGGGGAATTTAGAGTCTATTTAAAAGCATTATACAATAATCCCACAGCGGCGGTTTGTACGCCAGGATTTAGGTCAGCAGCTTTTAGATTACACAAAGGAACACGGCAGGGCTGTCCCCTATCACCGCTTCTATTTGACTTGGCATTGGAACCATTGATACAGGTCTTAGAACATGGGCAGATATATTCTGGCATACAAGTGGGCGAGGCAGAAGTCAAGTCTGCAGTATTTGCAGATGATATTCTGCTGTTTCTTTCTCAACCATCTAAGCATCTGCCAAAAATTTTCGAGGTGATAGGGGAATACGGGTCATTTGCAGGTTTCAAAATAAATCCAACCAAAAGCGAGCTTTTAGGATTAACAGCACACAATCATACTACAGATACCAACCTCCAACACCTGGGGATTAAGATGGCGAAAGCGCAGATAACATATTTGGGGATTCGGATTGGGCGGACCCCAGGAACCTTATACCACCTGAATTATGAACATATCTTCCGAAAAATAAAGCTAGAACTGCAAAAGTGGAGTGCATTGCCGCTCTCCATTTTTGGCAGATGTCATCTGGTCAAGATGATATCATTTTCTAGACTATTGTATCCACTGCAAACATTACCTATTCTACTGAAGCATAAGGATGTTAAAGACTTTAACTCTGCGATAACAAAATTTATATGGTCAAATAAGCGACCCAGAATAGCGCTAGTTAAATTACAGGGATATCATTGGCAGGGGGAGTTAACATTCCAAATCTGAGAGGTTATAATATTGCTAGCCTTTTCCGTCATGTCTTAGACTGGATACACAAAACAAACCACTATTCCAATCAAAGGCTGGAATCAGCACTAGCAGGAGAGTGTGACCTACGAGCTTTACTACACACAAAACTTGGGAGTCTCCCACAGCATGTTAAATCTTCCGTCATATTACGAGACACAATAATGTGCTGGAAGGAGGTGAGGAAGAAGCAGGGACTATCTTTCCAATTGTCAAAGTATTTGCCATTATGGTCACACATACAGTTCCCGGCCGGGAGGACCAGTGGTTTGTTTACCACCTGGAAGCAAAAGGGGATAAACACAGTAAAACACATACTACATGTAACAGAACCAAGACTAAAGAAGTTGCCAGAACTAGTGAGTGAATTTGGGATCCAGCCAACACACTTTCTTCAATACATGCAAGTTAGATCCTTCTGTACGCAAATAGTAGATAACTTGGAGAGAGAAATTGTAGAAAACAAATTTGATGAACTAATAGGTGAAGAACCAAATAGGAAATCCCTATCAGACTTATATAGGGCAATGAAAGATATTTATGTACAAATAGAACCAAGAAATCAATTCCCGTACTGGAGACGCATTTTCAAAACAACAGATGTTAATGCGCAGATAATAGAGGGATGGAAAACAGTGAGGAAGCATGTTATTAACGAAGTGTGGAGGGAGACGCAGTTTAAATTGATACATGCGGCCATATACGCTTTTAACATTACACCTAGTAGTGGAGATCTAGACCGAAAACATGCATGCCCGAAATGTGCTCAACCACATACTGATTTATATCATGGCATTTGGTTATGCCCAGTGACACAAAGATATTGGGCAGAGATAATAGCATATGTTACGAAAATATGGGACAGAACCATGCCACTGACACCAACACTTCTTATATTTCAATCCACAGCGTCAATGAACGCTGATGAGGAAGGGAGCTTTACACAGATACCCCCGCTAGTACACATAATAATACTTGTTGCAAAAAGATGTATACTGAAAAACTGGCTGGAAGCTGCCGCACCGACACTAGATCAACTGGTGCAACAATTGAAAATATGTCTACACTCAGACAGGGTTGAAGCATTAACACATAAAGAAAGAAAAACTGCAAGCTTTTTCAAAAAATGGAAACCGTTCTTGTTACAGATGGGTGTGCTAGATATTGAGGCAGTGATGGAAGGGTTTCAAAAAACAAAATGGTATCTCACAGAGGATCTTAAAGGGACCTTGGGTAAGCTGAAGGTCAGAGTAACAAGACATTAGGTAGAAAGACATAGGGAGTGGAGAATCACGCTATGACAAGAAGGGGAAAAAATGAGAAGGGGAAAAACCCACAAAGAAATAAATAAAGAAATAAATAGAAAATAAAATAAGGACTGCCAATGTTGTTGTTATGTTAATTGTTAACAAAGGTTATTGGAAAACATGCGAAATATCAGAAACCAGTATGTAAAAGTCATTGTACCAGGATGATATTCCGACAAATACAAAGTTATGTATATCATTGTACTTTCACCAAGATATGGGCAATGTCATACTTGGTTTCCTGTAACTGTAAAGGAAAGAGAAAAAAATTTAACAAAACTCAATAAAAACTGTTTTTAAAAAAAATAAATAAAATTAAAGTGATCTAAAACTTTTATACAATTCATGAAGGTGTCCAAAAGAGATGGACATACACAAGTTAAAAATAATACATCAGTACAAAAAATCTAAAGGAAGAATCAATCCAATAATATTTGTATTATGTAATCAAAGCAATGTTTTCCATTAATTTACTTCATAGTTGAAGAGTGAGGCTTTATCTGTGGTTTCCACCACTATTCTAATACGGCTCCCACATGTGGACGAATCCATTTTTACATGTGGTGGCCAATGACTGCATGATTTTGTTAATAAGACTGTGGTATTATCAGCAAAATTGTGCACCCATTGGCTACAGCATGTGGCAATGGTTATGTTCGCATCCGGCTACCGCAATGTGGGAATGTACCCAAAATAATTTGTAACAGAAGATCACAGCTGCAAGGTGCCAGGCTACTAATATCCCCAAGTGCTACTGCCTCGTTCTTGATACTCCTGGCCACTAAAGAAATGGTTGTGTTAGAATAAATGTTGTATACGCTTTCAGAAGTAATACAAGTTCTCAACGTTCATCACATGTAGCCAGCAGCAATATTTTAATAATCAGGACTCAAAAAGGTATCTGGGACATACACGTGGATTTGTATGCATAGTTATAATATACAGATGCAGCAAACAAGTTCACGTCACAGATATGCCATTCACATACATTGCCGGTAGAATGTGAGCGGCACCGCACCTAAATCTTGCCAGAGACGTGAACATGGCCTTAGGCTATGTTCACATGATCAGGACTTGCACTATCCAAAATCGCCGTGGATTTTGAAGATAATCTGCGAAAAAAATCTGCAGCTGAAACTTCAGATATCTCCTGTGGATTGGCATACGGATCAGTACAAATAAGTTGAGAGATAAACTTAGGGTCTGGAAAAACCTCCCCATTATTTTTTCAGCTAGGGTTGTGTTAGTCAAAATGGTTCTTCTCCCTCAGCAATTGTATTTTTTTTGACAAATTCTTCATTTTGGATAGGTGAGCAAATTTTAGATTGGTAGATAGAATTATTAACAACCTGAACCGAAAGACAGATCCCTCAGAATAAAGCAGTAGTTTGCTAGATATCTAAGTAATGAGGGAGGCCTAATCAGACCTCTGACTTTAAGGCTTATTTTTTGGCTGGCCAACCAAGCTATTTAGTGGAGGGTAGAAGGGATAGATCACCCGAATTCTTTATGGAGCTGGCAAGGCCAATTGGATTCACAGATATATATGAATTGTTGGAATCATGTCAAGTAAATACAACTATTTATAGATCATATTCACTGGCAAACCTTTTTTTGAAAGAGTAACTGTCGTTTCAGCAAACTTTTGAGATGTCAAAGTGACACGTCAGAAGTTTTGATAAGTGGGGTCCGGGTGCCGAGACCCCCAATGATCAGTAAAACAAACGGACAAAAGCACTCACCCAAGTGCTTTCCCTTTTTGGCTGCAATCGGCAATCATAGTGTAGCTTTAGATGGGCTTACATTGAAAGTCTAGGATCGCACCATCAGGCTGAAGATGCGCTCATAGACTTTCTATGGGATGCTGAATCATGGCTAGACTCTTCACATGACTGGGCTGTAAATGTACAGGGTTTTACATTGTTTCGGAAAGACAGGACAAATAGGAAAGGTGGTGGTGTATGTCTGTATGTGAGAAGTGATATGAAGGCGAGTGTGAACGAGATAATAGTGGGTGAAGACTGTGAGGAGGTTGAAACCTTGTGGGTGGAATTACAAAGGGAGGTAAACACTGAAAAAAATTACTTTTGGTGTAATCTATAGACCCCCCAATATAACTGAAGAGATAGAAGGTCAAATATATAAACAAATGGAGCGGGCTGCACAGGCGGGTACTGTAGTGAAAATGGGAGATTTTAATTAGCAGGATATTAATTTGTGTCATGGTTCGGCTTCAACTGCAAAGGGGAGACATTTCCTCAACCTGTTGCAGGAAAATTTTATGGGCCACTTTGTGGAAGACCTGACTAGAGGTGAAGCTCTGTTGGATCTGGTCATTTCTAATAATGCAGATCCTGTTGGAAATGTCAATGTTCGTGAAAACCTCGGTAACAGTGATCACAACATTGTTTTTTACAGTATAGGTAAAATGTAACTAACACAGGCTGGGAGGGCAAAAACACTTAATTTTAAGAAGGCCAATTTCCCCAGGATGAGGGCTGCAATTCAGGATATAGACTGGGAAGAACTAATGTCAAATAATGGTACAAATGATAAATGGGAGATTTTCAAATCTACTTTGGGTAATTATACTGCAAAATTTATTCCTATAGGTAACAAGTATAAACGACTAAAATTAAACCCCACATGGCTAACACCTTCTGTAAAAAGGGCAATACATGACAAAAAAAAAGGGCATTTGAAAAATAGAAAATCTGAGGGTACAGCTGTAGCCTTTATAAGTTATAAAGAGCTTAATAAAAAAACTGTAAAAAGGTAATAAAATCAGAAAAAATACAAAATGAAAGGCAGGTGGCCAACGATAGTAAAACAAATCCCCAAAAATAATTCAAGTATATAAATGCAAAAAAGCCAAGGTCTGAACATGTAGGACCCCCTACATAGTGGTAATGGAGAGTTGGTAACAGGGGATCAAGAGAAGGCAGAGTTACTAAATGGGTACTTCAGCTCTGTATATACAACAGAAGAAAGAGCAGATGATGTAGCCGATGACAGTGCTGTTAATGTATCAGTTGATATACTAAATAAAATAAAATAAATGTACACAAGGCCCCGGGACCAGATGGGTTACACCCTAGAGTTCTTAAAGAGCTTAGTTTAGTTATTTCTGTCCCACTCTTCATAATATAACACAATGTTCTGTCTTCAGTGCCTGCGCTGTGTAGCGCCGGCTGCATCACTTCATGCTGACCGCACGCGCACTTGTCAGGAGCGGGGCAAGGGATGTATTACACAGCTGCAACACCGATGTAACGGCGGAGATGAGAGAAACCTCTCATCTCCGCCGCTATTCCACTGAATGCTGCGATCAAAGCTGACCGCAGCATACAAGGGGTAAAAGAGAAGGGGGGATGCGCCTTGGATCGCATCACAGGGAATCCCTTTGAAGCGATTGAGGGACGTACCATATATGGGCAGACAACCCGGGGTCCATTGAAGGACCCCAGGGCCGTCTTACCATATTTCCTGTTGTTAGGGCATACTTCGGTATTTCCTAGCAACTGCCTGTGTACTATCCGTATACAGGCTAATGTACAGGCATATAGATATATGCCAGTGCATTAAAGTTTAAAAATAAAAAAGTAATGTTAAATAAAAAACAACACACATACACAATTTTTATAATAAACATTAATATAAGTCTCAATACATAAAATACACAGGTATTCGGTATTGGCGCGGCCGTAATAACCTGAACAACTATTTTTTTGCGTCATTTATGATGTGTACGCTATAAAAAAAATTACATAAAAACTTTTCTTTCCTTCACTTATTAATGTGAGGCACGAGGTGTGATGAATTTAAAATCCATGTGCCTCACATTAATAGTAATTAACCCCATCATGTACCTCACACTTTAACCCAATGTTGTTCATTAGAAACATGACAATTACTATTAATGTGAGGCACATTAAAAATTCATCACACCTTGTGCCTCACATCAGAAAATGGCAGAACTTATATTATTTTTATTACTGTTGGCAAAGTATCGTTTTGGTATCGAGTATCGCAAAACTACAGCAGTGTTTTTTATTTAGAAAAACAATCTATTTTCACTAAGTTATGATCGATTTTAGCTTTATGCTAATGACTTTATTAATGCCCAACTGTGCTTGTTTTTACTTTTGACCAAGTTGGCGTTGTAGAGAGAAGTGTATGACGCTGACAAATCAGTGACCAATCAGCGTCATACACTTCTCTCAATTAATTTACTCTGCACATAGTGATCCTGCATTGTTCACTATGTGCAGTCACATACACACACATTAACGTTACTGAAGCGTCTTGACAGTAAATAGACATCGCGTCCAACAGGACGGGATGTCTATTCACAATCCCGACACTTCGGTAACGTTTGTGTGTGACATACAGCACAGCAAGCGTAATCTCGCAAGATCACGCTGTAAATGACAGCACAGCGTGATCTCGATGTGCTGTGCTGTAAGTCACACACAAACGTTACCGAAGTGTCAGGATTGTGAATAGACATCCCGTCCTGGCTGGAGGTGATGTCTATTTACGGTCAAGACGCTTCAGTAACGTTAATGTGTGTGTATGTGGCTGCACATAGTAAACAACGCAGGATCACTATGTGCAAAGTAAATGAATGGAGAGAAGTGTATGACGCTGATTGGTCACTGTCATACACTTCTCTCCACAACGTCCACTTGGTCAAATGTAAAAACATGCTCAGTTGTCCATTAAGAAAGTCATTAGCATAAAGTTAAAATAGGTCATAACTTGGTAAAAATAGATAGTTTTTCTAAATAAAAATAACACTGCTGTTACCTACATTACAGCGCCGATCTCATTATGTAGGAGATAGGGCACTTATACACTTATCAGCTTCATACACTTCTCATTGTTCCAGACCAGCTTCTTTCACTGCACAATCACACTGGGCTGTGGATCATGCTGGGCTGGAACAATGAGAAGTGTATGAAGCGGATTGGTCACTGATTGGTCAGCCTCAAACACTTCTTTACAACACCCACTTGGTCAAAAGTAAAAACACGCCCAGTTGGTCTTTAAGAAACTAAATCTAAAATTGCTCATAACTTGCTCAAAAATGATCGTTTTTCAAAATAAAAACCACTGCTTTTATCTACATTACAGCGCTGATCAGATTATGTAGGAGATAGAGCATTTATAATCTGGTGACAGAGCCTCTTTAATGTCGGAGGGTAGCAAATGTTGCACACGTTGGTTATAGTGCATTTCTTTCTGAAATACCGGGGAAAATTTATATATACACTCCACAACATTGAAATTGCAACACCAAGAAGGAAAAGTTTTGGAATTGTGGAAATCACAGGATCGTTAAACATGTTAATGATTTGCAAAATGATAAAAAAAAGATGGAAACAAAACATTCCAAACATCTTGATTTATTCAGTATCAAGTATGAGCGCCTTTCCTTGGCATGCTATCAATGAGGTTATTAATGATTGTCTGTGAAATGTTATGCCATGCTGAATGCACTTGGACACTATGCACCATTCTTCCAATCAGACGATCCGACCGTGCAGAGGTTCACATTCGCGCACCTCTTGCTGTCATTCACGTTCAATGTTGTTCTCCCAACTTCCGGAACACACCATGTTGAACAGTGCTGACATTTCGGCCTATGCACGTAATGATCTTCCGGAGTGATATACCAAGGTCTATCAGTTCAAGGATTCCGTCCCTCTCAGTTTGCGACAAGTGGCGATAACTGGCACGTCGACGAACAGGAGGCATCGCACGATCATCCCACACCACTTGATCCGATTTTTGAGGCTAAAAAACTTTGCTTTCAATCTGGCTTTTATGCCACAGATTGGAGCTAGGTGCTTGAAAATTTGCAGATCTTAGCGACACCTGATACTTTCTCGATTTGTATAACCTTACGGCATATATATATATATATATATATATATATATATATATATATATATATAGTAGAACAGGGAATAGGAGCAGCACTGTGTAAATAGCAAAAAAAACGGTTGGTGCTAGCTTCAAAAATAAGGAGTGACGTGCTCCTCATGCATATATCCAAGAAACGAGACTGGAAGCAGCACTCAGCAACAAATGTGAATTTATTCACCCAACACAGCAACGTTTCACTTCCTCCATGGAAGCATTTTGAAAATGCTTCCATGGAGGAAGTGAAACGTTGCTGTGTTGGGTGAATAAATTCACATTTGTTGCTGAGTGCTGCTTCCAGTCTCGTTTCTTGGATATATATATATATATATATATATATATATATATATATATGCTGAAGCAGCATGGAGATTACGCAGCAATGATGAGCAGTGTAGCGGAGAATCCATCACTGTGGGGGACATGTAATTCCTGTATTTCCTCTCTGCTTCTGCTCACTCCTACTGTTTCCCCTCCCCTATCCTTAGACTTCTCTGGGCAGCGTGTCTGTGTCTTTCTCTCCCTGCTCTCACCTACTGCTCCTTCCTCTCCTCTTCATAGACTTCTATGGGCAAGCAATAGATCTGGGACCCAGAGGTGGGATATATCATAAATGTCCTTGATGAAAAAAGCACCATTAAGTCATCTGGACCTCACTTTGAGTAAGTAGGGAGGGCGGACAAAGCCAAGGAGAGAATGACACGGCAGCAGTGGCGGTCAGAGTGAGGTTGGGGCGTGTTGAGGCAGGAGTGGACCAGTCCAGTCACCGGACCTCACGTCACTGACTCAGGTCAGGTGACTGGACTGATCCACTCTTGGGCCGGCATGCACCCATCTCACTCAGACTGCCGCCATACTTGGCTCCTTCTGCCCTTCCCCTGCTCCTAAATGTGAGTGAGTAGGGCGGACTCGCTGCGGTCAGAGTGATGTCGGGCCGGACCAAATGATCCCACGGGCCTTATACGGCCCACGGGCCTTATACGGCCGTTGGGCCGTACGTTCCCCACTTCTGCTCGAATGCGATCCTGGAAACTCATCTCTAGATAACGTGTGCTAGCCAGCCGTCCAGTAAACACAGATAAACTTTTCAAATTGTGATAGAATTCTGGCGTACATGCCGTGAACCACATTTATAAACTGTTTGACACTTTTTGCGTCTCGTTTGACGAGGGTTAAGGCTGAGAGGAAAAAGGTCGTGGCCTAGCGTTAAGGTCACATTGCCAAAGTTTTTGCGTAAAAAAGTTGTTCCAAAGTAAGCCAACCAAGAGGTTCTATTAAGTTAAACAAAATTATCTAAAGATGCACCAAATTTATCATACAGCATGAGCTACTGTAATAAATTTGCTGCATCTAGTTTAGTTCTATGCTGTACAAATTTAAGACAGTATTAATAAATCTGCCCCCAACAATACTGTACATGGCCTAAGTAGGTTTGTGATTAAGCACCTGCAGCTTGGGTCTCTTTGGACAGATGAAATAATCTGAAGTATATGTTTGTTGAGTCAAACCTAAAGGAGAAAATGTATTGTTTGTAGGCCTTCACATCATCATGTACTGCTCGTGGGCCCCCAACATTTCCTGCTCGAAATATATAAAATGTCACAAGGTCATTTTTTTTAAATAACTTGCCTGATATTTAATCAAAAGAGGAGCAATACGTTACAACACTAATTTATTCGCTGCCAGGTCCTTGCTTGAAAGCAAACAGCCTATCTGCCTTCCTGTGTGAGGAAATGAGTAACAGAGTGCCAGAGGGATCCTCTACACAATCACTGATGTTTAAATAACAGCCTATCTAGCAGTCCCACTTGGACTTCAAAAGGTTAAAGGTGGCTAAGAATTTCG
Source organism: Rhinoderma darwinii (assembly GCF_050947455.1). NCBI lineage: Eukaryota > Metazoa > Chordata > Amphibia > Anura > Rhinodermatidae > Rhinoderma > Rhinoderma darwinii. Next base: position 524,016,538 of record NC_134687.1, on the reverse strand, counting down.
ATCCTTTAGGATATTCCCAGTTAGAGCCATAATGTACATATAGCCATAACGCTATAGCTCTGTCTATTTTTAACCATTGTGGACATTGATGGTGTCCAGTGACTGATGTCACTAAAAGATAATTCAAACCAGAGATACAATGTACGTTGCATCGGGCTGTTACTTAAAAAGAAAGATGTTGTTCGGTACTGAAAAATAAGCAGGTCCGATTGAATCAGAGAAGAAAGGCCGGTATAGATTCCAAATTAATCAATCTTGTTAAGTGAATCCAGCACAGTGTGTTAACTCAATATTGTAAGACAGCATTTCATTTATGGCCACATAGTTAACCAATTACAGGAAATATATAAGCTATTTTAAAGGAACACTGCAGGAAAACTGACACACAATGTTATTTCTAGTGCTGAGCCTGAGGGGCGGTGCATGACTCAAAGTACACCAAAGATAGAAGTCATGTACCGCCACCTCAAGCTCTGCACTAGGTATAACACAGTGTATAAGTATTTCTTGAACATTTAATTGTTTGCAGGAAAAACATTGCTCCTATTAAGAAAATTTATTTATAGTAACAGTGATGATGATGATGATAATAAGGTTTCAAAAAAAGACATAGGTACAACAGGTTCACAGATAAGGTCTAAAATACCTTATGGAACTATACTCAAAATGCACTGCCAAGCCTCAGCTGGAGTGGGATAAAGCAGAACATGGAGCAGTGAAAACGTGTTCTCTGGAGTGATGAGTCCCGTTTCACGGGCTGTCAGTTTAGTGGATGAATCGGAGTTTAAGAATGAATAGTGCCTGGTGTAAAATTTGGTGGGAGAGAGATAATGGTCTAGGGCAGGGGTCTCAAACTCGGCCGGGTAAGTGGGCCACATATAGAAAAAATGGGAAGTTGACGGGCCGCATTACTTTCAAATCTGATTCAATACAAAATTATTGTTAATCAGTTAGTTATTTGATCTACTCTAACACTATATTACTATAATAATAATACCACATTACTATAATAATACAGCTAGATTTTAAATTTGAGATATTTCTCCACATGCTTATTTCAACAATCCAGTTTTCCAGTTTGTGTCGCTAAATGCAGTCCGACGGCTCAGTTGGCAGACACACATGTCAAGATTGGGCTCTGGGGAATACCCTGACACACTGTCCATATATGGACAGTGATGTCAGGGAATTCCACAGAGTCCCGGAGCAGAGCCGATACTAGCGCTCTGCCCGGGACTGCGCTCTGGGGAACACCCTGACACACTGTCCATATATGTACAGCCAAGTCAAAGAATTCCACAGAGTCCTGGAGCAGAGCCTGTACTAGCGCTCTGCTCGGGACCCCGGCTCTGGGGAAGCCCCAGACATCATGTGTCCAAACATGGACACGATTTCAGGGAATTCCACAGAGTCCCGGAGCAGAGCCGATACTAGCGCTCTGCCCAGGACTCCGCTCTGGGTAAGACCCTGACACACTGTCCATATATGGACAGCGATGTCAGGGAATTCCACAGAGTCCCGGAGCAGAGCCTATACTAGCACTCTGCTCTGGGGAAGACCCTGACACACTGTCCATATATGGACAGCGATGTCAGGGAATTCCACAGAGTCCCGGAGCAGAGCCGATACTAGCGCTCTGCCCAAGACTCCGCTCTGGGGAAGACCCTGACACACTGTCCATATATGGACAGCGATGTCAGAGAATTCCACAGAGTCCCGGAGCAAAGCCTGTACTAGCGCTCTGCACGGGACTCCGGCTCTGGGGTAGCCCCAAACATCGCCGTTCAGATGTGGACAGCGATGTCAGGGAATTCCAGAGTCTCGGAGCAGAGCCTATACTAGCGGCTCTGTGTCCCGCGGGCCGCAGATTGAGACCCCTGGTCTAGGAATTTTTTTTTAGGGTTAAGGCCCTACGTGGTAATTATTACTGCAACAGCATACAAAGACATTTCAGACAATTGCATTCTTCCAACTTTGTGTGAACAGTTTGGTGAAGTCCCTTTTATGTTTCAGCATGACTGTGCCCCAGTGCATAAAGTGACGTCCATAAAACATGGTTTGACAAGTTTGATGTGGAGGAACTCAAGTGGCCAGTACAGAGTCCTGACCTCAATCCAATCAAACACCTTTGGGGTGAAATGGAACGCCGATTGTGAGCAAGACCTTCTTGTCCAACATCAGTGCCTTGACCTCACAAACGCTCTTTTGACTAAATAGACAAAAATTAAATAGACAAAAATTCCAACAAGCAGACACACTCCAAAACCTATTGGAAAGCCTTCCCAGAAGAGTGAAGACTATGATAGTTGCATATATCGCCCATAGTTTTAGAAAGGGATGTCCAAGATTCTCAAATAGGTATGATGGTCAGGTGTTCAAACACTTTTGGCCACATAGGTACATCTAGGACCCTTTTGGTCAGATTTGTATCATTATTAGAACAGGTAAAGTTTTGCCCCCTCCCTTATAATTATATATATATCACAAAAAAGTATTATATTAGACAAACCTAATACAGCAATACCCAACACAAAATTATTACTGTATTTATTTTAACAGAACCAAGTTATCACACAACCATGTCATCCATGCGAAGAAGTTACTGCCCCCTTCAGCTTCATAACTGGTTACGCAACCTTTAGCAGCTATTTCCTATAATTTGTCTTTTACATTACTTTTAACCCACTCTAGTGCACGTTAACAGGGATGACTGAATTTGTTGTATTTAGAAGACCAATGTTAGTGCAAGAATATTACAAGAGCATTGATTTTAATGTCAACAAGATTCCGAAAGGGAATGCTAAAAGCATCAACGGCTGGAAGCTATTTGAAGTCAAGATGATAATGCATTTTAATTATAATGAAAAAGGGCTAAATAAGAATGTGAAATACATAGTGAGAAATGCGGATTAGCATGGTCCTATTATTCATTTCTCTCCTATTATCGATCAGTTTATTTTATTTCCCCTATTCAATGTTCCAGGTTTCTTTTCAGAATGTTTTATTTTGAGTATCTATGTTTTACGCCACAAATACTTGCAATTCAAAGCAAATAAACCATTAGGAAAAACGATCTGAAAATTTTAATTTCAATGTAAATTATGAAAGCATCAGAACAACAAAACGCAATCTGAGCTTTAAAATGCATTTTAAAGAAACTTTTCTATAGAAATAGGAGAAGCATTTTCTAAGCTTAGAAATTAAACCTGTATGAGCTCTTAAAATCTGCAATTACCAGCATGCACTGTAACTCCAGTCGGAATTTCAGGTTTTATTTAATATATGACTAAAAACAAGTGATATTTTTCTTATAGGATGGGTGCAGCAATCCATAAAATATGCTTAACTTAAGGAGTCTAAGCTTTATTCATCTACTAGATAGAACATAACATTTGTATGGAATGCAAGTGAAAACTTTAAAACAAAAACACTGAACCATTTTTTAGAAACACAATGTCAAAGAGCAGTTGTTGAGGATATAAGAACATAGGTCAGTGCCATGATAAGTAGACAATAATATTTTTTAAAGTTTTCAATTAAAGCGACTGTCCTGACCATTTTTTTTTCTAGGATCGTTGTGCCAGTTTTTAGCGGCTCTTGCAACCTCTTTCAGTCTACTGCTTCCATTTGTTCATGAGGTATGACAAAAAACAGATCGGGGAATTTATCTAGAGCTTTAAGCCACTTTAGTGGGGGGTGGGGGGTAATTACAAATTTAAATGCACAACTGTTTTTCGCAAAAACATTGTGTTTTGTTTTTTATTTTTTCCACCACTTTTGCCAATATTTAAAAAAGTTAGCGGGGACTAGTGGACATGTGCCTCTTAATAAATGTATTGCATCTTACTCCAGCGGGTTTCAGTCTAAGACTGGGCCATATAGCACTGCCCTATACAACATCTACAACAACAGTCCAGAGATTAGCGGTAGGAACAACATTTTAACCCAGCAGGAATTAATTCGCTACAATGAGTGTTACCTATTGCAACAAAACATATTTTAACTTTCATTTGACAGGTAAAATTAGAAATTAACAGAAAAACTGATTGAAAACTTCACTATCATATCCAAAGCAATAATAGAAATAACAGCTTCTAATTCGGTATTCAAAAATGTATTGCACCCATGTAGTCATACAGCAACGTTTCGACCCATAGTAGTGATTGGGTCTTTCTCAAGCCTTTTCAAGGTGTTCTAGGGTATATTAGAAGGGTGAATACATTGTTCCCTGGTGATCTCGTGCAAAACATGGGTTTATACCTGGTGGTCTGGTGCAAACTCATCTCCGCAGGGTTCACTCGTGTGTCCTGTAAGGAAACAGAACACCATGTGCACATTGGGTCAGATTTACTAAAAGTGCTTTAAACTTAGATCGCTTACAACTAGACTGTAACTGTGTAACAATTATAACAGTGGCTCATGCTGGATGATACATTTGACACATCTTTAGACATTTTGTTTAACTCTTGGTTGGCTTATGACTATTTTAGCAACAAAATTTTGACGCATCTAAACCACGTTCCTTTCTCAGACGAGTTTCAAACATCTGTTCTATTCGGCGCATTTCATAATTCAATTTGTCAAAAATTATTTGCGCCAAAAAGGTGAAACTTAGGTAATAATTCTGGCACAACACTAATAGTAACTCTACCCCATTGTGTGCAGCTTCAACTCCTGCGCTGTATTGCGATGAAGTGTCCTATTATAGCGTCCATGGCCGCGGGCCGTCGGGTTTACTCACCTCTCGATGCCCGCAGCCATGGATCCGTGAGCGCTGGCCCCTGTCTCCTTCCTAGGAGACGCCAGCGCTCACTTCCGCTCCGTCTACCCACCACTCAGTCCCTGCCTACTTTCAATGACCCGCCCTAGGCGACGGGGTACAACTGGGCGACGGTCCCTACGCTCAATAAGTGCACGACAGACAAACAGACAAGGGTACACAGAGCTAGGGGGAGAAATGGGCAGTTGCCCACGGCAACACCGTGAGCAACAAGAGAAGTGAACAAGCCGAGTCAAACCAGGAGAGTACGAGGTGCCAAACGCAGAGCAGAAGAGTAGTAAACAAGCCGAGTCAAACCAGGAGTGTACGAGGTACCAAACGCAGAGCAGGAGAGTAGTCAGCAAGCCGGGGTCAATATGAAGCAAGGACAATGGTACAAGAAGCTGCAGCAGGGCCAGGAAACCAAACGAGAAGAATCACAAGCAAAAGAGGAACAGGAAAGGCAGGTATAAATAGACAGAGGGCGTGAGCTAGCTCCGTCTAGCCAGGCTGTGATAGGTTCTCCCACTCCTAAGCCTGCCACCCTGAGTGGTGGAAGATGGAGTCAGTCTCACAGACATAGAAGCAGGTGCAAACTGATTATCTATGGGCGTTAACCCCGAAGCTGTGCCTGGCAGATCCTTTACAGTACCCCCCTTTTATGAGGGGCCACCGGACCGTTTCTAGATGGACCTGGTATATTGGGGAAACGAAGGTGGAACCTCCTGACCAATACCCCAGCGTGAACATCCCGGGCGGGTACCCAAGTCCTCTCCTCAGGCCCGTATCCTTTCCAATGGACCAGGTACTGGAGGGAGCCTTGGACCATCCTGCTGTCCACAATCTTAGCCACCTCGAATTCTGCCCCCTCAGGGGTGAGAACAGGGACCGGAGGTTTCCTCGAGGGAGCCAAGGATGGGGAGCAGCGTTTAAGGAGGGAGGCATGGAACACGTCGTATACTCGAAAAGATGGGGGCAACTCCAGTCGGAAGGACACAGGATTGAGGACTTCAATGACCTTGTGCGGCCCTATAAACCGGGGAGCAAACTTCTTGGACGGGACCTTAAGGCGCAAATTTTTAGACGATAGCCACACCAGATCCCCGACCATAAACAAGGGGTTAGCAGAACGTTTTCTATCTGCCTGAGTCTTTTGTATGCTCTGGGACGCCTCTAGGTTCTTCTGAACCTGAGCCCAGACTGTGCACAGGTCTCGATGAACGACCTCTACCTCGGGATTGTTGGAACTACCAGGTGAAACGGAAGAGAACCGTGGATTAAACCCAAAATTACAGAAAAAGGGGGAGACCCATGACGAGTTACTGGGAAAATTCGGCGAGGGGAATGAACGAGACCCAATCATATTGACAGTCAGAGATAAAACACCTTAAATATTGTTCTAGAGACTGATTAGTCCTCTCAGTTTGGCCATTAGTTTCAGGATGGAAGGCAGAGGAGAAGGACAGATCAATCTCCAACTTTTTACAGAAGGCTCTCCAAAACAATAAAACAAATTGTACCCCTCTATCAGAAACAATATTGACAGGGACCCCATGGAGACGCAGGATGTGTTTGACAAACAAGGTAGCTAACGTCTTAGCATTGGGTAGTTTCTTGAGGGGCACAAAGTGGCACATCTTACTGAAGCGGTCTACTACAACCCACACCACCGACTTGCCTTGAGATGGAGGCAAATCGGTGATAAAATCCATGGAGATATGGGTCCAAGATCTCTGGGGAATGGGCAAACAACATAGTAAGCCCGCTGGTCGGCACCTGGGAGTCTTGGACCTAGCACAAACTTCACAAGCGGTGACGTAGGCCTTAAAGTCTTTGGGCAACCCAGGCCACCAATAGTTTCTGGCAATGAGGTGCTTGGTACCCAGGATGCCTGGATGGCCAGATAGTGCAGAGTCATGATTTTCCCTAAGTTCCCTAAGCCGGAATTGCAGGGGAACAAACAGCTTGTTCTCAGGAAGGCTCCCGAGAACTGAACCTTGATCAGCCGCAATTTCAGAGACTAAATCAGAATCAATAGAGGAAATGATTATACCTGGAGGCAAAACACATGCAGGATCTTCCTCCAAAGGAGGGCTGGCCATGAGGCTACGCGACAGTGCATCAGCCTTAATATTTTTAGACCCAGCCTTACCCTTAGGGAGCTTAGCTCCTGGTACCAAATCAATAGCGCAATCGTATTCTCTATGAGGAGGTAACACTTCGGAGGCCTCTTTAGAGAAAACATCAGCGAAGTCCTGAACAAACTCAGGTAGAGTGTTCACCTCCTCAGGGGGAGAAATAGAATTAACAGAAAAACATGACGTCATGCATTCATTACCCCATTTGGTAAGATCCCCAGTATTCCAGTCAAACGTGGGATTATGCAACTGCAACCAGGGAAGGCCTAAAACCAAATCGGACGATAATCCCTGCCTCACCAGTACAGAGCACTGCTCCAAATGCATGGAGCCAACAAGGAGTTCAAAAACAGGGGTATGCTGTGTAAAATAACCATTAGCAAGAGGAGTGGAGTCGATACCCACTACCGGGACAGGTTTAGGCAAATCAATCAATGGCATAGCTAGACGTAGCAAATTCCACAGACATAATATTAGCAGAAGACCCTGAATCCACGAAGGCACTGCCGGCAGCAGACCTACCACCAAAAGAGACCTGAAAGGGAAGCAAGATTTTATTACGTTTCATATTTACGGGAAATACCTGTGCGCCCAAGTTATCTCCCCGATGATCACTTAGGCGCGGAAGTTCTCCGGCTGCATTCTTACGCTTACGACAGTAGTTCACTTGATGCTTGTCATCCCCACAATAGAAGCAGAGACCATTCTTCCTGCGGAAATCTCTACGTTATTGGGGGGACACGGAGGCCCCGAGTTGCATAGGTACCTCCGAGTCTTCCGGGGAGGAACGAAGCAACGAAACCTCGGGAGGCATCATGGGGGAGTCAGAGGGGAAAACACAAACGTTCACGTTGTCGTTCCCTGAGACGTCGGTCAAGTCGCACCGCTAAAGCCATAACCTGGTCTAGGGAGTCAGAAGAGGGATAGCTAACTAGCAGTTCTTTCAGGGCGTTCGACAGACCCAACCTAAACTGGCACCTTAAGGCAGGGTCATTCCACCGAGAAGCTACGCACCACTTCCTAAAGTCAGAGCAATACTCCTCAACAGGTCTCTTACCCTGACGTAAGGTCACCAGCTGACTCTCGGCAAAATAAATCTGGTCAGTCTCGTCATAGATGAGTCCGAGAGCAGAAAAGAAAAGATCAACGGAGGAAAGTTCAGGGGCGTCAGGAGCCAAGGAGAAGGCCCATTCTTGGGGCCCTTCCTGGAGCCGGGACATAATTATACCCACCCGCTGGCTCTCAGAACCTGAGGAGTGGGGCTTTAAGCGAAAATAGAGCCTACAACTCTCCCGAAAGGAGAGAAAAGTCTTCCGGTCCCCTGAGAACCGGTCGGGCAACTTGAGGTGGGGTTCAAGAGGTGAGGTGAGGGGGACTACCAAGGTAGCATCAGGCTGGTTGACCCTCTGAGCCAGGGCCTGGACCTGTAGGGAGAGACCCTGCATTTGCTGAGCCAGGGTCTCAAGGGGGTCCATAGTAGTGTCAGGGACCAGGGTAGACTAGGTATGGGCTTGTGATTATGTAATGACGGGGGGTGGGGAGACAGACAAGTGAGCCCTAATCTACCCGCCACTCAGTCCCTGCCTACTTGCAACGACCCGCCCTAGGCGACGGGGTACAACTGGGCGACAGTCCCTACGCTCAATAAGTGCACGACAGACAAACAGACAGGGGTACACAGAGCTAGGGGGAGAAAGGGGCAGTTGCCCACGGAAACACCGTGAGCAACAAGAGAAGTAAACAAGCCGAGTCAAACCAGGAGTGTACGCGGTACCAAACGCAGAGCAGGAGAGTAGTCAGCAAGCCGGGGTCAATATGAAGCAAGGACAATAGTACAAGACGCTGCAGCATGGCCAGGAAACCAAACGAAAAGAATCACAAGCAAAGGAGGAACAGGAAAGGCAGGTATAAATAGACAGAGGGCGGGAGCTAGCTCCGTCTGGCCAGGCTGTGATAGGTTCTCCCACTCCTAAGCCTGCCACCCTGAGTGGTGGAAGATGGAGTCAGTCTCACAGACATAGAAGCAGGTGCAGACTGATTATCTATGGGCGTTAACCCCAAAGCTGTGCCTGGCAGATCCTTTGCAGTTACTTTGACAAGTACCACCTACCTAAACATTGTTGCAGACCAAGTACCCCCATTCATGGCAACGGTATTTCCTAATGTCAGTGGTCTCTTTTAGCAGGATGATCCCCAAATCTCAATATGATTGAGCATCTGTGGGACGTACTGGAAAAACAAGTCTGATCCATGGAGGCCCCACCTCTCAATTTACAGAACTTAAAGCATATGCTGCTAACGTCCAGGTGCCAGATACCACAGGCCATCTTCAGAGGACTTTGAAGAGTCAAAGCTGTTTAGGCAGCACAAGGGGGATCTACGCAAAATTAGACAGGTGGTTTTAATGCTATAGATGTTCGATTTACACACCCAGGTCCCCCTTTATTAATTGATTTGCACAACTATAGTGGTGGAAAAAAGTTGCAAATGTAGGCGAGCACATGTTTTGTGCAAAAATGTTCCTACTTTTATTACTTTTAAAACGCATATGGCACTTTTTCCGAAAAGGGGTTGGCTTAGCTAAATGGACCAGTTATCGCGGCTAGACATATTTACTATAATTTATGAAGACTAAGGCCTCACGCACACGACCGTGTTTTTGCGGCCGCAATTCCCCCGAAAATCCACGGGAGAATTGCGGCCCCATTCTTTTCTATGGGGTCGTGCACACGACCGTAGTTTTTGCGGTCCGTGCACGGCCCGGGAGCCCGGACCGCAGAAAGCACGGGCATGTCTTATTACGGCCCGGTTCTGCGGTCCGGGCTCATTGAAAACAATGGCCGCGGCCATGTGCATGTGCGGGCGGCCTGCGGCTGACAGTCCGCTGACAGTCCGCAGCCGGCCGACCCGAAAATCACGGCCGTGCACACGGCTACGGTCGTGTGCATGAGGCCTTATAGCAGCAACCTACGGCAGCTTGCAGCACATGGTGGGCTTCCTAATAAATTACACGCATCTTACTCCTGACTAGAACTGAAAAGCCAGTCTTCGTACATCTGGCTCACAATGCTTATCTGGATTTTCCACTTTTTAACTGCATGACTACCATAAATCAGGTGCAGCATTGAAGTAAAAAAAATAAAATACAAGAGCCAGAGAGAGGGGTTATATGTCAATTTAAACTATAAAAGAAGCAAAAATCAGATCAGTAAATTATAGCTTGGAGAAAGTGAAGACTAAAATACTGGTCTTGTTGACAGTGGGACTTCAGTCATAACACAGATGAATAGCCGTCAACTTCACTTAATGTACTGTACAAAGCTCCACTATTTGATGATGGACTGCAAAGTACAGCACACACAAACACATTACATGCCAGCTGAAATATGTCAATTTTTTTCATCTGTAAAGTGAACTGTCACCAGATGTAAAATTAAATCAGAAATTTGAAGAATCTGACGTAGCTTGTGACAAGTGCATATACTTTTTGCAACCGTATCCTCATCTTACCCTAAAACGCTATACAGCCTGCTGCAACTTGCCATTTATATTCAATATATGTTGCTACACGTTTATTTAGCCATCTATGTTACTCGATTCCCCAAATATTATGATAGAGTGAATGAGACCCCTAAATTGATCAGTTTTGAATAGGTAGAGATAAGCTCTGTCAGCTGTTCTCGGTGTACGAACCAGAGAACATAGTAAGTATTCTCAGCACCTACAATGGGAGTTTTCCCCCCAAACCTACATATTGTCTGTATAGTAATTCCCATAGAGTTTGATTGGAGCAGCAGAATAAATGCATTACCACTGCTCCATTCTCACTGCAGTTGGGTTGCTGAGGGAGGATAAGGGACTTATCTGTGGCGAACCCAGCAATAAAGCATTTATCACCTATCCTGTGGATACATTTGTCTGGTGGGAAAACCCCTTAAAAGCAGAATTGCCATAAAGGGCTTTTTTATTTAGGAAAATAAAGTGTTTTGGAGCACTTTTGATCTAGGCTTTAAACTCTGCTGATATGTGCAGACTTTTTAGAAGGAACACACTAGGCAGTGCCCTGCCAGGACAGTCTTCCTCAGTAACATTACCATAGAATCCTCTGCACTCCTTGGTGTGGAGGCAAAAGCATTCTTCTGTAGGCTTTGCTAGTCTTTCTCTTAGTATATGTTTTGCTGCTCTTAACAGAAAGCAGGAGAGGCATCATAATCCAATGAGGCTGTTGTCTTACAGTTTGATACACACTTCTTGATCTTGAATTAATGGACATTGACCGTTCTAAAGGAAAATTTGTTGACAATTCAGGAAAAAAAAGACAGAGTTATTCCCATCTTATCCCAAATTTATGGCATATTCATGGCATATGCAATAAATGTCTGAAAGATCCAAGTCCCAACTCAGGAATTAGCACCCATGTCGAGAACGGGAGCTTGGCTGTTTTGTAACTCCAGTAGAACAGAAAAGATGGAGCGGCACACTTGACATTTCAGACATTTACAGCATATAAGTCTTGGATGGGAATAAAACTTTAACACACTATACTTTTAGATCATGAAGCAATGTACGTTTTCTATTATGTCTACTATTTAAAGTAAACCAGTCTCATAAATGGCGCACTTTATGCAAGTTGGCGTCCATCTTAGCAAGAGACCTGCATTTCCATTTGGAGGAATCAGATTCTTCTAGAAAATAATTAGACATTTATAACTTACATATAGATGTAGCTAAGATTCAAAAGCTATTGAAAAAGTCACGTTAAAGTTTCTTGCCAGTGTATTTAACCTGTTAAGAGTCAAAGTAAAGATTGCTACATCAGTACATGCACCCTGATTAAGGCAAATGGAAGGTCATTTCAATGATGAACAAAGTTCTATCGCGTTATTAAGCAAACTTTATCTTTCACAATAGTTTTTTTTTATCTAAATCACTAAAATGATTTTTGTAAACTTACAATTACTGACACGACCCTTGCATTGAAATGAGTAGCAAATATGTTTAAAAGCAATCAGGATGTCTTAAAACTTTCACCAGCAAATGAACAAAAATATTTCCTTTATCAGATTATCATCCTTCAGTTAAACCTTAATCATCTAATCAATTTTCCGAACAGCTTTGCAAGTGCAGAATTCTTGAATAAGGATTTAATTATGTGATGATCAAACGGCAAATACAGACACGAAAACACAGCCCAGGTAGATATAAATAAACAAATGCGATGAGAAATTTTTAATTCTGCTAATTTATTTACTCTGCTAGAATTACACACGAGCGCGGATATGTTCAAATCCAAAGAGATAAAATGACAACATGGTTAAATTGCTAAATAAAACATATTAGACACAATAGGCCTCATACCACGGATTGAAAGAAATAAAAAAAAGGGTTTATGCTGTCGATAGGATCCAATCGGAGGGCAACAAGGACACTTTCTAAAGGCCCAAATCATGAAAAATTTGATTTAGGGGCTATGCTAAAAATGGTAGATTAACACAAAAATGTAATTTACATTTATTATTTGACTTAAAAATAGAATTACAATTTTCCAGTATTAAATAACAAGCATGTTACTCAAGTTAAACATGTAACCGACATAGTAATTGAAATAACTGCTGTGAAAAAATTATTGGCCTGGATTGGAGGATCCATACCATGGGCCAGTCTAGTGTAACTTCAACTATACGTATTTCTAAAAGTAGTGAGTGTACCACTATCCGTGAAGGTTGAACGTTTGTATTACAGTTTACAATTTGTATTTCCCAGTTCTCTATTTGCACTCACTCCACTAATCCTTAAGTAATCTGTAATTTATAGTATTTAGAAATACAAAAAGACTAGACGTTTTGTATTTTGGTCTAGAACAGTTAGAGTTAAAGCCCTTTTACACCTGCCAATTATCGGACAAACGAGCGATCACAAAACGCTCATGTGTAAACAGGGCAATGATTGGCCAATGAGCGAGCAAGCACTCGTTCATCGGCTGATTGTATCATTTAGGCAGCATAAAACATTATCTTTGTCGGAAGCACCTCTCTCTGTGTAAACAGGAAAATTCGCTGCCAACATGATAAAAATGTATGGGGGGCCGGAGCTTGGCCGTTGAAGAGAATGGTCGCTTGATCTCGTTGCTCCTGCAACATCATCTGCTCATGGCGGCTCACAGCGTAGCTAACTGCTTGTCCTGACTTTTTTACTCAATAACTCAGATACCTTGCCAGGTACATTCTGCGTGACCAACGGACTTCCGCTTCTGGGAGAGGCAGCGTTTTGCAGCTGGGACCGCAAGTTGTGAGAGACTCCATTGAGGGGTAATCGCTCACCAAGTGGGGCTATACACCTCACCAGACACTTATCCATTTCTACGGATGCCCTGATGCCCATCCTAGCATACTTACTGTGGCATCTCGACTGATTTCCATCACTCTCCCTGTTGAGGCCTACTGAGGCCTGATAAGCAGCGGTCTCAATTTGTATAGCGGTCCCTGCCACGTATGCGTACTTACCTCCAGATTAACCGGAGATTGATCTGGACTCTTTAACTGGGCCCTCACTTATCAATAAGGCCTATTCAGGCCTAACGAAACTCTCCGGGCAGCGGTCTCACTGTTGCAAGTGGTCTGTACATCTTTCTGTTTCAAGCTGCTGGCTGGAATTTACTCCATTGCACACTTACCTACTAACGTGTTTCTCACGCAGCCATAACACGATCAACATGACTAAACGGAGAGGCAAGGCAGCTCCCAGGAAGCTCACATAATATTTTGGGAACTCTAACCTGGTGTCAGATGATAACTCGGCACAGGCTGCTTCCCCGCCTCACTCATCCGCTTGTGTTTCTCCATCTCAGGGCTCTCCTCACGAGTCTGACACTGCTCCATCAGAAGATAGAGAATCAAACTTTGATCATGAAGATAGTGGAGGTGGTCATAAAAGGAGATTGTTGCTATAACCTACAGCCTCCCCTATCAGTATAGGTCCGGCTCAAAAGAAAAGCTTACACTCAGACTGTCTGATTCCATCTCCGAATATGGTTGATACTCAATGTGATCTTCACCATTTTCCTTCTTCCACTGGCCCTATTACGGTGGATACCCTAAAAAACATGCTGGTCCTACTCCAAAATGGCATTAATCAAAGTGTATCCTCTCTAGTTCGCAAGCTTCAAGCTAATGTCAATGTTCTGGGAGACCGCACTGATCATCTAGAGCGCAAAATGGAGGACTTTTCTACAGCGCACAATGAGTTAGTGGACACGCATAATACTCTTGAAGAGGATGTCAAATGGCTTAAAAACAAAGCTACAGATGCGGAGGACAGGTCCAGACGGAATAACATTAAAATGAGAGGTATTCCTGAAGCTGTATCCCCATCAGAAATTCTGTCATAACTCAAAAGTCTTTTTCTCGCCATTGTACCGTCTCTCTCGGAAATGGATCTAACTATAGATCGGGCTCATAGATCTAAATCTAAAGCTGCTCCTGAAAAAGCACAGAGAGATACGCTATCTAGGATCCACTTCTACCATGTGACGGAACGTATAATGTTTGAATCCAGGATGCTTAAAGTGATGCCTTCGCCTTATTCTTCTATTACTTTATTGACGGATCTCTCAGCAGCTATCTTGCAGGCATGCAGGGAAATTCTACCTGTCACAAAACCGTTTAGGGATCACGACGTCAAGTATAAATGGGGCTTTCCAACCAAGCTTCTGATTACCCAAAACGGCACCTCCACTATGGCTTCCTCAGTCGAAGAAGGCTTACTGTTGCTGCAAAAATGGAACATTGCCACCAACGGCTCCTCATTAACCGATGATAGACGTCGATCTCCTTCAAATACTGCGGCAGAGTGGCGTACTGCGAGTTCTCGTAATAATCCTACCTGAACTATTTCCTCTTCTGTGACCTCCTGACTCGGCGACCTGAGTCTCTGATATATTATAAGTTAGCTGTATGTCATTTTTGTGTTTCTAATTATTCATATTGAGCAATGTATGATGTGCTTTTCAGTCCCCCCAGGGAATTCGGTGCTTGAAGAGCACTATGTCGCTACGTTTATTAGTTTTTACTTTTTATTACTGTTTTCTATTGTTCAGTTGGCTGTATTCCATGTATGCCGCGCACTTCATAAATCGCTCAGCGATTCCTACTGTCTAATGATGCTGTTTCTTGGTATAATTATATTTCTATTATGCAAGATGCTTTTTTTGGACAGCTCCACACTTCTGTATAGCACCTAACTACCTTCCCTAACTATGGTACTGCATATATCCTCTATTAATGATAGAGAACTTAATAGTCCTTTTATACATAGTCTTTTATGGCAAGAGGATAGGGTTCTTAAACGTGATGTACTTTTGGTACAAGATACACATTTTCATAAGGACAAGACACCCACATTTTTTAATAAGCACTTTCCTCATTTTTATTTCTTCATGTTCTTCGAAGCGTAAAGGTGTTATGATTGCAATTAAGACCTCAGTTGCCTTTAACCTTAAATCTCTCATCCAGGACCCTCATGGAAGATATTTGGGCCTTGTGTGTGAAATTAATAAGGTGATCTATACACTTGTTAATGTTTACTTTCCTAATAAGCGTCAACATAATCATTTTCGCTCCCTATTACCTAGGCTTAGGTCCTTTGCTCAAGGTCTTCTAGTATTGGGTGGTGACTTTAAATCCATCAGTGATCCCACTATGGATACCACAAATAGTACTATACTCACTGCTCCGTTGTCCCCGGTTCTTTTGGAGGAGGGCCTGTATGATGTGTGGAGATGCCAACACGGGGTTGAACGGGACTATACATATTTTTCGCAATCTCACCTTTGTTATTCTAGAATTTATATCTTTTTGGTGGATAATAGAGCGCTTGTTCAATCCTAATCTTCTAGTATTGGACAAATTACTTGGTCTGACCATGCCCCTGTATCCCTTTCCTTGGCAGAAAGGTTTTCCTCTCCCACCCCCTCTCAATGGAAATTGAATGGTTATATTCTTCATCACCCGGAGTACACAGAGTCTTTGAGGGGAGAATTGTCTCACTAGTTTTCGATTAATGTAAACTCCATCTCCTGTCCTCATGTTCTTTGGAATGCCCATAAAGCTTTCATGAGAGTTCTCCTTATCAGAGCCTGTTCCCGGGTTAAAAGGAAACGTGAATCTGACATTACTGATACCACACATAAAATTGCCGAGTTAGATATCAGACATAAGTCTGCCCCTCTCCTATTTTGGCTTCAGAGCTGAGGTCCTAGCGCTTGAAATTATAGACATTACTGGCTATACAACATGATATTGTCCTTAAACGTATGCAAGTATAAACATATGTCCATAATAATAGGGCTGGTGCACTCTTGTCGAAGAAACTGAAACAGACTTCCCTGCGTTCCCGTATAGCTTTTCTATTGGATGCTAGGAGTGAGAAAATAGTTGAACCCAGATGGATTGCTGATCAGTTTAGGCAATACTATAGTTCTCTTTATAACAAAGTAGGATGCCTCGACCTTTTAGCCTTCTGCCTCTGATATAAATAGTTTCCTGGACTCTGTGTCGCTACCGCAGGTATGCCAGTCTCAGCGGCAAGCCCTTTCCGTACCATTTACTCTATCAGAGATCTCCAAGGCTATCTCCTCCTTGAAACCCTTTAAAGCCCCTGGACCTGATGGCTTCATGAACTACTATTATAACTGCTGTGCCCCTATATTAGCTCTGCATCTACTCAAGGTATTTAACAAATTTGCCTCCGAGGGCTCCTTTCCCACAGAAATGCTGGCTGCCACAATTGTCACTCTCCCAAAGCCTGGGAAGGATCCCGTCAGCCAGGTAAATTTTCATCCGATTTCCCTGTTGAATTTGGATATCAAGATCTATGCAAAAATTCTGTCTTATAGACTATCATATTATTCCGAATTTGGTTAAGTCCGATCAAGTGGGTTTTGTGGCTGGTCCTCAGGATCCGGATGGCAGGATGGCACGCGGAGGTTTATTTATCTCATCCAATGGGTGGAGGCTTCTCTGACGCCTCCTCTGCTTCTGACCTTATGTCCCGTTGTTAACGAAGGTCTCAAAAATGTTAGATGCCTTTTCTAAGCCAATGATCTCTTGGGCAGGTAGAGTGGCTATTGTGAAGATGATGGTTTTACCTATTGTACCGTACTTATTTCGTACTGTTGTGATTCCTGTCCCCAATACTTAACTTTTCAAACTACAAAAGATTCTCACTAACTTTATTTTGGCGCGGAGAAAACCCAAAATTTGTTTTTCCACTATGACAAGGCACTGGTCCTTTGGGGGCATGGGAGTCCCGGACGTCAAAAAAGATCATTCCACTATTCTGTCTCACCTTAAACATTGGTGGAATGATCATACCGACCTTAGATGGGTTGAGATTGAAAAGGCTGCTATATCTAGCCCTTTGATTTCTCTTTTGTCAATTGCCAGATCCAAACGGCTTGTAGCCTTGGTCAGCATTTCCTCAATTACTGCCTCAATGTCTTCCTGGAGATATCTTGTGGCTTCTACGCCCTCATCTGAGTGTAAACCCCTGAAATTTCTACCGCTACGTTACATTTCTACTGCTTTGCCCGACCTAAACATTTGGAATTGGGTAACAGCTTGGATGAGAACTATTGGTTCCCTCTAGGACTCCACCTCATTACTCTCATTTCAACCTTTACTTCACAAATACAAAATTCCTCAAAGGGACTTTTATAAATATTTAAAAATTCAACATAGCTTCCACTCCCTGTCTTTAGACACTCCATGTTTTCCGTCAAATGCACATATGCTTTTTAATACTCGGAGGTTCAGTGGAATTTCTTTGTTCTACTCCGGTTTAATATGAACACTTTCACTATCGGAACCTAGTTACTTTCTCAAATGGGAATCAGATTTGGATCAAGTCAACCCAATCCAAGATTGGTACATGACCATTCACTGGGTTAAAAAGATTTCTAAGGGTGCTAGCCAATGGTAAACTGCACATAAAATTCTATTAAGAAGGTATAGAATGCCTTCCCAAATTGATAAAATGAATCCGTCTTATTCCCCTCTTTGTTGGCACGAGTGTGGCCACCCTGGTAACTACATGGATGTGTGGTGGAACAGCCCACTAGTATTTCACTTTTGGAAGGCTGTGTTCACTCTTATTAGTTTTATAACATCTACCAAGATTACTCCCTCCCCTGCATTAGCATTGTGCTTTATTGGTCTTTTGAATATCTCCTCATCAATCCGACATGTAGTGGGTCATATCATTCCGGCTGTTCCTTTAACAATTGAGGAATTGATCAATTTGGTCAAATTTAATTATACGATGGAAAAAATTGTAGCAATACGACTTAATTTAGTTTGAAAATTCTCAGCCACGTGGTCTATTCGGTGTGACTACATGACATCCCCCCAGGATTTCCCCCTCCTGTTTTGCCCCACTCTGAAAGGTGTTTCTTTAAGTTGATTTAATGCATTAATCCTAATTTCATGGGCTATGCTACAGCTGTCACTGTGCTTGTAATATGTACTTTCAAAATTCATTCTCTTACAACACAAGGATATTTTCCCACTTGTGTTTCTGGGTCTCATTTGGGATATATGTTTGTTAAGTTTGTCTGTTGTTAGCCTAGAAAGCATGCTGCAGTTTGTGTTCCTTTCCCTATGGATTGTATTGACTTGTATTGTGACAGATGTTAAAAGAAAAGGAACACCTACCAGTTTTATATACCACCTCAGAAAATAGGTACCTCCCGGTCAGGGAATCAATGATTTTTAACCACTTGCCAAATGCAGCTAGTAAGCAAATATAATTGATGTCTAACAAACAAATGGTTAAAAACTACAAGAGAAAATTGCCTATTTATTTTTTGTATGTTTTAATGCCAAACAATTCAACATAAATTAACTGCAAAATTTGATTTTATATAATAAAAAAAAACAAAAAACAACAACCTATAAATGTCATGGACAGCATGTATAATTTAGAAAAAAGAAACAGCCGCTTATACATGTTATATAAAACAAAACAAAAAAGGTGGCCATGCTAGATCGAGTATTATTACACTGGTCAATGGTATGTTTATCTGCCATATAAAGCTTCAGAAATGTTAAAGTTACTGATTTATAAATTTTTAAAGAAACTTCATATAAAAACACATATATAACGTTGGAACACACTTATGGAAACTTCTGGAAGCTGAATTTGAAATGATTTAGTTAAGAATATGCGGGGGATGGAGCAGGATGCATTCACTGCTGAATGTACTGTATGTACATCAATGACACTAAGAGAGTTGTTGAAAGCACAAGTTTAAATTCCAGTCTTACCTCCTAGTGACCTTGGACAAGTTACTTTGTTTCCCCGAGCCCCAGGCTCCAAATCTCAATTGCAAATTCAACTGGTCAGGGAATATTGCATAATTCTGTATAAAATGTGTTTGTGAATATATCTGCCATATAAAAAATGACAAAATAATACATAACATCAGGAGGAAACATTTGCTTGGTTAGCGTTCCATCGCATTTCTGATAGATAATCCTTTTATAGATGTTTCCATTTTTGTGAGGCTTATTGAGTTCAGATGGATATTTATTATTAATCATCTCCGAGTTAAAGATGATTTTGTAGAACCTCACTGTGTATTTTTGCAGGAATACACTGACCAACACTAGTTCAGCAGCAGTCTCAGACTGCCCCCGACAAGGAGGGAGGTTGACTTAGTGTACTTCAGGTAGTAGATTTTAAATTTTAATGATTAGGTTATTTGACATTTTCTTTAGATAAGATGATACAGTAGAATTACCTGCAGTTTTATGTAAAACAACAGGTAACACTTAGTTATTTTCCATAAATTGTGCCAAATAACACTCAGACTTCTGCTACAGCTGAGTATCGTTGGAAATTTTCGATAACTACCCAAATTTCTCATGGAAGTTTCAGATAACTACTGTACCTTACTGATTTTAAGGGAGCCGGTCACTAAATTTGAAGCCAATAAACAACCAGCATGCCTTTATGCAGCTAGGATTTAGTGTTCCAAACCTGCACCCATCAAAAATGAAACAACTTACTGAGAGGAGTCAGGCATCATTGGGAGCATGCGCACATGAAACGGCGGATAGAGCACCTCGCTTCACTGCACATGCGCAGTGTACTGTTCTCTGCTTTATGTGCGCAATGCGCATATGCCTGGCTCTACATTAAAAGGAAGCAGAAGATTGAGTTAAAAGCTGTAATTCAACACTAAAACGGCTGCCGGAAGAGAGGCTCTCGCTGCAAAGCCAGGTAAACTATAGCTTGTACTGAGTATGTCTGAGATTTCAACATGGTGCGGCGGAGGATGGACACTGATAGGCGCTGGTATGGAAAAAGATTGAAATTACATCATGATTATACTTGGTCTTATGAATATGCTCGGTCTCAGGCAGGATACTTTGAGAAAGGATTATACAACCCTTCTGGCATGGATTTTCAATATAAATACATCAGTCTCATCAGGTCTAAGAGATCTATTTAACCCCTTGACTCAGGTACATGCACGTCACGGAAAGGGTCCCCTTCACGCATTCCAAGGTGCATGTATGTGGTGGTGATGATGCGGGCATAATCACCTCGGGAGCCCAGCTGTGACTGACAGCCAGACTCCCTTTGCGATCGCCGGCCGCTGATGGACTGCCATGGCAGCCGGGGGCCTAATAAAGGCCAACTCTTGGAATGAGACGATGAAAAAATTAAAAAGTATACCCGGTCATTAAGGCCAAAATAGGCCCGGTCGCTAAGGGGTTAATAATGTATACAGTGTGTATAGTGAAATCTGGTGACAGATCCTCTTTGAACGTACCCCAGGTTTAGCCCATTAACACGTGAATATATTAAGAATAATCTGTAATTCCATAATATACTCTTATTAGCACAATCACTATTAACTTGTGCTTAGACAAAGGCATCTCTTGAGAAATTTCACTAGAATTACCCTTGACCCATCACAAAGTAAAATACTGTTTTAAGTTTGTCCATGGGGCAGACTTTTGCATAACAGCATGTGGTTTTTTTGTCAGACTGCAGTTAGGCACAATTCACACCAGTTATGTGGTGTAAATGGTCAACTTGTGCATCACAATAATACGGACACCCCCATAGACTTCTTTTAGCATACACCAAGCAAGCATACCTCAGGATCCCGAAGCCACCACTGTATTAAAACGCGTAGTGGTCTAGACTTTTTCGCACAAATGTATGCTTTTCTTTTAATGTCAGACCTATGCAACAATATTGCATAAAGTTGAATATGTCTGCACAAATACGTTTGGTGGGATCGTTTCAAACTGTCTCATAGAACGCAATAGCTGCACATGTACACCTAGCCTAATTCTGCTGAAGAGAGTACATTACCGAACGCCAAACAATCCAATTCTCCAGCATATTAGTCCGTGCACTTCCAAAGCAATAGTACACCTAAAAATCATGCAGAGAGGTTACAACCGAAACACCAACACAGCAGGATTGAGAGGATTATTTCTTTCTAGATATACAGTGAACGAGCTACATTCATGTGGAGATGAATATTTAGAGGGAGATTTGTCTACTTTAAGATAAAATTAATAGTACGATGTTACATATAAGTATGATATAGTAAGAACAATATCGGACATGTACACATAATATGCTGCCCCACTGAGACTAGCCCAGTGAAGATATATATATTTGCTCAGTAACGCTCAGAACAGCATTCCACTAAGTAAAACCTATATTACTCATAAAGTAGGTTATTCCCTACAACCTTCAAGTACAGGAATTGATGGACCTTGTGGAAAACATCTGTTCCGCATATACATAAAAACTGAAGAGGTGATAATCTGATGATCAGGCCCCTTTCTAAAATATTGCATAACAAATTGTCATGGATTAAGCAGTTTAGATGGGAAGCCATTATAAATTCACCAGTTCTCCAGTTCTCACATCAGGCTAAAATATTGTGTATGTGAACTTTTCTTTATTCATATATACGGAATCCCGAAGCTGCCTAGCATTTATCATGTTTATCTTCATTCGTTTTCTACAATAGCCTTATTTTAGATATATGGTGGAGAACGTCTTTATTATAAGCTAATGGTTAACAGGTCAAGTACAGTAGCTTTGGTCCATTGTTTGGATACTAGGTTTGCAACTGGTTGGTTTTTTTGTATACTAATTAAAACGAACAAAAGGCCCTTTTAGACATACCAATGATTGGATAAACAAGCGTGTACAGAGGGCAAAGATTAGCCGATGGACGAACAAATGCTCGTTCATCGGCTGATTGCATCTTTTACATGAACCAAAAAATGGTCGCTAGTTGGCAGCACATTTCCCAGTGGAAACCTGATGCAAATGCATGGGGATGAACTATCATAGTAACGATCATTTGTCCCCATACATTAGCGACAACTGGTCCTCGTGATTGGAGAGAACAAAAGCTAATCGATTTGCTGTGCCCTCGATCGTCGCTCGTTTTCATGGCAAGTGTCGAGCGGTCTAAAAGGTCATCAACTTTTCAAACAACTTATGTTAATCTAATAGTATACGTTATATCAACTTTGTTATTTTCTTACTGTTAAAATGTAGTAGTTTCATCTAGCCAAATTCTTTGTGAAATTATTGCCATGAGTTGTCTCCCTTTCTGTAATTTGCTGTCCACCTCCTGTAACTAGGAACAGATTTTTCCTGACAACAGATCAGAGAATATGGACTGCAGGAAGTGGGGGTGGAGCAGGAGGAGGGAGCAGAAAGAGGAGACACAGATATGCTGCCCATAGTAGTCTATGGAGAGGGGAGGGGCAGCAGGAGAAGAGAGACACACACAGACACGCTATGATGGAGAGAGGAGGGGGGTGCAGGAGGAAGTATCAACAACACAAAGACTTGCTGCCCAAAGTCATCTATTGAGAGAGAGACACATACACACACACACACATACACGCTGCCCATAGAAGTCTATGGAGAGGGGAGGGGAGAACGAGCAGAGAGCAGGAAGAGAGATCAGACACAGATACGTGGTCCATAATATTCTATGGAGAGGGGAGAGGGAGAACAATTAAGACACAGGCTGTGGTGAGTGTTATGTCACCCAAGTGCTGGATTCTCAGTTACAGTTCTTATTACAGTTGTATAATCTCATTCATACTACTGCAGTTTCCATATACATATGTGATATAGATAGGAGAATGCCCCTATTTTCTATGTGCAGTGTATAGAAGACATGATAGCAGTTAGACTACACTCACTAGTTTAGAGAAAACTGAGAATTACAGATAGAGGCTGCAGAGGGGAAAACTGCTAGAAAAAAAATGAAGAATACAAGCCATATAATGGGCAGATATAGTGATATTCCTAATGTACACACAAAGGACAACGTATTTTGAAAAGTTGCCTGAAAAGATAGGCTTTAGGGGTGCACAAAAAAATTATTGAACAACAAGTGTAGTGCTCCTACAGTCACGGCGCGGGGTGTGGTCCCACTGGGCCGTAGCGCATAGCAGCTGGCCAAACAAGTACAGTACAAAGTCTATAGTCTAGAAAGGGTACCTGAGGCAATGCAGACAGTAGCGTGATTCAGTCTGAAGATAAGGCTCCGGGAGTAGACCGACACCCGGCGGAGTAAGACGCAATAGATGCAGCGGAAGACACAACTCGACTTCGAATCTAGACGGCACAGAGGCATAGTAGCACAGGATACAGAGTACAGGCAGCAGGAACGGGTAACACTGGGAACTGGAAAAGACTAGGAAACTATTTGCAAGAAAAACTTTAGGTACACAACAACGCTCAGGCAGTGATCAAGAGGGCAGAGCCCTTTTTATAGCCCAGCAGCACTCTGGACTTGATTGCAGATGTCCTGCAATTGTGCATGCACTGGCCCTTTAAGGCCATGCGCGCGCCCTGCGGGAGGCAGTCTCAGATCCAGGAAGTGAGTGCCGGCGTCTCACAGGAGGAAGACCGTGCAGGGAACTCACGTGTCCATGGCAGCGGTCGAAGGAGGGTAAGCCAGAACGACGGGCTACGGCCATAGACTTTACAGTATCCCCCCTCTTACGCCCCCTCTTCTTCAGACTAGAGCGGTAGAGAAACTTCTTCACGAGGACAGGGGCATCAATGTTCTCCTCTGGCTCCCAATTACTCTCTTCTGGATCGAATCCCCACCAATTCACCAAATAAAATGTCCTTCCTCCCACTTTCTTGGTGGCCAGGATCTCCCTTACTTCGAAAGTACCTGACGAGACGCCAGGAGCCACTGCGGAACTAGGAGTCCTGGAGTAGCGGTTCAGGACCACAGGCTTCAGCAGGGAGACATGGAAGGTGTTAGGGATCTTGAGGGCAGGAGGCAGCCGAAGCTTGTAAGACACAGGGTTAATCTGTAGCAGGATCTCGAAGGGTCTGAGGAACCTGGGAGCAAACTTGCAGAACGGCACCCTCAGCCGGATATTCCTGGGAGACAGCCAGACCTTCGTACCTGGAAGAAACGGAGGAGGCTCTCGTCTTCTAGTGTCTGCCTTTCTCTTCATGCGGTCCACCACCAGCAGAATAGAAGATCGGGTCTGTTGCCATATCTGCAGAAAGTCCTTGAAGGTAGAGTCAGTTGCAGGCACCTGTGACATCGTAGAAACAGGAAGAGGTATTCGAGAATGTTGGACGTAGACTATGAAGAACGGACTGGAGGTGGTGGACTCACTAGTAAGGTTATTGTAAGAGAACTCAGCCCACGGGAGCAGCTGCACCCAGTCATCATGCCGCCTGGAGACAAAGTGCTGCAGATAGTTCTCCATAATCTGGTTAACCCTCTCGACTTGACCATTGGACTGGGGATTAACAGGCCGAGGAGAAGTCCAACTTTACACAGAGGAGTCCGCAGAGTGCTCTCCAGAACTTCGAGGTGAACTGGACCCCTTGATCCGAGACAATATGCAGGGGCAAGCCGTGCAGACGGAAGATGTGTTGAACGAAGAGGTCAGCCAGTCGAGCAGCAGAAGGCAGGCCAGTCAGGGGAACAAAATGAGCCATTTTAGAAAATCAATCCACCGCCACCCAGATCACACTGCATCCCGCAGAGAGAGGCAGATCTGTGACATAGTCCATAGCAACATGCTGTCAGGGGGCATCAGGCACAGGCAGTGGTTAGAGCAGACCGCCTGGTCTGGAGTGGGCAACTTTATTTGCTGCGCATACCGTACAGGAGGAAACAAAGTCCATGACGTCTTTGGGCAGCGGGGGCCACCAGAACTGATGGGCAGTTAGGTCTCAGGTTTTACGGGCACCAGCATGACCTGCCAGCTTGGAACTGTGACCCCAGCGAAGGATTCTTCCTCTGTCTGCCAGACGTACAAAAGTCCTTCCCGGAGGAATGTCTCTAAATTGCAGAGGGCAGAGGGTTAACAGAGAAGACGCAGGAAGGATCAATAATATTCTGTGGGGACTCCACAGTGTCCTCTGTTTTAAACTACCTAGACAAGACATCAGCCCTCACATTCTTGTCGGCAGGTCAGTAGTGGAGTTCGAAATGGAACCGAGCAAAGAACAACGACCACCTGGCTTGACGAGGATTCAGCCGTTGAGCCGACTGTAGATAGGTCCGGTTCTTGTGGTCCGTGAAGACCAGGATAGGATGAGCCTTCCAGTAGGTGACTCCACTCCTGCAGGGCCAGCTTGATGGCCAGTAACTCCCGATCCCCAATCAAATAGTTGCTCTCTGCGGGAGAAAACAGCTTAGAATAGTAGCTACATACCACAGTCTTACCTTTCGAACCTCTCTGGAACAAACGTGCACCGGCACCAACAGAGGAAGCGTCCACCACTAATGAAAACTGTAGGGATACATCAGTGTGATGAAGAAAGGAGGCTGAATTGAAAGGCCTTTTTTAAGGTTTTAAATTCAGCTTCTGCTTCTGGAGTCCACACCTTGGCATTCATGCCCTTTTTAGTGAGGGTAGAGATGGGGGCTGTCAATGAAGAGAAGTTGGGAATGAACAGCCGGTAGAAGTTGGCAAATCCCAGAAAGCGTTGTATGGCCCTTTAAGCCTTGGGGGCGTGGACATTCCAGGAAAGCCTTTACCTTCTCAGGGTCCATTTTGAGACCCTGATCGGAGATGATATAGCCCAGGAAGGGAAGAGACTTCTTTTCAAACACGCACTTCTCCAGCTTGGCATGAAGATGATTCTCCCTTAATCAAAGCAACACCTAGCGGACATGACCCTGATGAGTTACAAGATCTGGGGAAAAAATCTAAATGTCATCGAGATACACCACAACACAGACATAGAGGAGATCACGACAAATGTCATTGACAAATTCTTGAAATACAGCGGGGGCGTTACACAGGCCGAAGGCCATGACCAGATATTCGTAGTGTCCATCATGTGCATTAAATGCAGTCTTCCACTCATCACCCTGACGAATCCGGATTAAATTGTAGGCCCCCCGCAGGTCTAGATTAGAAAAAAAAAATTCCCCCCGTATGTGATCAAACAGCTCCGAAATCAAAGGCAATGGGTACATATTCTTCACCGTGATCTGGTTGAGGCCCCGGTAGTCAAAGCAGGGTCGGAGGGATCCATCTTTCTTCTTGACAAAGAAAAACCCGGCTCCGGCCGGGGATGAGGATTTACATATGATGCCCCTCTCCAGATTCTCCTTAATGTAGGCAGACATAGACTGGGTCTCAGGCAAGGAGAGAGGGTATACTCTACCGCGAGGAGGGGACGAATCAGGAACCAAGTCGATAGGGCAATCATATGCTCGATGTGGTGGCAATGTCTCTTCTTCCTTCTTGTTGAAGACATCTGAGAACTGAGAGTAACAAGGAGGCAACCCTGCCAGTGACGGATGCGGAGGAGACTGACGCACATGGATATGCACCAGACAGCGGTCGAGACACTTGGGACCCCACTGGAGAGCCTCTCCAGAGTTCTAATCCAGGACTGGGGCGTGTAGACGGAGCCAAGGCAAACCCAGCAGCACGGGGTTGACGGCCTTGGGCAGGACAAACAGGGAGATGAGTTCAGAGTGAAGAACTCCCACTTGGAGACTTAAAGGCTTGGTCACAGACAAAACTGGGTCAGGCAAAGGCAGACCATCTACCGAGGCAACGATCAACGGCCTTTATAGCAGAATAGTGGGCAACTGAAGGAGATCCACAAGGTCTTGGCAGATGAAATTGGCCGCAAAGCCAGAGTCTAGGTAGGCAGAGACCGGATGGGGCCTCTCGCCAGCAACGATGGTCACAGGAATGAACAGTTTGGAGGAGAGTTCTCTATTAAATGCAGTATCGCCCAGGGTTGTCTCTCCAACCAATCCTAGGCGTTGGGCTTTTTTGGCTTCTGGGGACACAGACGCACGACATGGCCAGCGAGGTTGCAATATAAACAGAGTCCAGAGGTGTGTCCGCGCGGTTTCTTTTGAACGGACAGTTTGAGCCGATCCACCTGCATCGGAACTTCGGATGGAGCAGTAGAAGAAGGCAAGAGGAGTTGCTGGAAGTTGGGCGCCAGTCTAGGAAGCCGTCTCTCATGTCCAACTTCTTGAGATCTCTCTCTGAGCCTTATGTCCACTCGAGTAGCAAGTAGAATCAGGTCGTCCAAGGCATGTGGTAGATCTCGAGCAGCAAGTTCGTCCTTGATCTCGGGCGATAGGCCATGCCAGAATGATGCTACCAAGGCCTCATTGTTCCAGGACAGTTCTCCTGCCAGTGTCCGGAACTGGATGGTGTAGTCGCCCACGGAGGCGTCCTCCTGGCGAAGGTTAAAGATAGTAGCCGACGAGACTCGCCCAGGCTCCTCGAATACAGTACGGAACAACCGCACGAACCCCTGGAAGTCTCGGGTCCCTGTCGTTCCCAGATTGGGTTTGCCGCCAAGTAGAGACATAATGAAGGCGATCCTGGCTCTGTCTGAAGGAAATGCTCGGGCGTGCAGAGTGAAGTGGAAATGGCATTGGTTCAGAAACCCCCAGCACGTACGTGCGTCTCCATGGAAATGAGGTAGCAATGGCAGCGAGAACCAAGGATCCAAACTGGAGCTTCCAGGAGGTGTAGCAGGAGGGTCAATCATTGGAGCTTGAATAGGAGCAGAGAGGGAAGCAGCTAGTGCCCCTAGCTGCTGTGCCATGGAGTCTACTGCCACAACAAGTTGATCCTGTCGTGCTCGCAGATCCTGCAGATCCGCCTGCATAGCTTGGGAGGGTGACATGCCCTTAAATTGACCAGAGGGGTCCATGGCCTGAGCGTACTGTCACAACGCGGGGTGTGGACCCACTGGGCCGTACCGCGTAGCGGGATAGCAGCTGGCCAAATAGATACAGTACAAAAAGTAAATATGAGATCAGATCATATCAACATGCTAGAGCTCAGTACAAATCATACGGTACCAACCAGTGAATAATTATAATAATTATAATGCAAGGAGGGAGAAAGGAAATGAGAGGGGGGATGGGCAAGGGGATAAGGAATACACATAGGATAACCACTAGTAAATAGGCACTCGGCTCAGCGTTTTTATAAAAATATCAAAATTTATTAACAATTAATTAAAATAACAGAAAATAGCACTTAGTGCGATCCTGTATTAAAGTGACAAAGCACAACATAACAATACATACAATAAACAACAAACAAAAAAAAGGTACAGTACAAAGTCTATAGTCCAGAAAGGGTACCTGAGGCAATGCAGACAGTAGCGGTGATTCAGGCTGAAGCTAAGGCTCCAGCAGTAGATGGACACCCGGCGGGGTGTGACGCAGTAGATGCAGCGGAAGGCACAACTTGACTTCGACTCTAGACGGCAAAGAGGCACAGTAGCACAGGATACAGGGTACAGGCAGGAACGGGTAACACTTGGAACGGGAAAACACTAGTAGACCATTTGCAAGACAAACTTAAGGTACACAACGACGCTCAGGCACTGATCAAGAGGGCAGAGCACTTTTTATAGTCCAGCAGCACTCCGGACTTGATAGCAGAGTTCCTGCAATTGTGCGCGCACTGGCCCTTTAAGGCCACGCGCGCGCCCTGCGGGAGACAGTCTCAGATACAGGAAGGGAGTACTGGCGTCTCACAGGAGGAAGACGCTGCAGGGAAGTCACGTGTCCATGGCCGCGGCCATCGGAGGGTAAGTCGGAACAATGGGCCGCGGCCATAGACGTTACACCTACCTCTGTACAAACGAGCACATGACTTGAATCTTTATCTTAAGTGGCTCTGTCACTATAATAGGCTGCCCTATTTAAGGACAGGATATTATAGGGATAAATATGTTGTATTATTAGGCCATATGGCACAAAAAAAAAATACATTGCCATTTGGTGAAGAACAGCTACCAAAATAAAGCGGAATAAAGAAAGTCCGATTCCGTGGCTACCTCCTGTAGTATGGCACCTCATTGGGCTGTCTACCTAATCTGTCACAGCTTATGTATCTGTAATTTTAATGCATGATGCATATGGTGGTACAAGTATGGAACCACAGATATCTATAGATGCTGCATTATGGATCCATACAACACGTAGCTGGAATATAGCGGAGCTTATATCCTGATTTCTCACTACTTCTTCTACCAACATACCTACCATCTATATAAACCACAAACTGCTGCTCTTCACACGGTTACCGTGTGAAAACTAATTTAAATGGGGCTTTATAAATCCATATGCAGTGAGTGCCACCTAATGGTGGCTGCTGGAAGACAAAGTTTTATAATTTAACTCTGTGTTACCTATGACATTCTGAGACTTGCTATAGTGTTTTAGGATTTCTGTGTACACCCCTGATAAATAATCTATCTCTTGGACAAATTAATTTTATCTCTTGCTCCTACTGATCTTACAACTGGTAAGCAGTAGGTTTTAGGGAGTTGGTCAGGGCTTATTCTTTTTGTTAACTGGGAGGCACTTTCCATCATGACTGCCTACAATGGAGTCCAAGCAATATTAAGCCACAACTTCATAACTAAGCCTCTTACAACATAAAAGCCGAAACATGGAGAGAACCAGGGAGTGAAGGATCCAGTATTGGACTGTTTGCTTCATAAACTTAGAGAAGCAATTGCACACATTTATAGGTTTGCCCTTTTGGGCATGCTAAATTTATTTTGCCAATGGAAGGCTGACATAAAATAAACAAGCACAGCAGTGGATCCAATATCAGTCTGTCTATATGTCTATCCATCCTTCCATCTATCCATCCATAGATAGAAGATAGACCAATATGAGATATATCGGTCTATCTCATATCGGTCTAAGAAAGACCGATAGAAAAACTAAATAAAAGTAAATTTCTAGCAGACTCACAAAAAGGTAAAATTCATACTGTTTTTTTTGTATCCTCTTAAATAGTTAATATACTATAGCTACTCAATTCTCTTTTTAGGTTTGTGAGTGCACATTGAACACTGTAATCACCTCTGTGATATGTTAAGTTACATGTCATCAGAACACATGTTCAATTTCTTTATTCATCATCAAATTACCGTTTACAATGATATCATCATGCGTTGGCAGTCTAATATTTCTTATTTTACTATGTACTTTCCTGGGGTATTTCAATACTGTCTTGTATTTAATAGCCTTCATTTTTCTCTTTGTATAATATTCATCGTGAAATTTGAAAAGCCTTTGGGGTTTAATAAAAGTCGTCATGTGCCAGCCCTAATAAAACAACAAAAATCACAGTACATTTTATATAGAGAGGCATAACAAGTCTAATGATCTATAGGAACGCATTTCACTGAACATCTGTAAAAAGCGTATTCACAAAACAGATGGTATGTAAATATATTAGGTTTGCCTAGGAACTGATTATATGTTACAACACTGAGGATGCAAAAAATGGAGGAGAGGGAGGATTTGATGCAATCAGTGAAAGTGAAGCAGCAATTTAATAAGGGGAAAGATAAAAACCTTTTCAGTGTTACTACTGACTATTGCGATATAGAAATGCCTCGAAGAACATCTTCATTAAAATTCCACACATGAAGTAAATAAGTCATGGTCAACCCTAAAGCATAGAAAGTGGACCGACCGTGTCACTATACTATTTGGCTAGGGTTATACCAGAGGGAAGGATCTAGGGAATTTTGCAATATTCAACTTAAAAACATCCCTCATGGGGCAATATACTTTGTGCATGGGATCCCCAGGCCAAATTCCCAGAGTAGTCTCCGCTATAATAATTCCTGAAACGAGGTCCTAAAATCGATAAACAGAAGCATAATTGTAGACGAGAAAAATCTTACGTCAAATCCAAGATAGCAAACAACACCTTCATATATGGTCAGGATCCAAAGAACCCTGTTGCTCAGGCAAGGTGTGAAAGTTCCCAGCAAGCTTAAATAATCACAGATGGCACCGACTAGCTGGCATAGTTCTTGTTCGCTGCTATGGAGAAGGTAGAAGCAGTGAGACAAGGAGAGGGACATTGGCTGCACAGATATGTACAGTGGTGAAACACTCCCAAGGGCGATGAATAAAAAATATACGACATGTGCCATCACATGCCATATTACAGAGCTATACTCCCGCAGTACAGCACTTGTCGGAGCACCGTGCAATAGAACACAGAGTCCTCGTGGCACTGTAGTATGATGTAAAGCCTCCTGCACTTAGCTCTGCCACCTGCTTGAGGCCCTTAACAGGGTATTCAACTAAAAATATTTATCATCTAACAACAGTGATAAATGTTAGATCAGCGTCCACATCTCTTCCCACCAGAACGAGCATGGTGAAGAGGAGTTGTTTGGAGCGGTGGCCAAGCATGCACACAACTACATGCGAGATATAGAAAAAAAGCAGAAAACGCATGTTTGACCACTGCTCCAAACTTCTCTTCGCCACTCGAGACGTGCTGGTCAGTGGGGACAGAGTCTTCTAGAAGTCGGAGTCACACCATTCTAACATTACCTATCCCATTGTTGGGTGATAAATGTTCATGGCTGGATTACCCCTTTAAATTAGTGTAAAGCGCCCAGACAATTCTATTATTTAAATTATATAAATAGAACATCAAATATTTGTGTAACTGAAAAAATTCCACCCAATTTACCTCTAGGTAGTTTTACATTTTGATATGAAATTATTATTTTCTCATTGATACTCCATAAAATAATTAACCAATGTCACTCGCAGGTTATCTTAGGCCCCATGCACACAAACTTATTTTTGCGGCCGCAATTCACTCGCAATTTGCGGCCCCGTTCATTTCATAGGACCCATGCAAAGGACCGTGGTTTCCACGGTCCGTGCATTGGCCAGGAGCCTGCACTGCAAAAAGAAAGGACAGGTCTTATTACGGGCATGTTTTGCGGTCCAGGCTCATAGAAATGAATGCACGTGGCCATGTGCACGGCCCGCGATTTGCGGGGGGCTCGCAGGTGACACTCCGCGGCCACCCGAGCCGCAAATCACAGCCGTGCACACCACTACGGTCGTGTGCATGAGGCCTTAGGGCCTCTTCCTAAATAGTTTGCAGAGTAGACAGGCATGTTTTTATACAAAAATCTCCATAGTTTGCAGTACAAAAAACAAACAAAAAACTATTTCACTAAGAACTTTGTTTTGTTACTGGCTCAGTTACTGGTTTTTTTTTGCAGTAAACACAAAACACAATAAGCACTAGAAAGTACTTGTGACTTGTTACAAATATAGCAGGCAGCTTTAATATTGCACCACATGTAAGCAGGCGGCAAGCTTGAGACATCTAGATGTAATCTTCAATTTTATATTATCTTACAGCTTAACGCTTCAACAATTCACAGATAAAAATTTTCAATGAAAAAGAAAAAACGTGCTGCTCTAGGCTTCAGATATCGATTCAGTGTTCTATGGAAAATATTGGCACATTGGCATCAAAGCACAATTTAGCACGTAAGCAATACCTTTCACAGTTGTGTCCAATGTAGGCGGATGTCAGATTTTATTGAGTGTAACTCAGACAAGCGTCAATCCACTAACACTATATTGCTGATGTACACAGTTTAAAGGAGGCTCATCACGGTCCATGACAAAAGGCAAAAAAATTGATTATTCTCTCATTGTTCAGTCCAGAAAAACAAGACTTCACAGAAACAAATGTGCAGAAATTATCTGTAAAAGAGAACCTAATGAATGATTGCATAATGCATGCTGGGTATTTGAAAGCTGAGGCAATGGTGCCCAACAACATGAACCATAGTCACAAAAAAGCACATATCAGCACTGGAGCAAGTGGGGAACTGCAGGGGATGAGTGTATGATCGATTATTACTTTATACTATCCTCTGCCCTGCTGCCGATTTTTAAAAGTCCCGGATATCCCCTTTAAAGAGGACCTGTCACTAGGTCATATTAGTTGAACTGGTTAACTGACCTGAATAGCGCTGTCTCCCTGATTCCATTGCGGTTTTTCTTTTTTTCTGTTGGGTTGGCTCCCTATAAGCTAATTTGATGTAGTTAGCCAACGCGGTGGACCTAGCTTCCCTGACTCTGGCGCTGACCAATCAGAGCGAGGCAGCTTTAGCATAGTTCACGCCCTGTTGGCTAACTACAGCAAAGCAGAATAGAAGTTTCCAACACAACAGTGGGCAACTTCTCAGTATCTTCTTAGTATACAGTATCTCTGGAACTGGGGGTCCAGGAAGAAAAAGAAAACTGCGCTGTAATCAGGGGGACAGCGCTATTCAATTAAGTAAACCATTTCAACTTATATGACCCAGTGACAAGTCCTCTTTTACTCCTTGCAGCACAGCCATTTTTGATTGGTCCTCCCCGCCCTTCAGGAGAGTTTTTTTTATATTTTCGTCAACATAGCCTTATGAGGGCTTGTTTTTTGCAGGACAAGTTGTAGTTTTTAATGGCACTTTTTAATCTAACATATAATGTACTGAGAAAAGTAAAAAAAAAAATAATAATCTTGTAGGGTGGAATTGTTACAAAATATGTTTTTGCTCACCTCTTCCCTTCTGGCAAAATCATTTTTGGCTCTGGTGGGATTAGATGTTCGCTATTGTAGCAGAGCGGACTTTGAAGTGGTTTTGCCTATACTTGGGTGCATTACACAACCACACCCTGCAGCAGCTGAACAGTCATTAACCCCTCCTGTGCTGGACTCTTCTGCTTTGCAATATCTTGCTGTTCCATTGGATGCTGCTGATGAACTCTGCTATATAAACCCTGTCTGTCCCATCATCCTTTGGTTGAGAATCATGTATTTTTCCTGATTGTGGATCTGTCCAGTTTTGTGGATTCTGCCTGTGGCCTCTAGTTCCAAGTCTGATCCTGTTCCTTGTACCTGTGCTCCTGGTATGGTCTCCTGGCTACTGTGTTTGATCTCCTGCTCTGCTGCTGTGATTGTGCTCCAGTCCTGCCGCTGTCTCCGTGTACCAGTTCTGCTACGTGACCCTTACCTCAGTGGCGTAACTACCGCGGTAGCAGCAGTAGCGGCTGCTACGGGGACCGCGACTTGAGCCGTTATGGCTGCTACAGCGGTAGCGTCGCTACTACGGGGCCCACGCTGCCAAGCCTCCAGCAATTATGGGCCTGGGGTGACACAGGCCCTCTCATGCTCGTAGGCATCGCTGAGACTATCTACAGAGGTGGGCTATACATGGAGCACTGTCTATAGGGGAAGCTATATGTAGGGCAGCACGGTGGCTCAGTGGTTAGCACTATTACCTTGCAGCTCTGGAGTCCATTTGTGGGCACTATCTACAGAGGGCTGTATGTGGGACACTATCTACAGGGGCTGCTATGTAGGGCACTATCTACAGAGGCTCTATGAGGGTTACTATCCATAGGGGGCTATGGGGGCACTATCTACAGGTGGCACGGTGTGTGTGTGTGTGTGTGTGTGTGTGTGTGTGTGTGTGAGACAGTGTATAGTACTATTATAATCAGGGACACAGTGTCTGGTGATATTATAGTTAGAGGTGCAGTGTCTGACGCTTTATTATAGTTAGAAGTGTTGAGAATTTTAACTTCGTTTATAGGTGCAGAAATGTTTTAAAAGTGAGAAGCTGAAGACATCTGAACCTAAAACTGCAGAAATGGGTCATGGCCGGTAGAAATCCACCATAGATGTCTGGACCGGAGGGAGAAGAAAAGAACGAGACGTCACCGGTGAGTCACTTAATGTAAATGTTTATTCTGCCTCTAATCAGTACTGTAGTTGCTGTATGATCTGCAGTGAGATGATGGGTGGTATGATTTTTTTTTGTGAAACAGCATCACCCAGCATATCCTCACCATTGTTCAGGCCATGCTGGGAGCTGTGGTTTTATGCCGGGGTTGCACGAAATTGAGCTGTATTTGTTCTGGTGTTGTATATATGTACTGATCTTGGTTCTGATGCTGTATATAAGTACTGAGCTTTGTTCTGGTGCTGTATATACGTATGAGATGGGTTCTGGTGCTGTATATATGTAATGAGTTTGGTTCTGGGGGATGTATATATGTACTGAGCTTGGTTCTAGTGCTGTATTTATGTACTGAGGTTGGTTCTGGTGCTGTATATATGTATGGGCATGGTTCTAGTGCTGTATTTATGTACTGAGCTTGGTTCTAGTGCTGTATTTATGTACTGAGCTTGGTAATGGTACTGTATATATGTATGAGCTTGGTTCTGGATCTGTAATTATATAGGATATATTTATAATAACAAAATTGCAGGGCAGATGGAATTGTTCTCGATTCATTGTATATTTAATGGGAATCGGTCAGGTAGTTTTAACCCCTTGAACCGCCACCATGCGGTAATACATGACCTGACAATATTTCCAAACATTCCCTTGTATGTTTTATTCAGATGCAGCAAAATCCTTAAAATCCACTTTTAAAACGACGCACACTATATGCTAATTACTCATTAGAGGGTCATGGGGCGATGCCGCTATCCTGAAGAGTCACATAGTTCTGCCTCCAAACCCACCTTTCCATGGTTGAGTGACATCTCCCTGGCTGATACAACTTCCTCGGATGTGCCATTGCCTTGTGGCACTAAATACAAGGGGGGCTGTGTGGCACTATACACAAAGGGGGGCTATGTGGCACTATACACAAGGGGGAGCTGTGTGGCACTAAACACAAGAGGGAGCTGTGTGGCACTATACACATGGGGGAACAGTATGGCACTATTTACAAGGGAAAGGGCTGTGGCTCTATCTACAGGGGGCTGAGTGTGGCACAATCTACGGGGGTCTGTGGCACGATCTACTAAGGGGGGCTGTGCTGCACTATCTACTAAGGGGGGCTGTGTGGCACTATATACAGGGGGCTGTATGGGACTATCTACAAGGGGGAGGTGGGGGTGCCATCTACAAATGGGGTGTGACACTGTCTATAGGCGGGGCTATATAGCACTGTCTACAGGGGGGCTGTATGGCACATTCTACAGGGGGCAATATTTATAAGGGGGGCTGCTTGTGGCACCTGGGGGGGGCCCGGTCAAGAGTTTGCTATGGGGCCCAGTCATTCCTAGTTACGCCCCTGCCGTACCTGCCTGTGCCAAGACCTCAACCCTGTGCTGTGATACCACCTGCTCCTGATTCAGACTGGCTACTTCTGGACTCTGTTCCTTGGTTCCAAGTCTAGTGTCTATGCCTGGTTGCTGCCCGGGCGTCTCCTGCTTCCGTCCAAGGTCCGCTCCTGGTTCAGAGGTCGGCGCCATCACTGCCACTCCAGTGTTTGCCACGTCTGGGCCTGTTGGCCCTTCTGTCTGTTTATGGACTGTCCGGTTACCCCATTACCTGTCTCTGCATCCCTGCTCTTGTGTTATTGTCTGCTGCTTCTAGTTGCAGTCCAAGGATCCACTACCCAAGTTAATAAATGATGTTGCTTTATCCTGAAATCTGCTTATCTGTACCTGTATCCCGTCTGTTGTCAATAAAGCAGTTACAAGAATGGAAACAAAAACCGAAATCACACCATTGTCTTTATTCAAATCCCATTTACGAGGCTGGTACTATATTCCGCTGTAGATTTTTTGTCCGCAATTCCACATAGAAAATCTGAAGCATTTTCGTCCCATCGACCTCGTCTGATGCTCGATTAATAAATTGACTTATACGAAGAAAAATCCATCTGCATATAAGTCAATTCTTTCCTTATGTATTCGCTTCTGGTTTCAACACAC
Source organism: Rhinoderma darwinii (assembly GCF_050947455.1). NCBI lineage: Eukaryota > Metazoa > Chordata > Amphibia > Anura > Rhinodermatidae > Rhinoderma > Rhinoderma darwinii. The sequence continues at coordinate 523,979,525 of NC_134687.1, read as the reverse complement.
ACATGCAGTTTAAAACTCTCAAATATCTGAACCTAAAGATCATTTTTAAGAGGGATAATTTCAAATCCTAGCAAGTAAAGCATTTAACTTCAATGCAACCATTAGCAGAAAGAGGTTTAATGCTACTTCAGAGTAGAGGTAAATGACATAATTGGTAATAAACCCATGTAATTATCATGTGTAATTAGTCTTTTCCTCATTTCCTTACTTTGCACATATTTCATCCTCATATTAGGCTGTAAATACATTTGCTCTGTCAACCCAAGCATGAAAACGGATAATAAATGCATTAGTATTTGACATCAGGGAAAAGCAATGGAATGTAAGGCAACAGGGCCTTAAGCCTAGGGGCAACATGGAATCATGTCACCCTTATTATTATTTAAGTGGTATGCTCCTGTTTTTCCCACTCTACGCCCCCCCCCATGGTTTTTGGTACTTACCTTTTTTCTGAGCTTATTTGCCTAGGCTGTCACCAGGTGAGAACAGTGGATTCTTCTGGAATCTGTGCAAGGAAAGCTGCGGATCGCCTTGATTGGCCAGCAGCAGTTTCGGAAGGAAGATTTTCTTCTATAAAAAGCTGAGCTTCATCTGAAGAGGTATCAGTCTGGCTAGAAGAGGATCCGGAGCAACACCCCATACAACAGGTCACAGTATTTTTTAGTGGGTAGTTGCCCATTTAAATATGACTGAACTGGGTCTATGAATACTAAAAATTTTAATTGGACTATTTGGCTTGAGTCTTCTGACTAAGCCCTTTGGTATTTTTGGTTAGTTAGGAGTTTAATTATTTGCTATTTATGGTATATGGTTTGTCAATTGGTAACCCTTAATAAAAAAAACGTGGCCCGCTCACGGGAAAAATAAGAGACATGCCCTATCTTCGGGCGTTTATGCCTTTGACCTCCCATTGACATCAATTGGAGGCAGAGAAAGCGTATTTCGTGGCGTTTTTGCCTGTGGCGCTCAATGGGCGCAAGCGAAAAACGCCACAAAAACGGCGTGCAGGCAGATCAAAATCTGCCTCAAAATTCCAAACGGAATTGAGGCAGAATTTTCTGCCTGCATAAAAACTCTGTGTGAGACAAAGCTATTGGATACATTCCAGACAGCAAATAATTTCCGCTGCGGATTTTATTGCAAATCCACAATCAATTCATGGCAAAATATTCATGCAAATTTGATTGTGGATTTTGTCCTATGCAGTGCAGAGAGAGAAATACCTAGTTTTCTACGCAAGAGTGAGAATGCTGCGAATTTGAAAATTCACAGCATGCTCTGATTTCTGTGCAGATTTTTTCCGCTACATGTGGATCAGGTTTTAAAAACCCTATCTACTTGAAATCCGCACTGCAAATCTGCCACGTCTGGTCGCATCCTTCCACATTTGTCGTATGATGTAATAAATTATTCTTATTAGGGCATCATCCTATAGAGCGATTTTGGTGGCGTAATTTGCATTCTTTGTGCACGTTTTCTCTTTTGGCAGAAATGCATCAGTCAGATATTAGTTTAATGTCTATAGAGAAATATGAGAAAGCATACATTACATACATACATACATAAAAGTTGTGGATTGAAGAGATTTTGTCACGTTTTTTGTGGGTCAGTGGCAATTTTATCAAGCATGCTCCAGGTCTGGTGTTTTCCTCCAAAAGCTTTTCTATAGACAAATGGCAGGAAAAATGCATGTTCAAAATTACACTAAATTAAAAATGATACTTTTTTTTAAGTGAGTTTTTAAGACACAAAAAACAAAATTGTGCAGATTCACCAAGACCGACATTTCATACGCACGGTTTTTAAATATGTCGCATCTTTCTGCTGGGAGTGTGCCACAATTGTTACGTACTGACCACGGCCTTATGCCACCCCCCCCATCAGATATAAAAAGGAAAACATATATATTCACTTCACCTCTTCACTGCTCTAGCCAGATCCGTGAGCATGTGGCGGTTCATGCAAGTTCCTGATGCGGAGTCAGGGCTTTACATGCGAGACAGCACTCCACATCCGGAGTACTGAGTTACATACAACGTCCTGATGCTACTTGGCATCAGTACCTTGTACCATGTAGGGGGAACCTGATGGGACCCGGTGGGTAAAAGCAGAGAAGAGTGGTGAGGTGAGCATACATTTTTTTTTTTCAATGGGGAGGAGAAGGGGTCATCTGATCGGAGGGCGGGGGGCAAGGTGCAGAGAAAAATCCTACAGAGAGAAATCTACTCCAAGTTTTCTGGCATAAATTGTAGTAAGTTTATCAGGTTGTGGTGACCCCTTTCACTTTTTCCAAAAGTGGCGAGGATGGTGTAAAAGGCCTAAAGGTCACAATTTCTATTGCAAATTGTGACTTTTGGGCCTTTTTTCAAGCTTTATTCACCAGAAAACTGGCATAGAAAGGTTAATTAAGTCCGCTCAGTGTGTGTAAAGGAGACATTATAAAAATGATTGAACGATTATTACATTGTGCACTAGAGAAAAACCGCAAGAATTCAATAGTACAGAAACATTTTATGGGGTGAAACTACTTTTTTATGGAGATCTACACTCCATTTGGTCTTCCTTTATAGAACCAACAACAGCTTGATTTCCTTATAACATAAATTCAACAAGGTGCTGGCTACATTCCTCAGACATTCTGGACCATGTTGACATGTCACCTCCACAAAGTTGTTGCAAATTTGTCATCTCCGCATTCATGCATCAAATCTCCGTTTCCACCACATCCCAAAGGTACTCCATTGGATTGAGATCAGATGACTGTTCAGGCCACTGGAGTACAATAAATTTATTGTCGTTTTCCTTCAGACAGCATGAAGTGACTTGTTGACTATGTGAATTCTACTCATCTTTAAAACCCAATGCTCAGCCTGAGGCATTTACACAAGACTCAATTGTTATTATGAGGCCTAATGTGTACGAGAACAGTTACATATTCGAGTGCAAAATATCAAGAGACAGGACAAAGAGAAAGGAGGAAGGAGAAAAAAAAAATGAGTATTATAAAAGAGTGGAATATGCCAAGTCACCACAAAGAGCCTTTAGTTGGGCGGTTGATCGAGGCTAATCATCTGCAGGTCTTTGATTGAGTTGAGTTGCTGCCACCTGATTATATTTCTGTTGCCATTACGATGAGTGGATCTTATTTTTATCTTCTCCCTATAAATCATATGTATTAGCACAATTCCTTGTGATTATTTTTGCATTAGTCAGGATTGACAACACTCTCCATATGTGTAGACTATACAGTACACTGGAAAAGTCACTCAAGTAAAGAAACCACACACTTCACTGCTATCCACAGCACTAGAAACTGAAAGGATAAAAGCAGCCGCATTAGAAATCAGAAAGGCCTAGGAAAGGAAAGGTCATTCCATTATCTTTCCTACAAGATAGGTAGGCCGCATCAATAAAAAGTCTACATTTTATACGAAGAAAGGCTTTTTCTGCAGAATATTTAAGCTTTTGTTAAAATGGAGTAGAACGATAAAAGAAAAGGGCTTCAGACATCTGTACCTGCAGACTGACATGTAACCTACAATAGTTTCTCATTCTCCTTCTTTTAAGAGGTTTTCTGTTAAAGCAAAAAATCACTGTACAATGAATAGTCCTGTATTAAGAACTTCAAAAAGAAGCCATTTAGCAAATGAGCTGGGTACATCATAACAACATCACTGTCCTCCCATGGGCACATCAATATTCATATGAAAATATATAGGCTTAACCCTATAACGACACGGCCAATTTAAGTTTTTCCATTTAAATTTTTTCCTTTCCCACCTTCCAAAAGCCATAACTTTATCGACATAGCCGGATGAGGGTTTTTTTTTTTGCGGGACAAGCTGTAGTTTGTCATGGCACCATCTAATGTACCATATAATGTACTGGGAAGCTGAAAAAAAAAATTTGTTGGGTGAAATGGGCAAAATACAGTGATTGCGCAATTGTTTGGGCGTTTCCTTTTTACGGCCTTCATCGTGGGGTAAAAACTACATGTTCACTGTATTCTACGGTTTAATACGATTATGGCAATACCAAATTTATATTTTTTTATGTTTTACCACTTTTATGAAAAAAAAAGTTGTTACAAAAAAAATTTGTATCACATTTTGAAAGTCAGAACTATTTTATTTTTCCGTCTATTGAGCGGTATGAAGGTTTTTTTTCGCGGGGACAACTGTAGTTTTTATTCGTACCGTTTTGGGGTACATGTGTCTATTTGATCACTTTTTATTTTATTTCTTTGGTGAGCTAGGGTAATCAAAAAACAGCAATTTGAGCATTTTTTTTTACTGCGTTTGCCAAGCAGTTTAAATAATGCTATATTGTAATAGCTCAGACTTCTACGGATGCAATAATACCAGTTATGTTAACTTTTATCCTATTTTTGACATTACTTTAGGAAAAAATGGGAAAAGGTTTTCTAAAAATGTATTATCATTTTTTTGGCACAATAAAAAAAAAAACTTTATTTAACTATTTCTTTTTTTTTAGAAGTCCCCGTAGGGGATTTGAACCAGAGATCGTTGGATCGCTTGCACTATAAACTGCAATACTTGATTTTGCCCATTGCAGTGAGGTGTCGGCTGTATTACAAAGCCTGCTGAGTATGGAGCAAGCTCAGCCTGTAAGCCCGCTCCATACTTCCCCTTAATGGCTGCCACATACATGTACATGGCAGATCGTTAAGGGGTTAATTGAACATAAATGGCAAAATTTAAAACATTAGGTTTCATGAAAGAGATTTATCGCACAACAGCAACGAGGACACAAAATTCATCAATAAATATAACTGAAACAGATGATGTAAATACTCAATTACATAAATTGATATCACCTAGTTCATGTCAATAGTGTATACAAGCGACTGACAAAGCTTTCAGCCTCCACAAACCTTACAAATATGTAGTAGTTCACAATTTGGCTTAAAGTTTGGAGTCTCAAATGCCTTTAACTAAATAATGTAACAATGATGATTGAGGGAATATATTTTTCATGCCACCAATCATCGGAAAAAAAACAAGCTGAACCTAGAGGGTTACAGTATATCCAAATAAGCACTTTAGTAAAAATAGTTTTACCCATATGTAAAATCCCCTGGTCCTTACTACTAACTCCTCAACCTGCGTTTCGCATGCTCGCTTCATCAAAAAATATAACCATGAAGCTTCCTTTTGAAGGACAGGAGGATGAGATCCCAACTTAGATTAATTTAGACTTGATTGTTGTCAGAAACACACAGGACCTGATCTGTCAGTTCCGCTAAACTGACGGACTAGGCTGAGACAGAACGATACATATTCGATGTATACAGGATACTCTACTATATCCTAAAGAAAAATTTTTTTTTTTTTTTTTTTTTTAGAAATATCAATTTAAAAGTTGTTGAAAAACACACAAAACATTGCTTTATTTAAAAAAATAATAATCCCTTCAATAGGTGGACATAGCCTTTAAGTCACTGACTAGGAAAACACGGCCTCTTAAACCAGATTAGCCACGTTCCTTGTATAAACAAATCATCCACTTAGTCTCTTTCTCAGAACTCTGGCTACAGACATAATGTGTGAAGTTGTCTCACCGCACAGGTCAGCGGTAGAACATGCTGTATGCTAAAAGAACAGGAATAAATGAATGCATTGTGTGTTGTCATATCATTTGTTTTTCATTTTATACAATCAAAATGATTATTCACATGCAGGCTGACCTTTGCAAAATTACCAGAGCCTAGAAGGAGTATGGCAAATTTCACTCAATATAATAGAAATGTCCAAACATAACCCAGGATTTATACAGATCACATCAGCTTCTTAGCCTACTCACCTAATTTAAAAGACAAAGACACTCTTGGATATCAAAGGCAAATACAAAACTATAAAAGGTTAATAAAAATTATAGCAAAACATTTTTCACATTTCCCATATCATGTAGTATCATGCCTGCTACTGAACAGATCCATACCCCATACTGGCCTAACACACACCTTCTTCATAAAGTGCTGATGTTCGTGGTGGGCAAAGACCATCAATATACAGTGAGGCTGCTATGTAAACAAATGGGATGAAATAAAGACTATAACCTATCAAACCATGGTAGCCCTAGATCGAAGCTTGGGGTGGTAACCGCTTTGTGGACAGTGGAAGATTTCCGTGAATATTTAGACACAACAACTTTTAAGGACCTAATACAAACATAGAGAGAAGTAGTGCCTGCTGAAAAAGTTACCCCCTAAAAAAAAAAGTTTATATGTTCATTAACATTATTTAAATCACTGCCCTTAGATGCATGTAGGGCTGCAAATGGGATTCAAATCCTCAATGGCGTTCATGCGGACATTACATAACAGCCCATTTTGCAATAGTTTGTAGCGCAGATCCCATTAAAAGAGCGATGATGGGTTGCTAGGTAAACCCTGGGATCGCCTTTTGTATAATGTCACTCCTACGGAATTCTTAATTACATTTTTTAATTGTTCCCAAGATGTTCCTCTGTTTTAAGACTGGCCACCTTATAGTTAGCAGTTATTTGTACATGTAAATGGTGGATGTAGGATTCACGTACGTTTTGCATGGAAAATTGCTTAACAACTATATAAAAAGTAGATAAACAAGACCAATATTTAAGTTGGTTACAACTTTCTGTCTCCCTATATACTGAGTCAGATCCAAACACGAGCAGAAGAAAGGGAGACGTATTTGTAGATGTCACAGAAAGTCTAGACCAGTGGTAGTCAAATTAAGAGCCCAGAATAATCATCAGAAGCCAAGCTACTAAATGTACGGCTCTACTGCCTTGTGGCTAGTAATTCGGTTGCATCAGAGACTTTTCTGAATCCTCGTTTACTTTCAAAGCTACTACAAGTAAAAGATTTACAGTTCTAGATCAGGAACAAGCACAGGATTTTCACAGGAGGTGGGCTGTTTGATTTTCCAATTTGTATTTGCCCACCTACTGTATATGTACAAAAAGTATATATTATGCCTAGAAATAAGGCTGCTAAATGGACATGCTCAAAGGACTCCTAGTGCGTAACAAATGTCAAGAACTTTTCCTCACATCTCGAGACAACTTATTTAATTTTTGCAGTCAGAATGCTGAATACAAGACTCCTGTAGTCTCCCTGTATACAAAGTATATAAAACACAGAACAAATTTTCATGTGGCAAAAACCTATAGGACATCACTTCAGCCTACATGGTGAGGACACGAACCTAGAGAAGACTTGGAGTCCTGTTATAAATATCGCCTACTCACATCATCTACAAGGACGCTGTTAGGTGGCAGAACAGAGGGCAGAATTCATTTAAATAATTTCAACAAATGAACATGGGAATTAAGGAGTAATGTAACTTTTTTTTTCCGTACAGAATTAATATAAACATCACCTTACTATCTAAAAACATTTTAAACTTCTATCGATGTCTACAAACTGTGACTATGAATTAACAGTGCTGGATTGCAGAAAATCTGCAAATAAACTAGTTGTCTCATATGCCAGCTGATTTTGCCGGAGAAAGATGTAAATGGCCTCTAAAAGTGGTATTGAACGGCTATCCATTTAATACAAGGACAGCCCGTGTCAGTCAGAACCACTACTTGTGCGGACTCAGAGGGATGTCCATATGTTTTAATAGGGCTTATGAACAGGGCTTTCCTAAGAGTCAACCCCTTTAATTTAAAGCGACCCTCTGGTCTCAGGACAAAATTAAAGACGTGATGGTGTATATGGAGTAATATTACCTGATGCCCTCCTGTCCTCCCCCCCAATGTGGTGGATCCGCCGCTTTAGGGTCCCCTCTGTGTTGTCTTAAAATGGCCACAGCACTTCTCAGACTGTGTCTAAGATGCTCCCTCTGTTCACATATTGAACAGAACTGGTCAAGTGAGCAGCTCTGGCCAATCAGAGAACAGTGGGAGTTTCTCAGACTTATTGTGTAAGAGGCGCTGCGGCCATTTTGGGACAGCACAGAGGGGACCCTAAAACGGCAGATCCACAGCAGAGGGGCACAACTGGTTGGCACCAGGTAATATTACTTCATACACACAATCATATTTAAGATGTTGTCCCGAGACTAGAAGGTCACATTAAGTTGCTGTATTAACACACGTGTTGCAGTTTTTGCCACAATATTTTTTGCCATTTTTATTATTCTTACAATAAAATATTGCTGCAAAATTGACCAAAAATGTAATAAAAAAACGCACCAAAAACATGTTATCCATTCTAATTCTTTGTATACTTTATATGGTTAAACATAACAACGTATCAGCTTAACAATATTTCAGTTATGAGTTTCTACTCTTAAATGATGCACACTATTTTAATAAAAGTGTGAAGTTGGCCTTCCTATACGCATTGCCTTTTGTAGAACTTCACGTAATAGAATGTAATTATTTTTTCTGACTGGTGATAGCTTATGGTTCAGTGAAAGTGGTTCATTAGGCAGAAGTGCTGATTAATGATACCACCTGAGGGCTCAGAATTATTATTTTATTAGAATTTACATGGATCTATCTCTGAGCAGATGAATATTTCAGAGAGAAATCGGTAAACATGTTTTTTAAACCACTTCTGTTCCTGTTTACAGCTGACAAAGTCATAATGTATCAGGTTAGAGAGCTGCAGATGTGTAAACCAGCAGAACCAGTGCTATAGAGACCACTAACCACGTGCACAGTTAGACATAAGCTTAATTAAACATAAAACATGGTAAAGTATTGATTCATTTGTATCGCGGAAAAGCAGGTTGGAAAATTGACAGAAAGTGAGTCAGTGTTTCCACTGTTAATTTGTGTTTCTTGGTAATATTCACTCAATTGCTCGTCTTCTTTTCCCTTCAATGTTCTTTTTTATCGAGTGCATAAAGATATAACAAGATACATCGACAAGATATATATTCAGTAAATACAAAACTTCAAGATACATACATTTGCATGAGAGAGAGGTTGTGAAAAATCTAGGAGGAGGTAGCGATGCATCCCAAGTTATGTTTTGATACCCTCAGGGCTTGTTCACACGTAACGGAATTGCTGCAGAACATTTCTGCAGCATTTCCATTAAAACTAGCAGACATTCCGCTGCAGAAAAACGGTCGTCTGCGTTTTTTTACTGCAGAAAATGGTGCGGAATTTGATGCTTTTTTCTCAATGTCGGGAGATGGTGACATCTTCTCTGAAAAACTCAGCAATTCAGTCCACTTTTCAAGGCAGGAATTGACATGGTGAGGTCCGAAAATATGCACACCGCAGGTCAATTTCTGCTCGGAAGTTTTACGCAGCGTGTGGATGAGATTTTTTAAATCTCACCCACTTTGCGGCTACTGTATTCTGCTGCGTATTTTCTGTCCCCAATTTTGGACGGAAAATAAGAAGCAATTCCACTACGAGTGGACAAGCCCTTAAAGCGATGCTTATTTTCAATAGAGAGCTTAGAATAATGGGGTATACGGTCTATTCAGACACTGCACCCTAAAGAGTACCTGTTAACCTCCATTTCTTACTGTATGTTATTCAGTTACTTACAATGGTGTGAACATTTTTCCTTGTTTACCTAACATTCATAGTGTTATTTTTGGAGCCTACGCTGTGACTACTAGGAAGTAATGGGCCTTCTGTGAATGCTGGGCATGTAAGAGAGGTGTCTGCTGTGACTGCAGGGCAGGTGGAGGAGTAAACTGGGGATACTTGGGAAGTGGGGGGGCTTATGTAACTATTCTGGAAGCAAAAGGGGCACCTGCTGTTGCTACTGGAGAACGAGGGGGGGGGACTGTTGTGTTTTCTGAGGAAGAGGGGCACGCTCTGACAACTGGGGAAGTGTAGAAGAGAGATCAGGACAGAATTTATAGGGTACTTTAATGTGAGGTGATAAAATATTAGCACAATTCCAGACGGTGGCAAAATAATCTATAAATAGATGAGTTATTTGTCACAATCGTTGCAAACCTGCGGCAAAACCGGCATTTATTTACATGTGCGTTTGGCGCGGTACTGTAATGTGGTTGCTCCCCATTACTGCTTTTACAAGGAAAATTAGCACATCTGTAACTACCAAGGGGAGCTCCATCCTCACTACTGGTGTGTGTGTGTGTGGGGGGGGGGTGACATATAAGGTCAAGTGACATGCAGATGTAGCCAAATTTATCTGAACTTGCTGCAGCATGATATCACACAACAAAAGCCAAGTTAAAGTTTCTTGCAACTGTGTACTTAAAGAGGCTCTGTCACCAGTTTAAAATTGCTCTATCTCCTACATCATTTTATCACCGCTGGAATGTTGTTAACAGCAGTGTTTTTTATTTTGAGAAACTATCTTTTTCAGAAAGTTATGACCTTTATTACATTTATGCAAATTAGTTTCTTAATGCCCAAGTGAGCGTTTTATAACTTTTAACCAAGTGGGCGTATTACAAAGAACTGTATGACGCTGACCAATCGGCATCATACACTTCTCTCCATTACACCGAAGATTGTTTCACTGAATAGCGTGATCTCGTGTGACGTCACTTCCACCCACAGGTCCTTAGTCTCTAGGGAGTTCTATATGCTTACCTGCACTATGTGATGCTGCCTCCTCCGCTGCTGCAGATCCGACGACTGTTTGGCTGGGTTCACACGAGTATGTTCGGTCCGTAATGGACGGAACGTATTTCGGCCACAAGTCCCGGACCGAACACACTGCAGGGAGCCGGGCTCCTAGCATCATACTTATGTACGATGCTAGGAGTCCCTGCCTCTCCGTGGAACTACTGTCCCGTACTGAAAACATGATTACAGTACGGGACAGTTGTCCTGCAGCGAGGCAGGGACTCCTAGCGTCGTACATAACTATGATGCTAGGAGCCCGGTTCCCTGCAGTGTGTTCGGTCTGGGACTTGTGGCCGAAATACGTTCCGTCCATTACGGACCGAACATGCTCGTATGAACCCAGCCTAACTTCTCATACGCCTGGAGACAATCTATGTGCAGTCTTCAGACGCAGGGATGAAGGACCTGTGGGCGGAAGTGACGTCACAGCGTGGTCTCGCGAGATCACGTTATTCAGTGAAACAAGCTTGGGTGTAATGAAGAGAAGTGTATGATGCCGATTGGTCAGCGTCATACACTTCTTTGTAATACGCCCACTTGGTTAAAAGTTAAAAAATGCCCACTTGGGCATTAAGAAACTAATTTGCATAAATGTAACAAAGGACATAACTTGCTGAAAAAAGATTGTTTCTCAAAATAAAAAACACGGCTGTTAACAACATTCCAGCGCCGATAATATGATGTAGGAGATAGGGTATTTTTTAATCTGGTGACAGAGCCTCTTTAAAGAGTACCTCCACTGACATTGCCTAAAAATAATTTTTGCACAGCTCAAGAGCATTTCACTACAATTCCAACTATACAGATGTAGCCGTGTTTACCTTGACTTTTAACGCATTAAACAATGGCTAGATCGCTTATCTTTACTTTTTCAGTGACTTTTCAATGGCTTTTGTGGTGTGATATAACACTGCTGCAAGTTATCAGAATCAAGTTAAAGATGGCTACACCTGTACCATACTATGCATACAGCTACTTCCTAGCCCGAGATCCAGCCATTATACATGTCAGAGACGAAATGTAAATACTTCTCTTGCTTCTTCATCAAATGGGATGGGCACTTCCTGATTGTGACATCAGCTAAGGGAATTGAAGCCAGAGCTAAGCCCTTATATCCAAGGATGCTTTGCTTTCATCTCATGCACTAGCATATCAGCTCAGCCAACCAGGTCACAAAACCTCCTGCTTCAATCTCTCCCCAGCATATAGTATCTATAGACATCTTCTGCAAGGCAAGAGTAAAGACAGACAAGTGCTGAGAGCTGCCACCACTAGATCCCTGATTCATGCTAATTATATATATATATATATATATATATATACATACACACACACACACACACACACACACACGCACACACACACACACGCACACACACACATATGTACATGGCATATGTAAAAATATATAGGACGCAAGAAAATGGCGACTGCGAACACGAATGCCACCTAAGCCACTAAATATAAATAAATATGCATAACTGCTGAATCTACCTACAATAGTGGGGTTCTTGGCGCACATTTTGATCAAATTGTGTGAGCCCACCTGCCACAACAAGGCACCCGCTATAAGCTGGGTCCATTAAGGTAGGCCCAGTGCTAGCGACGCCACTGATATATACGCGTACATACATATACCTGTATATAAATAAAATAAAATTTAAAATTAACTATATGACCTAACTGACAAATCAGGTCACTCACAGGGGAAGGGGGGGGGGGCACACACTATTGTATTTAATTGTATCCGCATCTTTAGGACACAGACAAAATTGAAAGCGCTGGCGAGGCAACGAAACCATCAGTTCCCTGCCTCACCATTCAGCGCTTTTCTTGTGATACAGACAGCCCCATTTATGGCGGCCCCATTTTTGGGCAGTAACATCAGTTGTCGTCCCTGGCAGAGCCTCTTCTAGCGCTCTGCCTGCAGACCCTAGCACTGCTGCGGACGTCACTGCCTATATATGGCCAGTGACGTCAGGGGCTTCCCCATTGCCGAAATCTCTGGGCAGAGCGCTAGTGGAGGCTCTGTCCAGTACTTCCTACTTGGTAAACCTCCTGACGTCACTGCCCATATATGGGCAGTGACGTCAAAAGGGTTTCCCTGGCGCCGAGTCCCGGGCAAAGCCTCTTCTAGCGATCTGCCTAGGGATTCCGGAAGTCAAGTCAGGAGCTTAACCTGGCCCAGGCACTGCCCGGGACTCCAGCCTGCAATGAAATACAGTGTGAAAACCAGCTAGGAACAGGGGCAAACAGTGACAGCTAATTCTTCTTTAGATTAATTAGAATCGGGAGCGCGCAAGTCGACGGAGTTCCTCCTCCTCAACAACTATTCTTCATGGAATCCGTAGCCAGCGTCTGATGTTGCTGGCTACGGATTCCACATGACAACGAGCGGGGACTGCAGCAGTAACAGCAACGGAGGAGCAGGAAGAGAGGGAAGAAGACTACCGCATAGGAGACTAACGCTTGCAGTAAGGTAAATGTTACATATTGAAAGGTTTTTTTATTGTCTTAAAAGGTACACATAAAAAGTTTTTTAACATATTTTACAGTTTACACTTTTAACATATTAAAGTGTACCGGTAACGATATAAAAAACTTTTATATCGTTACCGGTACACTTTAATATGTTAAAAGTCAAGATAAAGATGGCTACATCTGTATGAGGTCAGTGACGCACATCCACAGTTGCAGTGCAGACCCAACCCTACAGGTTGCTGCTGAAAGTAGCTGAAGAAATTCAGTGCAAATTGACCTCAAAATATAGATGTGGATTGAGCTGCAGATTAACTGGTGATTTCACCCTATGAAGCATGTTCTGATTTTCGTTTTGAATATTTTCCGCTACATGTTGTATTGTACTGTAAAATGCTGAGGATTTGTGCTGCGAAATCCGCACCGCAAATCCGCTACATGTGGATCAGGCGTTAGACCTGGATAAAAATGATGCTGGCTTGTAGATTACCAATCAGAATTCATACTGTCCAGATCTTTAAAATTAAATGGCAATTTTAAACTGCTCTTCAGATGCCTTGTTAAAAAAAATATATTATGTAATATATATGTATACCTTTCTTATAAGATAAGGAATTCTAAAATTCTATTGTGAAAAGAGAATTGCAGTGTATATATATTTTTTTAAAATATACATATATTTTTGATTATTATTTTTCCTGCCTTATTTTAAAGAAAGTCATAAACCAGACAAACACCATTCAGCCATAACATTGAAACCTCCTGCCTAGTATTAATTAGGTCTGACTTTGTGCCGCCAAAACAGCTGTGACCTGTTGAGGCATGTACTTCACAAGACATCTGAAGGTATTCTTTAAGTCCTGTATATGGCAAGGTTGGGCCTCCGTGGATCGTACTTTTTTTTTCCAGCACATCCTAAAGATGCCAGCTATAATTGAGATCTGGGGAATTTGAAGGCCAACTCAACACCTTGAACTCTTTGCCATGTTCCTCAAACCATTCCTGATAATTTTTTGCAGTGTGGCAGGGTGCATTATCCTGCTGAAAGAAGGCACTGCCATTAGGGAATACCATTGCCATGAAGAAGTGTACTTGGTGTGCAATGTTTAGGTACGTGGTACCTGTCAAACTAAAATCCACATGAATGCCAGGACCCAAGGTTTCCGAGCAGAACATTGCCCAGAGCAGCTCACTGCCTCCGCAGGCTTGCCTTCTTTCCATAATGCCATCTGCTCCCCAGTTAAGTGATTCACATACACCCGGCTGTCTATGTGATGTCAAAAATTTTTTTTAATTAATCAAACCAGTCCACCTTCTTTCATTGCTCCATGGTCCAGTCCTGATACTCCTGTGCCCATTATAGGGGCTTTCAGCGAATAACAGGTGTCTGTATAGGCACTCTGACAATCTACGTCTACGCAGCCCCATATGCATAAAGCTGCGATCCACTGTGTGTCCGACATCTAACATAGCGAGCATTAACTTTTTTCAGCAATTTGTAAAATAGTAGCTCTTCTGTCGGATCGTACCATACGAGCTAGCCTTTGTCCTTACTTGGACCATTTTTGGTAGGTACTCACAACTGCATACTGGGAACACCCGACAAGACCTGCCGTTTTAGAGATGATCTGATGCAGTAGTCTAGCTATCACAATTTGGCCCTTGTCAAAGTCGCTCAGGGTTTTATTGATATGGCTGAGTGGTGTACAGTATATAACAGCGTTGATTGTAATTGCCATGTCTAAATGATTTCAAACTTCTTTTGTAATCCTTCCCTGTATAATATATTGTCAACCATATGGAACCTTGAGAAGTTAGTTATAAATACAATTCAAAAATACAGAGAAAAATATAGCTTTTCAGCTAGAACATCCTGAAGACCGGAAAGATATTAAGTGCTGTATAATTTTTCAGAAAGTAAAATATAAAAAAGTTAAAGTATGGGCTATTTTACATTAGGATTTTTGAATGCAGAAAATTATATATTGTACTTTTAATTCTTCGTCCCACAGGGAATAGCGGCTTTTATCTCGAGTCTAATTCAGAGATGTTGCCTTTTTTACCACTGAATGAATTGTCTAGAGGAACCTTCTAATTAAGTTGGTTGGAGTTATCCTGACACTTTTATAACAGTATAAAATGCAGCTAATAACGCAGCTAATAATGACATTCACGTAAATCTGTATACGTTCGGAGTCTCCTTTGCCAAACCCATTATTGGATTTCTACAGATCAGGTCGTAATAATTGTCACAGCATAATAACCAAAAACTGTCACTTAAGACTTACAAAATTATACAACTCAGAGCGATGCTAATGCTTGACCTCTGCAGTCGACACATTTGTAAAATCATATCTCATAAGCCCAACGGCACCAGAAACAATGCAGTAAGGCTGGAGGCAATCCAGACACTTCCTAAGAGTTATAAATAGCCCGCACATCGCATACAATTTAATTTGGATCACCCTATCCCACAGATTCGATCACAGATTTTACTGTTGGCAGAAATGTTCTACGCACTAATAATAAATATTAACACAGGACTTGTCAGACGCATTTCTTCTGGGATTGATAAAGACAAAGCTATCATGTGATGACATCCATGATACTCTATGAGGATTCATGTTCTATTGAACCATGCATAATCTTTGACACAGATGGTCCTGACCTGTCATAATGTAACCTCAGGGTGTAATAGAAATCCAGAGGCATTGCCAAGACTTTCAGTCGCTTGTTAATTTAAGTTATGACAGCTAGGAGTAAACACTTACTCATGTTTGAAAAATATATTGAAATCTCATATATAAAATCTTATTCCAAAGCAAGTGATAAGACTCCTTTTTTTTCTGAACATCATTTCCAATCTACGTGTTAGTGGCATGTATTATATACTGTTAGTACAGCAGGTTATAAACTTTACAATTGTTCATCTATCATTTAGTTCTGTTTTTAGACATCGTATGGAGTGATCCTTACAATGGAGAATGAAATACATGTTCCCCATTATGTAGTTTGCTTAGGAAACCAAAATATATGTATGTTCTTTTTTTATGGCTTAACTAATATTTTAAAATAATTGTTAAAATAGGACTGAGTAGTTTGTGATTAGTGGCGGTTCCAGTGGTTGGACTGACACAGATCTTAAATAGATGCATATCCTTTTAATATATCATTATTAGTACAAAATGCCTTTACCCACTTGTGGACTGTAACGTTGGGTGCGTGGACCCACTGGGCCGTACCGCCTTGACGGTATAGCAGCTGGCAAACAGGGTACAAGTCAAAGTCAGTAGTTCGGATAGGTGTACCTGTGGAAACTTCTGACGGTAGTGAAGATAGGCTCGGATGGGACCTTTGGTAGCAGGAAGACACCAAGCATGGTGTAACCAGGAAGCCGTAGTACACAGCACAACACGACTCCAACTCTAAATGGCACTTGGACCAGGATAGCACAGGATATAGGATATAGGTAGCAGGAACGGGAACACTGGGAACTGGAGAACACTTAAGGAACCATTTGCAGAGACTAAGATAGGTAAATGACAACAATGCTCAGGCAATGCAGGAAGGGGCAGGGTCCTTCTTATAGTCCAGGGTGCTCATGGGCTAATTTGGTAACTAATTAATGTGCCGTTGGCCATTTAAGAGCGGGCACGAGCACGCGCACCCTACGGGACACAGCAGAGTGAAGCGGAAGTGAGCGCTGGCGTCTCCTGAGGAGGAGATGCGAGCCAGTGCTCACTGATCCATGGCTGCGGCCGTCAGGAGGTGAGTAAACCTGACAGCCCGCGACCATGGGTATTACATGGAAACAGCCAATTTTTTCAAATAGGGATTAGTTCAGTTCTGTTGTGGCATTGAGGGGCCTATAATTGGAAACCCACATAAATCACCCCATTTTAAAACTGCACCCCTCAAAGTATTCAAAACAGCATTTCGAAACTTTCTTAACCATTGAGGCGTTTCACTGAATTTAAAGCAAAGTGGAGGTAAAATATAATTTGTTTGTTGTTTTGCAGGAATACATTTTTAATTAATTTTTTTCTGTAACGCAGAAAGTTTTACCGGAGAAACGGACTCAATACTTATTGCCCAGATTCTGCAGTTTTTAGACATATCCCACATGTGGCCCGTGTGTGCTACTTACTGGAATGAAACACCGCCTTTAGAAATAAAGCAACACCTAGAGGATTTCGGAACCTCCTTTTAATTAGAATATATTTTAGACACCATGTCAGGTTTGAAGAGGTCTTGTGGTGCCAAACCATAGGTAACAACCCAAGAAAACACAATTTTGGAAAATACAGCCCCCAAGGAACTAATCTAGGGGTATAGTGAGCGTTTTGACACCACAAGCTTTTTGCTGAAATCATTGGAATTGCGAAAATGATTTAGCTCAAATTCTTTTAATTTCATAAGAAATAAAGGAGAAAAAGTACACTAACATTTGTAAAGCAATTTCTGAATACGGTAATACCCCATATGTGGTCATAAACTGCGGTTTGGACACAGAGAGCTCAGAAAGAAATGAATGCCTTTTGGCGGTAAAATTTAGCTGGAGTGTTTTTTTTGGTGATGTCGCATTTGCGAGGCCACAGAGGGACCCAACAGTGGAAACCCCCCAAAAGTTACTTTATTTAAGAAACTATACCCCTCAAGGAATTTATCTAGGGGTAAAGTGAACATTTTGACCACACAGCTTTTTTGCTGAATTTATGTGAATTGGGCTGTGGAAATAAAAGTATTTTTTCCAGTAGAACAGACTTTTTTCAATTTCACAAAGGATTAAAGGGATTGTCCACTTTTCATTTGTTCTATTAATTTATTTATAGAATAGGAAGTCATACAGAGTTCTAATATACATGTATTTAAAATCTGATCATATATCTTTCTTATATCAGTGCAGTTGTCTCTGTCTAAAAATAAAAAAAGATTGTATAGCCCACAGATTTGTCCGTAAAAAAGCACCAATAGGATAACTGAATGGAGAGTCATGTGACCCACATCATGTGACCCCTGGCACCACAACATTTGTGGGGCAATTTCTCGCGAGTAATACCCCATATTACGTTATAAAACTTCTGTTTTGACACACGGGACAACTCAGAAGTGAAGGAGCGCCATTGGCTTTTGGAGTCTAAATTTTGCTGGAATGTTTTTTTTGGGTGCCAAAGCCCCTTAGGGACCAGTACAGTGAAAACCCCCCCAAAAGTAACTTACTCTTCGGAAACTACAACCCTTGAAGAATCTATCTAGGGGTATAGTGAGAATTTAGACTCCACAGGTCTTTTGAATTTTTTGTTGGAATTAGGCTGGGAAAATGAAAAGGTTTTCCACAAAAATGTTGAATTTTTTCATTTTCACAAGGGATAAAAGAGAAAAAGCACCCTAACATTTGTAAAGCAATTTCTCCTGAGTAAGGCAATACCCCATATGTGTTCATAAGCTGGTATTTGAACACATGGCAGTAGTAAGAAAGGCAGGAGTGCTCTTTGGCATGCATGTTTTGCTGGAATGTTGTTTAGGCACATTCGTAGTGCCCCTGGAGGTGCCAGTAAAGTGTAAACCCCTTAATAGTAACTCCATTTTGGAAACTACACCCCTCTGGGAATTTATCTACAGGTGTAGTGAGCATTTTGACCCCACAGGTGTTTCATCAATTTTATTATAATTAGGAAGTGAAAAAAAAATTGGCAGGCCCTAATAGGCTTCCTTACTTGGCAGACCAGGTAGCCATTGTTAGGCTTCCCATGTAGGTGAGAAAAATGAAAATGTGGCACTCACCCGTTTGTATTTCTTCTGAACTTTAATATAACATCTTGGCAAAGATAAAAATCGTTACAGGGGGGACAGCAAGTTGTAGGTTACAGCCTGTTTTGCGCTGAGGCAGCGCTTCTTCTGACCTAAAACATCATTGCTGGCGGCGTTCTTTTAAACTACCGTCAGCTGTAGCTACCATAGCAACGTGTGTAGCAACAGTGAATAGCTTCTGAGACACACCCCTTTATGTTAATTCCTTTCAAGAAGGAAAACACTTCATTTTAGCTTGACAAAAAAAGGATTCCACAAATCACACCTGGTTCTGACCTATAGACCGCTGAGAAAAGAACATTTCTATTGTGGCTGCGTCGGACTCAAATAGGTAAGTGAGATTTTAGTGATAAAGAACCTTTTAATACAGGTTGGGTGGTGGAGCATAGAACCGTATTTAAATGTATACGATATTATTAAATTAGGTTGTCCTTGAGTAACCATTTTTTTATATATAAAACAAGAATGGTTACGATGTAGGAAGCCATTCATTGTTCCTTTACAGAATGCATAGTCAACTGCTGTACACATGAGAAAAGATAAAATGTAACACATATTAAAAACAAAGACCATAAGCACAAACAAAAGAATCATTCTAAAAACACGGCCATGTCATTTTTATCATTTAGAGCAGCAGGTCCCATTGCATTGGCACGTATAATCCATCCTGATTCTTTCCTCAATAACATCCTATGTCTATTCCCCCCGTTTTCTGGGATTGGGAGATGTTCAATACCTGCAAACCTCAGTAGACTAGAATTTCCACCGTGGACTTTATTCATATGTTTAATTAATCTTGGAACTCTCTCATTTGTTGTTATAGATCTGCAGTGTTCTCTAAATCTGACGTATAGGCATCTGATGGTTTTCCCTATATAAAATCGTCCACATGGACAAAAAATGATATAGACAACGAATTTAGTTTTACAACTAATAAATTGTTCTATTTTTGTGTGATTCCCCCAAAATGTACTATTTTTGCTTGGAGGTTGAACCTACAAAAAGTGCAGTTTCCACATCGATGGTTCCCTTTCGGGATTTGTTTGTCGAGCCAGTTATATTTAATTTCAGAAAATCGACTGCGTACCAGATTATCTTTTAATGTGGCAGAGATTCGTTTTTTTTTTACGGCTACATTTCTGAGGCAAGAGTCTCCTTCGATTAAATGCCAGTGTTTAAAAATTGCATTTTTTATCATTTGTGCTGGTTAGGCTTCCAGTTGCCATAGCAACTATCGGCACCCCCACGATCGAGTTGCGATGAGCTACAAACCACCTAGATGTCGCTGTCGCTTTGCACTGTGGCATCTAAGCGGTTAACAGGCAGGGATTAGAGCTAGCTCTGGTTGATGCCACTACAGCAGGCTGACTGTTGTAATATACAGTTGACACGCGCAGGTGATGGCGCGGGCTCATCTTCTGAGACCACGCTATCACCATCATGTACAGTAACGTGGGAAGGCGCTAAAACACTAGCACCCACAACGCAACTGTACGTGATTGTGTGGGAAGAGG
The DNA here is from genome assembly GCF_050947455.1 of Rhinoderma darwinii. Classification (NCBI taxonomy): domain Eukaryota; kingdom Metazoa; phylum Chordata; class Amphibia; order Anura; family Rhinodermatidae; genus Rhinoderma; species Rhinoderma darwinii. Next base: position 523,959,138 of record NC_134687.1, on the reverse strand, counting down.
TAAAGGTCTAACTAGCAAGGTTTTTGTTTAGTGATCCAGGTTTATATTTTAATCATGCTATAGTAAAATTTGGTGGAATACACTGGTACATTCTCAATCTTATTAATATTACTAATGATGATGATGGTAATAACTATTAACTTTGTTTCAGGTGTTTCACGTTTAATTGCTACTAATAAATCACTCAAAATTAATACTGAAATTGAAAAAATGCTCCTTAATTTCCATCCATCATTTTGAGTTACATCTTGCTATATACTAAGTATCCCTCTGTAATTAATCATATACGCCTGTTCTAATGCCACTGCTAAGAACATTGTTTTTCATTTTTATTTGCTATCTTCAATTTGTTCCAGATGTTTTTGAAAGCTGGCCAAAGGGCAAAGTTATTTTCATGGATAATTTTAAAAGTTAAAATGTAGTTTACTGGTTTATTACATTGCTGAGCAGAACAATTTATCGTTTCTGCAGATCTCAAGTTTTGGCAACTCTCAGGACTCTTGTCATTAGTTCGTCATATGAGTCACGGAGCGGTTTGCAAAGCCCCAGACACACTTTTGTTGGCTGCCTGGACAGGAGTTACCAATCATGCCAGTAGAGGTTTATTTCCGAAAAGCTGTTGAAAGTGAATGGGTATTTGTCAATTAGCACTAAAATATTGCATTACTGTTTTTTAGTTGATGTGTACAATATGTGACGTCTGATGAACAGAACTCTACAGCTCTACAGTAGAGGAAACTACATACACTGAAATACATTAATAAAGTCAAGCTATAAAGTGCTAAAAGCTGTTTAAAATCATATCCTATCGGGGAGTCAGTTTCTTCCTTTTCTGTCAGCAAGATAGCGGAGCCTCTGTCCTTTTAAAGCCTTCCTGATGGCATTCCTTCTCATGTTTGCCTCTAAGGAAACGACTTTCCTCCTCGACAGCCAATTTATTAAGTTACGCTTAGAACACACTTATATAATAATCTGTGTAATATGATTCATGTTTAACACTAACTAATAATCCTGTCAGTAGAGCTAAAGATGCCAGGGGCAGGACGAACTTTACAGGCCTCTGGAAAAAGCGTATCCATTTAGGAGCCTATAAAGATGAAAGCAAAGTACAGGGTGATTCAAAAAGGATGGTGAAGGCCTGTAGTTAAAGTAACATCAGTGGTAAATGGCCAGTGACTGAAAATCAAAGCAAAACTGTCTTACTGCCATAGCAACCAATCACAGCACAGCTTTCATTTTCAAGAGCCAAATTTGAAATGTTTTTACATTATGTGACATAAGATGGTGACATTGAAGCAAGAAATAGCTTTTTGCGCGTTGGAATTTGCAAGGACGGGGTCTGCTGTGACAGTACATTGAAACTTTCAAAATAAATGTTTTAAGTGTGCTCCGCATAGAAACTGCATTTCGCGTTGGGTCAAGCAATTCGTAACCACTGGGCGTTTAGGTCATGGGAAAACTCCGGGCTGCCCAAAGACTTTGGAAGATAAAGTGAACAGGATTCGAGCCGTGTACGAGCGTAGTCCTAGAAAGTCGGCCAGGCTGACTAGTATGAAACTACAGGTGCCACAAAACACGGTATGGCGTATCTTACGAAAATGTCTGTGTTGTAAGCAATACAGTTTACATCTTCTTTAGGTGCTGAAACCAGACGACAAACTGAAATGCCGTGACTTTTGCATTGACTTGGAAGAGGATAAATTTGCTGACAGGCTGGTGTTCAGCGATGAGGCTACCTTTTACCTCAGTGGGAAGGTCAAATCGCCACAACGTTCGAATTTGGGGCTCAGAAAAACCATGTGCCCTTATCATACACATAAGGGATTCACCCAAAGTAAACGTGTTCTGTGCAATGAGCAGGCACAAAGTCTACATATAATCCCTTCTTTTTTGCGAAAGATACTGAGTTCACTCCTACAATTTTGTCGATGTTCAGACAACACTAGGTTCTGATGGGTGCATAAGTAGGAGCCCAACCCGATATCAATGCTGAAGAAGTACTATGTACACCAATTGGAGTAAATGCAAATAATATTTTATTATTTTCATGCCAGTGTACGTTACAGTCTAATTCTAGACCTTCCTCAGGCACAACAAAATTATGAATGAACATATATTAGCTCCATATATTACATTACGTAATGTCGAAACAAATACAAAAACAAATAGATACAAAATTGTTTAGTATAATGTACAAAAGTTGTCAATAAGGAGAGTAGTAGACAGTAAAAGTTACTGTAGGAGGTGGGACAGACCCATATGTCAAAAAGATACCATATAGTTATACTTCATATCAGAAAATGTAGAAACATTAAACACAGGTAAAGATGCAGATAAAAAAATCTCATGGTGTTCCAAGTGGTGGAGGCTTTTCGAGCCATGGTCAAATATGGATGATAAAAAGTCTATGAATAACCTTTACGGAACATAAATTCTGTTAAGATGCAAAGGATATAATGAAAACATGGCCTGAAACATAATATACAAATTAATTTACAATGAATAAATCGTGGGCATATTTATAAAATGCTAATTATGTATGTATAGAAAAATGTATTGTTAAATGTTGTTTAATGTTTACTAAATGTTGCAACCCAATTCATACCTACAGCATCTATTCAAATTTTTAGTACGGTATATGTTAAAAACATCCAAACTTTGGCTGACCTTTATTACATTGTCTTTATTACATAACTGCAAGAGAAGAATCTCAGGAATAAGAGAGAAGTCTGTTTTAAAAAAAAAATCTTATTATAACACTTACATGTAAGCAGATAAGTCTAGAGCTGATTTTAAGTGTGGCTTTTACATTTGGAATACCATTCAGCTAAAAACACAAACCAAACAATAAAGATAACATAACCCCATTAAGGGTGGCAAAATCAACAATTTTGTAAATTTTTACCAAAAAAACACCAACATATTAATGAGCATCTAGCCCAGGGGTGGGCAAACTTTTTGACTCGCGGGCCACAATGGGTTCTAAAATTTGACAGAGGGGCCGGGCCAGGAGCATTTGGAGGGAGTGTTTGGGCCGGATATACTAAAGCATTAAATGTAGTGTGTGCAAACCTCATAGCACAGTAAGAACACTACAACCCAATTTATTAACTGTCTTTCAAATGTGAAAAATAGCCCTTATCAGTTAATAAATTTGTCTCAAGGAATATGCAAGATATGGCATTTACATACTATTTCGCAGATACTGGGAGGAGGAAATGTAAATAGATTAAAATAACATACGCACTGTGATTTATCAAGAAAAAAGTTCTGTTGACTCTGTAAATTAGCTGCCAACCTCTGAGCAGTAGCCGCCCGTTCTTGTGTTGACTGCTTGCTAGCATAGTTTGCATGCTTCGTGGCAAAGTGACGGCTGATATTGTACTCTTTGAAAACCGAAGGGCTTAATGGTGACGTGAAACGAAGTGAAAATTAAAGTGAAATAAAGAGAAATACGCGCCACATTAACAACGGTCAATGTGTTTTGAGTGCGCCATCTATTGGGAAAACGTGGGCATTGCAGGGAAATGGGAAAAAAAAGAATGTTGTTATTATAATTTGGACAAGTTCGGCGGGCCGGATTAAAAAGCCTAACGGGCCGTATGTGGCCCGCGGGCCGTAGTTTGCCCATGTCTGATCTAGCCCCAAAATAAAAACCACTAAAAACACATGTGGAGCATGACAGCGGAGCTATATCCCTGGTGAAGAAAAACGTTGTTGGTAGAATCAAGAAAATGCTCCAAACAATTGTTGTGTCAAATTAAACAATAAAGAAAAAAACTCTCTAAAAATTGAGGGTTCACCCCGAGATGTAAACCTTTGGTGAAACTGAAATATACAAAAAGAAAAAGAAAAAAATGTTTTAAAAAGTTAAGTTTTCGATCACGTAGAAGCAGCTTGGGAGGTACAAATGGAGGGAATAGTGTGGGCTCCCATACCCCCCAAAGGTTTCTACAAGAGATCTACCTCCTACCTGTGGTCTTAATGTAGCTAAACTTTATTTTCCAGCTCAAGTCAGTCAAACACAGCACTGCATGGAATTAAAAGTTGACCTTCGTTAGTAGTCCACATTTAATATTCTAAAGAGAAAGCTCCCCTCTATATACCATTGCAGAAAAATATTCAATAACAGATATCTTTGTGCTTCTCATTTGAGTACTAACTTTGTAAATACACAAAACAGTTCCCCTTGTGGGCTAGATGAAAACTATGGTAAAAACAGACTGTTGCACCGATTCAGCTAGGAAAGAATTAGTCTTTTATTATCCTATGAAGTTTCTTTTTTCTGTGTCATCAATACAAAACTAACATTGACCTTGCTCCTAGAAGGTTAAACTTCTAGCTTTTGTTTGAAACGGCAGTGACTCTCCTCACCAGAATGCTACATATACATGCCGCTAGCAATGAAAAGAATACACTATTGCTACAACCCTTCATTAGTCAGACGATCTTGGCAGCGTGATGCAGCTTGTATACTATCTCTGCATGAAAAACTGTTTTCAAAGGTAACCTTGCCAAGGGCTATGTTCTGTCTTGGCAAAAGCAGCAAACTTTTAGTTTTTCACCAGTTTACTCTGCATGAAAAACAGGTGTTCTGGTCTGAAATGGGAGTTGGAGGAGGAACAAACCAAATTCTCTAAAAATAAGTTTCGTTTGAGGGGAAAAGGGAGAAAAAAAAACCTGATAATAAGCCTGCAGGGCCTAGAGGCTTTTTATTTTTTTTGCGCCTTTTTTGTAAAATGCAAATCATGTAGTTAGTTACAGGATTAAATGCTCTTTTGGAGAAATGGCCATAGAGATTATAATCATTAATTAAAATCATGTAAATAATGTTCTAAAAGAACCTTTTCTTTTTATCTTGCAGATTTCAAAAAGCCTAGTAGTAAAAAGGTTCTGTCTCCAGAGATTCCCACTAATTAAAAATAAAAATCAGCATAAGAAATGCTGGGAATGCTACAATCTAATGCTATTAGTGAGAGAGAAAATGTACAAATTTGTTGAAGAAATCAAATTGGCATTATCCTTAAGTACACAAATTTCAAAATCTAAAAAAAAAACAAAATAATATAAAGTAAAATGCTTAAAACAAGTTCAGCATTTTAGTTATAATTTTAACAAATAGTGATAAGTCCCCTTAAGATGAAACGGTTATGTCATGATTAACAAATAGTGATTATAATGTGAATGTGATCATTTTAAGGGTGTACATACACAGCTCCAGTCAGTGGAAGTCTAGGTTTAGCCATTACATAACCATACAGATGTGTACCTGGGATTTCCTAAACTCAGTGCAAAAACTTAAGGTTTTAGGAATGAGGAGCTCGATATACGGGTAAGAGAAATCTGCTAAATTATGACTAATGAAGATGAGGGTGGCAAGAGTATTGGCATACAGCAGCAAAAAGAGTTACCAGATTTGGATATTTTGTGTCGGTGAAGTTCTTCATTCTTTGACATCCCAATTAGAATTTACTATCTAATCACTATTTTTTCAAATCTTTCCAGCAAATATACACTTTGGAGAAACCCACAGAAAATTTGAGTACATTTGTGAAATGAGTGTCACACATGCAATTAGACTTTATAGAGTACCTTTGCTTTGGAGGTAATTTACATGAGTCATGGGGGAAATAGAGACAATGTGCACCTTTGCATATACTTCTGAAATATCAAAGAGATTAAGAAGATTCATAAAGTGAATATTTTCATTGACTTTGCAGGCTACTTTGTTCTAGAGATCGCTGCAAGTACCACCTTCTGAAGCCTTATCAAGGATATCAGAAGATAGAAAAACTTAGGGTAGATCCCACACAGATATATATAGTGTAGATCAACACTGAGACAAATATAGTGCAGATCCCACACAGAGACAGATATAGTGTAGATCCCACACAGAGACATATATAGTGTAGAACCCACACTGAGACAGATATAGTGTAGATTCTACACTGAGACATATATAGTGTAGATTCCACACAGAGACATATATAGTGTGGATCCCACACTGGAACATATATATATATAGTGTAGCTCCCACACTGAGACAGATATAGTGTAGATCCCACACAGACATATATAGTGTAGCTCCCACACTGAGACAGATATAGTGTAGATCCCACAGAGACAGATATAGTGTAGATTCCACACAGAGACATATATAGTGTGGATCCCACACAGACATATATAGTGTAGATCCCACACAGACATATATAGTGTAGATCCCACACAGACATATATAGTGTAGATCCCACACAGACATATATAGTGTAGATCCCACACAGACATATATAGTGTAGATCCCACACAGACATATATAGTGTAGATCCCACAAAGACATATATAGTGTAGATCCCACACTGCGCTATTTTGTTACACAAAAACGATGGAATCCGCAACAGGGGCCCCTAATGAAGCCTCCGACACAGATGTGAACAGAGCCTAAAACTGATCCTGGATCCATTTGGATCCTGGTTTACTCTGCAAGAAAATTTTAGCTGTTAAAAATGGCTGCCATAATTTAGCTACTTTCTGGGCCCAGATCAATAAGGAAGAAGAGAATTGGAAGACCTAGTGAAGCCATGAGATACTTTATAATAAATTTTTGTCTGCAACTCATAGTTGAGTGCTCATTAGAATGTAATTTTAACCCCGGTCTTTCTACAGCCCATGACTTCGCAACCATACAGGTTGCTGACCTATGGAAACTAAATGGTTAGAGCAGATTTAAACTTTTGGTCAGACCTCTTTAAAGGATCCATCAAGCTCATAGATTTATTGCCTTTTCTGAATGTTATTAAATTATCCTCTAAAACCACACCAAGAAAATACTTCAATAAAATCCGATTAACAATATAAAAAAAGGCATCAAGTCTTTGTTTCACCTCCGCACATATCCACTTGTACACAGGACGTCAGCCATAGCACTGAATGTGAGCAATTCTCTGTCTGCAATATTGCTTCAGGCAATACAAATTCTGGTTTAAAGAGGTTGGAAACAAATTTAACCCCGCTGGAGTTCAAGACCTTCACAAAGATGCTAATTTGCAATGCTACCCAGAATCTAAGACTTACAATGATTCAACTGATTGATCGTAACCATATTAATTATTACTTAGCTATGTGCTCTGAAATACCTCTTAAGTCTGCATTTCCACTTAATTATTCATAAAAAAATCATCCTTGTATCTCCTGTTATTCAGACAATACATGTAGCACATTTTTTTACACATACATAGCGAATAAACACCGATCAGCCATAACATTAAAACCACTAACATGTGAAGTGTATAACATTTATTATCTCAGTAAAATGGCACCTGACAAGGAATGGGGTATATTAGGCAAAAAGTGAACAGTCAGTTTTTGAAGTTGATGAGTTGGAAATAGGAAAAAAGGTCAGGTTAAGAATCTGAGTGACTTTGAAAAGGCCAAAATTGTAATGGCTAGATGACTGGGTCAGAGCATCTCCTAAACGGCAGGCTTTGTGGGGGTTCTAGGTATGCAGTGCTTAGTACCTACCAAAAGTGGTTCAAGAAAGGACAACCAGTGACCTGGAGACCAAATTGATGCCTGTGGGGAGCAAAGACTGGCCCGTCTAGTCCAATCCCACAAAACAGCTACTGTAGCAGTAATTGCTTAAACGTTAATTCACCACTGAAAGGGACTTCATCAGAACGGGACGAAAAAGCAATGGAAGAAGTCGGCCTGGTCTGGGGAATCATATTTTTCTTTGCATGTGGATGACCAGGTGTGTGTGTAACGCTTACCTGGGGAAGAGATAGCACCATAATGCAATATGGAAAGCAGGCAAGCTGGCAGAGGCAGTGTAATACTCTGGGCAATGGTTTGCTGGGAAACCTTAGGGACTGCCATTCACGTGGCTGTTACTTTGACATAAAGCTGGGCGATTAGGACCTAAATCAAAATCACGATGAATTATGTAACCACAATTTTTAGGCCACACCCCTTTTTGCATGCCACGATATTTAATTAATATAGATCCAATGAGCCTGCTGTATACTACTGTATATAATATACTCCCTGACACTGTCCATCACACAGTACAATGTCCCTATTGGGCCCCCATGCAGACAGTGCCCGCCCCAATGGTATATAGACGGATGATAAAGGGGTATATACACGGAAGATGGCGATTTGGTATATACAGGGATGATGGCGTTCTCTGTATATAACCCCCATCATCCCTGTATATAACCACTATCATCCCTGTATACAGAGATGATAGGGGTAATATACAGGGATGATGGCGGGCTGGTATATACAGGGATGATGCCGGTCTCTGTATATAACCACCATCATCCCTGTATATAACCCCCATCATCCCTGTAGATAACCACAATTATCCCTTTATACAGAGATGATGGGGGTTATATACAGGGATGATGGGGGTTATGTATAGGGATGATGGGGGTTATGTACTGGGATCATAAGGGTAATAAACAGGGACCCCCATCATCCCTGTATATAACCCCTATTATATGTGTATATACCATTGGGGCGAGTATTGAGGCTAAACATGAAATAAATAGGAGCAGGTATTGATGACTCCATAGACCAATAAGCTGCCTGAAACGCCGGTATATGGCAGCAGTGCAATTGACGATGAGCAGCCAGCATTATACAGTAAATAGAACAGCAGTCTACGGACGTTCCCCTGCTTTTCTATAGGGTTCAACTGTATCGGCATCCTGAGGATGCCGATACAGTTGAAATTGAAAATTTCAAAAAATTAAAATAAAAAATGTGCAAGATGATTTCGGTTATCTGCACTGAATTTTGGATTTGTTTTTTTATCGTATAATTCCCCAGCCATACTTTAACAGGTACCACCTGTCAAAACATTGTTGCATATCAAGTACCCCCCTTCATGGCAACGGTATTGCCTAATAAAAGTGACCTCAATTAGTGGCACCCTTTCACACTACAAAAATTGCTCAAGAATGGTTTGAGGAACATGACATAGAATTCAAGTTATTGGCTTGGCTTCTAAATTCTCCAGATCTCAATCCGATTAAGCATCAGCGGAATGTGCTGTAAAAACTTGTCCAATCCACGGAGCCCCCATCTCACAACTTACAGGGCTTAAAGATCTGCTGCTAACGTTTTGGTGCCAGATACCACAGGACACTTCAACGGGTCTGAGCTGTCTTGGTGGCATGAGGGCAACCTACACAATATTACGCTAGTGATTCTTACGTTATAGCTGAATGAGATATATATATATATATATATATATGCATACACACACACACACACACACACACACACTTCTCAATGAATTAGAATATCATCTAAAAGTTAATTTATTTCAGTAATTCAATTCAAAAAGTGAGAGTCATATATTAATTACACACAGAGTAATCTATTTCCAGCATTATTTTATTTTAATGTTGATGATTATGGCTAACAGTTAATGAAAACCCAAAATTTAGTCTATCAGAAAATTTGAATATTGGGTAAAAGTTCAAGATTGTAGACTCATGGTGTCACATTCTAATCAGCTAATCAACACAAAACACCTGCAAAGGTTTCCTAAGCCTTTAAATGGTTCAACAGTCTGATTCAGAAGGCTACAAAATCAATCATTGGGAATACTGCGGACTTGACAGTTGTCCAGATGACAGTCATTGACACCCTCCATAAGGAGGAGGGTAAGCCACGGAAGGACATTGCTACAGAAGCTGACTATTCACAGAGTGCTGTATCCAAGCATATTAATGAGAAGTTGAGAGGAAGTAATGTGTGGTAGAAAAAGGTGCAAAAGCAACAGGGATAACCTTAGCCTTGAAAGGATTGTCAAGAAAAATCTGGGGGAAATTCACAAGGAGTGGAGTGTGGCTGGAGTCAGTGCTCCAAGAGCCAGCACACAGAGATATATCCAGATGGGCGCCAATTGTCATATTCCTCGTGTCAAGCCACTCATGGCCAAGAGACAATGTCAGAAGCGTCTTACCTGGGCTAAGGAGAAAAAGGATTGGTCTATTGCTCAGTGGTCCAAAGTCCTGTTTTCAGATGAAAGTCAATTTTGCATTTCATTTGGAACTCAAGGTCCCAGAGTCGGGAGGAAGAGTGGAGAGGCATCAATACAAGTTGCTTGTGGTCCAGTGTGAAGTTTCCACAGTCAGTGATGGTTTGGGGAGCCATGTCATCTGCTGGTGTTGGTCCACTGTGTTATATCAAATCCAGAGTCAACGCAGCCGTCTACCAGGAAATTTTCGAGCACTTCATGCTTCCCTCTGCTGACAAGCTTTATGGAGATGCCGATTTCATTTTCCAGCAGAACTTGGCACCTGCCCACACTGCCAAAAGTACCAATACCTGGTGTAATAACCACAGTATCACTGTGCTTGATTGGCCAGCAAACTCGCATGAACTAAACCCCATAGAGAATCTATGGGGTATTGTCAAGAGGAAGATGAGAGACACCAGACCCAACAATGCAGACGAGCTGAAGGTCGCTATCCAAGCAACCTGGACTTCCATAACACCTCAGCAGTGCCACAGGCTGATCGCTTCCATGCCATGCCACATTAATGCAGCAATTCATGCAAAAAGAGACCTGACCAAGTATCGAGGGCATATACTGTACATACTTTTCAGTAGGCCTACATTTCGGTATTAAAAAAAAATCACTTTTGAACATGGGCTTATATAATATTTCCGTTTTCTGAGACACTACATTTTGGCTTTTCATTAACTGTTCCCATAATCATCAACATTAAAAGAAAAAAATGCTGGAAATAGATCACTGTGTGTAATGAATCTATAGAATATATGAGAGAAACTTTTTGAATTGAATTACTGAAATAAATTAACTGTTTGATGATATTCTAATTCATTAAGGCTATGTTCACACTGAGTATTTTGACGAAATGGCTCGCGAACTGCCTCGCGGGAAAAAGAAGCGACATGCCCTATCTTCGGGCGCTTCCGCCTCTGACCTCCCATTGGCTTCAATGGGAGGCAGAGAAAGCGTATTTCGCTGTGTTTTATGCCCGCGGCGCTCAATGGCCACGGGCGAAAAACGCAGCGAAAAACTCTGCGAAAATCGGCGTGCAGGGAGAGGAAAATCTGCCTCAAACTTCCAAACGGAATTTTGAGGCAGATATTCCTCCTGCAAAATACTCCGTGTGAACATAGCCTAAAGAAGGACATGTATATATAGTTAAACACACACGGTCAGACTTCAACAAAACAAAACAAATAGTCAAAGAAGAACATAGAGAAAAACTATTTAGATTAAAAATCTAATTAAACAAAATAAAAACACATTCAACACTATCCTGTAGTGTAACATGTGTGCCAGTCTTTGAAAATGTTTTTTTTTTAACAACTGGGCTTTATTGGTGCCCCAGTGTAAAATTCACATCTGATAGAGTCATCTTTGCACGTTTTAACTTACATCCCTAGTAACTTTAAGGCTAGGTCACCATAGAAAGGAATTTTTTTTCTTTAAATTATTATGTTATGTATTTTTTTCTTTTTCCAATTCAAAGTTTTTTATTAGTTTTAATACAAGCACGTACAAAAACATACAGAAAAAATGTGTGCCCATAATAAAAACATGACAAATAGGGCGCAGCCCAAACAAAAGGGTAAACATCACAACCCATGAAGAACACCAACTACCACAGCCATCTGGGCATCATAATGGGAAGGAGTATGACTGAAAAGGAAATGGTGAGGAAAACAAAACACATAGAAGCCGTAGAGTAAGAAACCGTTTTTAATAAAACTCAATTTGAAAGCTGCTTCAAAACACATAACACATTCATTTAATAAAAAAACAAAACTCCTTCCAAAAGGTGTACAAAGCCTTAAAGGGGGTTCCCTGCCATAAGGGATGAAGGCATGCCTTTAATGACATGGACAGTGGGGGAATTCTAGATTACTTAATTTAAAAAAAGGATAAAAATACTGTAAATCTATTTCTGAGATTGTAGATACAACCACTGTGACCATTGAATACTTTCTCATGCTCACTTACAGGCTATGTATACCTTTGACATCGTTTTTGTTTTGTGGTTTGTTTGTGGGTTTTTTTTAAATAAAATTGTCCATCAGTGTGATTGGTGCAACTTCCTAAATACATTTTATTAAAAATTATTTTTACTTTTTAAGATACAGCTGCTATCTTGCACTGAATCATGTATTCGTCAGATCCGCGGGACTGACGGGTTCAGTGTAAGCGGGTTTTGCGAGCGGCTATTGATCACATCTAAGTTCATAACTTAGATGTGATTGATTTCAGGTGGATCCTGCATGTGACCTGCTGACACTGAACCCATCAGTTCCACAGACCTGACGGATTCAGGCCTTAGCGATCGATACAGCTGCTCTATGTACAGAATACGCTGAATCTGAAAAAGCAAAAATTATTTTTAATAAAATGTATTTAGGAAGTTGAACCAAGCACACTGATGCACAATTTTATAAAAAGAAAACATTGTCAAAGGTGTTCATAGCCTTTAAGCTTCATAATATTCAGAAAAATATCTGAAAAATGTGAGGAAAACAACAAGCTTGAGGTTAAAAAGCGCTAAAGGGGTTTTCTGGGCATTACTTTATTTTATTATCAATGTAATCCGCATAAATCATATTTGTAATTTACTTTCTTTTCAATAGAATAACTGATTCGCTGTTCCTGATAGTGGTCATTGTTCACTATCCTTCCGCTGACGTGCCAGACCACGTGCCATAGATCGAGAACATGATATAGGCCTGCTGGTTTCCTCCCCCAAAACGTACGGGTCATCATCACAGATGTATTGTACTCAAGAACCGCACAGATTTAAGCGCTATTTCTCACAGCTAATAGTTTATGTACCATACAAGCGCTTTGAGCCTACCCATATACATGACGTCATTGCTGATAACACATACATTGGAGGAAACATCAAGTGATCCTCCCGCCAATCTGGCAACTAAACTAGGAGTTCACTATAAAAAACAAGTGGCGTGTGTCGAAAGGGTCGGGTGGGGAAGAAGTTCATAATGAAATTGTGAATGATTCACGTTTATTAAAAAATTAAAAGTACAGAGCTTTTCACAGAATTGTAGGTATTTATCAACTTATAAAAAAAAAACTTTGTCACATTTAAATGTGGCGTGAAAGTTGAGGATTTACGTATTTTCGGAGGACTTATGCGAGTAAATATTCTCCATTCTACCATGGATTTTCCCTGTATTTCAACTACTCTACTGTGAGATGTGAAATCCACTGTAAGTTCAGCATATATATTCACGTTAAATCAAGCAAATTTACTGAGGATTTCCACAGTCATAGATACCCTAATAAAAGTATAGCTTCACATTGTGTCAACCTACAGAACACTTACTATTAGGGAACTATAGAAATACTAATACCCTAATATATACTTAAGGTATGTAAACACACTGCATTTTTTACAATGTTTTTTGGTAAAAACTTGACTGGAAAAATATTATATAAATCAGAATCACTGATAAAAAGTGGAGGTCATCAGACAATAGGAATAAAAATTTTTTTGGTGCTATTAAAAAAAAATAATACATCCATATACAGTATATTACTGCACTATGTGGAAAATCAACTGTTCAGTGGAAAAGACTTTACCAGATAGGGATTCCATTCGATCAGTAAATCGTGAAGCAGGTAATGTTACTGTTAAAACATGATAACGGACCATCTGGATAATACTAGTCTCTTACAGGAGCCATTTCCTCAAAGACAGCAAGAGGCTTGTTAGTGTCAATAGGAAATAATTTAATTTCACATCTTAATACACCTTTGAGCTGAGACGTCGCAGGCATACTGTGAAGCAAAACTGCTGGGTAGCTGAAGAATGCCAGAATATATTACAGAGTATGAAAAAAATACCTGACTCTAAACTGCAATCCGAAACGCTAACACAACGATGCTTTGGTGATTGGCATTATCCCTGTTGTTATATGGGTTTCTTGGGCTAATTAGGCTTATCCCATTATCTGTAGCTTGTATGTACAATGGATCATTTTAAGCAGCACAATACATGGAACATCCAAAGTCAAATGGGTACAATTCTGGGTGCCTGGGGCTAGCAGATCAGTGATAAGTAGGGTTGCTGTTAATATATATATATATATACACATATATATATATATATATATATATATATATATATACACATATATATATATATATATATATATATATATAGTGTTATACTTTGATATTGTAGCTATCACTGGTTCTTATACGGAGGAGTTTTTGGTCCCCGGATAACCCCTTTAACTGGTTATCTCTACTCAATCTTCTATTTTTTTTTTTGAGGTGCCAAATATCCTGAAATTTTGTCCCTAAACAAGTTCTGGACTATTGGAATATTTGGAGTATTGGATGCTGAATTGGAAAAAGAAAAAAAAACACTCTCGCTCTCTCTCTAAGATATAGATTTTTTCCTGATTAAGACCTTCTATAGGATACTACTACTCCTCTATCTGCCCCAAAATATATATCTCTCTCATACATACGTACGTTTCGTGTCTGTGTGTGTCTGTGTGTGTGTGTGTGTGTATATAAAATTTATTTTTTCTTCTGACATCTACAGTATGATACTCATTTAAGAAAAAAAAAAAAACATGGAGAAAAATACCTTCAGATCACTCACCCGCGGGCGATGTAGTATTAGAACACTATAACCAGGGTCCCCATCTAAAGACCCAACAGGAGGCAGATCGTCCAGAACTCAGACCATAGAATATTCATCTATACTTGAAAGGGGTTTGCCCACAAAGCTTATTGCTCAAATTCTAATGTCCGAGGTATAAAGATAATCAGAAATAATCTACCCAACACTGTGTACTGGGGGATAAAGCAAAATATTGGACCTTCAGCAACTAATTTTTTTGTTCTCTTCTGAGCATTGTACATTATAATTCTGATCTATGGTGGTTTCTGGGCGAGGAACAGAATAGTTTTCAGAAAAGTGTACATTAAGCCTGTAAACTGTGGTGTGGTTATATGCCATCTGCCAGCAGCACAGGTTATGGTCATGCTAATACCATTCCTTGATTTGTGTCTACTTACATAGCACAAGCCAAAATATCATTTAGAGTGCTGTCTCCTTAGAGCAACCTTCTGCACTAGAATCAAGTGGCAATATTCGTCAATGACTATTAAACTGATTTAGTCCTTATCAGTGGCAAGACTAGGAAGCACCCTACCAGCCAATCACAAGTTGTTTCCCACATTGGCCACATATGGCATCAGTAAATGCTTGTGGATAACTGCCAGGGACAACATGGCCACGGTTCTTCTCAGCAAAATATATACGTGGTACTGTAATAGGACGCCACCCTTGCAACAAGTCAGTTTGTGAAATTTCCTTCCTACTAGATATTCCTCGATCAACTGAGAGTGGCATTATTGCAAAGTGGAAGTGTTAACGAACCACAGTAACTCAGCCATGAGGTGTCAGACCACATGAAGTTACAGAGTGTGTTTGCCGAGTGCTGAGGCGCATAGTGCATAACAGTCGCCAACACTCTGCTGACTCAACAACTGCAGCGCTCCAAACCTCCTCTGGCATTATCAGCACAAGAACTGTGCGCCTTAAGTTTTATGGCCAAGCAGCTGCATGCAAACCTTACATCACTAAGCACAATGCCAAGCGTCGGGTGGAGTGATGTAAAGCACGCCGCCACTGGATTGTGGAGCAGTGGAAAAATGTACTGTGGAGTGATGAATCACGCTTCTCTATCAGGCAGTCTGAGTCTGTGTTTGGTGAATGCCAGGAGAACATTACCTGCCTGACTGTATGGTGCCAACTGTAAAATTTGGTGGAGGAGGGATAATGCTATGGGGTTGCTTATCAGTTCTTGGCCTAGGCCCCTTAGTTTCAGGGAGGGGAAATCTTAATGCTTCAGCCTACCTAGACATTTTGGATAATTGTAAGCTTCCAACTTTGTGCGGACATTTTGGGGAAATGTTTTGTTCCCTTTTTCTGTTCCAGATGACTGTGCCCCAGTGCTCAAAGCAATGTCCATAAACACATAGTTGGCTGAGTTTGGTGTGGAAGAACTTGACTGGCCTGCACAGATCCCTGACCTCAACCCCATCGAAAATCTTTGGCATGAACTAGAACGGAGATTGTGAGCCAGGCCCTCTCCTCTCAGATCAGTGACCTCACAAATGTTCTTCTGGATGTATGGATGAAAATTTCCAAAGACACACTCCAAAATCTTGTAAAAAGCCTTTCCAGAAGAGTGGAAGCTGTTTTAGCTGCAAAGGGGGACCAACTCCATACTAATGCCTATGTATTTAAAATGGGATGTCATAAAAGCTCCTGTAGGTGTAATGTGTAGGTGTCCCAATACTTTTTTACATATAGTGTATGTGAAGCCAAGATACAACCAAAGCAGTAAATTATTCAGCAACAATCATGACACCGCAACTTCTGAAATGGCTAATAGTCTCCAGGCTGGAACATGGATTTCTTAGTGATTAATTCATTGGTTTATGTATTCATATACTAATTTACTTATATATAAATAAATTTTGTCAGTTGGCAGCAGCTTTTTTTTTAATCTATAAATTTGGAAATCATGGCAAACAGACATCATGCAGAAGGACAGTAGTTATGGATACATATCCATTTAAAAATGACATTAAAGTAAAAAATCCACATTCGCATTGACATATTTGCCAAGTTATTTATAGAAATCAGCAGGATGCTCGAAACTTTTTACATCCTAAGATGATGGGCTGTAAGTGCCACTCCAAAAAGTCTGTACAATGTGCATCTTATTGGGTAGAACAGTTGTATTAAAAATAGGACTCGAGCCAGACATTGGAATTTACGTTCATATCCAGAGAGAGCTGAAAGTAATGTCAGATTACACTGATGCCTCAGATCGTCCTTGCATCATGCTATTAGAAGTTGCAGATTCAGTCTGACTTAATTTCCCCTGAGCCAGGATAGATTTTGCCGTTTATGCCATAACTTTCACATTGCACTACAGTCATAGTATTTTAGGAGTATGTACCAAAGAACTGCAATATCTTATATGGGCTTCACTTTTCTACATGTAAACACAAATAAATGAACATGTTTATTATACATGACATTCGTACCATTTTAAAATTAAGTAATGAAAATAAAATATTAATAGAAGATCTGGTTAGGACGGTTGCTTTGCAGAACCGGGGTCCTGGATTCAAATCCTACAAAGGACAACATCCGCGTGGAGTTGGTATGTTCTCCCTGTGTTTCCCCTCCAGGGACTCTGGTTTCATCCCACACTTCAAAACATACTGAGAAAATGACTTCATATCCTCTATATGAAACTGGACCTAGTGTGCGTGTCTGAGATATGGAAATTAGACTGTGAGCCCCATGGTGACAGGGACTTATGTGAAAAGTGGCAATTTCTGCAAAGTGCTAGGAAAGTAGTTGGCACTATATAAGCTTCTGTTGAATTAGCATGAGCTAAGTTACTGCCATCTACATTACTTTATCACTTTAAGCCTAGGGTTAAACAAAGTAAAGTTGTCAAACTGAAATTAGATGGTACAACACATTACTACTCCAATAAAATTAAATCGGAAAACTTTGTGCAACAGTTCTTTTCCCACTTACGACTTAACCCCTTAATGACCGGGCATGTTTGTACCTTAATGACCAAGCCAGATTTGTCAAATCTGGTATGTCTGACTTTATCAGAGAATAACTCTGTGAAAGTTTTGAATATCCAAGTAATTCTGACATTGTTTTTTCGTCACATATTGTACTTTATTTTAGTGGTAAAAGTAGACTGATACGATTTGTGGAAATTAATAAAAAAATAGAAAAATGGAAGAAATTTTGTAAAAATTACCATTTCCCCCTAATTTTAACTGCAATATGTCACATATGTACACACATACTGTACAATTTTTTTAATTAAATATATATTTCTATCTCTTTACTATTTTGGCAGCACATTTGAAAAAATAAAATAAATTTTCAGCAATTTAGAGGACTTACAAATTGAATAATAATTTTATAAATTTTGAAGTACATTTTGTTTTCCTGCACCAAGCCAGGTTTTCAGAGGCTCATAGGTCTCAGAGTGATGGAAACCCCCCCATTTAGAAAACTAGACCCCTTAAGGTATTTACCTAAGGGTATAGTAAGTATTTTGACCCCACAGTTTTTTGCTAAATTTAATACATAGCAGGTGAAAAAAAAAAATTTCACTTTTTTTCATAAAAGTATCAGTTTGAAGACCAATTTCTTTGTAAAGCGACCATGAGAATGAAGAAACACACCACAAAATCTATCACCCTGTTTCTCCTGTTTTCAAAAATACCAACATTGTGGCCCTAATGCGCTGCCTGGACACACGGCAGGACCCAAAAGGAAGGGAGCACCCGGAGGCTTTCAGGACTCATATTTTGCTTGAAAATGTTTTAGGCCCCACTGTACATTTGGAGAGGCTTTGAGCTGCCAGAACGATAGAAACTCCCCATAAACGACCCCATTTAGAAAACTAGACCCCATAACGTAATTATTTAGGTGTATAGTAAGTGTTTTGACCCCACAGTTCTTTGCTAAATGTAATGCATATCAGGTGAAAAAAAAAAAAAAATCACTTTTTTCATAAAAGTATTAGTTTGAAGACCGATTTCTTTGTAAAGCAAACATTAAAATGAAGAAACACACCCCAAAATCTATCACCCTCTTTCTCCTGTTTTTAAAAATACCCACATTGTGGCCCTAATGCGCTTCCTGGACACACGGCAGGACCCAAAAGGAAGGGAACACCCGGAGGCTTTCAGGACTCATATTTTGCTTGAAAATATTTTAGACCCCACTGTACATTTGGAGAGGCTTTGAGCTGCCAGAACGATAGAAACTCCCCATAAACGACCCCATTTAGAAAACTAGACCCCATAAGGTATTTATTTAGAGGTATAGTAATTATTTTGACCCCCGCAGTTCTTTGCTAAATTTAATGCATATCAGGTGAAAAAAAAAAAAAATTCACTTTTTTCATAAAAGTATTCGTTTGAAGACCGATTTCTTTGTAAAGCGAACATGAAAATGAAGAAACACACCCCAAAATCTATCACCCTCTTTCTCCTGTTTTCAAAAATACCCACATTGTGGCCCTAATGCGTTGTTTGGACACACGGCAGGGCCCCAAAGGAAGGGAACACCCGGAGGCTTTCAGGACTCATATTTTGCTTGAAAATGTTTTAGGCCCCACTGTACATTTGGAGAAGCTTTGAGCTGCCAGAACGATAGAAACTCCCCATAAACGACCCCATTTCGAAAACTAGACCCCTTAAGGTATTTATCTAGGGGTATAGTTAGCATTTTGACCACACAGGTTTTTCGCTAAATATATTGGAATTAGTCTGTAAAAATTCAAATGTACTTTTTTTCTGAAACATAGAAATTTTTATTATTTACAAGGAATAACGAAGAAAATGCACCCCAACATTTGTAAAGCAATGTCTCCCGATTACGACAATACCCCATATGTGGTAATAAACTGCTGTTTGGACCCACAGCAGGGCTCAGAAGGGAAGGAGCGCCATTTGGATTTATGATTTTGCTGGAATGGTTTTCGGTGCCATGTCGCATTTGCAATGCACTGGAGGGACCAAAACAGTGGAAACCCACCAAAAGTGACCCCATTTTGGAAAAACCTTCAAGGAATTTTTCTAGGGGTATAGTGAGCATTTACACCCCACGGGTCTTTTGCAGAGTTTATTGGAATTAGGGCGCGAAAATTAATATCAACATTTTTTCCACTAAAATGTTGCATTTTCTCATTTTCACAAGGCATAAAGGAGGAAAAAAACAACCATTTTTTATAAAGCAATTTCTCCCGAGTACGGAAATGCCCCACATGTGGTCAAAAGTTTTTTCATTAGAAATGAATTAACCCTTTCAGGACTGATCCATTTTTTGCTTTCATATTTTAGATTTTCACTCCCCCCTTTCCAAGAGCCAAAACGTTTTTATTTTTCCATCAATAGAGGGGTGTGAGGGCTTATTTCTTGCGGGAGGAGCTGCAGTTTTTATTGGTACAATTTTTTGGTACATAAAAAGTGATTCAAAAGTTGTATTACATTTTTCTTTTAGAGCGAAGGTGACAAAAAAAAAAAATAGCGATTTTGCCGGTTTCAATTATTAAATTTTTTTAAGGTGTGCACTGTGCAAATTAAATATTGGTATATTGTAATAGTTCGGACTTTTACGGACGTAGCGATACCAATTTTGTTCATTTTTTTACATTACTTTAGAAGAAAAATGCTAAAAGGTGTTTTGTTTTTTTAACTTAAAAAAAATAAATTCTCACTACTAATAACTATAATTCTTCTACACATTTTATTATTCAATCCCCTTAGGGGACTTGATCCAGCGATCATTGGATCACTGGTACAATATACTGCAATACTAATTTATTGCAGTATATTGTTATTCTTACAGGCTTCTGTAACAGAGCGATCCCTGTACCTGTCCGTTAGTACCGAGGGGGCCTGCTGTAATACACAGCCGACACCCGCAGCGTATGGAGCGGGCTCAGCACGTGAGCCGGCTCCATACATCAACTGCCGCATCATGACGGGCAATTAAGTCATAGTGCGCAAAGGGGTTAATGCGCAGCGGATGGTTCAAAGTGAAAATTGCAATTTTCCACTGATATGCCATTTTAATGCATAATATGTTGTGCCCAGTTTGTGCCACAGAAGACAAATACCTCATAAAACGTTAAGCGGGTTCTCTCAGGTATGGCGATGCCATATGTGTGGGTGCAAACTGCTGCTTGGGCACGCTGCAGACCTCAGAAGGGAGGGAGCGCCATTTTGCTTTTGGAGCGCAAATTTTGCTTGGTAGGTTTCTGTTTTGGGTTTCGCTGGTATTTCAGTTTATAATGTGGGGGCATATGTAATCTGTGCGCAGAACATCAGGGCATAATAAGAGGGTATAATAATGGGGTAAATAAATAATAATTCATAGATGTGTGGCCGGTGTCGCACTGATAAATGGCGCCCGATCTTATCCGCTTTTGGAACACTCTGCACATTTTGCATCGCCATATTCTGAAAGCCAGAACTTTTTTATTTTTTCACCACCGGAGCCATGCGAGGGCTTATTTGTTGCGGGACAATCTGTACTTTTCATTGGTACCATTTTGGGGTACATGCGATTTTTTTTTATCACTTTTTATTCAATTTTTTTGCAATCCTGAGCAAAAAAACAGGAATTCTGACACCATTTTTTAGGTTTTCTTTTTGCGGTGCTCACCGTACGCTATAGGTGACATTTTTACTTTATTCTGCGGGTTGGTACGATTACGGCGATACCAGATGTATATAGGTTTGGTCCTTTTTTTAGCGTTTGCGCAAATAAAATGACTTATTTATAAAAAAAAATAATTCTGTCACCATATTCTGAGAGCCGTACTTTTTTTATTTTTTAGTCAAAAAGCTGTGTAAGGGCTTGTTTTTTGCGGGACGGATAGAAGTTTTTATTGGTATTATTTTCGCGTACATGCGACTTTTTGATCACTTTTTATTCTTTATTTAGGGACCGGTGGTGACCAAAAATTATTGATTTTTTTTGGGGTGTTCATCGTGCGGGAAAAATAACATTATAGTTTTATAGTTGGGGTCGTTATGAACGCGGTGATACCAGATATGTGTACTTTTTTAACGTGTTCATTTTTTTTCTATAATAAAAGTCTTATTATAGGAAAAAAAGCATTTAGTGTTTATAGAACTTATAACTTTTATTTTTACACTTTTTTTAAAACATTTTTATTACTTTTTTTTACTTTTTTTACTTGTCCCACTCACTAGGGGACACTTAGACTTGCAGCTTTGATCGCTGCTAGAGTACATTACACTACACACGTAGTGTAATGTACTCTAACTGTCATTGTGACGTGACTGTCACACTGACAGGAAGCAGAGGAGGAACGGCCGGAGGCTGTTCCTCCGAGGCTTCCGTACATGGCAACCCGGAGGTCATTATCTGACCTCCGATTGCCGTGACAAGCATCGGTAGCCCCCACGATCACTTCGTGGGGGCTGCCGATGTGCTTCAAACCACTTAAATGCGGTGACGGCAATCCGTCGCCGCACTTAAGGGGTTAACTGCCGAAAGCAGCGGCGATGGTCCGCTGTCCGGCGAGACTGATGTCTCAGCTGTCTAGGACAGCTGTCAGCGCGCGTCTGTCACTCTGTGTTTACACAGAGTGACCGTTTGAAATGCGGACGAAAATGAACATCATGGTGCGGGAACTAGCAGCCGACCATGACGTTCATTTTCGTCCTTGATCGTTAAGGGGTTAAAGAGCTCTGCGGACAGGTCTGTTTTAGTAAATACTTGTATTCCCCATAAAATAACAATTCTCGAGCATCTTTTCTTACAACTGCATTATGTCATTTCTCAGTAATTCCTCCTAGAAATTTATGAATACATTTACAACTGGGTGTTAACATTCCCCTTGTCAAAGGAGTGTGTCCACTGACACTTCTCACTGATTGGAAAATGTGTTACACGGTGTATGGATACACCCCCTACCCGTAACACCCAGTTATCAATTTATTCATAATTTTTTAGGAAGAATAACAATTACAAGTACAAGGCAACAATCGTTATTGTATGTGAAATACAAGTATTTAAGTCAGGAGACCTAGTAATATTTAGTTCAAAAATTTGTAAGGATGCACTCCAATTCGTTGGTGCTATTCAGGTTCGGGTTTGAATACCCCACTACAGATGTATAGAATAAATCCAAAAGCACTCCAAGGACACTCGACTAATTTGATTTTCAAGGAAGAATTATTTATTTTCATTCATTCCCAATGGTATTTTAAGGCAAGCGATAGGCGTTTATATATATATATAAACGCCTATCGCTTGCCTTAAAATACCATTGGGAATGAATGAAAATAAATAAGTCAGGAGACCTGACAGCTTCTTGAACTGTTGAGTGTTACACCAAAATTGCATCAAAATACAATCTCTGTGCACCGCCTTTGTAGTAGCATTGGGTTACATAAATACTCCAAGAATTCATTACTATGGACAAAGGCAGAACTTGAAAATCCTGGGCCCCACTATAAAATCTATTGCAGGACCCTCCACCGACCATGTGCTATTTATCCCAATAGTATGCTTCTGTGGTAGTGTACTCATTTGGGTAAAGGGGCCCAGATGCAATGGTAACTTTTAAATCCTCTATATCTATGCTCCTGCCTATGGATGTGTCCATAGCACAACTGGAATCATACGGTAGCCCTAACCTAAGGTTAGGTTAACACATACTTTTGTGGCATGATTTCCAGCCAAAGTTATCTATGCACTTATCTTGTGACTTTGTTGCAAAACTTTTTTTCTTTTTAATTCTTGCAGTAATGAACAGTAAGGCGGGATTCACACGACCGGGTCACGCCCGAGCCCGAGTGCCGGCCAGTAAAATCGGCCATTTTGCCCGGCCGGTTTGCATAAAGTTTTGCATCCGTGCCGGGCCGGGCAGATCTGGACAGTGACATCAGCGGCAACTCCTGAAGGGGAATCCCCATGTGTTCGGGGATTCCGCTTCAGGAGTTTCCCCTGATGTCACTGCCCAGATATGGACAGAGACATCAAGCGATCTGTTCAGGAGCGGAATCCCCGAAAACAAGGGGATTCTGCTCCTTCAAGGAGCTAAAGTGCGGCTAGCACATAGCAGAGCGGGGAGATACCTCCCTATTCTGCTATAGTGGCGTCGCTGCAGTAGTAGCAGCCGCAGCAGCTGCTAGCGGCGCCATGGAAGGTGTCGCCGGGCCAGGGCGCTTTTAAAACAAGCAGGGGAAGGGAGCCAGCGCAGCACTCCCTCCACCTGCTGTACACCCCGGCCCTGCCACACAGTGTACAGCGCATAGCCATTCGTCAGAATGGCATCAACTCCTCCTCCTCACATGCACTCTGCGCTGTGAGGAGGAGGAGATAGAGCGCAAGCGCCGGAAAACCCGGCCATCGCTCGGGACACATCCCGGTGATGGCCGTGTATTACCCGACCCCATAGACTTCTATGGGAGCCGGGCACCCGGCCGAAGATAGAGCATGTCCTATTTTTTGACGGCCAGTTTTCCAGGCCGTCAAAAAATCGGTCGTGTGAATAGCCCCATTAGGGGTCTATTATTCCTAATGCAGCCGGGTGCCGGCCGATTTATGAACGGCCGGCACCCGGCCGGGAAATCCTGTCGTGGGAATGAGGCCTTACACATGAGGCACCAGCATCATCAGTTTTTTAGTAACTTCTAGATACAAGTGCTTGTAAGGAGCTGGATTCATTCATAACTAACGCAAAGCGAAGGACAGAAGGGACATTTCTGAAAAGTGTTAATAAAGTTATCCGCTCTTGATGAAACAGGCCACTTGCAGGTTATGTAGCCCACACGGGTTGAGTAAAAAGAATAAGTACCAATTGAAGAAGTTCAATGGTACTCTGTCCATAAGAATAAAACAGTAACCCAGTTGAATGAGATTCCTCAACAGCAGATCATAAAAACAACTTTAATCTTAAAATGCAATGTGTGCATGCCAAGATTAAGCTTCCAAAGCTATGCAAAGACTTTATATTAAGGAACTTCAGTTCAGCTCTCGAAGCGGACGTCGCTCTGATGCCAGAATGTTCAGACCATGCAATGTTCCACCATTCAGTGTAACGTATTGGGCATTTCACTGGCCTTGCCAACGTGCAAAGAGAGCTTATTCTATAAAGTCTGTATGCTTTATCCAAAAAAGGCGTTCAAGGAAAACATGAACAAGTGGGTTGTATGCAGATGTCAAAGACTGGCACATTCTTTCAATGCAGTACTGTTTCCATATAACTCCAGTGACTTAAGAAATGGCTTTTGAACTAAATAAGGCATTTACCATGTTTTAAGATCCTATTAAACGAGTAGAAGAAAATAAAATTAAATTGCTAAAAGGCGATTCATTTATTAATCCTCACTTAATTTTCATGAAAAATTACAAATATAATTGATTTCCAAGGACATTACTTTTTATAAAAATATAGAAAAAAAATAAAAGTACTAATAAATATCAAAAACTCTAATAAAGAAAGAAAATAATGTTATGCAAGGAAATATTTTCTTGGATAAGAAAAGCAAAACAATAAGGAAATCCTTGCAAAATATTTATTATTCTTAAACATTAGGATCAAATAAGTTGTTATAAACGTGCTAAATTGCTAACATAAAACAGAAGTGAAGGGAATCCTTCTAACTTTGTGGGAAGGGACTTAGGCTACGGACACCTTTGCACAGATTTATTATTTAATGCTCATTTGCTTCCTAAATGCAAACTTAAGCAGGTTTCTAAATAGTCTTCATTAAAACTGTCCTACCATTTTGCTGCTGTAGAGTCTTTTAAGTCCTGTAGATACCTGGCTGCACTGCCGATTCTACCTCAAATCCGTCAGTCCACTCCTCCTGATGGACTGGCATAATCTGCTCTGCCCCTCCCTTTCTCAGTGTTCGAGATAGCAGCAGATAGGGGAAGGTGGTTTGTACATGGCACAACTCACATCCAGCATGTATTACTGGGAGGGACAGGCACAGAAAAGAAAAGTTGGAAACTAAAACAGCTTGCAAACTACATATCCACGAGTCTAAAAATTAATGAGGGAATGAAAAATTGCAGCCTGAAATTTAGTGTTACTTTTTTAACTCCAGGTAACAACTAACATATATAGAATCCATTTTTTCCATGTCAAAGGTTTACATAGCCTTTAAAGTGGTTGTCTTATTAAGACAACCCTTTTCCATATGACCTATAGAATGGCATATGGGAATCAACGAAGATCCCCTGCTCAAGACCCCACATTATGAGCCAGAGCAGAGAGCCACTAACAAGGAGCATTTCCGGCTTGTCCATGTATAACATGGTCAGCCATTCGTTTTAATAGCCAGCATGTAATATTACATTTCTCCTGCACAGGACATGTAAGGCTGGCCACAGCTTTCCTGGCAAGAACAGTTGATTGCCAGGGGTTTCTGAAGACAGAACCATGGCGATCAGCTGATCCCTGGGCTGGCTGAAAATTGAAAAGGGGTTATCATGGCTTGACAACCCCTTTTCCTCCTACCCGACATTTGACGTAACTGTATGTCATAGCCAAGAAGGGGTATGTAGAGGACCTCACTGTAACATCTAAGACCGGAAATAACTCACATCCCGGCAGTTTAACCACAGTTGCCGCTGTCAATAGCGACCGTGGCATCTGAGCCGTAAAAAAGAGGGGAGCCCCCTACGTCATCCTATGCCCCCCCTGTGTAGCAATCACGGGGTGAAAATGGTTGTCATGATAGTCAGGGGGCCTAATGAAGGCCATCTAGGTCCTCAAATTATCGCCTGTTCAAGTCTTCTAAAAAAAAAATATGTCAAAATGAGTTAACGTTTTTACTGATATAGGAAAACAATATTAAATATTACAAAAAAAAACCTTTTCCCAAGTAATGTAAAAAAATTAACATAATTAGTATTGTCATTCATGTCCATAAAAGTTCGAACTATTACAATATAATATTATTTATCCCATAAGGTGAACGCCTTAAAAGAAAAAAATATATAAACACCAGAATGCCTGTTTTTTTTTTTGTTTATTTATAATCACCTCACCCAAAAAAAAATTTAACAAAAAAGTGATTAAAAAGTGGTATGCACCGAACATGAAAATTGCGACGGAATTGGGGCCAAAAATCAGTCGACATCGCCCCTCCCCTCATTGATTTCAATCAGAGAGGTAGAGGTGTCTTTTCCTGGGCGGTTTTTGGCCGCACGCAGGGAAAAAAAGTGGCATGTCCTTTCTTGCTGCAGTTCGCCTGTGACCTCCCATTAAAAGAAATGGGTGGCAGAAAAAACCTGCGGGCGAAAAACACTGCGAAAACCGCAGCAAAAAAAGCGCAGACAGGTCAAAATCTGCCTCAAAATTCCTAAAGAAATTTTGAGGCAGATTTTTTTGCCTGCAAAAATCTCTGTGTGAACAGGGCCTTGTGGGTCTCAGAATATGGCAACACAAAACAAAGTTTTGTTTTAACAAATGTTTTTTATATTGTAAAAGTGGTATAACATAAAAAAACACGATACAATTTTGGTTTTGCCTTAATTCTATCAAACAGAATAAAGTTAGCATGTCATCCCTTTGCCCCCGTAAATGCAAAACCCGAAAAACAATGGAGGAAATGCTGTTTTTTCTCCATTTCACTACACGAATTAATTTCAGTTTGTCAATAGATTACATGGTACAAGAAACTACAACTTGTCCCGCAAAAAAGAACCCTCATTACGGCTATGTCAAAGGAAATTAAAAAGTTATGGCTCTGGGAATGATGGGGAGGAAAAACGGAAATGAAGAATAAAAAAATGGCTGCGTCGGGAAAGCTTTCAGTCAAAGTAATATGACTATTGATGGCATTCTGAAATACAATATTTTCTATTTTTAGATTTTAGGCTGACATTCTTTGAAAAGATCTTCATGGTCATCAAGAACATGTAACTTAAAGGGTAACTAACCGTTTGACAAACTTCTGACATGTCAGCTGCTTCGTTTCTGTTCGGCTTATTCCGGAAAGCCATTGTATGGGAGTACGGACTCATAGACTTTCTATTGAGCCTGATACATTGATTTCCATAAAAATCTTAACAGAAACGAAGCAACTGAGCGCTCACACAAGCACTTCTGCCGCTTAGTTTTAGCAATTGGTGGGGGTCTCAGTGCTCGGACCCCCACCAATCAAAACTTATTACATGTCACTATGACATATCAGAAGTTTGTCAAACATTTAGCTACACTTTAAAATGCTTCTTCTTTAAATGTATCAATATTAACCCTTTGAGGACCAAGTCAATTTTGGCCTTAAGGACAAGAAGAATTCATATAATTATTTTTCTCTTCGCGTTTTGGCGCTTAGAACATAATTTTTAGGCAATTTAGCTAACCCTGGGGTCCCAAAGTGTGAGCGTGTGTACATTATATATCATATAAACACAAAAAAATGTAACTCCGAAAACAGTGAATAAAACATTGCAACAAGTGCCAGTTTGACCCTCTTCCCATTTTTAGCAGTTCCAACTGAGCGGCAATAGCTGCTAAAAATTCAGCAATCACATTTCTCACTGTTCCAGAATGACCCATTTCTCACTAGAATGAACCAGAGAATTCATACATATAAATAACCGTTTGCCATTTCTGCTCCCCATCACCAAAAAAAGGGTAAATACATAGAGGCTTTTCATATGTACATATAGCAATCATGCATTTGCAAGAACAAAGTTAACTTGTTAACACCTGATTATATGCTTCTTTTTATAATAGTTTTTCTCCTTTTCTCATTTATCTACTATTTAATGCCGCCGCCAATTGTGCATTAGACCAGCACACAAGTCATTACAATAAGATACTGTATTATATTTACTCTTCTCAAGCAAAACCAAGATAAAATCAGAGGCCGAATTACGATTCCACAACACCCATGCTTCAGACAGAGCACTGCATGTCAGATAGTCAACCCCCCATACCCCAACCTTTCCTGAACTACATGCCCCACAATAGTAATGAAGTATGCTCCAGAGGGTTATGGGAACTGTATTTAGTGAAAAAATTTACCATTATAACAGAAAAATTGAAGAAATAGGAGTTAGCAAGACTTCGGAATTTAACCATTTCATTGCTAGAGCTTTGCTTTTGGTACCATTTTAAAGTATCTTGGCTTTCAATATTACCAGTATCAAAGCTAGCTGAAATATTTGCACAGTAGAACTTATCAGAAGCTTGGAAACAGGATGAAAAGTTTTGCTGTCTAGTTTTAGGTCTGTGTAGGGGAGGGTGGAGCTGCAACTGACCCCAGGGATGTGAAACTAACTCCCCCCACACTCACCAAATCTGGCCATTTCTAGACTCCACGACTGTGACCGTGACTCTGGCATCTCAATCCCAGAGAATTTTATGAAGATATGTGCATGTAGACATAAACAGAAGAGGTATTTTGAACTTTATTTTTAGAAGTGTTGTGCGTGTAAAGCTTTGCTTGGGTCAGAATTGTAGCCAAAAAAAGCATTTTTTTTATATACTGTACAAAACAGAACAATAATGGGCTTCTTTACGCAATTTTTTAAGTGCTATGTTGCATTTTTACAATTTGCCAGGTGTTTCCTTTCAGAAAATACATAATATTGTTTGTTTCTTATTTTCTAAAAGTTTTATTTCTGTATTTTAAAAGTGTGAAAAATGAGCTAAAACCCCAGTCTGAGAAAGGGTTAAGGGTTTTACATTGTTATATTTTGTGGAGGAATATTGAAAACAATCCTGGTAATATATGGAAAAAGTATGTGATCCTCCCTCCAAGATAAAAAGAGAAGAAATCCTCCTCAGTCCATCACAATAGCTTTGTTTCATCATATAGGTTAGTTCTGGATCCTAAGAAATCTTCCTCTATAACCTGTGGACAGTTGGGTATGCTTATATAGGCTGTATAACATATGGGACTATGGCTTTAGGGTCCTATTATAGTGAAAATAAATCAATTAAAAAAACTTACAGAATAAGCATTGCATTCACAATTTAACACAGTCATGTTCTAAAAAACATATTTGTAAACCGGTATATATTGACTAGTTACTTCTAAGAGACCAAACCGTATTTAATACTGGTTGTATTTGGATAAAATGAATCAATAACCATCATTATTATCGATCATATTAAAAAAAATGATTAACTGATACACCAATAGCACTCCTGGTAAGATGGTAGTAATAGTCGGGAAAAATGCAGGCGTCTACATAATATCCAGATTTCAATCACCAGATTTAACCCGTTAGTGACCGCCCCATAGTGTTTTTACGGTGGCCACAAACGGGCTTTATTCCGATGCAGTAGCCTTTTACGGCGCTGCATCAGAATAAATAAATAGAGCAGGGTGCCGTTAAATCTCCCTGCTCTCGGCTACCAGAGGTAGCTGAGGGCTGGGAGCATCCCTGCTCTAACGGGCGAGATCGACATCCGCATTGATCTCGCTCGTTTAACCCTTCAGATGCGGCGCTCAATAGCGAACACCGCATCTAAGTGGTTTTGGAGAGAGAGAGGGAGGGAGCTCTCTCAACCCACCATGACCCTGCGTGTGATCGCAGGATGTCTGTGTCTTCTATGGCAGCCGGGGGGCCTAACAAAGGCCCCCAGGTTTGCCCCAGTTGATGCCTGTCCGTTTTACACGGACAGGCAGTAATACACTGCAATACAGAAGTATTGCAGTGTATTATAATAGCGATCGGACGATCGCATAGTGAAGTCCCCTAGTGGGACTGGTTAAAAAAAAAAAGTACAAAAAAAAAAGTGTAATAAAGTTAATAAATAAAAAACAACAACACTTTTTCCCATTACAAACTTCTTTATTAAAAAAAAAAGTAAAAAAAGTTACACATATTTGGTATAGCCACGTCCGTAACAACCCCAACTATATATTATTACATTATTTATCCCGCTCGGCGAACGCAGTAAAAAATTAAAATAAAAAAACAATGCAAAAATTGCTGTTTTCTGTAAATCCTTCCTTCAAAATTTTTTATAAAAAGTGATCAAAAAGTCGCATGTACTCCAAAATGGTACCAATAAAAACTATAAGTCGTAACACAAAAAAAAAACAACTAATTTGCGAGCGACCCATGGATGACACTTCACGAACGTCGGTGACGCAACCATGGGCGGTGCACAAAGCTACGGTCGTGTGCATGAGGCCTTAGTATTGTAGCTGGGGGACATAGGTATAATCCAAATAAAGTCAAAATCTGCATGTACTTATAAAGCGCTAACATATGGAATCATCAGTTGAGCAATTTCCAGAGTGGAGGTTTATGGAATTGCTAGGTGAGCGATTCCCAAAAGGCTGCTGGAGAATGTCAGGAATGAGCGTGGAAATAAACCTGCAACCCCAAAGCCGTCACAACTCTAACCAACAGAATCTAAGGCTACTCTAGGGTTTTCGCCCGAGCCCACCGTAAGACAGGTTGGACTTTTCAGCATAGAACCCAGGTTGTTTTACCAGAGTTCGCTGTTGGATAAGAGGTGCAATGCAGGCAATACTGGAGCAGATAACAAGGCAGCCCGAGGGTAAACAGAAAGTCCAAATCACAAAGTTAGTAGATATCAGGGATTGCAGAGGTCAAACCCAGCCGGGAGCAGAAAGTCCAAATCAGTAAGCAAGGGGTAATCTAGAGACAAGCCGAGGTCCAGTTCCAAAAAGTGCAAATCGTCAAAAGGTACAGGGTATAGTCAGTAGCTTGATCAAACACATGGAAACAAGGAAAATCACAAGCAAAGAAGACAAAACCAACTCAGATTTAAATACTCCACCCTTCAGTTGGAATAGGCTCAACAACTAAAACCATAACCGCCCAGAAACTTGTAGTCATAGTAATCTTAAAAGGGACGGACGTTTCCTAACATACATATCAGGAGGAAGGGGACCAAATACAAATTCGCATGATATGTGGCGACAGGGAGAATATTTTAGGCGGTGCTTTAAAGTGAACATGCCATTCCTCCAGACATCAGTTTCCTTCATTAGATATACCTGTAGGTCAACTGCCTTGACAACAAGGTTAAGTCCACACGTAAATACTGCAGATATTTTACGCAACGGATTTAATTGCAGAAAATCCTCAGTGTATTATAGTAGCAGCAAAGTGGATGAGATTTGAACAAATCTTATCCACACGCTGTGTTAAATATATGTTGAGAAACCATTCATAAATTGACCTGTGGTGCGGTTTTATTAATCGTTGGTTTTCTGTTGCGAGTTTTCCCCATTGAATTGAATGGAGAGGTGGTAAAACCCCAACAATAACAAATGTTGCGATTTTTGCTATCCTTACCCAGATCTTTATATTTCTGTGTCCATGCTGGCCTTCAGGGATGCAGGACGTCAGAGGGACGCGTCGCCATGACTACTGGTAAGTACAGTCTATTTTATTTCTTTTTTTCCTTTTCCTGCTATTTTCCGCAGCGGACATTCCGGCCGAAAAACTGCCCCACAATTTGGTGCGGTTTTTCATCCGGAATTTCCTGTGGGGACCAGGGCGGATATGCTGTGTACATTTATGCAGTGTATCCGCCCTGTGTGTTTGACCTTTAGGAAATGTATACCAGTGTGAATGAATATATCCATTTTACAGAACTGCAGAACATGTTTGAGCTAAATAATGTGCAAGTAAGAAACAACTGGATAAAAAATAATTACAATCAATCAATATGGACATTTATCATCACTGTAGACGCATTACGCCACTTCTGGAAAGGAGAAAGCTCATCTCTTCTAAATGTAGAGTCGTGCATTTTAAATAAATGCACCACTGATTTCTTGAATATCACGAAATATAATCGAGCAAAACTTAAAATTCACATTTTAAATGAAGGTCATTTGCATTTGTCTTCCTAAAAATTCTGTTCGCTGCCAATATAGATTTCTAAATCATAAAATTTGAGTGCCACTGATCAAAGGCAGAGTATTATTTAATGCAGCGGGGTAAAATCCTTCCTTGTAGGAAGCCAATAGGGACTCAATCACAGAACAGCACAGTCTCCTCTACCTCCTCCTTTCTGAAGGCACGTTCCAAGCACCGAAAGTGTGTTCTTCATTATTTTACACTCATTTCATTTTTTTGTTAAATGTCAATTTAAAATATAAAAATATGCAGACAGTCTGCAGATGTGAAGTTAACTGTGGTAGTAGATAAAAAGTACTTAAAATCTACAATCAAAGTCTGAGATTCCCCTATCTTTCATTCTTGGGCTTCATCATTAGTGGATACCCTTTCCTTTTAAAACAAAAAACAGAATTGCTTTAATATCTTGAAGGGGAGATCAAAGGAAACGATAAGAAGAGCGAGAGCTGCTACGTCTAATTTCAGAACTCCAGTGAGCCCAACCTATACTATGGGATTGTATACTGGGCTCTCATTGATCAAAATTCAAGTTACAAATATAAACTATGTTGTTTTTTTATGTAAAATAAATCATTCAAGACATGCGAAGATCTGCTTAGTATAGAACATAAATTAGTAATTAAAATATTAATGATTTAAAGGATCCCATTATTGTTAAGGCCACAGGCTCAGCAGCCAGAATAAAAATGTCCTATAAATAAATGTCCTGCTGTTTGATGTCATTGGATGGTGGTAGGGTGAGGAGCCAGCGTTTTTATTCTACCCCTTTACTTGGTATCAATGCTTAACATTTTTGCGATGTGCTTGAACAGTTATATATGAACTAAATAATAAATGTGTTGTATATAGAGCATGTTCTGCAAATATAGCATATGACAGGTTTTAGGCCCAGTTCACACAGGGTTTATTAAAGAGGCTCTGTCACCACATTATAAGTGGCCTATCTTGTACATAATGTGATCGGCGCTGTAATGTACAGCAGTGCTTTTTATTTAGAAAAACGATCATTTTTGACGGAGTTATGACCTATTTTAGCTTTATGCTAATGAGTTTCTTAATGGACAACTGGGCGTGTTTTACTTTTTGACCAAGTGGGCGTTGTACAGAGAAGTGTATGACTATGACCAATCAGTGACCAATCAGCGTCATACACTTCTCCCCATTCATTTACACAGCACATAGCGATATAGCTATATCGCTATGTGCAGCCACATAAACACATTATAACGTTACTGCAGTGTCCTGACAATGAATATACATTACCTCCAGCCAGGATGGGATGTGTATTCAGAATCCTGACTACTTCTGTAGCGTCTGTGTGAGACTGCAGCACAGCACAGCGAGATCTCGCTGTGAATGACAGCTTACAGCGTAATCTCGTGAGACTACGCCTGCAATGCTGTAAATCAGAGAAGTGTGTATCTTTCAATGGAAAAAAAAAACAGGAACTTTTCTTGTGCCTGCTCAGAGTGGTATATCTAGGACCAGTAAGATCCTATCTTAATAAAAAGTTCTATGGATGTCGAATCCAGAATGAATAAAACTTTCAAATATACTTATTACACCCTCCTATCTCCTTGCTGCATCTTGCTGGGTCCCCTCAACGGTCCTATGTGAGCATTGATGACGCGGAGTGTTTGCCGACCGCGCAGTGATTTGCTGCTCATAGTTTGGTCACCGATGTAGCCAGAGCTTTGACTCCGCAGTGACGTGTCTTTAGCAAGGATAACATGTCACACAAAACTGGGGAGGGACCCGGCGAGTCATGGCATGGGAATGGGTGGGAATTAATGAAATCATTATGTTTGAAAGTTTATTATTTTTGGATTTGGTCACCATAGAACTTTTTGTTTAGGAATAGAAAAACCCTCTAAATTGTTTAAATTAGTAGCCAAAACGGAATAACAAGAACAGATGAGGCTGTATGGTTGTCAAGCTGAACAGCCTCATAAGTATACGTATATATGTATGTACCTATAGATAAACCTTACATATATTTTTACATTAAATAACTCAATTTAATAAAGAACAAAAAGCACATTTCTATTCTCCTATTGACATACTGTACAAGCATAGTTGAAAGTTAGGTAAGATTCTTTAACAGTAAAAAAGGGAATTAAATGGGAACTAGCACACCAAGTGACAAGAACCAATAAAATGCTCAAATCAATAAAATAAATTGCTGGCAAACAGAGAAAATGTGATGTGCTGTTAGGATTCGATGCAGCTGAAGCATTTACATCCTGGCTGCCACAGTTTGATTGCTGCAATTGTATGCTATTAGCTCCTGTACCAGTGTTTTCATCGGATCAATAGGTAACTGGTAAGTAAAGTAGAAAAAAAAACGAGAAACCGCTGGAAATTATTTTCTTTGTCTGTTATTTAAACAATAACTTGCTGAAGAAGTCTGTGGCTTTAAGTGTCGGTTGGAATTTTTATTTTACATTGATCAAGTTATAAAAAAGCTGAAGCACATGACAGTATACAGACAGGATAATGAAAGATAAAAAGGGCAGGAGTACAGTAGAGTCAATCATTCAATCTACAACTCCATGAAATACAGAAATGCCATTTCTGTCTTTTTTTAAAATTCTGTCTTTATTTATCAAAGGTGAATGACAGAGAAATAAAACATTTCACGACTCTGTGATACATAGTTATGACGTGAGCACCAATGTAAATTATAGTCATAGAGAACACAAAAGAAAGAGAGAGTGAACCGGAAAGGTGAAGGAAAGAGGGGAGGGAAAGAAGGGTATAGAGGGGGAACTTATCCTAAGGTTCCACCCCACAAGCAGACGTCTCGTAGGCGGAACACGTAAATACAATTACGCACTATTAGGACATTAGATCAAGATACTCCGAAGAATTCTCAAAGCTTACCCACGTAGACCACACTCGCATAAACTTATCATGAGTGTCCCGTAGGGAAGCGCCATTTCTGTCGAAAAGGACCACCTTACTCTAAAACAGGCCAGAACTACAAAATTGTTTTGTTTATTACACATACTAGGAGGGAATTATTAAAGGCTATACACACACCTTTGAAGGCCTTCATATATATATAATTGGTGTAACTTTATAATTAGTCCTTATTAAAAAATAGTTTTACTTTTTGAGATACAGCTGCTCTGTATTCTGCATGCACAGCAGCTGTATCGTTCGCTATGACCTGAATCCGTCAGTCCCACGGACCTGACATAATGCATGCATGGGGAATGAAATATTTACCAAAACAGTAATGTCAGGATAGCCCACAGGTCATATTCAACATGTTTGATACATGCGATTTTTCTTTTTTCTTTATTGGCTAGGCTCACACCACGTTTTGTATCCTGTTGTTGTTTTTTGGAGAGTCAAAGTTACTGGACACAAAGATGACGCTGGCTACTTTTCTTTGTCTTGTTGAAGAACAGTATCCAGACGGTTCCTGTTTTTTTTCCACAATAGTAGTAAATGTAAGCAGGATAGGCAATATGCTGCATGGTGGTTTAAACGTACAGTACTGAAGTGTTTAGACAGTGAATAGACATTCCACGGGATGTCTATTCACAATCCCTGCACTTTGTTACTGTTTCTGTGGTACTTACAGCAGAGCAAGCATAATCTCGCGAGATTACACTGTAGATGACAGGTTACAACGAGATTACGCTTCCTCTGCTGTAACTACCACAGAAACAGTAACGAAGTGCAGGGATTGTGAATAGACATCCCGTGGAATGTCTATTCACTGTCTAAATACTTCAGTATTGTTAATGTGTTAGTATAAGACAGCACATAGTGATCTAAAAGGGTCCCTATGAGCTGAAGAAATGAATGGACAGGAGTGCATGAAGCTGATTGGTCAGCATCATACACTCCTCTGTCCAACGCCCACTTGGTCTAAAGTAAAAACACGCCCACTTGGGCATTAAGAAACTCATTAGCATAAATCTAAAATCTCTAATAAAGTGGTGAAAATAGATCGTTTTTTTAAATAAAAAGCACTGCTGTCACCTACATTATAGCGCCGATCTCCTTACGTAGGAGATAGGGCACTTATAATGTGGTGACAGAGCCTCTTTAAGGCCCTATTGCATGGGTCAATAATCGGGCAAACGAGCGTTCATATGAACACTCGTTCCCGATACTTGAACTGTGTGATAAGGCAATGATGAACCGAAGAACGAGCAAACACTTGTTCATTGACTGATCTGCTCTTTTATGAAGAATTAAAAATGTATAGGGACGACAAATGTAGTAACAAGTGCTCGTCCCTATGCATGTCCAATCATTGCTCTGTGTGATAGGAGCAAATGGGCGGCAATCAACGAGCTGTCTCGTTGATCGGCGCTCATTTCCATGGCCCATGTCACGCCGTGTAATAATACCTTTACTGTAGATGGCTGTTGGCCAATATGCCTGATTCTTATTGTACAGTTGGTCTGCCCACATACACATTAGAAGATTTCTCATCACTAATCGAATCGATATTACTATCTGCTACTATTTGCATTTATGAATAAGATTTGATATGGATAGAGAATTTGATCCCAATAACGTTAGTATTTTAATATGAACCCTCAGAACACAGGCTCACATGTTTAACCCGTTAGTGACCGCCCCATAGTGTTTTTATGTCAGTCACTAACAGGCTTTATTCCGATGCAATAGCCTTTTTACGTTGCTGCATCGGAATAAGTAAACAGAGCAGGGAGCTGTCAAATCTCTCCGCTCTCAGCTGCCAGAGGTAGCTGGGGGCATCCCTGCTCGACCCGATGAGATCGATATTAGTATCGATCTCACCCATTTAACCCTTCAGATGCGGCGCTCAATAGCGTGCACCGCATCGGAGTGGTTTTGGAGAGAGGGAGGGAGCTCCCTCTCATCCCACTGACACCCAGCGATAAAATCGCCGAGTGTCTGTGTCTCCGATGGCAGTTGGATGGCAGTTGGGGGCCTAATAAAGGCCCCCAGGTCTGCCTGTAATGAATGCCTGCTAGATCATGCCTCTGGCATGACCTAGCAGATGCCTGTCCGTTTTACACGGACAGGCATAATACACTGCAATACAGAAGTATTGCAGTGTATTATAAATCCGATCGGATAATCGCATAGTGAAGTCTCCTAGAGGGGCTAGTAAAAAAGTGAAAAAAAAAAAAAAAAAAAAAAAAAAACGACTTTCCCCCCTTACAAACTGCTTTATTATTAACAAACAAAATAAAGTAAAAATGTTACAGATGTTTGGTATTGCCACGTCCGTAACGACCCCAACTATAAACTTATTACATAATTTAACCCGCAAGGTGAATGACGTAAAAAATAAAATTAAAAAACATGCAAAAATTGCGGTTTCTTTGAATCCAGCCTTAAAAAAAAATGTGATAAAAAGTGATCAAAAAGTCGCATCTACTCCAAAATGGTACCGATAAAAACTACAAGTCGTCCCGCAAAAAAAAGCCCTCATACAACCGCATCGGCGAAAAAATAAAAAAGTTATGGCTCTTCAAATATGGAGACACAAAAACTAATTATTTTGAAAAAAAAGTGTTTTCACTGTGTAAAAGTAGTAAACCATTCAAAATCAATATAAATTTGGTATTGTTGCAATCGCAACAACCCTCTGAATAAAGTTATTGTGTTATTTATACCACACGGTAAACGGCGTAAATTTAGGACGCAAAAAAGTGGCAAAACAGTTTTTTTTCTATTCCCCCCCAAAAAAAAGTTAATAAAAGTTAATCAATAAATAATATGTACCCCAAAATGGTGCTATTAAAAATTACAACTTGTCCCGCAAAAAACAAGACCTTATACAGCTATGTCGACACAAAAATAAAAAGTGTATAGCTCTTTGAATGAGAAGATGGAAAAACGTAAAAAATGGCTTGGTCATGAAGGTCTAAAAATAGGCTGGTCATTAAGGGGTTAAAACAGGCCAAAGGGCGTTCAAGAGATCTGTTCTCTCATCATTATTGATCAAAAATGGGGATAAATTCCTGCACATGGGAAAATAAAAACTGTTGGAATCCATCCTATATTTGATAAATAATGATGGACAGGAGAATGGATCTTCCAAACAAAATTAAAAAAGTTCAAGAGGCATAAATTATAAAAGAATAAATAAATATAAATAAATATGTAGAATCAAAACAAATGCAAGGGGGAAGCTAAGGAGCTCTCCAAACTAACTTACAAGAG
This sequence comes from Rhinoderma darwinii, assembly GCF_050947455.1. NCBI lineage: Eukaryota > Metazoa > Chordata > Amphibia > Anura > Rhinodermatidae > Rhinoderma > Rhinoderma darwinii. The sequence goes on along the minus strand of NC_134687.1, from coordinate 523,920,487 downwards.
AAGGCTGATAGGTTAGCGATTAATTGCACACAATCTGCCGCACTGTAAGCACCTACAGCCGGTGGGCACTGATCTTACAACACAAGGCTGTGGCGCAACATGTAAATAGAGCTGTCAATCAAACTGTAATCCTTCCCACATACGGCTGCTCCGCTTCTTAACACTGGGCCCAACTCAGTAAATATAATTTTGCTGGGCCGCACTTTTTACATTTTGTGTCTCCCTTATTTCCTCATAGATAGTAAGCTCTTGCGAGCAGGGTCCTCACTACTCGTTTGACTTGCTAATTATTTTTGTCACTATGTAATATCTGATATTATCTGTAAATATTCCCTCTGAATTATAAAGTGCTGTTGAATATGTTGGTGCTATATAAAGTATGCCATAATACAACATTATTTACGCATCTGATCTCCTTCATAAACCCGGATCGGTGGACTTCGTTTAAGTTGTAAACTACAAATTCACGACAAGCTTTTGAAGACTCACATAGTTAAAGGTTTTTTCAATCACATTGATTTATTGGCTGCAAATGGCTCTTGCTAACCCCAAAACTACTGTTTAATTCATTACCAACTGTAGTCAGTCCATTACATTACATACATTACATTCCAATAAAATAAAAATCTTTTGTTCAAAATGACTGTAAATTTATTGTAATACAATTTATAAATCATCATTTAGTTTAAATGATTTTTATTGTTTTTGAGGGACAATTTCACACATAAATGTAGGAACCTAATTGAAATAAATTAGGCAAGAAACTCTAGAATGTCTGAAATGCTAAATAAAGCTGTTGCATATTAAGCATGCATGCAGGAGAACTTATTGTGTGAGCAAGACAAAGTGCTAGAGTTCGTGTCAAAAATCAAAATGCGTAACCGCAACCATAGCCACACATCGGCAGGCAGCATTAACCCCTTAATACCACATATATTTTTCCACTTAATATCCAAATACTGTTTAGTGACTTTCCCTTTGTACTGTACTCGATAAATAGCTCTAACTTTTCTTTATTTTATTATGCTATTAAAGTGATTGTTTTTCATTACAGAAGATTTTTCTTTTTTTACCTAGAAATAAAATCTAAAATAGGATTTATATGTGTGTCTGATACAGTGTACAATTTTATATATAAAACGACCAGGGAAAGTAGGGTAAAAAAATTTACATGCACCACCAACATTGTATCAATAATACAATTTTGGAGGTGCATGTCAAATTGTTTTGCCCTACTTTCTCTGATGGTTTGTTCTAGGGCATAGACTTTGCACTCCATAGATAGGCGGTGTGCCTACCCATTCTTGGTTTTACATACAATTTTATATATAGCATGAACAAGTAAAGGGAATTCAGTTAGGACATGGTTATTAGGGGTCTTCACACAGTTTATTAGTTTTATTATTATTATTTATTTCAGCAATTTGTATACATTTGTTAAAATTAAGCAGCCTCGGGTCGTGGCCTGGACTCCGGCGGGAGAGGACAAGTTGCAGGAGAGCTCCACTGTAAAGGCCTGTCATCCTCCTCCATCCTCTCCCCTGCGGCAATTTTGAGCAGCATCGGCTGTTCCACTACGTTCCCGCCACAGGGGGGGGGACGTTTTGAGCTCTTTCTGGCCCGAATATTTAAAATGGGAGTTTCGAGCCTTGTACAGAAGTCGGATCCCAGGCCTAAATTTGTGGCGGCTACTTCTGGCCGGATCGGAACAGTGAAATACACTGCAGCGGAGGCCTATGATAGTGGCCCACAAGTGCCTGTCCTTGTGGCAGGAGGAGGCCAGGGCCAAGTGACTGGCTGTTGGTGACATTGTGGGTACACTACAACCCCCCTGCTGTCCCTACTTATATGGCGCAGATGTGATCCGGATATAATGTGACGCATGGAGGATCTCCCCCCTGCCCTACGCCAATATTTCTCTGACGTATGCTTCGCTGTGCACTCAGGGCCAGATTAGGGGTGTCTTGGATATGTAGCAGTTCATTTATATGGGGGCCCCCTACTAACTTGGGGACCTTCACCAACTCCAGACAAAAATAATAACGTTACTTTCCCATTTTAAGCTATATGTTTGACAATATATACTGCAGCTTAAAACACATATCTCTTATCTTACACCAGAATGTTGCACTATAAAAACACCATTAACTACCTGGCTCCTACCTGCTACACTTTGCTTCTTCCTTCAGCACAATATCACTGTTACCAGGCAGGGACATATTTACATCTCTGGCTGGGTTCACACTTGTGTCAGCTGATTCCGTTGTTCTGCTCCATCAGAGAAGCAGAACAAGGAAATACCGGAAGCAACGGTTCCATTGCACCACGGACACCACCGGCGGCCGACGGAACCCGTTGACTGTAATGGTTTCCATCGGCTTTCTGTAGAGGTGTCAGTGGTTTTACCGGAAACAATAGCGCAGCATGCTGTGTTATTGTTTTCAGTAATCACTGGCAGATCTGCAACAGAAGCTCCTAACAGCCTCCAATGCATATGTGAACAGAGCCTAATGCTGTCAAAAGTATTATGACTGAATACATATGCATGTACTCAATTTGCTCAACTTTTTATTACATTACATAGAAATAATAATCCCATACAATACCAACATAATAAACAAACATATTAATAACTTTCAATGTGCAAATAATACCTATACAATGCCTAAAAATAGTGTAGTACAGCATCTATATAACACTGTCTAAAAGCAAGTGATGCTGAACTAATACCTACAGTACTCAAATGATACCCCCATACAAAGTCCAAATAATATCACCAACCCATGTGTAATTAATACCCCATACAGACTCCAAATAATATCACCAACGCATGTGTAATTAATACCCCCATACAGAGTCCAAATAAGATCACCATGCCATATGTAAATAATACCCCCATACAGAGTATAAATAATATCACATGCCATATGTAAATAATACCCCCATACAGTGCTCCTAACAGAACATAAAATACACTAAGGACTTCTTTTAATTACACGCACAGGACAGCACGGTACTATACTCTCTCTCTCTCTTAGGACCCATCCACGGGTACTGCTATCTCCTGATGTAGTCCTGCACCTGACTTTTTTTAATTATTGCTTTAAAAAACGTACAAATATAAAGTATAAATATAAACCATACTCCACCCCATTGACCTGTGACCCACCCACAGCGACAGAGAAGTGTTTATCCATAAACCCACATATGAAAATGTTTCTCCTCCAACCCCCTCAATCTATAAATATTTTCCTCATATAATACAATCTCATTTATCGGCGGTCTTCATTTATAGACAGATGGACCTCTGACTCCACCCAACATCATATGACTGTTTTTCACACTATTGTATTGTTGCTCAGCCTAAGTGCTGTATACTTTATAGCAAAAACAGCTTGATAACCCATCAGAGATATGCAGGACAGCCTTTCCCAAAACTTTTAATTTGGGGTGGTTTTCCGGATTTCTTATTAGGGTATGTTCAGATTTATCGCATTTGTTACGGAATTCTGTTGTGTCCAGGTAGTGGCAAATTTTCGATCTTCGCAAATGGTGATCTGTGTAGAACCATGTGACATAATACAGACCCTAAACTGCACTCACAGACAGAATTCATAACTATCACATTCAGTGGCTAACAGGTGACTTTTTTCGGAGGCGTTCCCATGACTTTTCTTCTTAATCCCGTCCAGGCCGCTGTGACCCTTTCTCCTGATGACTGCAGAGTTTGCTACCGAGACATCTTTGACCCAACACTTCTGCAAAATTAATTCAGACCCCTGATCATATTTCTAAATTAAAATCAGACCCCAAGACTGGACCACTAATTTAATCCCAGACTAGACTTAAAGATGACCTGTCACCATGTTCTAGCATCCAACTCACATATATTGCCTTTAGCCCACTCCCTCCCAGTTTCCAACGCTGTTTTTCTTTTTGTTATGCTCCTCTTTATGCTCCGTACTTTAGGCGCCCAATATGGTAATTCACTTTAGTTAGCCAACAAGGCGTGAACTACAGTGAATCTCCCTGGCTGGAGCCATCTTTACAGCCTCTGACTCCAATCAGCGTGAAGTTGCTTATGACAAGCCTTGTCCAGTGACACCACGGGGGAGAAGTTTTCTAATCAAACATATTTGTTCTAAGCTGACTCGCACTGGAAACAGGGAGGAAGCAGGGTAAAGGTAATACATGTAAATGGGATGTTAGGACCTGGTGACAGGTCCTCCTTAAAAAATGAATTCTGTCCCCTAAATAAATTCAGAACCGCAAAAAGACACCTAAATATTAGATCCTCAGATTAGACCCCCCTATTTACCACTCACATGTCTCACACACAGACGGTACATACACTTCACCACATAAGCACTAGATACACACACACACACTAATTACAACATATCACTAAACAAATATACCACTGCTCCCCATATATCCCCCTCCTCACACACTGCTCCCCATGTATCCCCCTCCTCACATACACTGCTTGCATGTATCCCCCCTCATCACACACTGCTCCCCATGTACCCCCTCATCACATACACTGCTCCACATGTACCCCCCTCCTCACATACACTGCTCCACATGTACCCCCCTCCTCACATACACTGCTCCCATGTACCCCCCTCCTCACATACACTGCTCCCATGTACCCCCCTCCTCACATACACTGCTCCCATGTACCCCCCTCCTCACATACACTGCTCCCATGTACCCCCCTCCTCACATACACTGCTCCCATGTACCCCCCTCCTCACATACACTGCTCCCATGTACCCCCCTCCTCACATAGACTGCTCCCATGTACCCCCCTCCTCACATACACTGCTCCCATGTACCCCCCTCCTCACACACACTGCTCCCATGTACCCCCCTCCTCACATACATTGCTCCCATGTAACCCCCTCCTCACACACACTGCTCTAACTCCTTTTCAGAAAATTAAAAGAGAAAAGCACGGCGCCACATAGTGTGAGTAAGCCCAGGAAATGACAAACTATGTTTGACAGATGGAGGCTTACCACAGGTGGAACGGTCAATAGCGTGTAGTAGGTAGATAAGTATTAGGTGAGTGCTGCTGCCGAGATCCCAGCCGGTCAGCCTTGGAGGACCACCGCAATGGATACTGTGTAAATTCTTTGGAAAATACGGGGTCCCGTTTTTTCCAAAGAATTTACACACTAACTCCTTTTCAGACCACTTATTACCTTCCACCTTCTTCTGCAGAATCCTTGTATCTATTCTCCCTGAATAGAAATGCATTAGGAGTAAGACCCTCCCCTTTCTGAGGTCACCTGACCTCCAATCTACCTTCTATCACTTTATCCTCCTCCTCAGTGGTTTAGGACATTTGTCATGTGACTATGATGTCACCAAAGATCCTACTCCTCTGTTGCTGTTTTGGCATTATTTGCGCAAAATCACGTAAAAAACGCAGCGCTTTTTTTTTTGTAAATGCGTAGAACGGTTTTAGAGACAGTGCAGTTATGCACAAATCATGCTAAATTTGCAGCAATCTTGAAGTATAGATGCAAAAATATAAAAAAAATATGATTGGGGCCCCCCTGAGCCAATCAGAGACTGGGGACTGGATTAGGTGACCAGGAGCACCAATGACAATCCGGCCCTGTGGGCACTAGTTTAAATTATCTCTCTGTTCTTACATAATCCTGCAAATTGGGTTAATCCCATAATGGTGACCCAAACAATTTAAAATTACGGACCAATTGGATAAATCCACTGGTCCTACATCTGGGACCCGTACATAGCGGCCTTCTGAGGCCTCCACCACTCCTTCCACACCTGTTGACTCCCCTCCTGAACCATCCACGTTGGACGTGTTAAAGGCGATTACGGAATCTCGTACTGTTCTAACTGAGAAAATTAATGCCCTTCAAATGGACTTTGGTCTTCTCACGGCTGATGTACACACGTCACGTGAAAGGACCACCGAGTCTGAGAGGCGTATTTCTGACTTATAGGATGTCGAGACTCCCCTGAGATCAAGGTCAGACATTTTAGAAACGCAAGAGTCCACTTTGGCGGGCTAAGCTTGACGAAATGGAGAACCGTTTGCGTAGATGTTACATCCGCTGCATCGGCCTGCCTGAAGGAGTGAAGAAGCCAGACCCTGCTGCATTCTCGGAAAATTGGCTCAAATCAACATTTGGGGATGCTGCCTTTTAACCTATGTTCTGTGTGGAGCACCCGGATCAGATCCTGACTAGAGCCCCTACAACTGGGGAGCCGCTACGTACTTTCATTGCCAAGTTTCTGAATTTCAAAGACAGAGACAAATTGCTAGAACTTGAGAGGAAACAGGGGCTTTGAAACATACCAACCAAGATGTGAGAGTCTTTCCCTATTCGGTGGAGGTACAAAAACAGAGGCAACGGTTTACAGAGGCCAAGAAATTTTTGAGGGAGAAACAAATAGTCCATTCTATGGTTTACCCCACAAAACTCAGATTGGTGCACAATGGCTCAGCAATATTCCTGAACAAACCGGAACAGGTCTTTGCCTGGTTGGAATGTCACGGCCACGGATTTCTCTACTCATGTGGTATCTCATCTCCATATGCTGTAATGAAATATAACTGAGTGAAATTACTTCATATCGTGGAACGTGTTCCTAACTTTGCTCTTCTGTAAAGTCTTGGATTTTCCTCGCTGATGTCTTAAGCTGTGATGGGTGTCGGGAAATATACCAGGACTTGGATATATTGCCTCAAAACTCCTGTCTTTCATTTTGCAGCTCTAATGAACCTATTCGTTCTAATTGAGTATCCTTACCACACTCCAGGGGAAGAGGGTTGCCTCCTTTCACTAAACATTTAAGTGTACCCTGTAGTTCTGTTTCTTGCTACATGCTGTAATTGAGATTGAAACCGAGTTCGGGTGGATGGGTACGGTGTGGTTGGATTGGTTTAATGGTTTCTGCCTTTCATACTTGCCTGATTGCTTATATATGACTTGTCTGACCATGTGGACTGGTGTTTTGATCTCTGGGTGTGCTGGAGTTACTAATTTCCAAAGGGGGCATAGCTTATGTGTTCCACCCCTGTATGTTGAAGTACTCCGGGTCTGTATTGTATTTAATATCACTCATGGAGATAACACACCATCTTAAAATTATGTCCTGGAATGTAAGAGGACTTATTGACAAATTTAAAAGGTCCTCAGTTTTTACGTACAATCTGCAAATTATACTTTTACAAGAGACTCAATTACTCGGTTACAAATCGCGAGCTCTTGCACGACCGTGGGTCAGGCGTGATTATCATGCCGCTTATTCCAGTTACTCCTGTGTGGTCTCATTGTTGGTCCACAAATCTTTACAATGTGAGGTTACATCTATTAAGACAGATCCTAGTGGGAGATCCATTGTGATGCTATGTCAGATCCATTTTACATTCTTTATAATTGTTAAGGTCTATAATCCCCCTCCGGCTGCTGTCCAATTACTCACGGACATAATGCTGCTGGTAACGGAGTTTGGCCCTGTTCCTCTGGGATTTCAATCTATTGTTGTGCTCTAAAATAGATAAATTGGGGGAGTCCGGGGGGGGGGGGGTAGTTCCCTTTTGGCTAATTGGGATACCACTTATCACTTGCGGGAAATTTGGCGGACTTGTTGCCCTCATTTCTTGGCTTATTCATGCCACTCACCCACCTATAGGTCCTTTTCCCAAATAAAACTGGCATTTGGAAATGATGCTTCTTTAGTATATGTGGTAGATGCACAATACCTACCTCAGGGAATATCAGACCACTCTCCCCTCATAATAACTCTGGGGTTCCCTGAAGTTGCTAAACGGAAAATATGGCGATTGAGTCCACTATGGCTCTCCAGCACTGAGGTTGAGACTACATTAGAAAATTTTTTTACAGGTTTTTGCTGCAGAATTGCTGCTGTTTTGTTGCAGATCTTCCCCATTGATAGGAAGGTAAAACCCACAACAAGTTGCAGATGTTTCAGATTTTTGTGGCGGAAATGCTGCGATTCCACCGGAAAAATAAATAAAAAATTGGGGGTTTTAAAATAATAAAAAAGGTTAATACGGTGACGGTTTTCTCTGTTCTCCGTCCAGGTCGGCCTCCTGGGATGATGTTTTATCCCATGTGACTGCGGTAGCCAATCACAGGCTGTAGCAGTCACATGGGCTGCAGCGTCATTTCAGGAGGCTGGACTGCACGGTGAACACAGGGACGCGTCGCAATGACAATGTGCATGGGGGTTTAATATTAACCTTTTGTGGTTTTACTGCCTCCACAGCGGAGATTCCGGCAGGAAATCTGGACCACAATCTGCTTTTTTTGGGCAGAATTCCCTGCGGGTTCCAGGACGGGTACGCTGTGTACTTTTATAGAACGCATCCGCCCTGTGTGTCCTTACCCTAAGGCCTTATTCACACGAACGTGTTAAACGTACGTGTGACGGCCGTTGAAACAACGGCCGTCACATAGACCTATATAATTCAATGTGGCCGTTCACACGGCCGTTGTTTCAACGCACCGTGTAAAGGGTTCCAGAGAAAATAGGACATGTCCTATTTTTTCACGCTTCACGCATCCCTCCATAGACTCTGGGGGATGCGTGATATCGCATTCCGCAGCGCAGAGCAGAGCACGGATGCACCTCGGACATGAAAAAGTGCTGTCATTCACAACCGAGATGCGCAACACTGGTGTGAATCCGGCCTAAAAGAGTTATCCGATGATGCCCCATAAATAAGTACCTGCAAGCTGTATTTTAAAATAATTACTCTTTTTACCATATAAATTATATTTTGTTTGCGTTTACCCTTCCTCTTCCATCTTGTGCGGCACATTTTCAAACACTATGTCCTTTGTTTCTCAGTAGCACTGTTTTTACTTAGCTCCAGGATCAACAGAATGCTAGATCTACAGTAAAGACTGACACACGCAGTAGAAGGAAGCTGGGGATATATAATAAAGATATTAGCGAATTTGGCCTGATAAACCATCTGAGCATAGGGCAGTGCGGCGACAAGGAATATTTTAGACAAAGTACCTCTAAATTTGAAGTATATTTTAAGCTTCCTCGGCCTAGTAGATCTTCACCTTCAAATCCAAAAAGAAAAATCCAAAAGTAGTAATTTGTAGGGCACTGGGCGGATATTGGGCTGCACTAAACTGTATAGTCCAGTAAACTAATGTCTTATGGTCTGTAAAAACAAAAGATGGTGGATGCAAACGGTCTTCTTTGTCCTAGGTTCCAAAGCAACTGCTTATACCTTCTGAAAATTACATCTACCACAAATCATTACACCAAATTCACCTATAGTATAAAGGCCCTATCACACGAGCCAATGATTGGGCAATGATCATTGCCCTGTGTAATAAGGGCAATTATCAGCCGATGAGCGAGCAAACGCTCGTTCATCGACTGATCTGCTGTCTTATGCAGAATTAAAAATCATCATTGTCGGCAGCAGATCCCTCTGTGTAATCAGGAAGACGTGCTGCCAACATGATGACAATGTTTAGGGACGAGCAATCATAGTAACGAGCGCTCGACCCTATACATATCCAATCATTGCTCCGTGTGATAGGAGAAAACGAGCGCCCATTAACGAGCTGTCTCATTGATCAGCGCTCATTTACACGGACCGTGCCGTGCCATGTCATAGTACCTTAACTGTACTCTACAGATAACAAAAAAAAGGCTAAAACAATATATAATTACCACATGAAGAACATTAAATTCGAGAACTACGGCAAACACGGAACACATGATACTCAGGATCAGCATGAAAGGAGTGTCTACTGTATACTGTATGCGTGACAGAACTCTGTAATTACTTCAAGAAAGAGAGATTCTCACATAGAATACATGTTATCAGAGTCACTAATCAATCTGATCAATGAAAGCATAGCCAAGCTGAAAAACACAATCTCATTGCATGGCAAATAGCTTCTCTGCTCATGACGGGACACTGTTTAATTATCCGACATGTCAAGGGGCCAAACTACAGCACAGATTCAGGAGTGGTGAATCTATTCAACGCAGTGATAAAAAATAAAATCTTCAAAGTGCGTTTTATCTCGGCATATACTTTTGTACAATTTTAACAAATTCACAAATAATATTTTTTTTTAACATCTGTTAAACAGTTTATTAGAAGTCAATTGCTAGGAATGACAGAAGTTTAGATGATTGCGACATTCTTTACAGAAAATTAGTCACAAGTTAAATGGGTTAGCCCATGAAAACCATTTTACAAGGATATATGTCTGACCGCTGGGACCCCCAGGGATCACGAGAAAGAGGGTCCTGTTTCCCCTGTTTGAATGGAGCAGTGGTCACGCGTGCGCACTACTGCTCTATTCATTCTCTATGGAAGTGTTTCCCAAACCGTGGGTCATGACCCGCCTAGTGGGGTCACGTGAAGACTTCCTGGGGGGGTTGCCAGCCATTTACCGATGTCCCGGTTTCAACTGTATCCGCGCCCTCTGGATGCAGATAAAGTTGAATCCAATGCTGGAGCAGGGCGGCTCTTGCTTAATCATTCACTATGTAATGCTGGCCGTGATTGGCTCAGCGCGGATAGTGACGTCACCGCGCCTGTTTGTGTCGAGCCACACACTGCACAGACCAGAGGAGCAGAAAGATCTCCAACACTCGCCATGGGAACAGATACTGGTGGGTTGGAATGTGGGTCCGCTATGGGCAATATGCTGTATGGGGAATTTATACTGTGTGGTGGTAACTATGGGGGCACTATACTGTGTGGGGCAGCTATGGCAGCATTATACTGTGTGGGGCGCACTAAGGGATCTTTAACACGGTGTGGGGCAGCTACGGGTGCATTATTCTGTGTGGGGGCAGCTTTAGGGGCATTACCCTGTGTGGCGGAAGCTAGAGGGGCATTATACTGTGTGGGGGCAGCTAGAGGGGCATTATACTGTGTGTGGGGCAGCTATGGGGGCATTACACAGTGTGGGGCAGCTATGGGGGCATTACACAATGTGGGGCAGCTATGGGGGCATTACACAGTGTGGGGCAGCTATGGGGGCATTACACATTGTGGGGCAGCTATGGGCGCATTATACGGTTTGGGGACAGCCTAGGGTGGCATTATCCTGTGTGGGGGCAGCTATAAGGGCATGATACTATGTTTGGGCCACTAAGGGGTCATTATAATGTGTGGGGGCCCCACTCTGATGTGTTGCTGTACTTAATTCCTAGCTACACCTCTGATGGACGGGTTGGGTCGCATGACTCACCATCAGCGGCCATAGTCAGGCCTCAGCGACGCAGAAATATACCTTGAGCCTGCCCCCTCCCCGACCGCGCAATTATTGTTGTTTTGATGATGCAGGGACATATTTGTCGAATGCCATCTAGCTACTAATAATGTTGACATACGTCAGACGAAATGGGGCTAAGTGCGGTAGTGGGGGGTCCCAAACAAAGTCTCAGCCAAAAGTAGGTCCTGGCCACAGAAAGTTTGGGAAACACTGCTCTATGGGAGTGACGGAAATAGCAGAATACAGCACTCTGCTATCTCAGTCAGTCCCATAAAGAATGAATAAAGTGGTAGTGTGCACAGGAGACCACCGCATTATTCAAACGGATGACACATCACCGTCGTCCTCGTGATATCTGGGGGTCCCAGTGGTCGGACCCGCAGCAATTAAGCATTTATCAACTATCCTTTAAAGGGAACCTGTCACCAGCATTTCACCTATTAAACCAGCAATACCTGGTGGTAGTGGGTGAAAAATCATTTCTATATAACCTATAATTGTCTTCTTAGTCGGCTCTATAGCTTTAGTATTCGGTTTATTGTGTTCCTGTGCTGTATGCTAATGATCATAAAAGAGTTAAATCTTCATTTCAAAAGTCATATCTTCATTCTTCAAGTCTTTCCGAGTATACCCCGCCTCCTTACTTCTGATTGACAGCTCCACGCCTTCCCCCAGCACACAAAATCCCGCGCTTGTGCATTGATGTCCTCTTCTGGTGTGTGCGTACAACGGGACACTATTATTATGATAAAAGGCGCAAAATGTTTGCAGACCGTTATTTACAGTCGGAGGAGGAGTTTGGGAGAGGGGATAACGGTAACGAACTTTTGATAGCAGCGGCCAGTGAGGGATAAGTAAAGTTCAATAGGTGAAATTTTGGTGACAGGTTCCCTTTAAAGTGATTTCCCAATAATAAAAAATTGATGGGCTATCCTCAGTATAGGCCATCGATATCTGATCAGTGAGGGTCCTACTCCAGGCACCCTCGCTGATCAGCTGTATCGAAGGGGTCACGAGCGCTGCTTCCCCTTTATTACTTATTTGCTTGTACTGTGAATCGCCAGCACACTTGTAGCAGCAGTTCACAGTATTACAGCCTTCTCCCATTCAACTGAAAAGTGTGTCGGCGATTCACAGTACAAGCAATGACAGTAATGAAGAGGAAGCAGCCCTCAATTGCCGACAGGCCCGACCCCCTCCACTGCTAATAGTTGCTGATGACATCAGCGCTGCTAGACACAGCGGATAGCAGTGGAGGGGTGCGTTGTGTCTCAGACTTCCAGAGAAACTCTTCACAGCGGTCTAAGACTGAACAGAAAACGGGGGATCAGAACACGGGAACGCAGGCGGGGCCATTCAAGAGAGGGGCAGAAGGTACATTGACTATACATTTCTAATGTATAGTCACATTTTTTGGGGGACTGGTGGGTCTCTATGATGTCACTGTTAACTTCTTTCCCTACTTAGACCACTGGGGAAGTCACCATTAGGCTCTTCAAGCTGGCTTTTTCCTGGCAGGTTTTGAGGCAAAAAAACGCTGCAGTTAAATGTTAGCTGAAAGTCAATGCTGAAATCTTGAACGCACTATAAACATTGCAGTATTTTCGTGGCTTTTTTTTTTTTTTTGGGCTCCGGTTTTTTGGCTTTGTGGTGCTTTTTCAAAATCACAGCAAGGGTTGGTTTCGTGTATTTTTAAACAGTTAGATGTTTTTTTTTTCCAATAGACCTCACTCACACTTTTTTTTTTGAAGAATAAATCTTTGCATTACTTGATTCTTTCAATCTCGTGATTTGCAATGTGGAAAAACACCACATAAAAAACAAAAAGGTAGTAAAACGCACTATTTGGGGAAAAAAAGGCATAAAAAAGGCCATAAAAATTGCATGTACCATTTTACTGAAAAAGTTAAATTGGCCAAAAAAAGCCACACAAAAAGTGTGAGTGAAGAAAGTCTTAGGCAGAGTTCCCACACAGATTCCGCAACGGAATTCTGCAGCCTTTACAGTAGCAGCAAAGTGGATGAGATTTTGGAAATTTCATGTCAACGCTGCAGAAAAAAAACGCAGTGAAAACTTTAATTAATTAACCAGGGGTGCGGAATTTAAATCCGCAACATCTCAATTTATGCTGCGTTTTTGATGCTTTTCTGTTGCTGGTTTTCCCCATTGATTTCAAAACCAGATAGCCAAGTGTTGCAACTTCTGCGGTGGAATCGCATCGATCCCTCGCAAAAATCGCAACTCAGGAAAAAAACTAAATGATACTTACCCAGAATTCTCTCCTCCATCCTGCAGTCCGGCCTCCTGGGATGACAAATTATACCATGTGACCGCTGCAGCCAATCACATGCTGTAGCAGTCAAAAGGGCTGCAGCGTCATCCAGGGAGGTTGGACCGGGTAGCAAATGAGGGACTCGCCAATATGATAACGGCTTGGGTAAGTTTAAACACACAATGTGGTGCGGTTTTTCAGACTGAATGTTCGGCGGGTTCCAGGTTGGACACGCTGCGTAGTTTTACGTAGAATACCCGACGCGTGGGAACCCGGCCTTAGTGTGCAATCACACTTGGCGTATTTGCCTTATATTTCTGCAGCATAATAATAAGCTGAGGAAAACTTGACAATGTAATCCAATGGTAAAAATAATCCACAATTTGCGTTGCAAAATATATTTCCCATTGTATTATATTGTAAAAACTTTTTGCATTCTATTCTTACTCTGAATAAATACGAGGCTGCACTCTAAATCTGCTTCAAACAAGTTTATAACCTGCCTTGTGGTACCGCCTAAACCACCCTCCCCTGCAGCATACTTATACCCTCACAACATTTACCCATTGCTAGTTGTACATTGTAAGATTGTATAGGCAGGGCTCTCTGTCCTAATATCACTAGTCTACAGCATATTTCAATTTTTTTTCTTATACTATTTTCATACTTCAATGTTTTTATTTACGGGGCTTAAGAGAAAGATCGTGCTACATAAATCAATAATGATGCCACTGTCACACTTGGAATAGTATTGAAGATTTAAAAAAAAAAAAAAAAAAAAAGATTCATTTTTACTTACCTGCAGATTGTGCAATTTTCACAGCCCACCAGATAAACCTGGACTACACCCTGGAATATCAGAAGAAAGCTGCGGTATAAGGGGGATATTATTTGGAAACAGTTGGTGAGATTTGAACTTCTCTCTCACACCGCAGTCCAAATAATTCAACATTACAAGAGATACAGTATTCCTTATACATGAGGAATCCCAGCATACAAATCTCATTCTAAAAATAAAAAAAACACGAAAAAAATAACTGAAAAATAGACGAATGTAATCAATTATAATAGTTAAAAAGTAAATATAAACAAGAGATAATATATATATATATATATATATACACACATATAAAATCCAAACGAGATGTCAGCCGCACAGCCTTATTAATCCTATGTGGGTGCCAGCCTGCCCAGGTCAGGGCTAACAGACCTGCTGTAGTAAGGTCCAAAAATCAGGCAGCACTCCAAGGTATAAGCAAGGTAGAAAAAGGTGCTTTATTGGACCAATAAAGCACCTTTTTCTACCTTGGAGTGTTGCCTGACTTTTGGACCTTTTATATATATATATATATATATATATATATATATATATATATATATATATATATATATATATATATATATATATATATAGTGGGAGGGTTTGTTTGGGTGTAAACAATGGTGGATCAATATGAAAGAATGAACAGTGGAATTAACCACTGGGGGTTGCGTTCTCTTGAATATCGTAATTAAATGGTTATGTTCTGCAATTAAAATCTGTTCACGCTGAGCACCGTTAAGCTGCGGCAATGGCGATCAACATTTTAGAAGGCATAAAAAGCGAGTCTTACTACCCAGATAAACCTATTTTCTTCTAGAAGAGAATACATTTAGCTAAGCGCATATCTTCATATTAGTATGGAATATGAGCAGCCAATCTTGAGGGATCTCTTACTCAAACCGACCTGGCTGTACTTCAATCGTAAAA
Source organism: Rhinoderma darwinii (assembly GCF_050947455.1). Classification (NCBI taxonomy): domain Eukaryota; kingdom Metazoa; phylum Chordata; class Amphibia; order Anura; family Rhinodermatidae; genus Rhinoderma; species Rhinoderma darwinii. The sequence goes on along the minus strand of NC_134687.1, from coordinate 523,905,192 downwards.
TAATGTTTTTACAAGAGAGGCAGAGGAGTGAAATAAATGAAAAGTGAAAGGGTTAACGCCATATTCACTTTAGTTTGTCACCTTATTATAACTTGCCCTGAGGCAAGACGCATTCTAAAGAATAAAATTCTGATGCCTGTCACCTAAGCTAGTAAAATTTCAAATGCAATAAGAATCTACAAAGCGGAGCTGAAAATGATGTGAAGATCTGTTGCATCGTTTTATTTCTGGGCATTTTTAAAATTTAATGAGATGTTGATATCTTTTACCACTCACTAAAGAAAAACAGCAGGGGCACTTTTTAGCATGCAACCGCTGCAGGTACTGACAATGAATGGGAGCACAAAGCTCAACACAGGAGGGAATCCTATGCATGCTAAACGCTGCAATTCATGTTTAGAGGGAGAGCGAGTATATGAAGTGAAGGAAAAAACTCTGTAGTATAAAGTCATCGCCAGCGCTCACACTACACCCTTCATCTGCAGTGCTTACTGTTTAACATAAGCCCCATCTAAATATTGAATCCCCAAACATCTACGCCATGCATATTTCATTGCTTTACCTCAAACACTAGAGACTTCACCAAGTGACCACACCGTAAATTGTCATATATATGTGTGTGTGTAAATATATATGTGTATGTATGTATATATATATATATATATATATATATATATATATATATATATATATAGATATATATATATATATATACATATATATATATATATATATATATATATATACATAAATAAAAGAATGTATGTCCTGGGCGTATTGATTATGTAAGTGATAATAAATTATATGTATTCCATAGCTCCTACTAATACTAGTTAGCTACGTATCTATTTATCTCCTTAACTAAATCTATCTTATCGATCTATCAATATATATATATATATATATACACACACACACATGTACCAGAGCTAAATTTGTGGTTAGAGGCAAGGGCTACAATGTGCACTACACAAAAAAGGGAGTAGACACTTTTTCCCCTATAGAGTAACATAAAAATCACTTGTTTCTGTAAAGGATCTGCCAGACACAGCTTCTGTGTCGAGGCCCGTGGTTAGTCAGTCTGCACCTGCTCCTAAGTCTGATCGAGTGACCCCTCCTTCTACCAATCAGGCTGGGAGGCTGAGGAGTGGGAGAGCCTATCACAGCCTGGCCAGACGGAGCTAGCTCCCGCCCTCTATCTATTTATACCTTCACTTCCTGCTTCCCCTTTGCTTGTTTTTCTGTCTGTTTCCTGGCTCTGCTGCTGCTGCTTGTACTTTTGTCCTCTGCTCCATATAGACCCTGGCTTACTGACTACTCTCCTGCTCTGCGTTTGGTACCTCGTACACTCCTGGTTTGACTCGGCTCGTTCAATACTCTTGTTGCTCACGGTGTTGCCGTGGGCAACTGCCCCGTTCCCCTAGCTTCTGTGTACCCTTGTCTGTTTGTCTGTCGTGCACATAGTGAGCGTAGGGACCGTCGCCCAGTTGTACGCCGTCGCCTAGGACGGGCCGTTGCAAGTAGGCAGGGACTGACTGGCGGGTAGATTAGGGCTCACCTGTCTGTCTCCCTACCCCGGCATTACAGTTTCATTTTAATTGTCCTATGCAAAAAAAGTCTTACTATAAATGCTTAACCCCACAAATTAAACAGAAGTTATGCTCAAGCTTGCAATACACCGCTTAGTATCTCGAATATAACCTCACAAACTTCCCCTACCAATAAAATATTTGCTCCCATGAGTGCTTGGTGACAGTCTCTTACTTGTGACAATACTTACTAGGTGACCTGCCTGTCCTTTACTACCCCCTACTCGCTCTCTAGACTGTATCCTTAACATTGAGTTAGATGCTATTGCTCCATATCTTTAAGTCTCTAGTCAATAGAGTGCACTATATGAAGTACGGCATACACTTTTAAACAGCATCCCACACCACAAGCAGGGCCGGCCGTAGGATAGATGGCGCCCCGTGCAAAATTATCTTTCGGCGCCCCAACCCCATCATTAAAAACAAATGCCCCATAAAAAAATTATAATGGCCCTTTAGTGCCCCCATACAGTATAATAATAACAATATTTAATAATATAATATATTACAACCCCTTCAAGGACACAGTATTTTGTCCTCGAATTGTGCCTACAGTATTATGCCCCCTGTAGTACCCCAACACAGTATAATATCCACTTAGTGGCCCCCACACAGTATAGTGCCCCCCTTCAGGAATTTTGAAGCAGATTTTGTATTGACCGCGCTGTTTGACCTTTTTTTTTTTTGCGTTTTTTTCTTAAGCTGTTTAAGCTAATGCAAAAGACGCAGGCAAAAAAGTTCTAAACGAGTGCCGCAGGTATTTTCTACCTCCTATTAATTTCAATTGGAGGTCAGAGGCGGAAACCACTTGAAGACCATCAGCCCCCCATTCACAGTAAAATGACCATCAGCCCACCACTCACATATTCCCCCTTGTAGAGAGCGCCACACAGCCCCCTTGTAGAGAGCGCCACACAGCCCCCTGGTAGGGAGGGCCACACAGCCCCCTGGTAGGGAGCGCCACACAGCCCCCTGGTAGGGAGCACCACACCGCTATGGCTGCTACAGCGGTAACAAGTGAAGAAATGCCCGGGCAGAAAGGCGACTGCTCAGTCGCCGGGCCCGGGCGCTTCTGAAACAAGCAGGGGAAGGGAGGCAGCTGGAGTGATGCGCCCTGGGCGAAGGCTCAGGTCGCACACCCCTAAAGCCGGCCCTGACCGCGAGCCTCTTATATGCGGTTTAAAAATTAGAGACAGATTTACTTTAATTTAAAATATAAAATCTATACATACATACATACAATGAAACCTACCCAGATGACACTCCTTTGACAAGACTTCTCCCCCTCATTCTGACCGATTTGTTTCTGTGACAAAGTGTCCTCCCCCTTATACTTTATTAATGGTGGTCCCATATAAGCGGACTAGACCCTTTTCTGACGGACTGCATTTTAGAGCTAATTTTTAATTGGCAACCCCTTTGAAAAGACAACACATTGGACAGAATGAACATGCGCAAGGGACATCAGTTGAAAGAAGCTACCAGCATCTCCGGCTTCATTAGAGCAGGAGGAGGTGCATTTCCAGCACCACCGAGCATCATTGGAGAGGGGCGTGGCAAGCACATGGAATGGAGGAATAGTAGAAAATCTTGCAGCCTACCAAGCTGCAGCATACATTTTTGGCCACGTCACTGCGAGACTGCCATCGCCACTGCCGGGACCACCATACGTCCTCCTCCTTGCCCAGGCTCACCTCCAATAGACTTGATACAGTACAGACAGAGGATGAGAGGAAGTAGTCATGCTGAGGGCCAGGAATGAGAGAGAAAGCAATGCTGGGGACGAGAAATGAGAGGGAAAGCCATGCTGAGGGCCAGGAATGAGAGAGGAAGCAATGCTGGGGACGAGAAATGAGAGGGAGAGCCATGCTGAGGGCCAGGAATGAGAGAGGAAGCAATGCTGGGGACGAGAAATGTGAGGGAGAGCCATGCTGAGGGCCAGGAATGAGAGAGGAAGCAATGCTGGGGACGAGAAATGTGAGGGAGAGCCATGCTGAGGACCAGGAATGAGAGAGGAAGCAATGCTGGGGGCGAGAAATGAGAGGGGGAGCCAGGCTGAGGGCCAAGAATGAGAGAGTAAGCAATGCTGGGGACTAGGAATGAGAGGAGGAGCCATGGTGGTGACCAGGAATGAGAGGAGGAGCCACGGTGGGGACCAGGAATGAGAGAGGTAGCCATACAGGGGACTAGAAATGAGACAACCATGTTATATTACCTGTAGCTTCCCAGCTAGTATACAACTATACAAATAAAACTCCTATTATGAAATACAAGCCACTGAAAGTTAGTGTATACTGGAGGGCCACAGGTAGAAGACCACTGCAGTATACTGTATACAGTATTAAACTTAAAGGGGTTGTCCATTTATACAATTTTCAAATATTGATTTTTGTTTGTAATAATTCCTTACGGTCCTCAACATCTCTGCTTGTTGTCACAGTAGGAATATTCATTGTTTACTTCCAGTGGATAAAATTCTGTCCATGGTCATGTGATGGACACACAGGTGTGCAGCTCGTTACAGTTACAGTATGTGTATCAGAGTTGTGTCTTCTAATGATCCCAGCACCTGTGTGTCCATCACATGACCATGGATAGAATTTTATCCACTGGAAGTAAATAATGAATGTTCCTACTGATTAACAACAAGCAGATATAAAGGAAACCATGAGAAATTATATTGGAATACTGTATAACTTTTAATTAGACGACAATAACGCGTGTGTGTGTGTGTGTGTGTGTGTGTGTGGGCTAACCAAAGCAGGACCGAGGACATGTATTATGTGTATTAGTGCAAACATAACAATTACTGTATTAAATCAAATGCTCAAACTGATGTTCTTCAACAACTTGACAGTGTCCTAAGCGAACGTAAAATGTGTAGACAACATTATTTATAACATCTGGTGTGATTGAATTAGAAATGTTCACTATTCTTTCCCGCTGCTCGTCTAAGTTTGCGATCCTAGTCTCATAGACTTTACTTTTTAAATACCCCCAGTAAAAAAAAAAACGTCTAATGGGGTCAGATCTGGTGATCTCGGTGGCCATTCTATCGGGCCTCTTCTACAATCCATTGATCAGGAAAATTATCGTTCGCAAGATTTCGAGCTCGCAGAGAAAAAGGAGTCGGAGCTCCATCCTGCTGATACCAAACATTGCGGAAAGCTTCTCCAGCAATATTTTGAATAGCCGGTGTCACTTGGTTTCTTAGCAAATTGCAGTCATTTTCTGCATTTATGTTTCCTTCAATCAAAAACGGTCCTACAATATGATTGAGCAATATTCCGGCCCAAATGTTAATCTTCTGAGGATACTGGGTAGGACTGTCTCTCATCCAATGTGGATTTTCGTCTGCTCAATACCTCATGTTCTGTCGATTTACAGAACCGTTTAGTTTAAACGTAGCTTCATCCGAAAAAACAGGTCCAGTTGAATATCTGAAACTTGTAATCAAATCGTGTCATCATTGTATCGCAAAATATTGTATGTCAAAATCATCTTCGGTTAGCTCCTGAACTAGATGTATTTTATAAGGATGATAATGATGCCTCTTCAAAATTTGGCGGACTGATGTGGCGCTGATATGATTTTGTTGTGCTCCACTCGAGACAGATGTATGAGGATTATCATGTACAGTGAGCAGAATATCTAAAGCTTTTTCATCATTACTAGCATGTTTGGGTCTTCCGGATCTTGGTGCGTCTTTAATTGAAACGGTTATTTAAAAACGATGAACAGTTCTTTTAAGAGTTCATAACGAAAATGGATCACGGATAGGATAAGTGGCATTGAATAAAGCTGCTACTTCTCGATAGGATCTTATTTTTTCTTCGCTATACCCTCTCATCATCAATAAAGTGATCCTTTCCGTTTCGGTCAAATGCATTTTGTGATGAGACAATAGAAATGTACAAAAATGAAAATTCACAAGCGACTACCGAAATGTGTACACATGAAATCATGTTACAATCGTAGACAAGGTCCATTTTGGATCGCTGAGGCCGATTGTAATAATACGTTATTTAAAGTCGCCTTGATGTGACATTCCCAAGCTCACATGCACACGCGCCCACACTGATTTAGGATTTTACCCACGCAGCACATTTCGGGTATTGTAACACCGGCGGTAGCCGATAATGAAAATAACTTTAACGTTAAATATCTCGCCATAGTTTTCGTATTGAAAACAGCTTTCAAATGAGCCCCCACTCGACCCCCCGTGTAATTGTAAAGCTTAAAATTTGATAGAAGTAAATTGCCTCATCAGTCCTACAGTGCCTTGGATGCTTTTTCGGGCATGTGTCTGTGCATTTTGACCACATACAGCGTAAACACTGCAGAATTTCCATCCGGATTTTCCATGCGGAAACTATGCAGCATTTTCGCATGATAAATCGATATGCTGCAGATAAAAAATCCGCACTACAGGTAAATTTTTGCACGTGTTCTCTTTTTTTTTTCTGCTCCATATGGATAAGATTTGTTCAATTCTCATTCACTTTGGTGCTACTATAATACGCTGCGTAATTTAAAGAGACTCTGTCACCACATTCTAAGTGCCCTATCTCCTAGATAAAGAGATCGGCGCTATAATGTAGGTGACAGTAATGCTTTTTATTTAAATAAACAATCTATTTTTACCATTTTATTAGTTTTTAGATTTATGCTAATGAGTTGCTTAATGCCCAAGTGGGCGTATTTTCACTTTAGACCAAGTGGGCGTTGTACAGGGGAGTGTATGTCGCTGACCAATCAGCGTCATGCACTCCTCTCCATTCATTTACTCAGCGCATAGGGATCCTGTTTGATCGCTATGTGCGGTCTTATACTTACACATTAACAATACTTAAGTGTTTAGACATTCCACGGGATGTCTATTCACAATCTCTGCACTTCGTTACAGTTTCTATGATAGTTGTAGCCGAGGAAGCGTGATCTCGATGTAACCTGTCATTTACCGCGTAATCTCGCAAGATTACGCTTCCTCTGCTGTAACTACCACAGAGTAACGAAGTGCAGAGATTGTGAATAGACGTTCCGTGGAATGTCTATTCACTGTCTAAACACTTCAGTATTGTTAATGTGTTAGTATAAGACAGCACATAGTGATCTAACAGGATCGTTATGTGAAGTGTAAATGAACGGAGAGGAGTGCATGATGCTGATTGGTCAGCGTCATACACTCCTCTGTACAACGCCCACTTGGTCTAAAGTGAAAGTACGCCCACTTGGGCATTAAGCAACTCATTAGCATAAATCTAAAAATGCTAATAAAGTGGTAAAAATAGATTGTTTTTTTAAATAAAAAGCATTACTGTCACCTACATTGTAGCGCCCATCTCCTTATGTAGGAGATAGGGCACTTATAATGTGGTGACAGAGCCTCTTTAAGACCCGAGAACCGGGTGGAAATTCCGCTATGTTTACACTGTGTGTGGACGTACCCCAAATGTCAGTAAATAGAATTATCTAATTTTGCTTAATAAATTTTTGGACATTTTGAAATCTTTCTGAACTTTCAGAGCATAATTGTTGTAATTTATTAAGGTGTTGACACCACTTTAGTGGCGAAAAAGCTTTTTCTGCGACTTTTTCCATTTTTAACCTACGCCGGCCACTTTATCAAAAAGGGAATATGGCTTTAAAAGGGGGAAGGGTCACAAATGCCTTTCAGATTAACTTTCACGCCTGAGAAAGGCGTAAATTCTAGCGAAATCCACGGCTGTTCAGAGCTACCATATATGTTAAAGTCAGGCGAACAGATAGGCTAAATTATAAGACGTGTGCGCCTCTTAATAAATAACTTGCATGTTACTGCTACGGGCTTCTGACCAACACTGGCGTATGAAACACCAGTCAGTACATCTGGCTTAAACCGTTAGTAACCGCCAATACGCCTTTTCACGGCGGCCACTAATGGGCTTTATTCTGATGCATAAGCTTTTTTTACGGCGCTGCATCAGAATAAATAAACAGAGCAGGGAGCCGTTAAATCTCCCTGCTCTCAGCTGCCAGAGGTAGCTCAGGGCTGGGGGCACCCCTGCTCGAACGTGTGAGATGGATATAAGTATCGAACCCACCCGTTTAACCCCTTAGATGCGGCGCTTAATAGCGAGTGGTTTTGGAGAGAGGGAGGGAGCTCCCTCTGATCCCACCGACACCCGGTGATAAGATCACCGAGTGTCTTTATCTCCGATGGCAGCAGGGGGCTTAATAAAGGCCCCCAGGTCTGCCTGTAGTGAATGCCTGCTAGGTCATGCCGGAGGCATGTCCTAGCAGATGCCTGTTCGTTTTAAAAAGACAGGCAATAATACACTGCAATACAAAAGTATTGCAGTGTATTGTAATAGCGGTCAGATGATCGCATTTTAAAGTCCCCTAGTGGGACTAGTAAAAAAAAAGTTTAATGAAGTTAATAAAAAAAAAATGAAAACCCCACTTTTCCCCTTACAAACTGCTTTACTATTAAAAAAACTAAATAAAGTAAAAAAGTTAGGCATATTTGGTATTGCCGCGTCCGTAACGTCCCCGACTATAAAGCTATTATATTATTTAACAAGCACGGTGAACGCCGTAAAAAATTAAATAAAAACTATGGAAAAATTGCTGTTTTCTGTGAATCCTGACATAACAAAATGTGCTAAAAAGTGATCAAGAAGTCGCATCTACTCCAAAATGGTACCAAAAAAAACGACAAGTCTTCCCGCAAACAATAAGCCCTCATACAACTGCATCGGCGGAACAATAAAAAAGTTATGGCTCTTCACATATGGAGACACAAAAACAAATAATTTTAAAAAAAAAAGCGTTTTTACTGTGTAAGTAGTAAAACATACAATACCTATACAAATTTGGTATCGTTGCAATCGTAACAACCCGCTGAATAAAGTTATTGTGTTATTTATACCACACGGTAAACGGCGTATATTTAGGACGCAAGAAAGAGTGGCAAAATTGTCAGTTTTTTTTATACCCCCCCCAAAAAAAGTTAATAAAAGTTAATCAATAAATATGCACCCCAAAACGGTGCTATTAAAAAATACAACTTGTCCCGCAAAAACAAGACCTTATACAGCTATGTCGACGCAAAAATAAAAAAGTTATAGCTCTTGGAATGCGACGATGGAAAAACTTAAAAAATACCTTGGTCATTAAGGTTTAAAATAGGCTGGTCATTAAGGGGTTAATGTGTGTTCTGTTATTTTTTTTGGGTATGGGCATGGAAAAAAAAATGAAACAAAACAATAAAAAAAATACATGTGCATTTTTACATGCGCTGCAATTTTTTGTAATAGTGTTGCTAAATTATTGCATCACTGAAACCCGTGTATCTATTTTGTTTGGGTTTTTACTTGCACTCTTTAATTTCTATGTTAGTAAGTAAAGCCTGGGGGCAGTAAAATTAAACTTTGACTCTGTTCACACCGACATCTCATCGGTACTGTATTTACTGATTGTCTGGCACCTTAGGCAAGGCTCACACATTGAGTACTTTGCAGAATCTGCATAGAATTTTCACAACAAATTACAGTACAGGGAATTGTGTTTTAACAAATCTGCAGCATGCTCCATCTGTTGCGGAAATGCCGTAAATTTTCACAGCAGATTTCATTCATTGCAAGGTAATGAAACCATTTTTACCACCATTCTAAAATGTACTATAAATATTTAAAATAATCTTCGCAAATAATGAAACATTATCATTTTTGCATTCATAGTTTTTAAATAGATCACATTCCAGCCTAATAATTACTGTTTTTTTAAAACTACGCTTAATTTGACTATCCCTTTTACCATGACTGCCTGGAAAAGAACTAGAACTACAAAACATTAAAAGGAAAAACAAAAAAAGTTAACGAAAATGTGCTTGGAATTTACAGATATGGAAAAAATGTAAACTTTTTCATGAATCTTGTTTTGTTCCTGAAAATATAAGTTTATAATTTGTTTACACAGGTTCCTCTCAAATTATATAAATAACCTCGAGCTTTATCTTTTAACACATTTACTAAAGAGATAGACAGACAACTGGCGGTTTATGGCTAACAATTCCTGGTGGAATGTCAGAGACACATAAAGTGGGTGATTCATGACGGGATATTGAAGAGCAAGGGGCCCATATACTGTTCTTGTACAGGGACCCTCAGCTGTCTGTGGATGGATGAATAGATTAGACACAGATAGATAGATAGATAGATAGATAGATAGATAGATAGATAGATAGATAGATAGATAGATAGATAGATAGATAGATAGATAGATAGATAGATAGATAGATAGATAGATAGATAGATAGATAGATATGAGATAGATAGATAGATAGATAGATAGATAGATAGATAGATAGATAGATAGATAGATAGATAGATAGATAGATAGATAGAACTTGTGTGTTTATCTGTCCAATATATAACATCTTCATAGTTCATAATTAAAGCATTGTGAGGCTAGCAAAAGCTGAAATACAAAAGCCATGAATTTTATCGGGTTAATTGTCTACTATCTTTTCTATTGTATATATAAATATTTCATACCGCTGTTAGTCCGGCTTTATTTATTCATGTCTGTCTGTCTTGGAACGCCTGCTTTTCATATTCAAATTGCTCAAATCAAACTCATGCCTTTCAGCACAAATGTGACAGCTTTCTGCCGGTGCAAATTACCTGTTACTATTGATGCTTATTTTCATGTATATTTCATAGTCAAGGCTTTTGAGGAATACTGTGCTATGCTCCGCTATCTTTGCCACATGTAAAAAAAAACAAACAAACACAAAATATCTATATTTTCTTTCATTTTAAGTACTGAGAATTTGACGTCATCACTTTTTAAAACTTAAAACATTCTACACAGTTTTGGCCTTAACCCCTTCTCGCCGCAGGCCTTTTTCAGATTTTAATTTTTTCCTCCCCACCTTCCAAAAGCCATAACTTCTTTATTTTTTCGTCGATTTAGTCCTATGAGGGCTTGATTTTTGCAGGACGAGTTGAAGTTTTTCGTAGCACCATTGTTTTTTGCGCGTCGTTTTTATGGAATTCACTGTGCAATTAAAACAACATGTTAACATTATTCTGTGGGTCAATACGATTACGGCGATACCAAATATATATATAGTTTTTTCTATATTTTACTACTTCTACAAGTAAAAATCTAATTGTAAAAAAGAAAATTTATTTTGTGTGTCACCAAATTCCGAGAGCCATAACTTTTTTATTTTTCCGTCATTCAAGTGGTATGAGGGCTAAGCTGTAGTTTTTAATACCATTTTGATCACCTTTTATTTCATTTTTTGTGGGAGATGAGGTGACCAAAAAATAGAGATTCTGGCATTTACACGGCGTTCATCGTGCGGGTTAAATAATTATATATTGTAATAGTTCATACTTTTACGGACGCGGCAATACCAATTATGTTTATTTATTTATTTTTTTTACTATGCTCTAGGGGATAAATGTGAAAAATTGTTTTTTTTAACTTTAAATTTATTTTTTTTACATAAAAAAAAAAACAACTTTAACTCATTTTTCCTTTTTTTATTAGTCCCCCTAGGGGGACTTCAACCAGCGATCGTTAGATCGCTTGCACTATATATTGCAATACTGATGTATTGCAGTATATCGTGATTCCGATAGAGGCAGGGCTTAATAGGTGTACAAAGATGGCGGACCTGGGGCCCTTCATTAGGCCGCCGGGCAGCCATAGCAACCATCGCCCCCCCCCCCGCAATTGCGTTGCGAGGGGCGCGATTAGCTGTAAGAGGGGGTCGTCCCCCTCTTTCTAACGATTTAAATGCTGCGGTCGGTATTAACCGCAGCATTTAACAAGTTAAACGAGCGGGATCGCGCTCGAGCGAGATGCCGCTCGTTACTCCGAAGTGTCGGCTGTAACATACAGCCAACACCGGAATCGTATGGAGTGGGTTCACTCCGTGAGCTCATTACATACTTCCCCTACCCGACTTTGGCGTATGGATACGTCAAAAGTTGGGAAGGGGTTAAACCAGTTTTTGCTCAATTGCTCAAAATCTTGAAAGTAGTAAGAACAAAGTAAGAACAAAGTGTATGGTGCTCTTTTTTTAATGCACATACAATTCTAAATAACTTAATATGGATAACAGATAATGTTCATCTAAGGAGGGTATAAAAAATATCATGTAGTGAAATGACTGCCAAAGCAGAAGGAAATCTATTTCTTATGATGTTTCAATTACATGGGGAGAGATCTAATATGTAGGCACATCATAGAGAGGGTGGATGGAGTAGAAAACCCTCAATAACCCACTGGGTAACTAAGGATATCATATTGGAGAATTTAAAGAGGAACTGTCAGGTCTCCTGACATGTTAGTCTTAGCAAATACTTGTACTCCTATAATATAAGAATTCTGGAGCGTATTTTCTTAGAGCTCTATATTGTGCCTTTCCTCTGTTATTCCTCTTAGAAATTTACTAATGAACTGGGTGTTACCAGTTGGAGGTGTGGCTAACACTGTCCAATCAGAGCTAAGTCTCAGACTGTGTAGGGGCACACCCCATTGATGAAAGGAAAGGTACTATGCTCCAGAATTATAATTTCATGGGGAATACACGTATTTACTAAAACAAACATGTCAGGAGAGCAAACCTATACACAATGTCATATTTTCCACTAAATAAATGATAAATGTATAGTCATCATATACAAACCTTGTATTTACAGGACAAACTCATCATAAGGTCATTCTAGTAACACAAACAGATCAGCAATGATTTAGATGAGCCAGTGGATGCAATTCCACAATTCCCCAATATTCATCAGAATTAAGGGGCAAGAAGAAGGGATCCTCATCCCTCGAAAGGACTTTCAGTTTCTTTAGAGTCATGGCTGCAGGAAAGTGTTTTATAGACCCTCTTGTGGTCAAAAAGCTATTAGTCAAACCCTGATTCGCACTTTGAAAGATTGTTGGTTAGGCAGAATAACAACTAATAATTCAACAACTCAATTTCCTTTAAGAATATTCTGCCACACATACATGTAAAAATGTATTACAGTCATAGCAAGTGACATCGTAATCACTGGGATATACCGTCACTAGTTGATCACAAGGATTTGACTACTGGGACCCCCAGCAATCGCTAGAATAAAGGGTCTGCAGTATCCTGTGGAGCACAGCAGCTCCTTCTGAACCTTTCACTCCACAGCGCCACTGCCATTGAGTAGCGGGGCAGGTACTGCAACTCAGCCTCATTCACTTGAATGCAGTCAGCCCCCTATTGAACTGCACAGGAAAACATACCCTATGTGATATCTTATAAACTACAGTTGAAACAAAGTGTAACCATTGTATGATTTTTTGTTTAAGATTTCTTGTCACATCCAACCATCACAACAAAATCTGAAATTGTGACCTTCCTTTAACATGGGAAAATAAATTGGGATCACCTTCCTTTTTACCCTGCTTCGATAAAGGACACCAGTTCATGGATGAATTCAATATTTCACAGAAGCAATATTCATGTGAGCAGCATCTCAAGTGGGGAGTTCATGAAATAAGAATATTGTTTTATGGTATAAATCAAGTGGCTTTTCCATCAATAGCAGGTTGCAAAGATAGATAAACATCACCATCTCTGCTCTTGTTACACAACATGCTCATTCAGCAGTCTGCATGGGCAGAGGATGAGACTCACCAGGATGGAGTTAGGTGAGATATTTAATAAAAGTCATTATTACTGCTACGCTTGCTAAATCTATAAATGAGAAGTGAATTAAAGCGGTTTTACTATCACGGACATTTATGACATCTCCACAGGATATGTTATAAATGTCAGATAGATGCGGGTTCCACCGCTGGGACACGCACCTATCTCTAGAAAGGGACCCCTTAAAACCCCGTTCTGCCATTCTGTGTTCCGGTTGAAGTGGGAGATTTCCGGCCATGAAGATAACAGCGTAGCTCGCTGAGCTTCGCCGTTTCCTTAAGTCCCATAGAACTGAATAGTAGTTACGGAAACAGCGCAGCTCGCATGCTACGCTGCTTCCGTAACTGCCATTTACTACTATTCATTGTTCCAGCCCAGCTTCTTTCACTGCACAATCACACTGTAACACTGGGCTAGAACAATGAGTAGTGTATGACGCGGATTGGTCACTGATTGGTCGGCCTCATACACCTCTCTTCACAACACCCAGTTGGTAAAAAGTAAAAACACGCCCAGTTGACTATTAACCCCTTAAGGACACGGCCAATTTTGGCCTTGAGGACAGAGCAATTTTTTTACATTTCCCTCTTTGCATCCCGACGCTCAAAACTCTTTATTTTTTGTACGACGTAGTTGTATGAGACTTTGTTTTTTGCGGGACGAGTTGTACTTTATGTAGGTACCATTTATTAGTACAAATACATTATCGTTTAATTTCTATAAATTTTTATTTTGGCGAAAATGCTGAAAAAAAGCAGTTGCGCAGGAGTTTTAATATTTATTTTTTTACACCATACACCGATCATCATAAATAATGTTATACATTTGTTGTACAGGTTGTTACGGTCGGGGCGATACCAAATATGTCTATATTATTTCATGTTTTGGGACTTATATTTTAAAAAGTTTATTTATTATAAAAAATGTGTGTTTGTGTATTTTTTTTACTTTTTATTTATCATTAATATTTTTTTACATTCATTTAACTTTTTTTTTTAATCCCATAAAGGGATTTATCATTTTTATTTTGTAACTGTAATGTACTGGCATAGATCTATATGCCAGTGCATTAGCCTGTTACTGATTGTACACAGGCAGTTGTTAGGGCATACCTCAGTATGCCCTAACAACAGGAAATATGTTCAGACAGCCCTGGGGTCCTTCAATGGACCCTGGGCTGTCTGGCCATATGAGATGTGGGCTTTGATCGCGTCACAGTTATCTTCTGTGACGCGATCAATGTGCAGTCCCCCCTCTTTGAACGCCGCGATTAGCTTTCATCGCGGCGTTCAAAGGGTTAACGGTGGAGAGAAGATGTTTCTCTCCTCTCCGCTGTCAGAGCGGGGCCGTGGCTGTGTATTACAGCCGTTGTCCGGCTCTCGATCGCACGCAGAGACGGCTGTCAAACGGGACGAGAATGCTCGTCCTAATGCGCGAAGTGCTCGCAGCTCAGGACGAGCATACTCGTCCTGTGTCAGCAACCAGTTAAGAAACAAGTTAGCATAAATCTAAAATTGTTCAGAACTTGGTAAAAAATGATAGTTTTTCAAAATAAAAACCACTGCGGTTATCTACATTACAGCGCCGATCACATTATGTAGGAGATAGGGCTCTTATAACAGGTGACTGAGCCTCTTTAAGGCTGATGCTGGAACATTATATAACGCCTTCCTCAGACAAAGATCAAACGGGGTTTTCCCATAATCAATAAATTATCTGATTGATGAGGTCCGACCGTTGATCTCGAAAATGGGCTTACCTGTACGTCCCTGTGCACCCCATCTGAATAGAGAAGTGCTGCACATGCTCGACATTTACAGGTATTGGGTTCGCAGTATTATTCAACTCACTTGACTGGTACAATGCTTCAATACCATTCACAGCAGTTACGAAAGTATGAACATCCTGAAACCTGATATAAACAATGAAGAGGCTGCAGTGCTTCGTCCTTCAAAGAGCAGATCGACAGGGGTGTCAGACCCCACCGATCTGATATAGGTGGCCTATCCTAACGATAGGATATTCATTTTAACATCCTGGAGAACATCTTTAAAGACGCTGCTATTTGGGGGCTATTTTTTTTTTTTTTTCATTACTTTTCCGAAAGCCTTAACTTTTACATTTTTCTGTCGACATAGCCGTATGAGGGCTTGTTTTTTGTGGGACGAATTGTAGATTCCATTGGTACATAGAAAATGTATTTATTTTTTGTAGAGAAGTATAAACAAAAAATGCAATCGCGCCATCATTTAATTATTTTTTTTGTTACCGCGGTCAACGTGCGGGATAAATAATGCTTTCATTTTATAGTATAGGTCCTTACAATTGTGCCGATACTAACTGCACCCTTTTTTAATATTCACTTTTTTTTTACATAATTAATAATTTTATATGGGGGAAAAAGTATATATTTTTTTTCTTTATAATGCTCAACATTTTATTTAACTTTCTCTTCAATTTTTTATAGTCCCACTAAGGGACTTGACCTGGCGATTAAAACATAATACACTGTAAGACTCCTGTATTGCAGTGTATTATGCTTGGCAGTGTAAAACGGTGTAGACCTAAAAATCTTTTTGTGGTACCCGTCTGCCATAGCAAACCATTGTCAACACGCGATTGCACTGCAGGGGAGCTCCCTCCCTCTAACCACTTAGATGCCACGGTCAATCTATTGTCTTGTCTATTTAGTGTGGCACCTGAGCGGTAATCGGACAGGATGGAAGTAATCTCTGTTTTACAGCTGACACCCGCTGCGGATACATAACTCTAAAGGGGTCAGTATCACTGTCTAGATTGCACAAAGGGGCAATATTACTTTGTTCCAGCTTTATTTTCTTTCTTGTGTTGTTGTTCTTTACATAAATAACCCCTTAGTGAACAAACCAATTTTAGGCCTTAATGACCAAGCTATTTTTTATGTTTTTCCATCGTCACATTCAAAGATCTATAACTTTTTTATTTTTGCGTTGACATAGCTGTATAAGGATTTTTGCCGGACAAGTCGTATTTTAAAACAGCACCATTTTGGGGTACATATAATTTATTGATTCATTTTAATTAACTTTTGTTGTGGGGGGAATAGAAAAAAAAATCTGCAATTTCGCCACTCTTTTCTTCCACAATTAACGCCGTTTACCGTGTGGTATAAATAACATTACTTTATTCAGCAGGTCGTTACGATCACGACGATACCAAATTTAAATATTTGTTTTCATATGTTTTACTACTTGTTTTTGTGTCGCCATATTTTAAGAGGTATAACTTATTTTTCCACCGATGCAGCTGTATGAGCAATTTTTTTTTTGCAGGACGACTTGTAGATTTTATTGGTACCATTTTGGAGTACGAGACATTTTGATAACTTTCTATGTCATTTTTTTGAAGGCAGGATGAAAAGAAAACAGCAATTTTGGCATTATTTTTTACAGCGTTCACCGTGCGGGTTAAATAATGTAATTGTTTTATACATTCATTACAGATGCGACAATACCAAATATGTGTATCTTTTTTACATTTTTTTCATAATAAATTATTTTGTATGGGGAAAAAGTAAGAGTTAATTTTTTTTTTAGATGGGATTTTAATTTATTTTTAACGTTAAACATTTTTTTACTTTTTTTCTTAGTCCCACTACGGGACTTGACAATGCGGTCATCGCTTTTAGAATACACTACAATACTTCCGTATTGCAGTGTATAATTGCCTGTCAGTGTAAAACCGACAGGCATCTGTTAGGCCATGCCTCTGGCATTCACTAGAGGCAGACCTTAGGGCCTTTGTTAGGCCCCCGGCTGTCATAGAAACCATCGGCACCTAAAAATTGCATCGCTGTTGTGCCGGTGGAGTGAAGGAGTGAGTGCCCTCCATTTAAAACCACTGAGATAAGGCAGTCACTATTGACCGCCGCATCTGAGGGGTTAAACGGGCAGGGTCGATGGCGATTTTCATCCCGCCCACTCGAGTAGCTACCTCCGGTAGCCAAGAGCAGGGAGCTTTAACTGCTCCCGGCGGCGCTGCTTTATTCCATTGCAGTGGCGTAAAAAGGCTACTGCATCAGAATAAAGCCGGTTAGTGACTACCGTGAAAAGGCATTATCTTTAGACAAGGAGAAAAAAAAAAAAACCCCGATGCAAATCGTGCATCATCTCTTGTTTAAAGTGACAAAGGGTCGGGCGTAGGTGGTTGTGTTTACCTTGTGGTGTTGTGCTAGGAGCCTGATGAAGAGATCGGTCCGATCTTGTAACGGGTACCATTCTTATCCATTAAACATATATCTTATTTAAACTTCTTGCCTTGGATTGAGTCCTTCAATTCCACATTTGGACGGCGCTGGAGAATTTTATCCACTTTTATATCCATTTATCGTGAAAAGACATATTGGCTTTTACGAACAGGTTAAAGGAGTAACGAGTGGTGTGACTAAGTAAAGCAAATCTTTCCACAGTGCCCCGCTGTTTTTCCACAATACGGGGGCAGGGAAGATAGAAATTTTATGTGGGATATTGGGGGTATGTGTACGAGGGCTACTTTTTAGCCCCAGTCTGGCCTTGTACACAGTGTTTCGGTTTGTGGTGTTATGGTGTAATTTTTGCGTTTAATTGGTGTTTTTTTCAAAACGCTGCATGCTCTGGGGATAGTGTTTTTTTCTGGCGTTTTACCATAGGCTTCTTTAAAGGACTTAAAAAAAAAAAAAAAGGCCCGTATCCAGTAATTGTGTTTGTTCCAGTATGATGTACACCGTGTTCCAAATTATTATGCACATTGGATTTAAGTGTCATAAACATTTAATTATTAGTTTTTCAATTAAACTCATGGATGGTATTGTGTCTTAGGGCTCTTTGGATCATTGTAATCAATCTCAGACACCTGTGATAATTAGTTTGCCAGGTGTGCCCAATCAAAGGAAAACTACTTAAGAAAGACGTTCCCCATTATTAAGCAGGCCACAGGTTTCAAGCAATATGGGAAAGAAAAAAGGATCTCTCTGATGCCGAAAAGCCTGAAATAGTGCAATACCTTGGACAAGGTATGAAAACATTGGATATTTCAAGAAAACTTAGGCGTGATCATCGTACTGTGAAAAGATTTGTGGCTGATTTAGAGCACAGACGGGTTCGTTCAGATAAAGGCATAATGAGGAAGGTTTCTGCCAGACAAATTAATAGGATTAGGAGAGCAGCTGCTAAAATGCCATTGCAAAGCAGCAAACAGGTATTTGAAGCCGCTGGTGCCTCTGGAGTCCCGCGAACCTCAAGGTGTAGGATCCTCCAGAGGTTTGCAAGTGTGCATATAGCTATTATTCGGCCACCCCTAAACAACGCTGACAAGCAGAAACGGTTACAGTGGGCTCAGAGATACATGAAGACAAATCTTCAAACCGTGTTGTTTACTGAGGAGTGCCGTGCAACCCTGGATGGTCCAGATGGATGGAGTAGTGGATGGTTGATGAATGGCCACCATGTCCCAACAAGGCTGCGACGTCAGAAAGGAGGTGGCGGAGTCATGTTTTGGGCTGGAATCATGGGGAGAGAGCTGGTAGGCCCCTTTAGGATCAATGACGGTGTGAAAATGACCTCTGCAAAGTACGTAGAGTTTATGACTGACCACTTTCTTCCGTGGTACAAAAAGAAGAACCGTGCCTTCCGTAGCAAAATTATCTTCATGCATGACAATGCACCATCTCATGCTGTAAAGAATACCGCTGTGTCATTGGCTGCTATGGGCATAAAAGTAGAGAAACTCATGGTGTGGCCCCCATGTTCCCCTGACCTCAACTCTATTGAGAACCTTTGCAGCATCCTCAAGCAAAATATCTATGAGGGTGGGAGGCAGTTCACATCAAAACAGAAGCTCTGGGAGGCTATTTTGACATCCTGCAAAGATATTCAAGCAGAAACTGTCCAAATACCGTATATGTCGGCGTATAAGACGACTGGGCGTATAAGACGACCCCCAACTTTTACCCTTAAAATATAGAATTTAAGATATACTCACCATTTCGTGCAGGAGCGCTTCACTATGGCCATCGGCGGCAGGACCCAGGACTCTCTGTCTCTTTGAACTCGCGCATGCGCAGATAGGCTGCTTCATCGCGCGAGATCTGAGAGGCAGGGAATGAGAGGCAAGGGCGGGCCAGAGGATCTTACAGAGATGTTCCCTGGCGGCTAATACCGGACTGCAGGCTCACAAGGTAACACACAACCTGTGTGTAGACAATATGTAGACTAGGGATGTCACGATACCAGAATTTGGACTTCGATACCGATACTTCGTTTAGTATTGCGATTTCGATACCAATTTCGATACTTTTGCCAACAGTAATAAAAAAAAAGTTCTTCCGTTTTCTGATGTGAGGCGCGACGTGTGATGAATTTTGAACGCGCCTCACATTAATAGTAATTAATCCCATCATGTTTCTCAGTCATAATGGGTTAATGTGTGAGGTACATGATGGGGTTAATTACTATTAATGTGAGGCGCGTTCAAAATTCATCACACGTCGCGCCTCACATTAATAAGTGAATGAAAGTCGTGTTTATTTCATTTTTTTACAGCGTACACATCATAAATGATGCAAAAACATTGTTGTCCGCGCCATTACTGAATGTGTGTATTTTATGTATTGAGACTTATTTTAATGTTTATTGTAAAAAAGGTGAAGGTGTATTTTTTTTAAAATTTAACAATACTTTGTTTTTACTTTATTTTTAAACTTTAATGTACTGACATATATCAGATATATCCCAGTACATTAACCTGTGGACAGATAGCACACAGGCAGTTGTTAGGACATACTTGGGTATGTCCTAACAACATGAAATATGGTAAGACAGCCCTGGGGTCCGTCAATAGACCCTGGGCTGTCTGCCCATATATGGTATGGCCCTCGATCGCGTCACAGGAATTCCCTGTGACGCAATCCAGGGGCATCCCCCCTTCTCACTTTCCCCTGAATGCTGCAGTCAGCTGTGATCGCAGCATTCAGGGGAATAACGGCGGAGATGAGCGGTTTCTCTGATCTCCGCCGTTATAGAGCGGGGCTGCGGCTGTGTAATACAGCCATTGCCCCGCTCCTGACAGGAAGTGCGCGCGCGGTCAGCATGAGGTGATGCAGCCGGCGCTGCACTAATGAGCGGCAGTTCAGGCACTGAAGACAGAACATGGGGGTGTTTTGTAGCGCGCCCGCCATGTTCTGTCTCCAGTGCCGCCGCTCATTAGTGCAGCGCTGGCCGCATCGCATCATCCCGACCCCGCGCACATGTCATGACTCAGGAGCGGGGCTGTGGCTGAATTACACAGCCGCAGCCGCGCTCCCATACAGACATGTGTTACTATACTGAGCTGTGCGGCTGCAACGTGCATCCCTAATGTAGACAATATCCGGCATATAAGACGACCCCACACTTTTGACATTTTTTTAAGGGTGTAAAAAGTCGTCTTGTACGCCGATATATACGGTACTCACAAATTCAATGGATGCAAGAATTGTGAAGGTGATCTCAAAGAAGGGGTCCTATGTACATGTAACTTGGCCTGCTAAGTTTTTTTTGATTGAAAGAGCTTTTGATTTCTGTAAATATGACGACCTGATGCTGCAAATTCAACAAATTACCATTTTAGTTCTCTTTACAACCTTTAAAATGTTTTGATCTCGGTTGTGCATAATAATTTGAAACCGTGCATTTTGAGTTTTTTTACTTCTAAAAAAAAAAATCTGTTATCATTAGGAGATTTGTTCAATAAAATATGCATTATACTCCAACTGTTGATGGCTTGAAGATTATACTGACTGTCATTTGCATCGACTATTTAGGGAAATCAGCGAAAAATAACATTTGCATAATAATTTGGAATGCGGTGTATACTGTCGGGGTAGAGTTTGTCATCTCTGCCAAGTGTCATCTGTACCAAGTGTCAGCACGCCAAGAATCAGCACGGCAAGTGTCTGACGATCTTCTACCCAGGTACTCTTCCTAAAAGACTTTCATTGACTGTTGTTTGGCCAGCTGCTACTCCGCTACGGCAGAGCAGCCTAGTGGGTCTACATATCCCATAGCCATAATGGTAAGCTCAGGCCATGGATCCTGCGGGAGTTACTGGCCATCAAGTTGGCCTTGGAGACACCTGCTGGAGGGCGCTATTCATCCTATCATCACCTATACGGATCACAAGAATCTCAAGTACCTACAGTCTGCACAATAATTAAATCCTTGCCAAGCCAGATTGTCGCTGTTTTTCGCCCGATTCCAGTTTCTTCTCCACTTTCGTCCTGCAGGTAAAAATGTGAAGGCCAATGCCCTGTCTCGGTCATTGGAAACTGATGATTCTGAGGAGGCTCCTCAATATGTCAAAGAACCTTACAGGATTATTGCCGTTAACCGTCTGCAAATTAGAGACATTCACACTGGAAAGACTTTTGTTTGTCCTGCAGACAGGAAAAAGATTCTCCTCTGGGGACGCAATTCCAAACTGGCTGAACACTCTCGTCACTACTGGTGGCCCATACTGCCTAAAGAGGTTGTGGACTATGTTGCTTTTTGTACCAATTGCGCCCAAGACAAGTCTACTCATTCCAAGCCTGCTGGTCTGCTCCAACCTCTACCCGTTCCTAAAGGTCCTTTGCAACACATTGCCATGGATTTGATCATCGACCTTCCTCCTTCTGCAGGTTGTACTACTGTCTGGGTCATGGTGGATCGCTTCTCTGAGATGGCACATTCATCCCACTGACTGGACTTTCCTCTGCTCCTCGTCTGGCAAATTTATTCATACAGCATATCTTTCATCTGCACGGACTGCCCCTCTGTGTCTGATCGAGGTGTGCAATTTACTTCTAAATTCTGGAGAACCCTTTCACGAAGGGTCTGTGGACTCAATGGGCCGTACCGCCTTGGCGGTAAGGCAGCTGGCCAACAAGAAGCAGGTGAATGTCTATAGGTCTATGGGTACCTGTGGCAGCTCAGACAGCAGCAGGGCAGGCTCGGCTGGGACTAGGTAGCAGGCGGACGTCAGGCAAAATGGAGCAGGTCAGACGTGGATGTAACACAGCACGACTTTGGCACAGCTCAGTGCTAGACCAGGGATGTATGGTTAGCTAGGAACAGGAACTGGAAACCGGTATAGGGACAGGGACTGGAACAGGAAACAACTAGGAGGCCATCATATAGACAAACTTAGGGAACACAACAACGCTCAGGCATAGAACTAGGGGGCTGGACCCCTCATAGTCCAGGGTACTCACGGGTCAAAGTTCATCAATGAACTACGGGATCCGGCTGAGGTGAGTGGACGCGAGCGCTGGCGTCTCCTGAGGAGGAGGCTGGGGCCAGCGCTTGCCGACTCGTGGCTGCGGCTCTCAGGGGAAGGTTGGAGCCGACAGCCCACAGTCACGGACATTACAAGCCCTTTATAAACTTCTAGATGTGAGATTGGACTTTTCCTCCGCCTATCACCCACAATCTAACGGCCAAGTTGAAAGGATTAATCAAATATTGGAAAACTATCTTCCACACTTTGTTTATGTTCAACACGACAATTGGGTGCAGATCCTTCCTTTGGGCCGAATTTTCCTATAACAACCACATGAGTGAATCTACGGATTCTTCCCTGTTATTCATTGTATACAGCCAACATCCACGTGTTCTTCTTCCTGTACTGGCTACATCTCAAGTGCCTGCAGCTAATTCTTCATTTACAGACTTTCTTCATATCTGGCAGCAAACCAAGTCCTCTATCCTATAGGCTGTGGACCACATGAAGATAAATGCTGATCGAAAAAAGAAAAAGCCCTCCTCAGTTTCTTTCCAGAGACAAAGTCTTGTTATCATCTAAGACGATTAGTTTGAAAATCCACTCTTACAAATTTGCCCCCAGATTTCTTGGTACTTTTAAAGTTCTCCAACAGATCAATCCTGTGTCATATAAGCTATGGCTGTCTCCGACTCTCAAGATTCCTAACGCTTTCCATGTATCCCTTCTAAAGTCCATGGTCCTAAATTGGCACGGCAAATCCCCTGGCCCAGCAATTTCTCCCAGTGGTGTGTCTTACGTCTTTGATTTAAGGAAATTCTGGACTACAATTGGGTGGGAGGAAAAGTCTACCACCTGGTTGACTGGGAGGGGTTTGGTCCTGAGGGGAGATCGTGGGAACCTGAAGAGAACATGGATGCCCCTGCGCTCATCAAGAGGTTCCTTCTACGATCTGGTCCTAAGAAGAGGGAGCGTAAAGGGGGTACTGTACCGCTGGCGGCCGCCGATCGCCACTATACAGCATCCCTTACTTCTGTGCCGGCGTTCCCCTCCTCCTCCCCGGGAATGCCGACAAGTAATGCTCCCTCCCGCTGCTCGCTCCCGTAAGGTGCGCACGCCCTGGTGACCTCTTAAAGGGCCAGCGCGCACAACTATAACCTTCCCAAGCCTATCCTGTGCACCCTGTCCAATTTAAATCTGCCCTGCCCTCCTTCCTGTGACTGAGCGTTGTTGTGTCTTCCCATGTGTGTTTAGCAAATGGTCCCTTAGTTGTATTCTGTACCAAGTGTTCCCGTATCCAGTAATTGTGTTTCTTCCAGTACGAAGTACACTGTCGGAGTTGAATTTGTCATCTGTGCCAAGTGCCATCTGTGCAAAGTGTCTGCCGATCTTCTACCCAGGTACTCTTGTACTAAAAGACTTTCATTAACCGTTTGGCCAGCTGCTACTCCGCTACGGCGGAGCGGCCTAGTTGGTCCCCGTACCCGTGATACTGCAACAGGATTACCAATGTACTGCTTGCTACTCTTTTGCTTTTCAGGTACAACACATATCGCATTTGGATCTGTCCTTATCTTGGAAGACATTGTGGTAGCATTGAACTTTTTTAAATGTATTTATAAAGATCTTGGACTGACTTGCTAATGACAAGCATGTATTTCTATATTGTAGCATATTTAAATTACCTACGCCCTGCTAGGATACATAATAAGCAGGACACAGCACAGGACTACGGCCCATTGAGTGATGTGGACGCCATTGGGCAGCCTGTCTATTATAGCACTGAACACTGTGGATAATTTAGATATGCTGGATGTGCTACAGCTTTATTTACATATGTGAATTACATTGATACTACCAGTTTACTGGGAGTAATTTTAATTATTTTAATGAACTAAATATATTAAATACGGTTTTTATGTTTTTTTAATATTATGCCGTGTAGGAGTGTTTTTGGACCTGTCAAGTCTGCTTTACGACAAAACTTAGTCATTTCAAATCAACTGTTAGCATATCATCAGAGTATCCCCATCAATCACATTGTCATTAGTCTTCACAACTGGTGTCATGGAGAGATCAATTCTATAGTAAATAAAAAAATAATATAAAAAAAGAAAATCTATATTTCTGATACAGGCTACGGGAAAGCATAAACTGTGGTCTGAAGGTTACGAAGGGTAATTTGACTTTATCAGAAACCAATCCATCAAGTGAAAAACAAAAGTTTAGAAATAAAAAGCAGATAACTATGTGTACATTTTTAAACTTCATGAAACCATATTTTAAGGCCTGTAGTGATTGATTGCTGCATCTAAGGGGCTAAAGGGCCGGGATCCAAGTTTTTCTTGTTTCTGGTTGTTGCCCTAGAAAGGTCGCTGTCAATCACAGAAACCCCCATGCGGGTAATGTTGCGAGCATAGCTGCTATGCGTACCAGATGTACGGCAGTTTGAATTAGGGTATGTTTACACACAGTGACCAAAAACGTCTGAAAATACGGAGCTGTTTTCAGGCGAAAACAGCTCCTGATTTTCAGACTTTTTTTTAACAACTCGTGTTTTTCACGGCGTATTTTACGGCCGTTATTGGAGCTGTTTTTCAATAGAGTCAATTAAAAACGGCTCCAAAAACATCCCAAGAAGTGATATGCACTTCTTTTTCGCGGGCGTCTTTTTACGCGCCGAATTTTGACAGCAATGCGTAAAATTACACCTCGTGGGAACAGAACACCGTAAAAAAAAACATTGAAAGCAATAGCCAGATGTTTGTAGGCGTAATGGAGCAGTTTTTTCAGGCGTAATTCGAGGCGTAAAACGCCCGAATTACGTCTGAAAACACTGCGTGTGAACATACCCTTACAGTGCATAGGAGCAAGGGATTTAAGAGGTTTACCACCTAAATATTTATTAATACAAATCAGAATTTGTTTTAGAGAGACTCAGATGAAATCCATATTTTCCATGTGAATTTGCATCTGTAATAGTGATGTTTGATTTCACGGTTTCTGAATAATAAATTATTATGCAGAATATGCCAGGGCAACTGCATAGCAACATACAAGAATGCACTGCAAATCTGCAAAGCCATGCGTGTCCTACTGTTGTCATGGAATCCCTTGCAGATGATGTAGGATATTTTCCTCTCTCCACTGATTAACAGAGGTCTCCCTATTACTGTGCATAGGGAGTCATGTGCCAATCATTGCAAAGTGGGCGGAGCTAGCAGCAACCCAAGAATATGTCAGACTACTCTCTGGCGGCGCTGCCTGGGCTCTGAATTTAAGTTCTCATAAAAGGAATATCAGTGTGTCTGTCACTACATCATGCTGCCCTCAGGGAGGGCAGCATAATATGGAACACGGCATTGTTTGCCTGCGGTTTCTGAGAATAAAATGGGTAAGTTATTTAATTTGTTGACTGAAATAGATCTGTCCCCTCCAGTTTCCCATCAGCAAGGTACAGACTACAACTTTCTATCATTTATAGCATGCTAACAAATAAATTAACGTACAAGTAAATGACTATTTCTCCAATTCTTTAAATGGGTTTTCCGGATGGCATATCCAACTGCTGGGACATCCACTGATACATACAGCATAAGCTGCAGCATTAGCTTAGCACTGTGGCTCCCACACAACGACGATCCTGGTCACCCGCAATGCAGGGAACTACTACAGCACAGTCCCACTAACTTGAATGGAACGGTGTTGCAGTTCCCTTCATAGCCTGTGGCTGGGAGCGTCGCTGTGCAGGAAAAGAACCAAAAGTATTTGTTTGTAGTCTGTAACCATGGAGACACATAGGACTGCAAAGGAACACTATACACAATAAACTGATATTTTTTAGTCAAATCTTTTTGCAAAGACTAAGAAAAAAATGGAGGACAAGGACATAATTGGTTATGCATAGGTTAAAAAGGGAAAATATCCTTGGCATGTTCTATAATGTAAGTCAGAGCCTGCCTGGAATCACAAAGAACTTCGTAAAAAACAGTCTTACCCATGGAGGTGAGAAAAATAAGGTGGTCCACGAAGTATAGCCAAGTGTGATAAAGCCCCGATGCGCGTTTCGCTGGTACAGCTTCTTCAGGGGGTATTGAATACTGTATGTAGGTGTCCAGATTATACATGTATCCCCTAGTGATCAGCGAGTGTATTCCGATGTATCCCATTGTCCGGTCTCTGGCGCATACGCGTGATTATACCTGAAGCCGCGAGATCTCTGTTGCCTGTCGTCAAACCACCACTGCGCCTGCGCGTCTCAGAGGACACGTCTCTAGGGAGACAGCGCAGGCGCAGCGCCCATGTATAGACGAGAGGAGAACGGGGCGGGCCCTCAGTCTCACCACAACATGCGCAACCCCGGGGAGAAGAATACTTCTGTAAGTGTATACATGTCTATTTATTTTAGTAGTGTGGTGAATTATAAATCAAGTACATGCCAAGATAAATCCCCTAATTGTCTCAAAAGTGGAATAAAAAAAGCGTGATGACAAAAGAACATTGTGCATAGTTAGCAATTGCATAAAAAACATATATCAAGAATAATGCCAGTATAAACTGCAAAAATCTTTTATATCGATGATAAAGTGTAATGATATCTACAACATTTTTTGCAGGCGCAGTGGTGGTGTGACGACAGGCAACAGAAATCTCGCGGCTTCAGGTATAATCACGCGCATGCGCCATAGACCGGACGATGGGATACACCGGAAAATACTCGCTGATCACTAGGGGATACATATATAATCTGGACAACTGCATACAGTATTCAATATACCCTGAAGAAGCTGTACCAGCGAAACGCGCAACAGGGCATTATCACACTTGGCTACACTTCCTGGACCACCTTATTTTTCTCACCTCCATGGGTAAGACTGTTTTTTACGAAGTTCTTTGTGATTCCAGGCAGGCTCTGACTTACATTATAGAACATGTCAAGGATATTTTCCCTTTTTGACCTATGCATAACCAATTATGTAGCAATGTTCGGTGTGACATTTCCCCCTAGTGTCTCTTTTGTCCCATACTGTTGATATTAGGGCTTTACTTATAATTGTATTTCACTTCTGTGGACTATATATTCTTATAACACAGGTGAGACTCTGCGGTGACATATCACTGACTTATGGTTTTCGCTACTGCCTGGCTTTATACAGGATACCCGTGGTAATATTAATAACTTCAAGTGGCCCACACATATACTGTATTTTAGACCCTCGTTATTGTTTTTAATCGTTTTTTTATGTATGATATTGAATTAAATAAAATTTTGTACTTGTTTCTATTATCTGTGGCGTTGTGACTCCTTTTCCTCAATTTTTTTCTTAAGATTTATTGGAGTTGTGCTATGTTGTGTATATATCTTGGAGGTGCCTCGACATTGGGTTGGCTGCACCTAACCAGTGATTCTGACCTGTGAGACGTACTTTGATACTTTTTGCAAAGATGCCTTTTTTTATATTTTAGATACATTGGAGTAAAATAATAATTGGTCAAAACAGTATGAATGGCCTTTAAGGAATCAGATGTCGGGTTTGGTCTGCGGCTATGTAACATAGGAATCTCTGGGGATCAAAACAACGAGAAACAATTTAGGCCCTGTGCACACTGAGTATTTTGCAGCCAGAAAAAATTTGCCCCAAAATGCATTCAATTATTGCAAATTTTGCTGATTTTTTACTTGCCTGCACTGTGTTGCCGCAGTGCTTTTGGCAGCGTTTTTCAGCCACAGCCATTGAGCGCCGCGGGCAAAAAAAAAACAAGAAAGCTTTTTCTGCCCCCCATTGATTGCAATGGGAGGTCAGAGGCGGAACCGCGGCAAGAAAGGACACGCTACTTTTTTTTCCTGCTAAAAGCCGCTCGGGAGAAAAAGAGCCGCCTCCGCCTCCCATTAAAATCAAAAAGGAAGAAGTTTGGGCCGTTGTTTGGCGCTGACTCAGACGTGATTTCCATGTCAAAATCAGCGCCAAAAAACTCTGTGTGAACTGGGACTTATAGTCATGTAAAAATCCTTAGGCTACATACACACGTTGCGTAATTTCATGTGGAAAATCCGCACCAAATCCGCATGTAATTCCGCAGCTAAAACCGCACGGCATAAAAATGGTGCTTCTTCTGGTGTTTTTTTATGCGTTTTTAGGTGTGGTATTTACATTTTAATGCAGAAATAGGTGCGGTTTTATGCTGCATATTTTGCATAGGAATCTCGTGTCCAGGCTGCGGTATTTTTCGGGACATAGATAGACCCACGGTGCATATTTTCGAAACTGCGGCATGCCAATTTTTCCTGTGATTACACATGTGAATACTATCCCTGTAGTTCTACAGAAATACGCAGCAAAACCTGCAGCATGAAAACACCGCAATTTACGCAGCACGTAAAGACCGCACCGAAAAACGCATAAAAAAAGCATTTCTAGTGGTTTCCTGTGGTTTTGCAGCGTATTTTCCACAGCAAAATACACAACGTGTGCATGTTGCCTTAGACTCCAGTGATGTGATCAGATACTGAATGCACCATAACACTGTACCACCAGAGACTGGATGTCCACTGTATACCACTGTGTTACTGACCACTGACTAAAAGACCGTCGTTTTGACGGAATTAATACCGTAGTCGACTGCTAGAAGTTTTGCATCACAATTTAACAGGGAAATTGAATGGTAGGAGCCAGTCAACAGCTCATCCTCTCGCCTCTTGAGCAGGAGAGTAATTATAACTTCAGTCATCGATGGAGGCAAGGAGCCCCATACAAAGGCTGCATCAAAATTGCTTCAGAGCGGAATACCTCCTGGAATTTATAATACACCTCAAACTGTAAAAGGTGTCTGGGCCTGGGGATTTATGAGTAGCAGACTCCATCAAGGCTGATCCCAGCTACTCCAAAGTGATGGGAGCCTCAAGCAACTTCTATTTGAGTAGCTAAAAGTTTGGCATATTAATCTCAGGTACTCATTCTACTGCTCTGAACTGTAGCATACCTTCGAGAAGTATAGTTCTGTATTCAATTGAACAAATAAATATTTAATTTTATCCTAATTTCTCCTAACATTATCTTAACATTGGTAAAGTATCCGGACTCTTTTTCTGGGTTTTTACCCGGCCTTAACCACTTTTCTATGTCTTTGGAGCTATCATTATGGAATCATAATTACCTTTTTACAGCGCTGTGGAATAAGTACTGCATGTGTTTAACCCTTTAATTGCCACGGTCAATAGTGACCGCGGCATGATCAAATTGGTCTCCCCTACTTTAATAGATTTACTGGGCTTCCCACTGATGCGATCAGGGACTGAGGAGACTCTGTACAGTCCGCCCTGAGGATATAGAAAGGACCTCAGGGATGTCTGAACGCTCTGCCCGTTAGGGCACACGGTGTTGTAGCAACAGCTTATATCATAATGACAGAGAGCATAATGACAGAGATCTATTTGCTCCGGATCTGTCACCATTGAAATCAACTGTGATGCAAACGGAAACCTATGGTTTCCGTTTGTTTCAGTCAGGGTTTCGTTGACGGGTTCCCCTGGCGGAAAACTCTGACGAAACCCTTGAACGGAGCCCTGACGCAGATGTGAATGAAGCTGAAGCGTGAAAAAAAAAAATAATTATTTTTTTTGTATCCTCCCTACAAAAAAAACCTAATATAAATTACACACAAATGTGTGTCCCCCCAAATGGGGCCTAAAAAAGAAAAGAATTCCTCCTGCATAAAACAAGGCCTCATACTGCTAAGTCAATGAAAAAACAAACAAAAGTAATGCATGCCAAAATGCAGAGGCAAAAACAAAAACATTTACTGCATCATTAAGGCCCAAACAGTCTTGGCCATTAAGCTCATTGTTAAACAACGGATTGGTCGATCATGCCACCTAATACGTTGTGCTGAATCTAATTTGTCAGAGCCCTTACTGCATCTCCAGCCTTTAGACTCATTCAGTCACAAGCCGACCCTTTAGACCCATTTGCTTCAAACTGAATATTACTGCAAAATTCCATAGAAACACTAAAAAAGTAAGAGATATTAGGTAACTATGTCCACAAGGAAAAATATCATAAACGAATACGGAATACACCACTAAAATTGGTGACAGTTCCACTATAAATGATCATAACTTTGAGTGTGTTTTCCCCCATCTAAAACAGCCAATTAACAAGCTGGTCTCATCCTCTTGCGGCCGCCACAACGTGGGAACCTAAGGGAGTCATTTGTGAAGGACCAATAAAGTGGGTTGGACATATTTTTTCTGCCACATGATTATCTCTATATATAATTGTGGAACTATTAAATATTTAATGCACATAAATAAAAAATCATTAAACGGTTGGCCCAAACAATCTGTTGTAAGATTATAATAGGCATAACAAAAAGTTTTCAATAACTTTCTGCTTACTTTATAAAACATTACAAAAGCATCCTACACTATGGCGATGGGAAAAAAAACAAAAATGAATTTAATAGGCCGTTAATATCCTAAAGGCTTTTACAATAATTACACAGCTGCAATGTGAACCAGAATTTATGAGGCTAATCACTGCCTAAAGTGCACATTTTATACGAGACTCTCTTAAGGCTGCAGCGAACTAACAGGAGTATAAAGTAGATAGTAGAAGTAATAATCTAAAAACAATACTCAAATTAACTTCTGAAATATTTAATAAAGGACTGGCCTTAAATTAAAATTATATCTGTAATAATGCTAATAAAATAAATGCAGAGTAATTTGGATTGTACGATAACCAAAGCAAAACCTAAAAAAGGGGCAAATTATTTTGACATGTGAGGCCATATTAATATATATTGTTTTTATTAAATGCATCAGTACATAGAAATATCAGCATGTTATCTTGAAGCTCCATTTCTATGAAAATGCACAAAATGTACCTAATAGCTCTTATTGGCAGACCCCCATCTACCATTACTAACAAGGGCCAAAAGAGAAATAGATTTTTGTAGTAAAAATATCAATACCTACAAATAGGCAAAACTAAAGTGGAAGTTGAAATTTAATTTTAATGTATAACTTCAGTCAAAAAATATAAAAAATTGGTAGGGATTGAAATAGACCAGAATTCCTTGGTCTGATCGGACGTTCACCCAACTGATCTTGCACATACGCATCTTGAGAATGTAGGCGGGAAGAGCGGTATGTACTGTATATAAAAATGACCGACCATTTCACAATAAAAACTTAAGAGGAACTTTCTCTGCATTTTTACATTCAATTTATAACCGTTATCTGTGAGCCATTTTATGTTGTCAGTCATGGACACAGTGGTGGAGATTTATCTGTACTGGTGCATCATGGGAGCTGTGAACCAGACAGTGAGGTGTGTGCAAGATTCATCTACAGGTTTAAAGGGGTTAACCAGACAATAATCATACTCTGAAACTGTTTTTTACTACATATAATTACTCTTCTCAATATACTTCCTTTTGCATATATGCATGATAACGCCAGTCGCTATAGCGGTCACGTGATCCGTTTACTAAGTAGTTTTCTTACTCTTGATGACGCGCCGACACCGCTACACGTGACCTTGAAGTTCTTCCTACTCCACTCGGTGTCGGCGAATCATTAACCATTTGACTGCAAGGGGCTGGCGCTGAGGACAATCGTTTATTAACCCGGCCCCTGCATCAATGTAGCCTGCGCAGGGTCTAATTGACTTAGTGACTCCCCTATCCAATCTGCACATGCTCCATACTGCTACCAATGGGATGTGGGCAGAGGGATTTTGTGGGAGGAGATAACTGTCCAGAGAGGACAGCAAAGCATCATGGGACACGTAGGAAAAGATCAGATCAACAGCGTGCAGTTCCGTCAGAATCAGGAAGACTTACAGCGTGAGCAGCAATATGGAGAAAATGGTAGGAAAAATTCATAGAATAGAATAGAATTACAGTGTAGATCACTGCCATAGGTGTTAGAAAGATTTTTTTTATTGCCGTCGGATAACCCCTTTAAATACATTGATAAATCGCCACATAGTTTTTAAAAGACAATATTCTACAGTGCCTTCTGTGTAGGCTACAATTCCCATAATGCAACTTAGCAGGAGGGTTAATGTTTGGATAGATACTGAATGAAGATATGAGATTCTGCAGACCAAGAGCTGTGACGTCTTCGTTGCCTCATATACAATTCTTGAAATCAGACCAGTTGCACCATTGAATGATATACCGTGTTTTCCATCGGACAAAACCAGAACACAAATCACTCAGTAAAAATTCCAAAAAGAGGAATGAACTCATTTGCATATGTTGCACGCTATAGAAGACCATTTATTCTGTTAGAAACACGTTTTTCCATTGCATTGGAATAACAACAGTCGAGGTACTGCCTGTTCCACATCTCTCTGTGAGATAAGCCGCCTGTTCTGTTCAGGGCGAGATATTACAGCGGTTTACAGTATGGTGTTAGATTTATTCAATGAGCTACATTCATCCTTGTTTTATAGTTTTGGACATACTGATATTTTTTACCGGTGTCAAAATAAAAATGATATTGACTCGTAACTGGACCAGATAGTTTGCAGTAATATCTGAATAGTACCATGGCCCAACTGGAAATGCATTCTGTTCTCACAGTTTAACCCCATGAACACATTTAATACGAATGTCATACTGCCGATATAAAACATGTATTTTGGCCTTGACGTACCGGAAGTTACAATATAGTTTATAGACTTATAGTTATACTGTATAGAAGATAAGGACATTATTTACACTTCTGGTAATTCCTCATTTACCAATCCTTCAAAGTTAGTAAAAAGCACTGCTGTTTACCCCTTTCCCCAAATGGACATGCAGTGTAACCTCTTTGAGACCGCCACCTAAAATTGCATTGAATAGTGGTCTTCTAGGGGTGGTCTTCTCAAAGAAGATGGGCAGTATGCATAGTTTAAGTTAAACTGAAAATCTGTCACAGGAAATCTGGTCTGAGAGTCTTCACTGTACTATTATGTCCTAACAGCATTAGGATGTAATACCACATCCTCGTGATCGTGCAGGCACAGAAGCTGTGCCCGTGGGAAGCTGTGATTGGCGGCAGGGCCCTAGCAGCTAGGATCAAAGAAGCCTCTGATCCTAGCAATTTAAAGCCTTATATTCCGCGGTCAAAAGTGACTGTTTCCGATGGGTTACCCTAGCAGCCAGGGACCTGAAATAGGTAGCTGCTGATGCGGAGACATGGCGTTATACATTGACTGTTAGTGTAACATTGGCAGGCAATAGTACTTTGGAATACTTCATATTTCAAAAAACGTACGTACGCAATCAAGGGATCAAACAAAAATGTATAATTTAATTTAATTTAATAAAAAAAAAACATCAGAAAACCCCCCAAAAAATTATAAAAATAAGGCCTTTTTTTAATGAAAACATTTTTACAAACAGAAAACCAGAAAAAAAAAATGGGTATCTTAACTACTGGTGGAAAAAGTTAACATTATTTTTACTGCTCAGCTAATGGTGTAAAAAAAAAAAAATCATCAAAAAATAGCGGATTGGATTTTCTATTTTTCTCTGATTTAATCCCAAAACAAATGTATAAATGTTAATCAGTTCAGTACAATATATGATGCAAATAAAATCAGGTTGCTACAGGTCCTAGAAGAGGCCAAGCCCCTAACCACTATTTAATAAGGAGGGCAAGGGAAGAAGGTCACTACTTGAGTAAATTCAATACTTGATTAAAAACGAATTTACAAATTCAGTTTGATCTTATTTTGTCTAGAGAATCCTTAGATATGTGTCCATAAATAACAGCCACAAAAGGCCATAATCATTTTAAAGAAAATGTGTTTAGTTTTTTATTATGATTATTATTATTATGTTTAAATAAAAAGGTTTTAAAATGTATTTAATTGTAATTGGTGTATATTTTTTTTTTTAATGAATTTGTAACCTGTATGACAAAGATGCTGTACAACAGGTGTCTCAAACACGCGGCCCCTGAGGCTGTCATCTGTGGTCCGCGGGGCACCGTAGCTTTCTCGGGAGGAGAGCAGGCCGAAGGAGGAGTGTGCCGGTGAATGACGAAGCCCCTGACGTCACAGTCAGCGCTCTGCTCCGGGACTCCGGCTGGAGAAGCCCCTGACGTCAGTGTCCATATATGGACAGTGATGTTAGAAACAGAGCTGAAGTCCCAGGCAAGGCGGACTCTGGCTTTCCCCCTGACATCACTGTCAATATATGGACAGTGATGTTAGGGTCTTCCCCATAGTTCCGGAGCAGAGCCTATACTAGTGCTCTGCTCTGGGACTCCGGCTCTGGGGTTGTCCGGACATCACATTCCAGTCCAGGAGGATACCCTGACGTCACTGTCTATCGACAGTGATGTCAGGGGGCCCTCCAGCAGAGGAATCTCTGGCCTAAGGGCCGGCAACGCTCTGGCTGGGGATTCCACTCCTAGAGGTAGCCCCAAATAAGCTATCTACAGGGGAGGGGGGTGGCACTATCTACAGAGGTCACTGTGGCACGGTCTACAGAGGTCACTGTGGCACTATCTACAGAGGGCACTGTGGCACTATCTAGGGGGTGGCATTATCTACAGAGGGCACTGTGGCATTACCTATGGGTGGGTGGGTGGCATTATCTACAGAGGGGAATGTGGCATTATCTACAGAGGGCACTGTGGCACTATCTAAAAAAGGGTCTGCCCAATCTTCATAGTCTTGTGTCAAACGCTGCCAACTGAGCAGCCAGACGGTATTTAGCGACAAATAAACTGGATTGTTAAAATAAGGACGTGGAGTAAACACGCAAATTTCCATTAAGTACAACCTAACAGTATTATTATAGTAA
The DNA here is from genome assembly GCF_050947455.1 of Rhinoderma darwinii. NCBI lineage: Eukaryota > Metazoa > Chordata > Amphibia > Anura > Rhinodermatidae > Rhinoderma > Rhinoderma darwinii. The sequence continues at coordinate 523,869,858 of NC_134687.1, read as the reverse complement.
TGTAGTATTGTTTTAGTAATGTAGTATTATAGTAATGTAGTATTATAGTAGTGTATAGTGTATAGTATAGTAGTGTAGTATTGTTATAGTATTGTAGTATTGTTATAGTATTGTTATGGTCATGTAGTATTGTTATGGTCATGTAGTATTATAGTAATGTAGTATTATAGTAGTGTATAGTGTATAGTATAGTATAGTAGTGTAGTATTGTTATAGTAATGTAGTATTGTTATAGTAATGTAGTATTGTTATAGTATTGTAGTATTGTTATAGTAATGTAGTATTGTTATAGTAATGTAGTATTATAGTAGTGTATAGTGTATAGTAGTGTAGTATTGTTATAGTAATGTAGTATTGTTATAGTAATGTAGTATTGTTATAGTATTGTAGTATTGTTATGGTCATGTAGTATTGTTATAGTAATGTAGTATTATAGTAATGTAATGTAGTATTATAGTAGTGTATAGTGTATAGTATAGTATTGTTATAGTAATGTAGTATTATAGTAATGTAATGTAGTATTATAGTAGTGTATAGTATAGTAGTGTAGTATTGTTATAGTAATGTAGTATTATTATAGTAATGTAGTATTGTTATAGTAATGTTATAGTATTGTAGTATTGTTATGATTATGTAGTATTGTAGTATTGTTATGGTCATGTAGTATTGTTATAGTAATGTAGTATTATAGTAATGTTGTATTATAGTAGTGTATAGTGTATAGTATAGTAGTGTATTATTCTTATAGTAATGTAGTATTGTTATAGTAATGTAGTATTATTATAGTAATGTAGTATTGTTATAGTAGTTCAAATAACAAATTGAGTAACAATAATTTTGTATTGTATCAAATTTGGAAGTAATGAGACCCGTCAACTTCACATTTTTTCTATGTGCAGTCCATTTACCTGGCCGAGTTTGAGACCCCTGCTGTGCAGCACATACACATGGCTTAGGAAAGCAGGGACGCCAGGCGACCCCATTTCTTGTGAATGAGTCTTATCAGCTACCGTGCATATTCTATGGCATTTGCAGTTCACAGCGTAACTTGACATTCAGCTAAGCATAAAAATGCTCGAGGAGGACATTGAATAGAGCTGTGGTCAAGCATGTGCGCAGCCACCCCATTCAAAGTCTAGGGGAATGAGAATGACGGAAACAGCAGAGTACAGCCTTCAGCTGTTTCAGTCAGTTCCATAGACATTAAATAAAATGGTGGGCACATGCCTGACCGCTGCTCCATTCAAGATCCTTCTCCTCCCTGTTCTCGCGATTGGTGGTGGTCCCATCAGTAGGTGTGCCAGTGTTCAGACAATTATCAGCTATTCTATGGGTAGGTGATAATTGTTGATTCTGGGAATACTCCTTTATGAAAGCATTTTGGAGTGATGAGACCACACACCGATTAGATCATTATAGAAGCTGTGGAATAGGCCCTTTTCTCAATCCAGTGGCAGGTACTACTTACCGCTGGTCAAACCTACAATTCTAACCAAATGGCAGTTGTGTGTTGATGGTTTCAGGAAAAATAACACTGGCATACTATGGGTCAATAGGTATATATCATTGACTAACAAAGAGACTGGCAATTACATTTTGCACATAGGAAGTACAACTGTACTGTCTCTCCCGCATACATTTAGGCTCACTGACTTTAAAAAGGATTTTTAAAAGGTCTGATGTCTGCCACTTCTCGGACCACCACTCTAAGGAAGGACAGGGCCCCCTGGTCCCTCTACCGTCATGCAAGGCACCCAGGGGCTGCCACATTCAGAGGGCAAGTGAATAAAGAGGTGTGTAAGTTCTATCCTTTCGTGTCTAGTTACAGAAGCGCTGAGCATCCTTGCGAGCATTCAATAGTACAAGTTCTTATACCGATGTGCTGTGGACTGGATAACGAAAGCCAACGCAAATAGCCAGAATAAGTAACTGAATAGAAGATAAAGTCCTTGTAAAAAATTACACTACAAGTATTACTCCGCTGGCAGAACATGAAAAGGGATGATTTCCCAATTATTCACGGCTTGAACAATAACTATATTATGGATGAAGCTCTAACGGATAGAATACCATGAGCAATGAGGAATCTATCGTGAGACTAATACATAGATATCAAAGAAAATCTGCCAAACTTGCCCTTAAACTGAAATATTTTGTTACAAAGGCATATTTGCAATATGCCGATAATTTCTCTCAACAAACGACTATTATGAACACAGTTTTGGTGTAAAAAAAATTGCAACTAGAAGCTTTATTAAAATCCGTACTTCACGTTCAAGCCCATATACAGAAGATTAACACGCAGCTCCATAAAACGCAAATACAGCTGCTCTCTCTGGTATAGTAACACGTATTCTCTGCTGAACTCATTTACAGTTTGGATACCGTCAACTTGCGGTCAATGGAAAGGGAAGATCCTAGAAATGAGTGAGTAGTACAGTATACTATTAGATAGTCCTGCCATGATTTCTCTACATTCCAAAAGCCGTACATTTTTATTTTTCCATCGATATAGCCCTATGAGGCCTTGATTTTTTTGCCTGAGTTGTATTTTTTCATGGTATCATTTATTATACCATATAATGTACTAGAAAACGGGAATTCTTTGTGGGGAGGAAAATGAAAAAAACAGTGATTCCATCATTGTTTTTTTGTGCTTCCTTTTTATGGCGTTCCCTGTGCAATTACAACGACATGTTAACTTGATTCTGTGGGCCAATATTTTACTACTTTTACAAGGAAAAAACTGTAAAAAATAAATGTATTTTTTTTTTACAATGCTTTGGGGGGAAAATAGGAAAATGGTTATTTAAAAAAAAAACTTTTAGGGCTTCATAGAAGTACCAAGATGGCAGACCTGGGGCCTTCATTAGGCCCCTAGATGGCCATAACAACCATTGGCACCTCGCGATTGCGTTGCAGACGGGTTGATGTGCTGTCGCGCCATCTTTCTAATGCATTAAATGGTCCGGTCGCTATTCACTGCAGCATCTAAAGAGTTAAATGAGCGGGATCAAGCTCGAGCGCGATCCCGCTTGTTACAGTGAGGGGTCGGCTGTATCATATAGCCAACACCTTGTTGTATGGAGCGGGCACAGCCCGTTAGCCCGCTCCATACTTCCCCTACCAGGCTATGATGTAAGTATATGTCATACGTCAGGAAGGGCTTAAAGCAAAAATAATAAAACCATTATCTGTGAGTATTCCGGATAGCCTAGCAGTTTGTACTCCAGAGTTATTTTCTTCTATCAACCATTACAGAGGCAATGGAGAACTATTTTAGTCATCAAGTCACCCAACCTGTATAGAAGTATTAACACTCTTCTCTATCTCCTTTCATTCTAGGTCTGCTAATCTTATGTATGTTACGGCCATTCCCCTGTGCATTTAGAGCCTACTTAGACACTTTTTTTTTTTATTGCTCCAATGCATTTCCCCCAACAACTTTGGACACACCTTTTATTTTTAGCATTTTGTGTCTACAGCTCCTCAGAGGTCATACTTCCTTCTAGCTGTGCTCTACTTCTTGCCATCATATGCTCAGTAGGTGTACTATATTCATCTGTACCATTTTACTTTTCCATTACAATATACTAATTTTAAAAGTTTTACATTTAAAAGATTGGAAATGTTACAAAAGAAACTGATTAAATAGTAAATTGTAGGTTAAATCAGTGTTCATTCAAATGTCAAAATAAATTTATCACAAAAAATTAAAGAGATGAAATTGATGGGCTATTCTCAGAAGGCTTTTATTATATATTAGATAGATATATATGTATATGACTTTCTGATAGCTCATATAATACATTGCAATACTTCTTTATAGCAATGCATTATGTGTCCTTGTAACGTTGACAAGCAGCCTAATATGAATCTAAGGGGTTAAATAGCCGGGATCAAAAGTTCTCTCTTGATCCTGCCAGTTAAAGCCGGGTGTTGGCCGTTTATTACAGCCAACACCCAAAAGTGATGGCGTCGGCTGAGCTCCTGAGCCATCACAACGTCGTAACAATACAGGGGCTCACGTTAACTAACCGCAATGTACTATAATGCTGCAGGGCAGGGAGGGGTTAAAGTGAAAAACGTCATAAGATAGCTATCATCCACTGTGAGATGTGAGGTGTAATTTATCATAAAGGTGATCACTGAAAGTCAGTAAGATATTCATAAGAAAGGACTTGGAGTTGGGGGGAAACGTCGGAGGGAGACATAGTAGGGAGGTGGAAGGGAGAGAGGTACTCAGTGGCGTAGCTATAAGGGTCGCAGCAGTCGCAGTTGCGACCGGGCCCCTAAGCCTGGGGGGCCCACAGGGCCCCCGTTGCCACACAACGCTTATGATTGAATCAATTCTATGTGCCGTGACGCTGGCACTAGGCATCCTAGTAATGGCGGGGCTCCTTAGACATGACGGTCACATGGTACACTCCGTGTACCATGTGATCATGACGTCACGTGAGGGTTGTTCCATCCAGTGTGGAAAAGCCAGTGCGGAAGAGCCTGGAAGACTGCGGGTGAGCTGCCAAGGGGACACGGGGGCAGGTAATGTATGTGTGTTGTATTGTGCAGTCTGTGTTTGGAGAGAGGAGAGGGAGGCCTTTAAACTAAAGCCCTCGTCCTCTCCGCCACAAACACAAACTGAACAATACATTAACTGTGGGTCACGACCCCGTGGGGGGGGGGACATCTTAAGACCTCCGGGGGGGTCGCGTGCCACTCACCGAAGTCCCAGTTCCAACAGTATCTGCATCCTCAGGACGCAGATACAGTTGAATTAAATGCTTCAATGCTGGAGCAAAGAGCTGCCGGCTCCTTGCCCCAGCATTTATTGTGCCGTGAGCCATGAGCCGCTCGGCGCAGACAGGCGCGATGTAGTGATGTCATCGCGCCTGTCTGGCACAGGCAAAAGGAGGAGAAGGCTCTCCTCCACCCATCGTGGGAACGGGGATAGGTAAGTAATTATTTTATTATTTTTCTATTAGGCACATATGGGGGCATTATACTGGGTATTAGAGGAGGACTGATATGGTGGCAGCTATAGGAGCATTATACTGTATGGGGGGGGCATTATACTGTATGGGAGCAGCTATGGGGGCATTATAGTGTGTGGGCATTATGCTGTGGGGACAGCTATGGGGGACATTATACGGTGGATGCAGCTATGGGGGCGTATACGCCCTGTGCATCGAAGGGGAATTTGGGTGGAAAAACCGCACCAAATTGTGGTGCAGTTTTTCAACCGGAATTTCCGCTGCGAAAAAAATATAAAAAGAATAATATTGATGTTACGTAGCCGTGGTGACGCGTCCCTCCGCCATCCTGCAACTTGGCCTCCTGGGATGACGTTTGATCCCATGTGACTGCTACAGCCTGTGATTTGAATACATTTTGATTTTTCTTGCTGACTGCTGCAGATTTTACCCTTTGCAATGGGTATAATCTGCAGCAATCCCGTGGCAATTTCACAACAAAATTTGCATGTAAAATATGCAGTTTAAGCAGTGCATTCAATAGGTGAATCCTTGCTAATTCAGGTAATCGGTACAGTCACAAACATTTCTGCAACAATTCTGTTGCCTTCGAATATAACCTAAAAGTCAGGCTTTATTTACAGTTTGATGAAAGTGAGCATAAGCCCTGCTCCATCACTGTATAGTGGGTTTATTTTAAAATAATAAGCATAGTATTTATATAGACCTACCAGATAATGTAATGCCTTTTTATTATAGTAATGGACCTTTGTTACAATGTTAGGATGAAGAATATAACATTTTAACATTTCAGGAAACTAATACATAGAAGCAATATATGACGGAACATAAGAGCAGAAAAAATTGTATCAACTCTATCAGTAAAAACGGTAAAACGGTATTAAAGAACATGGATAAAAAGGCTGGAGCAATAATTACAGTAATCAGTTTCACCAAAGAAATGACATAATACCTCTGTGCTGACAAGATGCTAGTATTCATTTAACTATACCATAGTATCATAAGAATGCAGAAAACAATAAAAATACAAAAGCTGAATTATAACACATACGGAATCAAATTATATTCACTCAGCAATGCAATACCCCATCAGTAATACAGAAAGGAACAAGAATGCCACTAAAAACTACGTCAAGGCTATAATTTTCACAAATTATTCAAATAAATAAATCTAAAACCGGCAAAAAGTATAATGGGAAAAACTAAACATTGAAACAATAAAGAACAATATTCCACACTGTACAACAATGAATGAAACCAGCTTAAAAAAGTTGATGGGGTCTTTGTCAGAATTTGATGTGCCTCAGGGGTGAATAAATAATCGTCACTCACGATGATTTCTAGTCTGACTGTTTGGGTTGGATTTGTTCTTAAAACACTGTGTGTGTTTTACCCTAAAGTGAGATTATTGGTGGTGCTACCTTCTCATACCTTCCAACCGCCCCAGATTCAGCGGGACAGTCCCGTATTCCGGGTGGTTTCCTGCCGTCTTAAGCGGCCGGTGCTATGCCTGCTATCAACTATATCTGCGTCCTCAGATACATTTGAATCCACTGCTGAAGAAAGGAACTGTCATTGTCCTGCTTCAGCATTCAGTCATCGTGGATTCCCCGGACACATCACTGCTTTAAGCGATGAGCCCGGGGAAGCCCTTAACATCAATGTCCATAAATGGACAGTGATGTCGGGCTTTCAACTATGGAGCCTCCGGCCAGAGCAATGCAAGCTCTCTGGCTGGCGACTCCTATCTTGGGAAAGCCCTTGACGTCACTCTCCATATATGTGGCTCCTCCAGCAGCGGAATCCCTGGCCAGAGCTTTGCTGTCGCTCTGGCCGGGGATCCCAGCATCTCGAAACTCCTAATATCACTGTCCATATATGGACAGTGACGTCAGGGGCTACTCCTGGAGCGGAATCCCTAGCCAGAGCGTTGCCGACGTTATGGCCGGGGATTCTGGTCCTAGAGGGAGTTTCCTGATGTCACTGTATATATATGGATAGCGACATCAGGGGACACTCCTGGAACAGAATCCCCGGCCAGAGCGTGGCAGATGCTCTGGCTGTGGAATCTGCTTATAGAGGGAGCCACAATGGCGCTATCTACAAAGGGGTATTGCTATCTACAGGGGACACTGTGTCACTATCTACATGGGCACTGTGTCCACTAAGTGGGCACTGGCACTAGGGGCATCTGTGTGGGCTTTATACTGTATAGGGCATCAGTGTGGGATTATACTGTATGGTGCAGCTATTCTGCATTATACTGTGTGGGAGGCACTATGGCGTATTATACTGTGTGGTGGGCAGCTATAGGGGCACTAAACTGTGGGGGTTCTATGTGGGCATTATACTGTGGGGATCAAATCTGTGGCACTCTGCAAAATCATCTGGGTGCTGTAGGTAGGGTTCCCACCCCGTCAATATTGATAAGATAAAACTCAAGCACTCCTCGGGTTAAATATGCAAAGAAAATATTTAATTTTCGGATAAGGCAATGTAATAGAGAAATATGTAACGTTTCGGCCACAATCCGGCCTTTGTCAAAACTCTATAAGTAGATACAGAGAAGGGTAAATAGATTAAAGTGGATTGAAAAAGATCACAATCACAATAAACATATGAAATGAGTCACATATGAAAAGTACATAGTAATACAATGATTCAGGATAAACAAGCAGGTCCGATGAGGTCCTTTAAAGTCCAGAGTCAGGGCAAAATCGATAAAGTCAAAATATAAAGCTAAATGATTAAGACTAACAGTGTTAATTTACAGCATGAGACAAATAAACAATAAGAGAATAACATTTGACTACTTATTTATACTGTGGGGAGGCACTATGGGAGAATGATACTGTGTGGGCTGTACCAGGTGTGTATGGGCAGGGTTAGAGGCATGGCTTAAAACTAAAAAAAAAAATTGTGCTCCATTGGTTGTCCCTCTTTGCGATTCTTGAGAGTTGGGATGTATGCCATCCGGCTGTGCCTTAAAAGGTGAGCAATTTGCCTTTACAAACATTTGTAAAAGAATAGGCCGCTCTACATAGCTCACTGAATTTGATTGTGGTACTTTAACAGGATGACACCGTTGCAACAAGTCAGTTCGAGAAATCTTTTCAGGCCACGTTATGTTACAGAGCAGGGGCGCCATGTGCTAAGGCACATATTGCATAATGTACAAGCCGCCAGCGTTCTGCTGACTTGATAACAGTAGTTCTGAACCTCCTCTGGCATTAACATTTGCACAAAAACTTTGCACCAGGAGCTTCATGGCAAGGGTTTCCATGGCCCAGCAGCTGCATGCAAGCATTATATCACCAGATGCCAAGCGTCTGATGGAGTGGTGTGAATCACGCCGCCACTGGAGGCTAGAGCAGTGGAAACGTATTATGTGGAGTGAGAAATCCAGCTTTTCTATCTGGCTGTCTGATGGACCAGTCTGGGTTTATTGAATGCTAGAACGTTACCTGCCTGACTGCATGGTGCCAACTGTAAAGTTTGGTGGAGGAGGAATAATGCTATGAGGTTGTTTTTCAGGGGTTGGCCTAGGCCCCTTAGTTCCAGTGAAGAGAAATGTTAATGCTTCAGCCTACCTAGACATTTTGGACAATTGTATGCTACTAACTTTGTGGGAGAATTTTAGGTCATCTCCTTTTCTGTTCCAGCATGACTGTGCCCCAGTGCACAAAGCAAGGTCCATAAAGAAGTGGTTGGGTGAGTTTGGTGTGGAAGAACATATCCCTGACCTCATCCCCATTCCATACGTTTGGGTTTAACTAGAAATGAGATTATGAGCCAGGCCCTCTCATCCAACATCAATGTCTGACCTCACGAATGCTCTTCTGGATGAATGGGCAAAAATTCCCACAGAAAGGGCAAAATCTTGTAGAAAACCTTCCCAGAGGAGTAGAAGCTGTTTTAGCTGCTAAGTGGGACTAACCCTATAAATAACGCTTATGGAATTAGAATGCAACGTCAAAAGCTCCTGTAGGCGTAATGTGTAGGTGTCCCAATACTTTTGTCTATATAGTGTAGCTCACTGTAGCTCATGTTAAATTAGATTCTACAGCCGGTTATGTGTTTTTTTTTGTTTTTTTTAAATAGGCAGACATAATGGCTTTACTAAAAGCATTTCTCTACTAAATAGAATAATTAAAGATCCCTTAATGCAAATACTAATAGCCAAATCTAAATCTGGGAGCAGAAATGATAAAAATGCTTTCAATTAATAGTTGTTGTTTAAGGTTCTCTCTTTCCTGCGCGGTAACAAAGGTTTCTAATAAATTGCAGCGCTGCAACACCAAAAAGGATTAGATTTATACATCTAAAAAACAAGCAATGGACTGATGAGTAGAGGAATAAACAGGATCTCGGGTCCATAGTCTCTTTCTAATTCAGGCTTTAAGTAGATGTTACCTTTCTAACAATTTTAAAAAGGAATGGGCCGTTTTGAACATATAAGTTCTAAAACTATGTGAACTCTGCACGGGTTAAATGAGCAGGCATTCAATAATATACTGAACGGTTAAAAATATAAAAGCCCTTTACAACAACTGTAATGTTACCATGTTTTACAACAAGTGACAATATAATTTTACAATTTCCACAGATCTAGTAAAGATATCAGGTAATTTCATGTCATTATTAGGCGATATGTTCCCTTGGAATTAACTCTCTAATTGACCTGCTGGTGCACAGGTGATGTGCGGCACTTAAGGAACCAGATGCACTGTCATAATTGCTGCATGGAGGGAAAACATAGGGAATTGCATCTGTCCATATGAATGATGAGGCACTATATTTTCTATGGATTCCCCGAAGCGTCCACCTGTCCCCTAATTAAACCGGCTCTCTTTATACACTATAGGGCCTACACCAATAATGTTCTAACCTTTGAGGGAGACTATAAAAAGCATGGGGAAGCATGCCGGCTCGTCTGTGAAAGATCGCAAGGAGTCTGCCGACACAGAACGCATTACTCACTCAGGTGCTCACATTTATTACGCTTATTTAGACCAGAACCACTATATAATGTTGTGTTTGTGCGTTTGACAGCGGGATCAGAGAAACCTCTGATCCCAGTCATATAACCCCTCAGATGCCGTGGTCAATAGCGGTGTTTGGAAAGGGGCCCCAAGGCCTGGAATGGCCGTATGCCTATTAGGTCTTTGGTATCGACTAATTGAGTATACCAAAGCGTTATATAAGTCATCTAAAGATCGCATTGTAAAGTTCCCTAGTGGTACTAAAAAATGTAAATACATTTCTTAAATTGAGAACTGCAAAAGTAGTAAAAAACAAACAAAAACAATATTAAAAAAAACATATTTGGTGTCACCGTAATAGTACCGGCTGACAGTAAAGTTTACCAAACTAGGAAGAGCAAGGTTGGATCCAGCACGGAAAATACGATAAAATGGAAAGGATTTTCCAAGTTTAATGGGCCAGTAGATTGGCTGGTTAAAATCAGGACTTGGGTACACTGCGTGACATCCTGATAGTGTAAGGAAAGTTGTAGTATTGATGGAAAGCCTACGCGTTTCAGACGCTGCGAGCGTCCTTAATCATGGCTGAAGCTGGCCCATTAAACTTGGAAAATCCTTTCCATTTTATCGTATTTTCCGTGCTGGATCCAACCTTGCTCTTCCTAGTTTTGTCTACTCAACGTGTGCCGACACGAGGATCCGTGCATGATTATCCAATAACATATCTGCAACAAAGGTGAGCTGGAGGTTCTTCTTTTTTCTATTCTAGTAAAGTTTACCCATTATTTATGCTGCACGATAAACAGCGTTCATTTTAAATGCAAATAATGTCAGAAATGCCAAATATGCTGTGTCCTTAAGTGGTTAAAGAGGCTCTGTCACCACATTATAAGTGCCCTATCTCCTTCATAAGGAGATGGGCGCTGTAATGTAGGTGACAGTAATGCTTTTTATTTAAAAAACTGATCTTTTTTCACAACGTTAGGAGCGATTTTAGTTTATGCTAATGAGCTTTCTTAATGCCCAAGTGGGCATACTTTTACTTTCGACCAAGTGGGCGTTGTACAGAGGAGTGCATGACGCTGACCAATCGGCATCATGCACTCCTCTCCATTCATTTACACTGCACTAGCGATATAGTTATATCACTATGTGCAGCCACATACACAAGCCCTAACATTACTACAGTGTCCTGATAATGAATACACATTATCATCCAGCCTGGACGTCATGTGTACTCAGAATCCTGACACTTCTGAATCTTTTCTGTGAGATTCCAGCAACGGATACGAAATCTCGCGAGATTACGAGGTAAACGAAACAGTCACCAAACAGCCACCTCTCCGAACAATAAGCAGGAATATTTATTTTATAACCAGGCCACTGACCACAATATAAAGCCTGGCCGTACCATTATTATTCTATGTAGCACTTCATAAGATCAGTGCATCTATTGCCTACCAAAATGATGTTGCACAAGTGGTACCCCATACTGGGCAACTAGCCTGATATCCTGGTATAAACCCATGGATTTAGAAGCAATCATCATCATTATACTTTGCAATCACAATTACAATAGTGCGAAAAGAAAAAAGCATATAACAAACTGAAAATGGGTCTGAGGCCTCATTCACACATTGCAGATTTAATCAGTATTTTGCAACAGTACTTTGAAGCCAAAATCAAAACTGGATGCAAAGAAGTATAAATCGTTCCATTATATTTTCCATTTTTGGGATACGACCCTGGTTTTAGCTTCAAAAATGCTGACCAAATCTACAATGTGTGAATGAGGCCCAATAGTCCAAAAGTGTTGCGTCCTATAATCTTTATAAAATCTGTTTCCCAGCTTTACGCAAATAAAACGTACCCACAATGTAATGAAAAGCTATGAAACTTTCAAAAATATACTTTCTGTATCAGAAAGATCTATAGTTTACATTCAGTGGTAAAAAATTGTATAAGTTCAAAGTGTTAAGTTTTTTTCAAACGGGATCCTATGGGTGACGGATGCCACTGTATGGCTTCATGTATATATGGACAATTATGTTACTGGACCTTTTCTGTCCACGGTAGAGTCCGGAGTCCCCACACAGAGTACAAAGAGCTGTCGGCAGCAGCTCGCTCACAAACTTTTTGCTTCCAGCTGCTGCTCCCGCTGCACGTCAGTGCCTATCCAATCCCCCACTCTGTGCGGTCACCAGTGCGAGAAGGAGCTCAGCCACATCCCCGGCTGCCCTGCTGCAGTGCTGCTGTTTTACGACTTTACTACTTTCAGGATGTGAAGCACCTAGGAAGCAGGAAGAGCGTCCAGGGTTCCTGGACTTTGTATAGCATGCTGCAATGCCAAATTGAAGACATCCCAACTTCTTAAGCGCTTTCCTCTCTGACACCCAGCAGTCATGGGGGTTGCTAGGAGCCGCAAACAGCTCTAGTTTTCTATGCACAAGCGGTTACCTCGCACCGCCACCGAAGAGTGAGGGGTTTAGAAGATCAAAATCGTCGTATACACCTCACACAAAATGGAACCCCCCCCCCCCCCCACAACGTGGTGAGTGTTTTGTGTGGATATTGGGGGCAGGCAGCAAACCGAGGGCTCCAGTAAGGGTGCTCACATGGCTCCTCACATGGCTTGCAAGTAAAACATTACATTGGGGCCTTGTATTAAAAATAAAGGAAATGTAGAAATATACAGCTCGTTACGCTTTATTTTACAATGGGAGACTATTGGTGACAATCAGTCAGGACCTTCGTTAAAAGTTAAAATTCAGAAGCTTTTTGCGGCATATACCTTAAACGGAGGCCTTTACGTGACGCGAACAGAGACTAAGTAGTATATTATCAGGACAGGTCTTTTAGTATATAGATGTAAACTACAATGTTTCCATTCACTGATAGCATGTAAAGGTCTTGAAAAATGTGAGGAATTAATAAAGCTTTATTACCACTTTGCTGCATTCTTTATTTTTTATTCTGTGAAATCCATCCACAAGTTGTTCTTGACAAATCTGTATTATGTCTTATTATGAGTCTCCATTTAATACTTTCAGTACAGAGAACTGTGAGTATACGGTGAGTTAATCGCATTGTTAATGCCTCTTGTAGTCTGAACCAATAAAGGGGTTGTCTCCCTAATGATCACCATGAGTCCGACTATTAAAATCCCAAGAGATCAGCCAACATCAACAGGAAAAGCTGTGCGCAGGGTCAGTTCTTCATAATAGAGGGGTTCCGTGTGCCGTGTTATGTCCAGTTGGGTCAACCCCTTTATCTCATGAATACCCAATGGAGGCATTAGGTATTTATGTATTATTCAGGATATTCCTTTGTTAATGGACATCTAGTAGTTTTGTGTTATGGAGTCTGGTATTCCTGGGTATTTAAACCTGCCACGATAAAAGGAAAAACTGCAGGCATAATAGGATCAATCATCAACAGGTAGCTAAGGGTATGTTCACACGAGGGCGTCCGTAACGGCTGAAATTACGGGGATGTTTCCGCCTAAAAACATCCCCGTAATTTCAGCCGTAACGGCATGTGCAGGCGCTTGAACGCCGCGTCCATTACGGACGTAATTGGCGCTGCTATTCATTGGAGTCAATGAATAACGGCTCCAATTACGGCCAAAGAAGTGACAGGTCACTTCTTTGACGCGGGCGTCTATTTACGCGCCGTCATTTGACAGCGGCGCGTAAATATACGCCTCGTGTGAACAGACAAATGTCTGCCCATTGCTTTCAATGGGCAGATGTTTGTCAACGCTATTGAGGCGCTATTTTCGGACGTAATTCGAGGCAAAAACGCCCGAATTACGTCCGTAATTAGTGCGTGTGAACTACCCTACTTGTTGACAGACTCCAGGTAGCAACAGATTTTTTTCCTACCCTCCACAGAGCTAATAAGAAAATCATATTCTGAAAAGACAAAACAAATGTGGAGCTGTAAACACAACTGGAAAGTAATCTCTTGTTAGCAGATGGCAAAATAAGCTAAACTTGGAAAAGTTACTTAAACTAAATTTAAAAAAAACATAAAAAGATGAAGCAAAGAAGAAATGGTAAAATACATTATTTAATGGGCTCATCTTTGCTGTTCTGAAAGCTAAGCATTTTGAATGATTGCTGAAGTTCTGTGTTTTAATAAATTACCTAAATGGATCTTCATGATAAATGTCAGTAAAAGGCTGTACTCGAGCTTAGCATTGCCTATAAAAATCGATTCAGAAATAAATATTTAATGGCTCTCTAATTTGTCTGGCACTAAGACATTACATTAACAAAAGTGTTCAAATCAAAGTGGAAATTAAAAGAGAAGTACTAGGATTTGCGCAATACGAGCTAAACTCTACAAAACAACCAAAGACATTTTAATAGACGCGACAATGTAATCTTCAAAGTGCAAGCGGAAAAAAATGTTTTATTAATACCAAATTAATTGGGCTTATTATAGGATCTATTTCATTTGTCATAAAAAGACCATATCTGTAGCCAGTGTTTTTACATAAACAGGAATAATTTTCATGGTTTTGCAAAGAATTGTATTCCACCAGCATTGCGAAGTAATCAATTCCCAAAACAAGGATATAATTAGATCTGGTGGACAGACTGAATGCATCTATATTCAAATGCAACATATTTATGCTTATTACAGTGATAAAATAGCTCATGGAAAATGGTAATTATAGCATAGATAATTGAACAACACCTTTATAGTGATTGGCAGGTTGATTGCGGAATTTAATATCACGTAGCATTATTCTCCTGCATATATTTAGATAAGTTAAGCACCTTCTTAAAGTGTTATTTTTTGCCTCTTGTTTTGAAGAAACCCAGTATAGTTACTGTACTGTTGACCAGTAGGCATAATGAGAAAAATAGTGCATGGTAACATTAAAAGGGTTCCAAAAACTTGTGAAACCATTCCACTTGATTTCAAAAGAAGCATGGCATTCTGCATCAAGGTTTATTAGATGTATATAAGGCTATGTTCACACCTGCGTTGTTACATTCCGTTCTTCTGCTGCATCAGAGGAGCAGAATAAGGGAATGCCGTAAGCAATGGTTCCTTTTAGAGATGGAAACCACTGGAGGCCAACAGAATCCATCGACTTTAATGGGTTACGTCGGCATGTCCGTGGTTTTACCGGAGACAATAGCGCAGCATGCTGTGCTATCGTCTCCGCCAATCTCGGCCAGGTCTGCAATGAAGGCCCTTATCGGAGCCTCTGAAACAAATGTGAACGAGGCCTTAAATGTTCGTAATACTGTGCCAAGTAGGACACTTTTGTTACCCCCTTCAAACCATGTTTACAACGTATACTTTCCTATGGAAACAAATAATATATGTATGCATGTATATATATATATATATATATATATATATATATAAATATATAGCACACAAAAAAATGGCGCACTGCGAACACCAATGCCACCTAAACCACACCCAGACTAAACCTACATATTCTTGGGGATGGTAAGAACCAGAATTAAACTAATTAAAATCACCCAGGGCAGATTTTATATACATATATATACATATATATATATATATATATATATACACACATATACATACACACACATATACACAGTGAAGGAAATAAGTATTTGATCCCTTGCTGATTTTGTAAGTTTGCCCGCTGTCAAAGTCATGAACAGTCTAGAATTTTTAGGCTAGGTTAATTTTACAGTCTGACTCTAACCTCTACAACATGGGCAAGACCAAAGAGCTTTCTAAGGATGTCAGGGACAAGATCATAGATCTGCACAAGGCTGGAATGGGCTACAAAACCATAAGTAAGACGCTGGGTGAGAAGGAGACAACTGTTGGTGCAATAGTAAGAAAATGGAAGACATACAAAATGACTGTCAATCGACATCGATCTGGGGCTCCATGCAAAATCTCACCTCGTGGGGTATCCTTGATCCTGAGGAAGGTGAAAGCTCAGCCGAAAACTACACGGGGGGAACTTGTTAATGATCTCAAGGCAGCTGGGACCACAGTCACCAAGAAAACCATTGGTAACACATTACGCCGTAATGGATTTAAATCCTGCAGTGCCCGCAAGGTCCCCCTGCTCAAGAAGGCACATGTACAGGCCCGTCTGAAGTTTGCAAATGAACATCTGGATGATTCTGAGAGTCATTGGGAGAAGGTGCTGTGGTCAGATGAGACTAAAATTGAGCTCTTTGGCATTAACTCAACTCGCCGTGTTTGGAGAGAGAAATGCTGCCTATGACCCAAAGAACACCATCCCCACTGTCAAGCATGGAGGTGGAAACATTATGTTTTGGGGTGTTTCTCTGCTAAGGGCACAGGACTTCTTCACCGCATCAATGGGAGAATGGATGGAGCCATGTACCGTCAAATCCTGAGTGACAACCTCCTTCCCTCCACCAGGACATTAAAAATGGCTCGTGGCTGGGTCTTCCAGCACGACAATGACCCGAAACATGCAGCCAAGGCAACAAAGGAGTGGCTCAAAAAGAAGCACATTAAGGTCATGGAGTGGCCTAGCCAATCTCCAGACCTTAATCCCATCGAAAACTTATGGAGGGAGCTGAAGATCCGAGTGGCCAAGCGACAGCCTCGAAATCTTAATGATTTACAGATGATCTGCAAAGAGGAGTGGGCCAAAATTCCATCTAACATGTGTGCAAACCTCATCATCAACTAAAACAAAACGTCTGACTGCTGTGCTTGCCAACAAGGGTTTTGCCACCAAGTATTAAGTCTTGTTTGGCAAAGGGATCAAATACTTATTTCTCTGTGCACAATGCAAATAAATATATATAATTTAACCTAGCCTAAAAATTCTAGACTGTTCATGACTTTGACAGTGGGCAAACTTACAAAATCAGCAAGGGATCAAATACTTATTTCCTTCACTATATATATATATATATATATATATATATATATATATATATATATATATATATGTGTATATATATATATATATATATATATATATATATATAGCCAAAGATATGGCAACAAAAATACCCCCCCCCCCATTCATTGTTTAAATAGTGATTTTGGAGATTATCAGCAAGTGAGAACTATCCTTTAAAGGGATGTTCCCATAATAAGAAATTATGGCATTTGGCTAAAATCTGGGACCCCCGTTGAACACCTAAACGAAGGGGCAGAAGCCTATTCACCTTTTTTAATTGCACAACCGCTCTCTCATCCACCACCTGTGCAGGTGTCACGTTGGGTACGTGGACCCACTGGGCCGTACCGCCTTGACGGTATGGCAGCTGGCCAACAGGACACAGGCTCGGCTGGGACTAGGCAGCAGACAGGCCCCAGGCGTGGCGTAGCAAAACAGGTACTTGACCAGGATAGCGCGGGATACAGGTAGTAGGAACGGGAAACACTGGGAACTGGGAAACACTCGGAGACCATTTGCTTAAACAAACTAGGGTATGACAAAAATGCTCAGGCATTGCAGGGAGGGGCACAGCCCTTCTTATAGCCCAGGTTGCTTTGGGAGCAATCTACTCAATCTCCCACCTGTGTGCGCATTGGCTCCTTTAGGCCTCATTCATACGAACGTGTATTACATCCGTGATACGCGCATGAAAATCACTCGCGTCGCACGGACCTATGTTAGTGAATGGACTCGTTCAGACAGCCCGTGATTTTCACGCAGCGTATGTGCGCTGCGTAAAACTCACGACATGTCCTATACTTAGGCGTTTTTTCGTGCATCACGCACCCATTGAAGTCAATGGGTGCGTGAAAATCGTGCACGGCACACGGAAGCACTTCCGCGTGCTGCGCGTGATTCGCGCTAGAGTAGTAAAATAAATGAATGAAAAAAGAAAAGCAACTCCTGCTTTTAGGTTTGTAAACATAAAAACAGTGTCATCACGCTGCCATATGCACGGAAATCACGCAGGCACGAACCAAATACTCATGCCACACGGAACTTTGGCGCGCGCAAAATGCTGCAGTTTTTGCGCACGCAAAACGCACACGCTCATGTGAATCCGGCCTAAGTCTGGACGGAGCTCGCGAGTGCACCCTGGTAGTCACTGTGAAACAGGACGGCTGCATGTGGACATCTCCGAAGAGAAGGACGTTGACTAGATGGAAGGAGTTCGTGGTCAGCGACCACGGACGTTACAGCAGGGAACTTAAGTGAGGGAAAATCTGTGAAAGTGGAACCCCCCCTGATCAGGAATATCCCAACTCTATGCCATCACTTCTAAAAGTGGAAAAACATTTTTTTTAAGAGTATTTATTGTACCATTATTAAAAGGTAAATGGAATTAGGGAATAAAGGGGCAAAGAATACGATTAAGTGAAAGGTGTGGTCGTCAAATAACATCCACTTATATGTCCTATTAAGTCATGCTTGGCTGGAAATGGACTCCCCTCTATTAGTTGTGAGCCCTGCCTAAATCTTTCACAACTGGAAGACTACAGACCACTCACTGAAAACAAATGCCGATGGTGGTCGTCCTATCATTCTTTATGTTCCAGGCAGTGGCGCACAGACTGGATAAGTATTGAAAATGTGATTCCCGATGGTAAATTGTTGACTGAAAATCAGTGAGACCTCTCAATAACTAGCAGGAGAATCAGCAATGTGAGAATGGCTGTACAAATCATATAACACTTTGAAATAATATTCTAGACACATTTGTGAAGATCCAACATGCCCAATTACTTTTGTCATGCCATGCACTCTCCTGTACCAAGCTACGGCCTTATTGTATAATTTATAGCATACTGTAGTTTGTCAATGGTCCAGTTAAAGTTTGAAAAGCAATGGTCCATATTACTCTTCTGACTCCAATAATCTCCCTTTACACTTGGCAACAACATCAATCTTTCATAAACTAGCCACAAAAAATTATCTCCTAATGATTTTACATTGCTCAGGAGATAAAAAAATTAAAAAATACCCAACAGTATAACAATTTTACAGAATGCAAATACTATTACAAATAAAAAATAAATTAAAAAATAAATCTAGGGAGAAGAGCTAAATAAGCACGAGCAAGTCAATAAACGGAATTCTCTAGTTTAGTATATTTGATTTAACATGTGAGGAGACAGGTTTATTTTCAGATTCAATGAACTACATTAATCAAAAAATTCCTAGCCCAACATAAAGTTAATAAAGCAACCACAATTTACAAAACTGATGAAAGACATTATTATGTGTCTGCAAACACCAAACAAAAATCCACTGAATAAACTAACTCCTAGAGGAAATGATGAATGTTTAAACACTTGGCACTGGACAAATTATTTACATTGCATTTAAAGTAGCAATTCTCCTTAATCAACATGTAACTGGCAGTTTATGGCTAATATATACAAGTGTCCACATACTTCAACTAACACTCCAACATTTCCTTTATAACTTCTATAAAACCTTTTAGGCTTGGTCGCACCAGCTGACTGCAAGATACAGCATTTATACTGTAGGTCAGGAAACCTGGACAAAATTTTAACCTCTTCAGCACCAAGCCATTTTGGGGCTTTAGGATAACACTTTTTTTTATTTCCTATCTCAGCGTTCCAGAACTAATTTATTTTTGCAACAACTCAGCAATACGAGATCTTGTTTTCTGCAGGACAAGTTGTCATTTCTATAAATATGATTTTGGGATATGTATGTATATGTTGGTGTTTAATTTAAAATTTTGGGAGGGACAAGCAAGAAAGGAAAAAAAAAACACTTAACATTGTTCATCGCTGACATAAAATAAGTGTATGCATTTATTAGTGAAGTACATGTGATGGTTCTGGGGAAACTAACTTGTGGCATTTTATACTGCTCCATATAGGTTATTTTTGAAAACTTTTTTCTTACTTTAATTATACATAATTTTTTTCAAATCACAGTCTACTGGCATGCTTATCTATGCCAGTAAATCTTGTGCCTTCGCATTGAAATATGCACAGACACCTGTGAGGGCATACTACTGGTGTCTTTACAAAGAGACAGATTTGGGGACCTTTAATTCCAGGCAGCGCCCCCTTTTGTATAGTGCCACAATCAGGTTTGATTGCGGCTCTTTACAGGTTGACTGTTGGGATTAAAGGTTGTTCGAATCATAGTAGAGTTTAGAGTGCGGCTGTGTTTTGCAGCCGTCCTCCCGCCGGTGATCGCGCAGGTACATTGGATCTATTCACATTCTTCCTATATTAACAGAGCCAAGGCCAGTATGACTGATCTGTTTTCAAACAAACCCTAGGAATCATAATGCATCCCATGTTAAGTGTTTTTGATTCCAAGAATATCCCTACTGACTACACTACTTTTACCGTAAAAAACAAACAAGCAGAAATCAGTGAAGTTGTGGCATAAAAATGCTTAAGTAGGTACACACAAGCGAAAAATTTAATAATTTGGACTAGCAATAATTCAAACTGCAAGATGTGTAGACTCGGTGTGGCCCTGGTGTGGAAATAGGCTACTGTAAGCACTATTATTAATCACAATACAGTGGAGTCATTAGTTCCGGACATTCAGAAACAAACAGGACTGTCATAACCATGTTTGGTTTTGGAGGTGTGGCCAGGATAACAAGGGGTGGGCTTAAATCAGAAAAATATGCGCTAGTCAAAATTCTGATTTTGGTCAGAATCGTGAAATCTATATCAGCCCCTGCCCCCAAAGCAGCTGCTTAACATATGTTGGAGAGAGGGCAGCAGAAAGAAGATGCTGGAGCACAAGTCCACCTCAAGGAGTATGAGAGGAGCAGGGGTGCTGCAGTACTTGTATTGGCAGATGAGTTTTGCAGGCTCTTCACACTACTCTAACCCTCTGACTGCTCAGCATGATTTGCTCTCCCTGCACCTCCCTAATTGTCTTTGAGCTGCTCCGCACCCCCCCCCCCCCGAGCTACTTCACAATGCCGCACGTACATCCCCTGCCATGGCCTCAGGCAAAGAAGAGAGGAAGAGGGACCCAGGGGCACACATAACGGAGCCTGCAGGCTCTGGGGAGGAGGAGGATGGAGGCTCTGAGGCTACAACTAGATAACATTGAGGACAAAGAGGAAGACCCCAATCCCAAGACACAAAGACAGGGGCGATCTAAGATAGAGGAGAAAGAGAGATTAATACAGAGAGAGATACATATTGTATTTGAGATCGTGTGTCTCTCGCTCTCTCTCTGTATAGAAGAATGGGCCCTATTCTTTTACTAAAGGGAATTGTATGCACAACAATTCCTATAAAATGGCGATTTTATTTTTAGGCCATATCGTCGAGCCCAAACTTTAGCACATGCTTCTGTGTTTCCTTGGTTGATGCTTGAGAACGACATCTAGCCATTGTTGTGGCTCCCACAAGGCAGTAAACTAGCCATCCCTGGTATAGTAACAGATTTACTATGTTACTAATGGAGAATTGTAATAATCCTGTATTCTTAAAGTTAATAGAGAAACTGTGTCTATAATCAGAGCATTTAAAGTCTTTATTTTCTTCTAAACTTGACACATGAAACGCAGAATAGCTACTTTGAGTCATTTCTGTCATTTTTAATTATTGCTTCTCAAAGCCTAGCAATTTTTCATTTGGCTTAATGTGTGTACCTATCTTATGAAATATTTTTTCATGCCACAATTCATAAAATCCTTTAGGTTGAAGCTAAATCCCTGGCTCTAAATTAATAACTAATCACAGGAGATATTTATCATCTCAAGCTTCTAACATGAAAATTGTCAGAATTAATCACCTTGCTCATATTTTTACTATTTACAGGCATTCATTCATCACACAATAAAAGAGGTCTGACAACACTAGACTACAATCAAAGTACTTTTTATACAGTTGCTTTTATTAAAAGCGGTAATAAAATAGAGGAAATGTATCTATATCTGTTAGCATATGAATCAAGAGAGTGTCATTGTCTTAGTGTTGATGCGGAATACATATCAGAACAAGAAAACTAGAATTGCAAATAAATCACTTGAAATACAAAAACCTATCACCTTGAAACGTAAAGTCTTTCTTCTGAAATTAAGAAGGATTAGTCTTTCGCTTGAAAGAATCTTGAACACATATTAAATAGAACTAGCACGGCGAAAAAAAAAAAAAAAAGCCAAAATATTAACTTCTGCTAAAACTTTCTGTCCATCATATTTGCAGAATTGCCAAATGTTTTGTAAGACACTTAAGGGCAAAATGACAACTGAAACAATTCATCAAGCTGCATGTTACTTTACACTCTAAAATTCATATTCATGGGCCCATTATTTCAACCAAATGTCAACATGAACTCAAAATGGCGTTAAAAAGAGGATTTATTCAGTGAATTCTACTCAAATGTTTATTTTATTCACAATCAACACTGCCTAGAATCACAAAAAGGCGGGAAAATACAGGGTACTAAACCACTGATATGGTGAAACACTACTTTGGACTAAGTTTTAGGCAGGTTGACCTCATGATACAAAGCTTATGGGTCTCTTCTTTCCCTATAAATTTATCCATAGCACTTTCACATTGTACCAACACCAGTCTGCATGTGAGCATAATACACAGTAGTCATTTGACTTTGGCTTTAAATTCCTCAAAAAATGTAAAAACATTTTCTGTAATAATTTTCATTTAACATAAAATTCTCTCCATTTATAAAAGTTATAGGGCTATAGATGGAGAGAACACAATCCGGTAATGCTAGGAAGATCAGCAGTATATAAAAAGATAATTTCACACAATTACTACTAAAAAATGTTCCAAAAAAATAAATAAAAAATTCAAAAAAACGAAAACATGTTGGTATTAGGAACGCTAGTTATAGTTATTTCTCACAATTGAGACAGGTTATACCAAACGACCATTGTTTAGCATTATTCTTTTTCCCTCGACACAAATTTTGCTCGATATCGATTTTTTTGGTTGAAGGAGTTAATATTTATTTATTATAGTAATTGATTACAATTATTAAACGTATTAAAATCAGGAAAAATATCCATATTTACAAAAAAAGCATAAATGTATAAGGATTGCTCTAGACTAATCAAACAGAATAAAGTGACTGCAGGAAACAAGTTGTCCATTGGAAACTACTTTTATACAGACTAAATTTAACTTTAGGTCTCCTTCATTTCCTTTTATTTTTGGTCGGCTTCAAGTTACACTTTTTGTAAATGGGTCACAATAGTGCTACCATTGCATTTATTTATGACTACCAACTCCTTCTTTCCTAAATAGAAGTCCCCAGAGCAGTAAAGGCCTTAGGCACTGCCAAAGGACTCTATCTCGTAGAGCTACTATTGCTCATGTGAGGAATTATCCTGAGGGAGTGATAACTATTATCGGCTAATTTTTAATATTTATTTTACCATCACTATTGCTGTCACTTAGGGGCATGGAATTTTGAGACACATCTCTAAACGTCTAAAGATAGACCAGGATAAATAAATTAAGAGAGCTAAGATGCTAAAAAAAAAACATGCCAAGCAGTTTTATCTTAAAGTGAGACCAGCAGAGCAGGGTTGTAAGATAAAACCACTGGGAAATCAAGGCGACACCCGAACTTATCAGAATAAGAATAATTTTTTAAAACGAATTTAATGTGGTTTTATCCAAATATATTGGACAGAAGGGTTCCATCAAGAAAAAACACCTTGTAATTTCAATATTTATTTATTTTTAGGGGAATTCTGGATTCAAAAATGTTTTGAGAAGTTATAAAGACTGTGGGGAACAAGCTGGTACCCCCACGGATCACTAGAACCTGGACTACCAAGGGGCAGTAGCTACTTTTATCACTAGTTTAATCTTAAACACAAAATTGACCAGGGACTGCGAGAGTCTAATATATCAATGATCCATATGTTGTGTACCCTGCAAAC
The DNA here is from genome assembly GCF_050947455.1 of Rhinoderma darwinii. Classification (NCBI taxonomy): domain Eukaryota; kingdom Metazoa; phylum Chordata; class Amphibia; order Anura; family Rhinodermatidae; genus Rhinoderma; species Rhinoderma darwinii. The sequence continues at coordinate 523,846,050 of NC_134687.1, read as the reverse complement.
CTGGAACAAGTTAACAATAAATCCTCAGAAAACAGGTCAAGTAAAACTTTTATATCCAGTACTTGTCTAAAGGAATTGTCTTATCAACACTTTTTATACTGAAACCGGCTCGGCAAGCAGATGATCGCTGTGGGTTTAGCATAAAAAATCCCTGGCAAAAAGTCGTTGTGTACCCGCGTGTATTTTTGTGTATCCATCCCTTTACTAGATTGTTTGGAGTGTTACTTTGTGCTTTTTCAGTAGCTGAAGCCTTCAGATAAAGCTGTATATATACTACAATCACTTGAAACACTTTCACTGCAAAACCGGTGAAAAACATTTGTCTAATTACATGACGTCGAAAACCAATAGGATGTTCCAGTGATGATTTAGCTCATACTGATGGGAGTGAAAAGTTATGCATTCAATTAAGTGGCGTTTAATGATGTAATGAAAGCAGATTACACAGTATGGAATAGAAATGTGGTGTACGCTGGTGCAAACCCGGTGGCAACATAACCACACAGACGCTGCCAAAGGCGCATCTACTAAATAATATGAATGTTGGTGAATATTTGTGTATTCATTTCGTGTTTAATCATTGTAATGGTACTTCGCTTTGCATAGATTTGTTTTCATAAATTAAGTAATTTTTCCTTTGACCAGTATAAAAAAAAAAAAAAAGGCAAAATTACTCCTCAATTAGTGGTTCAATGCGATTAGACAATAAACCAAGAAAAATGGGGTAAACTGTTTTTATAGCCACTAACCATACAATTTAAACCAAGTATCAATTATTGGCCAAGCAATACAGAAAGAAAAGTAATGAAACATAAAACCTCCACAAAGAGAAACTTTGTAATAAAAAATTATTTAAAAAAAATCAAAATACAACATATTGTTTAATTGCTTTAAGATAAAATACGTAATAAGAAATAAGACGTGGACAGCGGGAGCGCATTGCTATGCATGCAATAATGGAGTTCTGCTTCACTGCACAACTTCGGGGGCTTTTTACACCCCTTTAACTTTCCGGTTTTGCTTTTTCTATCCCCTTTAGCTTAGTAGCCATGCATTCCTTCAGCAGCTTAAGCCGTAATCGCTGTGAATGTCTCGTCTAAATGAATCGTTGCTACTGAAAACATAGAGCTCAATTGAGCGCACTAAATTGTGTCTGATTGCTGCAGTCATTATTTTTGACATTCTAGTGCAGAAGGTCTTATAGAGATTATTACAAAGGTATAAAAGGTACAGCGATGACAGCGCTTGGTATGAGAAGATTCAATATTTGGTGCTGACATTAGTTATTGTTTGGGTGGAAACAACCAGTCTGTAAAGACAGAAAATAATAAGGCATCAGTTTTAGAGACAATGCTGTACAAAAAAAAGGGTTTAAACCTCAGGAACTCTGGATGTCGCTGTATTACACACTCTCTAAACTGTAATGTAATAATAGTTACTTTATCAATCAAATGAGTGCCTGACATCATACACAGCACTGTACAGACGCACCAAAAATCAGTTATTAGACAAAGTGCATTAGACTTATGTACTTTATACAGGGACACACAATGTCCATAAACTGGTGGGTGATCGCTAGCAATACTGTGAAGCTAGCACTCTGTCAAAACACAGCGTGCGCCGAAATCTCCAACACGGCACATGGCCGTTAGGAAAGAGGTCATTCGACTGGACATCAGTTTGAAATTCAATTGTTTTTTATTTTTCCAAAGTACAATACAAAAGTATACAACATCCCAATGATACAGTCTCACAGTATTGTATACAGAACGCAGAAAAAGCTTGCACCTTCAGCTATCAGAAACGTGCCTCGGACGTTGACATACTGACGTATTAACAGACAAACAAACATAAAAACAGACATACAAAGAGTGGTGGTGATAAATACAAGCAATTATATATACGAGATGGCAAAAAGGAACAGGATAATACAGGATACGAAAACAATGTATAAGTTAGCACAGATACATTCACAGAGTGAAAGAGTTCTTGCGGAGCAGATGTTGAACATGGGGTAACTCCGTCCAAGGGGCCCATTGAGACAAACACTTCTGCCTATAACCTTTAGATGTAGCAAAGTGCAATTCGTAATAGAAGTGAAGATAAACCCTGTTTAGCACCTCCGAGAGATTCAGAGCCTCAGCTGTTTTCCATCTCTTGGCTATATGGAATCTGGAAGCGATAAGAATATGGCTTATTGACCACCTATATTCTAAAGGGATCTCATCCATCTGCATATCCAATAAAGCCAATGCAGGGGAAGGTAAAAGTTCTACTCCCATTAATTCTGATATGTAACGGAAGATACGCTTCCAGAATGGGTAGACTGATTTACATGTCCACCATAGATTAAATAATGTGGCCCTTGCTCCACATTCCCTCCAACACAAAGGAGAAGCCCCGGCTTGCATATGTTGCAGCCGCACAGGTGTGAGGTACCAACGAAACTGAATTTTCCTAACGGCTTCTATATGATTGACACATTTGGATATCCTATGTGAGTGATGTAAAGCAGCCCTCCAGTCCTCATCCGAGAACTCCCGACGTTTGTACAAAGCGTTATAGATTTTGATAAATCAGTGACTTTCGACCACTATTACGATAAATTAAACCACATGGAGAACGTCAGAATTATGGCCTGATATATATTTAATCAGAAAACGACCAGAATTTAATTTGTAAGTCTCTTCCACTGGTTTCTCTTTGGTATTAGAGGCATAACCGCCAACACTCATTTGTCTGAGGCAGTATTCACACACTGAGCATTTGTTAGCCAAAACCAGAAGTGGAACCTACACAGAAAAAAAGGATAATGGCAAAATTTTCACTGCTTCCATGTTTTGGACTGACCAAAATCCTGCCGCGTAAAAGTGGCCTTACTGTGTTTGCCTTTAACGGTTGTTCATAAAATCAAATTGCGTTTTCTTTTACATTTGTATAATGCTACAAATGAATTTACCATTAGCTTTAAATAACTAGTTTATGTTGTTGTCGGACACTCCCCAGTTTGGCCTTCTATTCTCTCGTTTCATTAAAGCGTAACTAAACTTTTTCAAAACTTTTGACATGTCATAATGACATGTAAAGTTTTGATCAGTGGGGCTCCGAGCACCGAGACGACCACCAATGGCTAAAATGAGTCAGCAATATGCTGCTCTGTTTCTGATCAGCCTTCCTTGAAGTGGTGTACAGCTCAATAGAAAATCTATGGGTGCGCACACTGCTCACTTTGCTGATGAGAAAAAGCGGCACAGACCTTTGTTTTAGCGATCGGTGGGGTCTCCGTGTTTGGACCCACACCGATCTAACCTTCTGACATGTTTAGAGTTTAGTTGCCCTTTAACTTCCATTGTACATTAATGCAGAGAGAAAAGTGAAAGCTGTACTGCACTGCTAACTGTACTTCATGAACTATACTGCGGTCTAGCTGTGCTACATATTCTGTACTGCGATCTACCTGTATTACACGTAATGTTCTCTACCTGTACTGTTCCGAAACCTGCCAGGATAAGTTGCTGCTTTGTACACCAGGTGAGGTAGCTAATTTTGTTTTTTTCTGCATAATCTGTGTACTGTACACAAAGAACAATTACTAGTTGATAAGGTTGAAAAAAGACAAATGCCCATCAAGTCCAATCTATAATCCTACCATGTTAATCCAGGGGAAGGCAAAACCCCCATGAGGTTGATGCCAATTGCCTCATTAGGGGAAAATGTCCTCCCTGACTCCAAATATGACAATCAGAATAAATCCCTGGTTCAACATCCCATCTCCAGAATCTAGTACTCAGAACCTGTACTACTATATTTTTCAAGAAAGGCATCAAGGCCCTTCTATAACTTGTTCAAAGAATCAACCATGACAACATCCTGTGGCAGAGAGTTCCATAGTCTCACTGCCCTCACAGTAAAGAATCTCACCTGTGATGGTGGTGAAACATTTTTTTCTCTAGACGTAGAGGATGCCACCTTGCCTTGTTACAGGCCTAGATGTAAAAAGATCATTATAAAGATCTCTGTACTGTCCAATTATATATTTGTACATTGTAATTTAATCGTCCCTAAGCAGTTTTTTTTTTCTTAACTGACTAGCCCCAAGCTTGATAACTTTTTTGGAACTGTAATCCGCCCATTCCCTTAGTCACCCTTCTTTACACCTGTTCTAGTTCAGCCATGTCCTTCTTATACACAGGTGCCCAAAATTGTACACAATATTCCATATGTGGTCTGACTAGTGATTTGCATAGAAGCAAAACTACGTTCTTGTCATGCGCATCTATGCATGTTTTGATGCATCCCATGATTTTATTTGCCTTGGCAGCAGCTGCCTGGCACTGGTTGCTAAAGGTAAAATGTACTATCCACCAATATCCCCAATTCTTTTTTAGTGGTAGTTTTACCATTCAATGCAGAATTGTAAAATCGGTTTCCTCGGACCAAGTGCATAACCTTACATTTATCCACATTAAACGTAATTTGCCATTTCTCTGCCCAAACCTCCAGCTCCCCCAAATTCCTCTGTAGTATTGCATTATCCTCCTGTGTGTCGATAACTTTACAGAGCTTAGTATCATCTGCAAATACTGAAATTATACTCTGTAAACCCTCTACAAGGTCATTTATAAACATTCAATTGTAGACATCTTTATCTTGACTTTTAACGCATTAAATACACAGTGGCAGGATCCTTTATCTTGACTTTTTCAATGGCTTTTGTTGTGTGATATTACGCTACAGCAAGTTATCAGAGTCCAGATAAACTTGGCTACATCCGTATTAAAAAAAGAAGAGGGCCCAATGGAACCCCACTGGTAACTCTGAGGATGTACTATTAATAACACCCTCTGTTTTCTATCACTGAGCCAGTTGTTGACCCAATTACACATATTTTCCCCCAGTCCCAGCAATTTCATTTTATATACCAACCTTTTATGCGGCACAGTATCAAACGCCTTTGAAAAGTCTAGGAGAAACCAAATCCGCATCCTTACCCAGGTCCAGTCTAGAACTTACCTCCTCATAGAAGCTAATCAGATTGGTTTGACAGGACTGATCTCTCATAAACCCATGCTGATGCTGCATTAACCGTTTATTTGCATTGAGATATTCGGGAATAGAATCTCTTAGAAAACCTCAAATATTTTACCCACAATAGATGTTAAACTTACAGGCCTGTAGTTTCCGGGCTCACTTTTTGACCCCTTTTTAAATATTGGCACAACATTTGCTGTGTGCCATTCCTGTGGAACAGACCCTGTCATGACAGAATCCTTAAACAGCAGAAATAAAAGTCTGTCTATCACGGTACATAATTCCTGCAGAACGCGGGGGTGTATACCATCCATACCCGGTGATTTGTCTATTTAAGTGTTTTTAAGGCGGCGCTGCACTTCATGCTGGGTTAAGCAGGTGAAATTTAATGGAGAACTTACTTTATCCCTAATTATGTCATCTGACATCGGATTTTCATGTGTAAATACAGTAGACAAAAAGGCATTTAATAGATTGGACTTTTCCTCATCCTCCTCCTCCAGTACATCCAGATTATTTCTAAGGGGGCCAACACTTACAGTTTTGAGTTTCTTATTATTTATGTATTTGAAAAATATTTTTAGGTTATTTCTACTTTCTTTGGAAACAAGTCACTCGGTTTCAATCTTTGCTGCCTTTATTTGTCCTTTACACAACTTATCTTTTTCTTTATAATCATTTAATGCCACATCACTACCGTCTTGATTTAGTAGTTTGAAAGCTTTCTTTTGATCATTTATTGATCAAAAGATCAATACTGTTACTTACTTACTGTTTTATTTAACCACATTGGTTTCATCCTGTTTATAGCCTATTTATTCCCATAGGGTATATATTTTTCACAGGACCTATTTAAGAGGCTTTTAAAAATGTCCCATTTAGTTTGTGTATTTTTAATTTTGAGGACATTGTCCCAGTTTAGGCCATTAAAGTCAACCCTTAGCCAATGAAAATTGGCCTTTCTGAAGCTTAGTGGTTTTGTAGGTACTCTACCAAACAACATTTTAAAGGATACATAAAAACGTATTATGTTGTGGTCACTATTACCTAGGTGGAACGTTCGTGGTCGCTGACCACAATCTCCTTCCATCCAGTCGATGCCCTTCTCTCAAGAGATGTTTGCACATACGGCCGTCCTGCTTCACAGTGACCACCAGGGTGCGCTCACAAAGCTCAGTCCAGACTTGAGAAGCCAGAGCGCAAGCATGTTGGTGATTGAGCTAATTGGTCCAGAGCACCCTGGGCTATAAGAAGGTGCCAGCCCCATCTTCCCACGCCTGAGCTTTGTTGTTGTATTCCTAGTCTGTCTTGCAAATGGTCCCCTAGTGTTTCCTGTTCCTGTAACCTGTATCCTGATCTAGTGCCGTGCTTAGCTGTAGCCGTGCTGTGCTGTATACCACTCCTGTCCTGCTTCTCCACGCTGGACGTCTACCTGCTGCCTAGTTCTGGCCAAGCCTGCCTTGCTACTGTCCGAGCTGCCACAGGTACCCTATATAAACTATAGATTCTGACCAGCGCCCTGTTGGCCAGCTGCCATATCACCAATGCGGTACGGCCCAGTGGGTCCACGAACCCTACGTGACACTAGGTGACCCCCGTTTAACCTATTGGTTAAAATTAGGTCTAGAAGTACCCCTCTTGTTGGATCTTGCACCAGTTGTGAAAGTTAATTGTCCTTAATTATTGTCAAAAACCGGTTTTCTTTGTAGGACCTGCAGGTTTCTGCCTCCCAGTTTATATCAGGGTAGTAAAAGTCTCCATAATAATGACTTCATTATGATTTGCTGCCTCATCTATTTGCTTTATTAGTTGATTTTCTGCTTCTTCCATTATACTTGGAGACGTATAACTAACCGCTATCAGTATTTTATTCTCCCGCCCCTTATTTCCACCCATAAGGACTCCACATGATCATTTTCCTCATAGAGATCATGACGCAGGATTGGTTTTAGGCAGGATTTTATATATAAGTAAACTCCTCCCCCTTTCTTATTAGTACGATCATTTTTAAACAGATTGTAACCCTGCATACTAACAGCCCAGTCGTAGCCATCACCCAGCCATGTCTCCCTTATCCCTTCTATGTCACAATTTTCCCCCAGCATTATCAACGAATTCCTCTGGTTATTGAGGCTTCTGGCATTAGTATACATGCACTTTATATGTTTACTACTTGTCTTGTAATTCCTATTAACTGTTCTAACCCACTCCATGTTCATTTCTCAGCCCCAGCTCACTAGCCACGCTGTTCTACCCTTCTATACAGTAATTGCCCTCCTCGCCATTCCGTAGTTTAAACACTCCTCCAACCTTCTAGCCATCTGTTCCCCCAACACAGCTGCACCCTCCCCATTTAGTTGCAAAATAGTGTTCCATAGAGTTCTCAGATTACAAACACATTTTTATTGTAACTTTGGGGACCTATATGGGGCTATACCTTACTGTACTCTATTAGTGCATACGGTAGTTAAAATTTTTGCTTCTTCTAAGTGACAATGGCAAACATAGATGTATTGGTATGGCAGAACTATGGCAGACTAGACAGTGTAAATACAACAATTTTTAAGAACTTGTTTCCATAACTGCATCTAATTGAGCATAATTGGCAGCAAATTATACATCATTATATGTAATTCCACTGAAGAGGATCAGAACTAATCTCCTATGTCTAGTTTTTAGTCAGGATGTGTCTGTGTAAAAACAAGGCATTTTAAAAAAAAATGTTGACCTGTAAACTTGAAATTAATGTTCACAATGTGATCTCCCTACCACGTCACTCAAGACTACAGGCAATAATTGAGGAGTTAAAGAGGCTCTGTCACCAGATTTTGCAACCCCTATCTGCTATTGCAGCAGATCGGCGCTGCAATGTAGATTACAGTAACGTTTTTATTTTTAAAAAACGAGCATTTTTGGCCAAGTTATGACCATTTTTGTAGTTATGCAAATGAGGCTTGCAAAAGTCCAAGTGGGTGTGTTTAAAAGTAAAAGTCCAAGTGGGCGCGTATTATGTGCGTACATCGGGGCGTTTTTAATACTTTTACTAGCTGGGCGTTCTGATGAGAAGTATCATCCACTTCTCTTCAGAACGCCCAGCTTCTGGCAGTGCAGACACAGCCGTGTTCTCGAGAGATCACGCTGTGTCGTCACTCACAGGTCCTGCATCGTGTCAGACGAGCGAGGACACCGGCACCAGAGGCTTCAGTTGATTCTGCAGCAGCATCGGCGTTAGCAGGTAAGTCGATGTAGCTACTTACCTGCAAACGCTGATGCTGCTGCAGAATCAACTGTAGCCTCTGGTGCCGGTGTCCTCGCTCGTCTGACACGATGCAGGACCTGTGAGTGACGACACAGCGTGATCTCTCGAGAACACGGCTGTGTCTGCACTGCCAGAAGCTGGGCGTTCTGAAGAGAAGTGGATGATACTTCTCATCAGAGCGCCCAGCTAGTAAAAGTATTAAAAACGCCCCGATGTACGCACCTAATACACGCCCACTTGGACTTTTACTTTTAAACACACCCACTTGGACTTTTGCAAGCCTCATTTGCATAACTACAAAAATGGTCATAACTTGGCCAAAAATGCTCGTTTTTTAAAAATAAAAACGTTACTGTAATCTACATTGCAGCGCCTATCTGCTGCAATAGCAGATAGGGGTTGCAAAATCTGGTGACAGAGCCTCTTTAAATAAGAACGTTCTATAAAGGTTAGTACTACTAAACTGAACTACGTTACCTTTAATGGAACATGATGACAACCATGATTTGCTTTGTGGAAAGGACTTGAACTACAACATCACATTTATATATAATTGTACAAATTATTTCATTGTTATATTAGGAAATGCTAATAAGACGAGTTGTAAGTAATCGTTATCTGAAACTACTTTGGGTAATACAATTTGTAAAGTTAATTTAAACATTTGCAATTCTCACAGAACTTACAAATTTCAAGTCTATGATAACATCCCTATATACATGTAATTATAACATTCTTGTAACAGATTGTCCAAATCAACACCAAAAACATCCTCGGGGGGGGGGGGGGGGGCTGGGCTAAATGTTTAACTATACCTTATAGGCACGATAAAAGAATTTGCACATTCCCCACGACCCCCAACCCATTATGCATGTGACCCAAAGACTTCTTTTATTACTGATCAATGGAAATTTTCACTGTACTGTATGCAAACAAATAACATCAGCTAACTAGTATCCATGGATTCAAGACCCTTAGGCTGAGTTCACATGGCAGTATTTTTCATCAGAGTTTGTGAGCCATAACCAGGAGTGGATCAAATACACGGAAGAGGTGCAAATCTTTCCATAATATTTTCTCTATGTAGGCTCGAGCCACTCTTGGTTTTGTCATACAAATACTGAAGCAAAATACTGGCTATATAGCCAGTTGTGTCCAATTGGTTTTTCTAATTTACCACTTTACTGTGAAATTAAAAACTAAAGTTAATGATTTACATCTGTACTTAAAATAATAATAATTTAAAAAAAAAGACATTTTCTAGTCCCTGGGGGAGGGGGTTTACTTGTAATGTCAGCCCATATATAGTAGCATTTCTAATACAATCTACATTGGAGAGTACAGTAGAGTATGTATAGAAAACATTTTCCAATCATCAAAACCTATTAAGAATATTTGTGAGGACTAGTGATGAGTAAATGTGAAAAATTTACTTCACTGCCAAAAACAGATCACTATTTCAGCCTTCATCGCCTTGTACGAGGGAAATACGGCTCCATAATATGAGATTTGCCTTTCGCCTATTCAACATCTTACTCTTTTCTACTTAGGAGAGTTGTCAAAGAAATGTAACCAGTTTATTTCCCACACTTGATCATCTTGGTGGGATCACCAATGTAAAATATTGAATATGTACGAAATACAGTTTTCATGATAAGATCAACTGCAGGTTTTGAACATCAGCAGTAACACAAGTGATATATAGTCTTTCATTTCAGCAATAAAAAGCAGTGAATATACAGCAGCCATGCTGTCATACTGGGAATTCATCCCTTAACCAAGGCAGAACCAACACAGTAACACGGCAGGATGTGCCTTCAAGGTAGAGAACAGGGAAAGTTTCGTATTTTTCCAAATGTGTTTATATATGAAGCGTACAGCTTTCTGACAAAAACTGACAGAACCCAGAAATGGGCAAATAACTGAACACAAAACGTAACACAATGAAATAAATACACAAGAGAGTCCAAACATGAAAAGAAACAAATGCTTAAACATTGTAGGGATAGCTGCTGTGTTTAAGGAAATAAAACACACTAGGGATATCCTAAGGAAGACAAAACAGTCTGCACAATCTCATGCAATGCAAGTAAAACTACAAGATGTATTGCTCCGGCTGACATATTTAATTGAAAACATTGTCAGTCCCTGCAGAGAAATGGCCCCGTAAACATGCTATACAATAAAGACCATCTAGAAAATGTGTTACCCAAACTTGTCAGGTTTATGCAAGATGGGAAAAGGAAGGTATGAAAAAAAAAAATCAGCTAAAATAGAAAACCATCAACAGCCACAAAAAGGGCACAAAAAGGGCATATTCTATAAATTTCCTTACATTATTACAGAGAAACACAGCAATCTTTCTGTCACTAGGAAAGACTGGGCCCCATAGCAAACTTTTGACTGGGGCCCCCCCTCCGCTGGGTATTACACAACCCCCCCTTGTAGATAGTGCTTCCCTATAGATTCCACAACACAACGCCCCCTATAGATAGCACCATACACAGCCCCCTGTAGAGAACGCCTTACAGCCCCCCTGTAGATAACGTCTTACAGCCCGAAATCCCCCCTGTAGATAACGCCATACAGCACCCGCTGTAGATAACGCCATACAGAGTCCCCCCTGTAGATAACGCCATACAGAGTCCCCCCTGTAGATAACGCCATACAGACCCCCCTGTAAATAACGCCATACAGAACCCCCCCTGTAGATAATGCCATATAGCCCCCCCCCCCAAAAAAAAACGGCCTATAGTTTGTCCTACAAAAGAGATATACCCCCTATCCACAGGATAGGAGATACATGTGTGATCGCTGGCAGCAATAAGGAGACCGGGGGACCGAAAGTCCCCCGACGTTCTCCATGACAAACCTCGGACTACCGGCGTCTGCGCAGTTCAATAAAAATGAAAGGAGCGCTGGTCACGCATGTGCACAAGCGCGACCGGTGTGCAAGTCATTTCTACGGAGCTGCCGACACAGACCCCGGAAGTCCGAGGTTTGTCATGGAGAACTTCGGGGGACTTTCGGTCCCCCGGTCTCCTTATCGCTGGGCGTCCCAACGATCACACATGTATCCCCTATCCTATGGATAGGGGATGCATGTCTTTTGTAGGAAAAACCCCTTCAGTGGCGTCGCGCTGTAGCAGCCATAGCAGCTGCTAGCGGAGACTTCGGCCATGGGAGGGGGGCCCGTAGCAGCCACTACGGCTGCTATAGCGGTAGTTACGCCACTGCTTCCTGTACAAATTGTATATCAAGAAGGGGCTATACTGCACATTTCAATTAGTGATATCAACACAACTGTTGAGTGTGGCTATTTGTTGTCCACTCTGAACCAGGGGTGTAGCTAGAAAGCCGGGCAACAACAAGCTGAGGCAGCAATCTGAATCTTTGCCATGGGGGAAAGAAAGCCTGGATACTGCTCTGAACATAGACAGGTCAATGTCACATAATAGAAAAACAAATAAAACATGTTGAAAAAAAATAAAATGCCAATACTCTTAGACCTGTCACTTTAAAGGTCAACTAAACTTCCCAAAAATTTCCGACATGTCATAGTGACATGACGGAAGTTTGGATCTGTGAGGGTCCAAGCTCTCAGACACCCACGATCGCTAAGAAGAAATGCGTTAGAAGAGCTCCGGGGAGCCGGTTCGTTTCTGATCGGCTTTTCTATGAAAGCCTAATAATTAACGTACGGGCTAATAGACTTTCTATTGAGCCCATACACCTAAGGCCCTGTTCACACAGAGTATTTTGACGAGTTTTTTGGCATGGAAACCGCTCCGCAAAACTCGTCAAAAACCGGCCGAAAAACGCAGCTAAAATCACGGCAAACGGCGTGCAGGCAAGTCAAAATCTGACTCAAAATCCCAAACTGAATTTTGAGGCAGAATTTTCCTCCTGCAAAAAACTCAGTGTGAACACAGACTTATGCTCAGATTTCCGAGAAAAGCCGATCAGAAACTAAATGGCTCAGTGCTCACCCGAGCGCTTCTGCAACTTAGTTTTAGCGATCGGTGGGGGCTCAGTGCTCAGACCCCCACCGATCAAAACTTCTGACAAGTCACTATGACATGTCAGAAATTTTTGGAAAATTTAGTTATGCTTTAAAATGTAATCCTGTCACATTGATCTCTCAGACCACCACCGATTTCCAAAATTGAAGGCCTCTATAAACACCTATGGCACTGCCCATAGGTTTCGGACCAAATTTGACACAACATTTTCAGGCTATGTTCATGATTGTGTTGTGGTTTCCCTTCATAATGGAAGCCACAACGCTCTTCCGAATAAGTCGTATGACAGACACCACCAGCGTCCGATGGACCTCATTGACTTACCATGAAGTCCAAAAGGGTATTTTCATGCTGTTCATCGTTCAGACAAGAATAAATGCACTACATGCAGTGCAATTCCTCCCGTCAAATCTGACGGAATGTGCAACTGAGCCTCCGACAAAAATGTGAGTCTAAGCAAAGGTCTATTCAAATCCATGGCAGTGTACCTAGAATGTTCTGATAGATTTCCATTTTTCCTTTAGGTAATGGTTATATACAGGTTAAGAACAGTGATTACCATCTAGTACCAGTGATCACTGCCACACTGCCATTTGTATACCTTCATCTGTTATAACATTGTGTAACAGTCTGTACGCAGTAGTACAAATAACTTGTTTTATGCAGAATGTGGTTACCTGTCATCAATATTCCTATTCAGGCAGAGATTTAGGGATGTGAGGTTCTGGCACTTCTTTACAATCTCCATCACCGTCTCATTATCCAGCTCATTGATGTGCCGTAAGTCAAGGCTGGAAAGATGTTTAAGCTGAAAAGCAAAAACAAAATAATTCTACTAAGGAAATTATGTCAATGAAAGCTGCAAAAATACATTTTGTAATAGAGAGCCTCTGTACAAAAACAATTGGGAAAATGTATTAAAACTTGCAAAACGTAAAGGCAAAGAACACAGAATCAATTGCATTCAATCTTCAGCTTTATACATAAACTTCACAAGCAAAACAAGCACGGATCTCGATAAAACAACGGAGCTGATTTACTAAGAGCGGCGTTTCATATGCCAGTCTTAGCGGCCTGCTTCTCTAGAGTAAGATGCGCCAGACTTATTAAGAGACGCACACCTCTTAATAAATCTTTTGCATCTCTCCCATGGCCGTGCACCACAATTGTGGCATAACAATGAGACTGCACCCCCACCTCCCATCGGACATAAAAAAAAAAAAAAAATTGTACTCTCCTCTCGGCTCAGTTTTTCCTCTCAGGCTCTCACAGCAGACTGCAGTTCATACTTACGTGAGCAGTGTCAGGGGCTTACATGAGCCAAGGACTGCAGTGACAGCCTTAGGGGATCCAGGGGGTAGGAGAAGTGGAGCGGTGAGTACAATTTAAAAATAAATAAATTATTATACGGTGAGAAGGGGGGGGGGGTAGTCTGATGGGGGGTAAAGGTACGGAACCCGGCACGGGCCCTAACCATTGCTATGCCCCACATAGTGAAATTTCCTAGCTAGCGCACATTTTCGCTATAATTTAGAGCATTGTTCTAGTGTCAATTAAAGTAAACCTTTTGTTACTCACCACCCCCTAGCAAGTGTGTTGTAAAAATGCCCAAACCACACAATTTTCACCACAAATTGCAACGTTGAGCCTTTAGCAACTATTCTATACGAGAAAACTAGAATAGAAAGGTTAATAATAATCCCCCCAATGTAACATGATCAAACCGTGGCCTACAACATAGTAGTTAAGTCAGCTGTTAGTATAGGGATTCACAGTATAGTCCACGTGGAGACGTTGCTGGAGTAAAACACTCAAAGATGCACGCCCATGACACTTTTCGAAGGATCACTCCACCTTTCTCGTATGTATTATTTAGTTGTTTTTTTTTCCCCTCATTGGATGTACACTTTAAATATATATAGATTTATCTTCTCAGAAACAGAGGATGAGTGTCACAGTTTGTCTTGAAAAAAAAACTACCCATTTAGGCCCCATGCACACGACCGTGCCCGCAATCACGGCCCGCGATTGCGGGCACGGCCGGCCGCTGACTGACCGCCGCATTTTCGGGCTGTGCTCCCATACAAAGTATGGGAGCACGGCCCGCAATATGCGAAAGAACGGACATGTTCCATAATTCCCGGAACATTTCCACGGCACTGACACCCTTCCGTAGTGCTACGGAAAGGTGTCAGTGTTCAATGAAAGTGAATGGCTCCGTTTTTGCGGTCCGCTAAAACTGAGGTTTTTTGCTGTCGTGTGCATGGGGCCTAAGTGAAATATTCAGCAAAAAGCCCCATACATAAGGGTTCACAAAGCAGATTGGATAAGCAGGCGAAATGATTTCTAGAGCTGTATCGATCAAGACATTGTACATTGTATGTAAGATGCACTTTCAAAATAAAACAAGGTTTCTTTGGATTTATTTTTACAATGTGACAGTTGCCGTTCTAACAGCTTTTATACAAGCGCTATTCAAACCCACGAGCCACACACCGTATATGTTACAGTTACAGGCTCGTTAGCCAAACTATTACGAATGGATACCATACAATGCAGTTTATACATGCTGGCAGAGATGGTAAAACAAGCTATATGAGCTGCATCCAATTTGAGCTTATATATACTGTACTGATGGATTTCAACTGCAAGAATTAAGGCGAGAAAAGAGAACATATCCCCATTTTGTCTACTACGTTTAAAAAAAACAAAAAACTAAATTATACATGGGTGCTGATTGCAATAAAACTGTGGTACCTGACCCTAGAGGAGAAACATAAATGTGATATATTCACAAGCTTCAATAAACAGGACCGTTAAGCAAAAATAATAGCAGAAAGAGGTTGTACTGTATAAGAAAAAATGGCTGCTTTATTTCCAGAAACTGTATTGTCCATAGGCTACATCTGGTATTGAAGCACTTCTACGTTGTGAATATATACACTGCGCACAGCACTGGTATGGACATATGGCCAGCTCTGAATGTTCTATCAACTGCTTGAAGTTTTAACAATGGAGTAGGTCAAGGTTAAAAAATGAATTAATTCCTTTAGCCCGTCCTGCTGTGGGTCATTCTCTGCACAGCCTACCCATCATATAGTGTGCACCTGTCAGTTAATATTGGGAACGCCTTGCGCCTCCATCGGTCTTTGTGGTCGTTCTGCGACTACCTTTCATGGGATTCCGACTACCCACAATTCCCTGTACAATACAGGAGTACGGTCTGAAAGCCACCGATCATACTCCTACCCCTTAGACTTTGGTAATTGTCTATTTAAGTAACAGTTGTCTTCACAAAATCCCTGCACTCAACCCCGGTTACAACAGAATTTCTTCACTAGTGCTTCACATGAGCTGTACCGCCAGTGGTCTTGCAGCCCAAGATAACAACTCTCACAGTGTTAGGCTCCCAATTGCCTGCTTTTTTGGGATTGCACACAGTTCACAGAATATTAAAGAGTCTTTTACTTTGGCTGTAGTGTGGCCGATTACGTTTCTACTCCACTTTCCCCACTCACTCCCGTTTCCTAATTCCCTCTCTCCGACGTTCTCTTAGAGCATGGTCACGGCCCCCTCAGTCATCCTGACGTCCTTTGCAGCAGCAGAGACCTACCCAGTTTGGCATTGCCTGTGTAACAACTCTCTGCCGCATGCCCTCCTGGCTGCATGGGAGACGGAGACACACACAGGGACTGGCAGGGAAAGACGTAGAAAGAAAGATACAAAAAGTAACACACAGAGGGAGACACAGACAATGGGGGCATAATACAATTTAAAGAGGCAGTACCACCCTCTCACATTTTGTATGACTTTTCTACTTACATTGGTAAGGCGGAAAACTCCTCTAGATGTAACAGAGCAGCCCATGAAACCAACATATTCCAACTCTGGACAGTGTTCTGCAAAAGCTTCCACAGACTTATCAGATACCTGAAGGGACAAAAGAATTTAAGAGAATGTTAAAAGGCCACTCATGCAAGCAAATGTGCCAATTTCTAACCACAATTTTAAAACTTCCATTTGCTCCACAACCCAACCACAATATAACAGTCATCATTTGATTCTCACAGATCAGATTCTCAAAAAGAAAACCATCAATAATGCATACTGTATACCTGCATGAAAATCTACGAGGATAGTTGTCAGCTGAACCTCAAAACGACAGACACTTGAGGCTTTATGCAACAAATGAATAGGCAGACTGTCAGTTCTGGCATTGGGTGAACTTAGGTAATGTACAAATAATAGAGGAAAACAAAGTAAATCAAGTTCCATACATATAAGGCTATTTTCTCATCACGCGATTTGTCCTACTGTACATTCCAATGTGTCTCAATTTGGATCACAAAAAAAATGTATGAACATCCACAGTTGGATGGACAAACTGTACATGAACTTAGTGCATTAACACAATCTAGAACAGAACATTACAGGCTGTCAGATATAGCAGACATGTAATCACCGCACAACAGTATAATCAATATCTGCTAGATAGAGTGCATAAAGCTCCGCATCAGGAATAGGTTTGTTACCCATATAAGATATCTAGAATAAAACAAGAATTTACTGTATGGGTTTATTTTTCTTAAGCAGAATGTTTCATGTTTCAGCAGTATAGAACAAAACTAGAGTCTACCAAAAAAAATTTGTTAAAGGAGTGTATGAAAGGTTCTGCAAGAAACCATGATTAGCCATAGGTTTCATATTGGTTTGTTTACCCTAAAAGCTACAGAAAGCTACAATCTATTAATGTGACAGGATCCATTTTTCATTAAACATATTCCCAGTTGTAATGCCATGTGCTAAAAATTTATATATATATATATATATATATATATATATATATATATATATATACATACATACATACATACATATAGTCACCATTATGCTGTCACGGATATAAAAGAAAACAATCAACAGCTTCTAGTGATTTGTAAGCTTTCTTACCAAGCTGATTGTTGTTACATGTAATTATGACAAAAATTCAAATCGTGACAATGTAAAAAAACATTATAATGTATGAACTTACATTATAAAAGGTATTTGCATCATTGGTTTTCTAGTATTTATAGTGTATATCATTTAACTCACTAACACTTCTACAATCCAATATGCACTGCTCCACATAGGACACCCATATTTCATCTTGAAGCTTAAAAATTAAAGACTACACCTGATGGGCAACCAAAGGGGCACCATCCCAAATCTCCAATGATCATGAAGGCCTTCTGCTTTGGAAGAATAACCATGAGAACAAAATAAGGAATCCCCAGTGCTAGTCAAGTACAATGAAAACATGTTTTAAAACAATAAAAATAAATGGGGCGCCCCAATAACAAAATATTTTGGGAGTCTGTATAAAAATTTTAAAATCGGTTGGCAAAATACTGTATGTAAGGCATTAATAACATTTCCCTGAAATTACACTGATTTTTGCTGAAGTATACAGAGAAATAAAAGTATTAAGTGCCAAGTTGCTTGTCTTGGACATGATAGATATGTGGTATGCTTTACAAAGCAAATAAAACATTTGTTTTGCTAGTAATACAGACAAATAGAAGAGAATGTGAAAAAAACAAAAGCATCATTAACATGCCAAATGACAGTAAGATAAATTTATGGTTATGCCTCTAAAGCGCAATAATGAGCAAAACCATATTCCAACGACGGCTGCTTTTATTCCAGAAGGAAATGGTCATACATTTTGCCAATTACAGCCTAGTTGTTTTAAACACTTGACGTCCGTGCTAGAATATTTGAACATTCATATATTTGTAGCTACTGTAAGGAAGTGATCTGACTACAGATATATACAGTACATCTCCAACAAAAGATATTACTTATGAAATATTGCAAGAGAAAAAACTATGTAGGTACTAAAACTACAGAAAGCTCTACCAGAAACAGAATGTAACCCCATTTAATATTATATTAAGAGCAATGTATTGCATACCGCTTTCCTGAGCTACCATCGTACAAAAGTTATCTAAATGAATCCCAAAAGACATTAACCCCTTAAGGACGCAGCCTAGTTTTGGCCTCAAGGCTCAGAGCCCATTTTTCAAAGCTGACATATTTCACTTTATGTGGTAATAACGTCGGAATGCTTAAACTTATCAAAGCAATTCTGAGACTGTTTTCTCGTGACACATTGGCTTCATGTTTGTGGTAAAATTTGGTCGATCAATTCAGTGTTTATTGGTGAAAAATTGAAAAATTTAGAGAAAATTTTGAAAAAATAGCATTTTTCAGAATTTAAATGCATCTGCTTGTCAAACAGATGGTTATACCACCCAAAATAGTTACTAGTTCAAATTTCCCATATGTCTACTTTAGATTGGCATCAATTTTTGAACATTCCTTTATTTTTCTTGGACGATACAAGGCTTAGAACATAAACAGCAATTTCTCATATTTTTAAGAAAATTTCAAAAGCCTTTTTTTAAGGTACCTGTTCAGTTCTGAAGTGGCTTTGAGGGGCCTATGGATTAGAAACCCTGATAAAACATTGTAAAAACTAGACCCCTCAAAGTATTCAGCATTTAGAAAGTTTTTTTTCACCCTTCAGGCATTTCACAGGAATTAAAGCAATGTGGAGGTGAAATTTGCAAATTTCATTTTTCTTGCTGAATTTCAATTTTATTAAATTTTTTTTCTGGAACACAGAAGGTTTTACCAGAGAAACACTACTAAATATGTATTGTCCAGATTCCGCCGTTTTTAGAAATGTCCCACATGTGGCTCTACTGCGCTCGTGAACTAAAACACAAGCCCCAGAAGCAAAGAAGCACCTAGTACATTTTGAGGCCTCTTTTTTTATTAGAATATATTTTAGGCAGCATGCCAGGTTTGAAAAGGTGTTGAGGTGCCAAAACAGTAGGAATTCCCCCAATAGTGACCCCATTTTGGAAACTACACCCCTCAAGGAATTCATTTATGGCTGTTACCATTTTGACCCCACAGTTTTTTCACAGCACCTATTTGAATTGGGCTGTGAAATAAAAAAAAATTCATTTTTTTCCAATAAAATGTCATTTGTGATCAAAATTTCTTATTTTCACAGGGAACAAAATACCTTATTTTGTTGCCCAATTTGTCCTGAGTGCGGCAATACCCCATTTGTGGTAATAAACTGCCGTTTGGGCCCATGGTAGGGCTCAGAAGGAAAGGAGCGCTATTTAATCTTTGGAGTCCAGATTTTGAAGGATTGGTTTCCGGGTGCCATGTCGCATTTGCAGAGCCCCAGAGGTATCAAAGCAATGGAAACTAACCATAAATGACCCCATTTTGGAAACTGCACCCCTCAAGGAATTCATTTATGGGTTTGCTGACCATTTTGACCCCATAGTTTTTTCACAGATCTTATTTGAATTGGGCTGGGAATTGAAACAAAATTAATTTTTTCCAATAATATGTACTTTTGGCTGAAAATTTCTTATTTTCACAAGAAACAAAATACCCCATTCTGTTGCACAATTTGTTCTGAGTGCCGCAATACCCCATTTGTGGTGATAAACTGCCGTTTGGGCCCATGGGAGGGCTCAGAAGGAAAGGACCACCATTTGGCCTACTGGGGATTTTCTGGTGCGAAATCATGTATGCAGAAGCCCCTGAGGTACCAGTACAGTTGAAACACACAAGAAGTGACCCCGTTTTAAAAACTACACCCTTAAGGCATTCATTTAAAGGTGTAGTGAGCATTTTGACCGGAGACATACACCCCATAAACTGTAATGTGCGTTCTCCTGGGTACGGCAATACCCTACATGTGGCTGTTATCAGCTGCCTGGGGACACAGCAGGGCCCAGAGGGGAAAGACGAGGGGGGATAAGCTGTGCGGAGTACATCAGGGTAAGTAAAATTGGGGTAAATTATAAACCAAGGGATGTATGATAAATTTTAAAACACTTTCATACAGAGCTCTGGTTTTTCGGGAAACGTCACATTGATATATTGTGTCCTCCCTTATCCCCCTCTTATAGCAGACTTTGCACCTCTTTTGACTTTTTCCCTTCTTGCCAGTTTGGGGAACTTCTTCTGGAAAGTGTTGCCCTGGTACGATGCGTGTGGCCTCACTTCCAGAAGTACTGGGTGCCCCCCCCCTTCTTGGTCCCTAAAGATTAGGTTCTTGATAATCACCTCTTGAAATTCCAGGAAAGTTCCTGTCTGGCCTGTACATCGACGTAGCACATACAGATGGCATTGTAAAATGTGTATGATGTGCACGGCCAGCTTCTTATACCACACCGTATGGCGCTGTAGGGCTTCAGGACTTGATCTGACAAGTCCACCCCGCCCATGTACCTATTGTAGTCCAGGATGCAGTCTGGTTTGGGGGTCTCTGTACTGGTACCTCGTACTGGTACATGGGTACTGGTGTGACATCTCTCTTGTCCTTGTACTTGACACACAATATGTTGCTGCTAGATTGTGCCCTGCTCTCACCCCTTCTGAGTGTTTGCCCAAGCAGAGTCTTAGGGAGGCCTCTCAGATTTCTTCTAGCAGTGCCGCAGGACTGGAAGCGAGGCAGTTGAAGAGTGGGACGCTGGTATAAAAATTATCCAGGTAGAGGTGGTGACCCTAGTCCAGCAGTGGGTGCACTAAATCCAACACAATTTTTGCATTAACTCCCAGTAAGGGTGGGCATTCTGGGGGCTGAATACTGGTGTCCTTCCCTTTATATATCCTAAATCTGTAGGTATACCCTGATGCACTCTCGCACAGCTTATACATCTTCACACCATACCTTGCCCTCCTACCTGGCAGTTAACTATGGCAACCGGACACCAAACAATGCCTTCCGGCTATGCCATTGACGGAAGTCAGGACCCACTATGCTTGCTGCCAGTGAGTAGCTGACAGCTCTAATACACTGCACTACGCATGTAGTGCAGTGTATTAGAATAGCGATCAGGGCCTCCTGCCCTCAAGTCCCCTAGTGGGACAAAGTAAAAAAAAAAAGTTAAAAACAAGATGTGTAAAAATAAGAAAATAAAAGTTTTAAAAGTAATAAAAGTAAAAATGTCGTTATTTATCCCGCGCGGTGAACGCCGTAAAAGAAAATAATAATAAACCGTACCACAATCAATTGTTTGGTCACTTCACCTCAAGATCACTTCAGATCAAAAAGTCACATGTAACTAAAAATGGTAATGATTGAAACTACAGTTCGTTACGCAAAAAACAAGTCCTCACACGGCATTCTTGATGGAAAAATAAAAAAGTTCTGGCTCTTAGAATAAGGTAACACAAAAAGTAAATGATTTTTTACAAAACGTATTTTATTGTGCAAACGCCATAAGACATAAAAAAAAAACTATAAACATATGGTATCGCCGTAATCGAATCGCCCCACAGAATAAAGTGAATATGTCATTTATAGCGCACGGTGGATGATGTAAAAAAAAAAAAAATTTGAATAAAAAAACAATAGTAGAATTGCTGTTTTTTAGTCACCATGCCACCTAAAAATACATACATACATACATACATAGCTGCCATATCACATTTTATTTGGAAAAGTAGATGCAAGCGAGGAAGACAACCAACAGCAACAAGACTGGATACAATTGCAGAAAAACATGGTCTTGCCATTGTAGATACCTGAAGATTTAACAGAATACATGTAAAGAACACTTTATATTGCCACCAACTTGATAGCACTTATTCAATAAAAATATGGTACCGGGGTTATACTGTACTATAGCATTTTCAGCCTGACAGCATCACTCAATAAGAAACATACAATTAAGTGGTTGTCTCTGTCTGTCCAGTCATGGTTGAAGCCTTGGACTGACCTCAATAGGCAGACACTTGACAAGAATTAACCCAAACAACAATTAAAAGCCCATAAAAGCTAACAAGGTCAAGTTATGTAGGTAATTTACATATAATGAAAAGCCCTCACATGCAACTGTCCATAAATGTAGATGAAACATTTCACAAGATTTAATTTTAATTATGCAAATAAAGAAGTTTTGGAAAATAATGTTTTTATTAAAATAGTGAAAGAGAAATTAACATACTAAATATGACCGCTTGTCAACAAGGTTGGGACATTTAAAACCTATCACATTAAAATTAGTCCATTAGTGTTCATTGTGAAATCTGTAATAATTTCATTGCCTGCTCGACCTTCATTGACTTCCACTCACTGTGGTGTGCTTGATGTTAGTTTTGCTCGGCAAGGGTAATATCGCCTGATGAAAAAAGATTTATAAGTCAGGGCTTCAACCATTGTGAATGAGAAAGATGTTGGCATGAAACTAATGGTTTAGATATTTAGCACCTCTCACAAAGATCTATGATAACTTGCATGCAGCTCAACTGTTCTGCAATAATTTATTGCACTGGTTTGCATAACTGTTGCCGAGAATCTTAGTACTAGAATTCAACATTTAATTATATAGATTAAAATGCAATAAAATATTAGCTTTTACAGATAAATAAAATAAAATATTGTACATTAGATTTATAGTGAATTACACAATGCAGGCTATTCGTTCTGAGACAGCTGCTGAGTTTGCAGACATAACTATTAAAAAATATATATGGTTATGTAAACCTTTGAAGTCAATTTATTTATTTGAAATAAAACTGTATTATGAGATTGTGAACAACTTCTGCATGGGTTTTTTTAAATTATATTTCTGTAAAGGATCTGCCAGACACAGCTTCTGTGTCGACGCCCGTGGTTAATCAGTCTGCATCTGTCCCTAGGTCTGATAGAGTGACTCGATCTGCTACCACTCAGGCTGGTAGGCTGAGGAGTGGGAGAACCTATCACTGCCTGGCCAGACGGTTCTAGCTCCCGCCCTTGGTCTATTTATACCTTCATTTGCTGCCTGTCCTTTGACTGTGATTCTTGTGTTTCCTGGCTCTGCTGTTCCTGCTATCACCATTGACCTCTGCTTCATATTGACCCTGGCTTGACTGACTATTCTCCTGCTCTGCATTTGTTACCTCGTACACTCCTGGTTTGACTCGGCTCGTCCACTACTCTGTTGCTCACGGTGTTGCCGTGGGCAACTGCCCTTCTTCCCTTGCTTCTGTGTGCCCTTGTCTTGTTTTGTTTGTCGTGCACATAGTGAGCGTAGGGACCGTCACCCAGTTGTACGCCGTTGCCTAGGACGGTCTGTGCAAGTAGGCAGGGACTGAGTGGCGGGTATATAAGGGCTCACCTGTCCGTCTCCCTACCCCAACATTACAATTTGTCTTGCTGTCTAAGCCGAATCCATAAGATCATGAACTTAGATGTGATCGATAATATCTGGATCCAGCATTCACCTTAGCAGTCAGTCCCACAGATCTAACGGATTCGGCTTAGAAGGCCAGATACAGATTCTATGTATTCGTTACAAACAGAACCGGCCTGACGATATAAAAGGCACCCAGAAGAAGCAGATACGGCAAACCACTTGGCATTTTTATATGCAGATTTTAACCCGTTCCGGACGTTTGTCGTAAGTATACATCATTGAAAGCCATTGCTTCCAACAAATTGTCGTATACTTACGACAAATGGATGGCACCGGCTCAGAAGCTGAGTCGGTGCCATCATCCCCGGATGTCAGCTATACCTTACAGCTGACACCCTGTTGTAATGGCGGGGACCGAAGTTAACATCGATCCCCACCATTAACCCCTTAAATGCAGCAGTCAAAAGCGATCGCTGCATTTAAGATGTTTGCAGCTCATCGTCACCCCAGTGTAACGGCTCCCGCGCCGTTCCCCGCCTTCCCCACGGCCTCTACGCCGGTTCCTGCGCCCTCCATAACCGCATGCTCATCCCGAGCTCCACTTACCCGATCCGGACGCTCTGCTGGCCCTGGGAAGCGTCAGGTAAGTGCATCCCTTACCTCCCTCACCGGCCGTCTTCCTCGATGTGCGGCTGCAGCCACTAGAGGGCGCGCGAGCTGACACGTCCTTTCTTAAAGAGCCAGCGGGCACCTTAATTTCAAAAGACTTCCTATTTAAGGATCTTCCTTCCTCTCTTCCAGGTTTGTTCAACCAAGTTCCCCATTAGTTTCTCCTGTACCCTGGTTCCCCGTTTCCTTACCTTCTACCTTGTCTGGATTTCCCGTTGTTGACCTCTGCCTGAACTTGACTATCCTTGCCTGCCGTCTGCCTTGACCTATTGCTTCCATACCTGTTATGACGTGTGCTGCCTGTCCTGACTTCTGCCTTACTGCCTCTACCCGCTGTGCCAAGTGTTGCCCTGGGTTCCAAGCACCATCTCCCAGACGACACAGAGGATCCACAAACAAACCGGTGAGAACAGTTATAGTTTGAACAATCCATGGATCCCCTTGACACAGCCCTGCCTGACACAGCTGATATGGCTCAGGAGCTTTCTAGACAACGAGTCCGCCAAGATCAGCTTTTTCAGCTGCTGAAAAATGTGTCCACTCGTTTGAACGAACTAGTGCCTCAGATACCACCACCACCACCACCACCGCAGGCTCCGGTCTACAGTCCAGGACTACATTTACCTACGTCTGCCCGCTATGAGGGAGACCCCAAGACCTGCAGGGGATTTGTCAATCAATGCGCCATCCATTTCGAAGTCATGGTGCATAATTTTTCCTCAGGCCGGGCTAAGGTGGCCTACATCCTGTCCCTGCTGTCTGGTAAAGCGCTGGCTTGGGCATCTCCCTTGTGGGAGAGAAACGACCCCATCATGTATAATATTCAGAACTTTCTCTGGGAGGGTCTCGCGGACCGAATCAAGGATGAACTTGCTAGCCGAGTCCTTCCACCGTCCTTGGATGACTTGATTACTCTTGCTAATCGGATTGACATACGTTTCCGTGAGAGACAACAAGAATCTGCTCGAGGCAATCGGACATCACGGTTGGCACCAACCTTCCAAAGGCCTCTTCTTGCCTCATCTTCCTCTTGGTCGGACGAACCCATGCAGGTGGAGAGAACAAGACTCACGCCTGATGAGCACCAGAATAGACCCAAGTTGAACTTGTGTTTATATCGTGGCGCAAAAACGCACTTCCTCAAACACTGTCCAGGGAGGCCGGAAAACTCCAACGCCTAGGGCAAGTAGGAGAGGCTACCCTAGGTGGAATTCCTTCCTCTCAAAAGATGACCATACCAGCAAAACTGTCCTTTGCAGGAACCACATTCTGTGCCCAAGTCTTCCTAGATTCCGGATCCGCTGGGAATTTTCTGTGCCAGTCCTTGGTAAATCGCTACCAAATCCCAGTGCAAAGATTAACCAAACCTTTGTCGATTGCTTCTGTAGATGGGAGGCTTCTACAGGAGACTATCTCCTCACCGAGCCCATTCTCTTGTTAACAGGGGCGCTGCACCTTGAACGTACCTCCTATGTTTTAAAAAAACTCTCTGAACCCTTTGCTACTGGGTCTAACTCTCCTGTTATTGACTCGACTGGAGGTCAAATTACCCGCTGGAGTGACTTCTGTCACCAACATTGTCTACAATCTATTCGCCCACCCATGCCTCAGCCTACAGAACCTAACTCCGCAGTATTCCTACTCCATATAAAAGCTTCTCGGATGTTTTCTGTAAACAACAAGCTGAATCGCTGCCTACTCACAGGCCATACGACTGTGCCATAGACCTGGTCCCCAACGCCACGCGTCCCAGAGGTAGAGTCTACCCTTTGTGTTTGCCAGAGACGGAGGCCATGTCTCGCTATATCCAAGAAAATCTGGAGAGAGGATTCATCCGTAAGTCCTCCTCTCCTGCTGGCGCAGGCTTTTTCTTTGTGGGGAAAACAGACGGCTCCCTGCGTCCTTGTATTGGTTACCGTGGATTGAATAATATCACGCTAAAGAACAAGTACCCGTTACCATTGATCTCTGAACTCTTTGACCGCCTACAGGGGGCGAGAATTTACCAAACTAGACCTTCGTGGAGCTTATAACCTCATCCGTATCCGCGAGGGAGACTAATGGAAAACCGCATTCAACACTCGTGATGGGCATTTTAAATACCTCGTCATGCCCTTTGGACTTTGTAATGCTCCTGCGGTTTTCCAGGCTGTTGTTAATGACATTTTTCGGGATCTATTGAACAGCTGTTTGGTGGTATACCTAGATGACATTTTAATCTTTTCTCCAAATATTCAAACTCATTGTGTGCATGTGTGCCAAGTGTTACAGCATCTGCGAGAGAACTCTGTTTGCCAAACTAGAGAAATGCCTCTTCGAGAAGACCAGCCTGCCTGTCCTGGGGTATATAATTTCCGACCAGGGACTTCAAATGGATCCAGCCAAGCTATCTTCAATTCTCAACTGGCCTCGTCCGCAAGGACTCAAAGCGGTCCAACGCCTGCTGGGATTCACAAATTATTACCGCCAGTTTATTCCTCACTTCTCCTCTATGACAGCTGCTATTTCTGCTCTGACCAAAAAGGGGGTTAATACCAAAGACTGGACCACTGAGGCTGAAGCCGCATTTCAAGCCCTTAAAATGGTCTTCTCTTCTGCTTCAGTCCTACATAGACTGGATTCCACCAAACCCTTTGTTCTGGGGGTCGATGCTTCATCTGTGTGAGTCGGAGCTATTCTTTCACAAAAGACTTGTAGAGGGAGACTGGTGGCCTGTGGTTTTCTACTCCAAATCATTCCCATCCGCTGAGAAAAATTATGGTATTGGAGATAAAGAACTTTTGGCTATTAAATTGGCCCTGGAGGAATGGAGACATTTGCTTGAGGGTGCACGGCATCCTATCATCATCTACACAGATCATAAGAACCTCCTATACTTGCAGACTGCTCAACGCCTAAATTCTGGCCAAGCACCGTGGGCATTATTCTTCTCCAGATTTGATTTTCAGCTTCACTACAGACCCACTGGAAAGAATACCAAGGCTGATGCCTTATCTCGCTGTTTTGACCCCACAGACCAAGAGCCCAGTCCTCAGTTTATTATAGATCCGAAAAGTATTGTGATCGCTGCTACTGCTGAAGTGGTACACATTCCCTGAGGAAAGACCGACGTACCCCCGAAACAAAGGCATTGTGTTCTGCGTTGGGGGGCATGCCTCCAGGGTTTCTGGGCACCCTGGCATCAAAAAGACTCTCGATTTAATTGGTCGTCAGTATTGGTGGCCTTCCAAGTCCCAAAACACTAAAGACTTTGTTTCTGCCTGCTCCACTTGCTCTCAAAATAAAGTCTCCCATTCAAGACCTGCTGGCCTGTTGCACCGCCTGCCAGTGCCTGACTCTCCCTGGTCGCACATTGCCATGGACTTTATCACTGATTTGCCTAGTTCTGCTGGGTGTACCGTAATCTGGGTGGTGGTGGATCGCTTTTCCAAGATGGTGCACTTCGTACCTCTCTCAGGCCTTTCGTCATCTTCCTGACTGGCAACGCTGTTTGTCAAGCATATCTTTCACCTGCATGGTCTTCCTAAGCACATTGTTTCTGACAGAGGAGTTCAGTTCACATGCAAGTTCTGGAGAGCCTTGTGCAAACTACTGGAGGTCAAACTAGACTTCTCTTCCGCTTACCATCCCCAATCCAATGGTCAAGTAGAGTGTGGTGTTTCCGATATGCAGTGGTTAGTACCTATCAAAAGTGGTCCAAGAAAGGACAATCGCTGAGACAACCATGGGGTCATGGGCACCCAAGGCTCATTGATGTGCATTGAGGAGCAAAGGCTAGCCCGTCTGGTCCGAACTCACAGAAAAGCTAACGTAGCAGTAAATTAAGCGTTTTTTGGGTGTTCAAAAGAATGTAAAACTAGGATATGTGATAAAATAAATAAACAATACTTATTAGTTTACTCCATCACCAACGCTCCATTAGTACCTGACTTTCGTGGTTTACTTTGCTGCAGTACATGCCGTACATTCACAAGACAGCTGAAGCCAACCACTATCCTCAGTGGTGATGTTCGCATGTACGCCACAAGAATGCTGGCGTTAAATGCCGCGCTGGGGACCAGCCGAGCCATAAATCGACAGCAGAGGAGGGTTTAAAGCAGAGAATTTCCAGCAGAGATTCCCTATTTGGCGGACACTTGCCAGTTCATTGACGCGTGGGTGATTAAAACTACTTTCCCGAGTTATGCATGAACTATGATTGGCAACATAGTCCTATTTACACTAGTTTCCACGTTCGCTATCTAGTGGTATTAGCGGTTTGGATATGTCAGAAGTGCTTACAGACTCCCTTTAAGTGTAGTTTGTGACATATAAGGATAGTACAGTATGTGTGGTTAGGGGCATAACTACTGTAGCTATATATGCAGCAATATATTGTTAAATAAATTGCATTGAACACTATTTTTCCATATATATACATTTCTGTTTTTGAATATTTGCAAATGTAAATGACGTGAATAGCTACTTAATATTTTGTAGGTCATTTTCATCATTGTATTATTCCTTTCTGACGTATTGAATTCTTACCTATTACTTTTGATAAAAATGGTCTCTGTCACAAGCCGCTAGCATTAATTCCAGCAATACAATATTCCACTGAAAATTAAGAATACTGAAAATAAAAAATAGTAAAAAATAGAAAATATCATAGTGCAATTTAAGGGGACATTGCACTATTTTCCTCTCCCTATACTCTGTCGGTATCAATAAAATAATTGAAGGCGACATATGATTGATTTTTCTTGCCCCCTTTTCCTCTTTCACTATACCCAATAACCTCCATTATTTTCTTTGGCCTTGCTCCGACCTCTGGGACCCCACGATCCAGAGAATAACGGGAACTGCAACGCAACACTGCTCCATCCATTTATGCGAATGGGGCCGTGGTGGAGGAAAAGAAATACCTTGCTGTGATGGGAATAACCTAGGTAAACAATATTTCCATAGAGCCTAATGTGTGGAATAGTATACATAAAAAAACAAAAAACAAACAAACAGCACAGTCCAGCAATAGCAGTCCTTCAGATCAGTTTTAGGAACAAATTCTCTGCACATGTACATTGCAAAGTAATGGTGATTGTAGCATCAGTTACGTGAACAAAATTTTCAAAAAACTTTAGAGTCCCTGCTCGACATGGCAACAGAATTGTAATCCTTCTTGTAAAAGCCAAAACAATTAACTGATTTGCTACTGAAAATGTCCAACTAGGAATGTAAAACACATCAGAACATGGCATTTTGTAACATGTGTATTCGAAAATGCCTTTGCTGTTTTGTTCTAACCCTTTTTTGACGCTAGTTGAAATGAGGCCTGGCAACTAAAAAATAAAAGCGTCCAAACAATTACCTGTTGATGGCCAATGGATGCGCTCTTCCCTTTAAACATCCTGTGCATGCCCACAACAATGGTGCTTCTCAAACTCTGGGGCAGGCTTTACTGAGGAGGTGTCACCCAGATGTTAGTGTGGTGCAACTGTGGAGGCAGTTTTGATAGGAGTGATTATATGCTGGTCTTTGGCTGGGAGACTAAGTCTTCACACACAGTGTTTGTATTTTTACTTTTTTGTTTGGGTCGGTGGCTTTTTTTTTTAATAAGCAACATTCTCAAGGTATGACCTTTTTTCTGGCACTTTCTTCATATATTAACACAATTGACGCCTGTTATATTGGCTGAAAACGATTATTTTAAATTTGGTCATGAACAATAATCACTGGTGAGGCCCAGGTTTCACCATGTTCTGGATAGTGGGTGCCCCGTAGAAAAAGACTGAGAAGACCTGGTGTAGTGTACCTTATAAGTACTAACCCACAGTACTCATACAAGATATTAAGAGTGTAATATTGTAGAGATTTTCTGAGGTGAATCTTCAAACACTGTCAACATTCCCAAAATTGATCTGCAATCCATAGTGAGGGTATGTGCATAATGGGCAGGATAGCTGCGGATTTTTCGCAACATATTACACTAGTAGCAAAGTAGATGAGATTTGAACTAATCTCATCCACACGCTGTGGAAAAAACAGACTGAGAAAGCTTGCATTATTAGGCCGGGTTCCCACTTAGCGTAAATGCTGCGGAATTTCCGCAACGGAATTGTGTGCGGAAATTCCGCAGAATTTAAAGTAGCAGCAAAGTGGTTTAGATTTAGAAAATCTCATGCACACGCTGCAGGAAATAAAACCGCAGCGTGAATATTGATAAATTGACCTGAAGTGCAGAATTTAATTCCACAGCAGGTCAATTTATGCTGCGTTTTTGTTGATTTCCTGTTGCGGGTTTTCCCTATTGAATTCAATTGGGATGCAATACCCTCATATGAAAGCAAAGTGTTGCGACTTTTGCGGCGTAATCGCAGCGACTGTGCCACAGAAAATCGCAACTCCGGGAAAAAAAGAAAAATAAATCAAACTTACCCAGAACGCACTCCTTGTTACTGCAATCCGGCCTAATTTTATCCCATGTGACCGCTGCATCCAATCACAGGCTACAGCGTCACATGACCTGCAATGTCATCGTAGGAGTATGATTACACAAAGAGAAGAGGGAGGGGGAAAGTATCGAACTTTTATTTTTTTCAAGCGCTGCTTGCCACAGCAGAAATTGCACCCGGAAAACCACATACCAGCGTGGTGCGATTTTTCGGACGGAAGGTGCTGCGGTTTCCAGGTCGGATACGCTGCATAATTTTTACGCAGCGTATCCGACCCATGGGAACCCGGATTAAATTCAACTGTGGTGCGGTTTATTAATCTGAAGCATGTCAATTTACGCTGCGGAGTCGTTGCACTTTTATTGCGGTTTTTCCCCATTGAATTCAATAATTAAAAACAAAGATATATAACTATTATATGGAGAGGAACAATCCACGTAAGGCAAATGCTCAGCCGAATTCCGAAAAGGATACACAGCCCGATAAAGGGAACAGTCCCTATGTTGGGGAGACGGCGGTTAGTGTGGGCAACAAGAGCGTATAATTCCAAGTCAAGTGGAAGAAGGTCAATCAGACCATAGCGGTAGAGTGAATAGTGATTAGGGTAAAAGTACTTATCAGGTAGGATCGTCACGGACTCGGAACACGGTGTTAGGTCTCCCAGATGGTTTGCGAGGAGGCACTTTGTCCCAGATGGGGTGAAGTTGAGTGCCTTCACGAGAGGATTGAGAATGTTGGCTCGAACGATCAGCATCAGCAGGCAGGAGTTGCAGAGAGATCAAAGTTTGCTTGAGGTCGTCAGCAGAGCTGGATGAGTAAGATTTATTGTCCTGAGAGAATTGGAGCTTAAAGGGATGTCCCCAGCGGTATGTGATCTGGCGTTGTTGAAGGACAGCCAGAAGAGGTTTCATGCTGCGTCATTTTTTAATGGTAATAGGAGAAAGGTTGGCAAATATTTGATACTCATGTTGCTGGAATAACAGGATGAATGCAGCCCAGGCCTTTTGAGTCAGGGTTTCTTTAGTGGGATAATATGTAAGTTTCACCACTCTGATCCGTGGCTTACCATCCGATCCTTAAGGGCCAAGAGATCTGTGAACGCGGTCCATCTCTAACCTGTCAATAGGTTGGTGCCAGTTCTTGGGAGAGCTCTGTAATAGAGCAGTTCATGTCCCCATAAGTTTTAGGTAGGCCTCTGATTTCCCCTTCGTGCATTATTTTCAAAGTCCTCTAAGAGTATCATAGCAGAATCTAAGTCTGCTCTCAGCGAGTCAAATACGGCGTCGTGCGCAGTTAGGACTTCAATGGCGTCTTCCATTTTAGTTTCCAGGACGTTCGTCCTGGCTCCCAACTCACGTATCTCCTTTGTGAGGACCCTGGATAGTTTAGAAGCGGTAAGTTGCAGTTCCTGTTGAAGTAACAGTTTGAATTTCTGGAGCAGGGAGGCATCCCCGGTGGTAATCTGCTGCTCGGCTAGCGGTGACCCTTTCTGATGGGAGTCAGCAATGAGCTCAGACGAGGCCTGCAGTTCGTCCTCCGAGATGGCCGACATGGCGGCAGAGTCTGCGTTCTCTGGTATGTGGGCAGGGGCAGAGGACGCTGATGGTTTTAAATCCTTTTGCCCCGCTGCACTTCTCCGGACCATGGACAAACGAGTCAGGAGATCGTCAGGAGTGAAAAATGGTGTAGGGTAATGAGAAAATTTGCCTCAAATGTTAGCTGTAGATAGCGGTTGTGCCCAGGAGTCGCGGAGCTACCTCAAGGTGCGGCCATCTTGGTTAACTGCTCACGAGCGCCCCCCTCCCCATTGAATTTAAATGGGAGGTAAAATAGCTGATGTCGCGATGGAAAAGCTGCATAAAAGTAATCCTATTCAGATGAATGCAACAAAATCTGCTGTGTATAAATCAACCCTAATAGAGACCTATCAAAATGTACTTCTGAATGGCCTCTTTTCCGACTGATCTGACTGAAAGGGGAGTGGTTGTTACTATTTAACACTATATAAATTATTGTACCGTTTTAATTGTCGAAATAGATTGGAATTCTAATAAGTGAAAAAGTGTTTTGTTTTTTTTTACCTCAGAAACAAAACAAAAAACACATTAATTTGTTAAACAGTTCCCTTTCTACATTGCTTTCTCAAGCACGGCAGAAACTTAATGTTGGAAAGACTTATTCTTTTATCTCGGAGAAGACAAATTTAAGGTCAACCCCTTGATATCAGCAGATCAGGATGCACAGTACGTGGTAGGAAGCTTGGATTATCCAGCACTTATAAAATCATTATAATTCCAAAAGGTGGGCTGACAATTATTTTAAAGGTTAACCTCACTGCTTTACAAGAGCAGTCTATTAGATGAAGAATGAAATGATTAGACCATTTATCACAGAGCACTGTTTAAAACATATCATTTTGAGCTTTTCAATGTACAAGAGGAGGATAAAACTGAGTGTTTGGATGTTTTATGCAAATTAAAGCAGATACGCAACCCCCCCACCCCCCAGAAAAAAATCATTGTGTATGGAAAAACATGCCATTGCATTTTCAGTATTGTTCATCTACTGTATACATGTATTGTCAGATGAAAATACATTTTTCAATTTGTAGGGGAAAATAATTTAGAATGTATTGTTTAAGAAAATGCTTCCATACTAAACTGACTTTTTCCATTATGTAAACAGTATGACATAAACAGGTTCAAGGTTTAATAGACGCTGACTGATACAAATCCAGTAAGAGATGCTGCAAGAAGAAAAGGCAAAAAATACACGTAAAGTGCATACGTGTTTGTCAATCCTTCACCTTCGCCTTTTATTGTAGCCGTTTTCACGACTTACCCACATTCCTACCCACAAAATAAAATAAAAATCCTGGTTGCATGTATATAATACAAGAACTTCCACAACATAGTAGGTGGTCATGCTCGTCTCCTGGAAAGTGGAGAGCTAACATGGTCACCTCTAGTGCGATGGACTGTTCGTATGTAGCGAGCTTGGGACTCACATCCATTATATTTGGTTGAAGGTCTCTCTGATCAATAATTTAAATTTTAATTTTTTTAAGAAATGCATTGAACAATATCCTGATCCTCTGGCCAAGACTTTAAGATGCAGGCAAATGCCTATGTCATGGTAAAATATTTCAAACTGTTTTGAAAATCTATAAGCACTGATACATTGAATGAAACCAGAACAAGCTAAGACCTCATCTTTTTCCTTTCACAATGTCAAAATATCATGCATACCAGATGTCAAACACAAGCTAGAAACGTAATTTAATCCATGCTGTAATGAAAGGGAAGGGAGCGTGTACAATTGTATAAGAACTGGAAATAGAATCTGTAACACCACTTTAGAAACTGAATTTTCATTCCACTGCCTTCCCATGTGCAGAGGCAACCTGGTGAACAAGGTAAATCTCAGCACTGAGCGACCTTCGTCAAATACTATAAGCTAAATTGGATTTGGACAGTAAATCTCAAGACTTTATTCTGAAACGTTTGGAATCCAAGAAAATGGTGAAACAAAAAAGTTTAACATCTCTCACGGTCACAGTGAAAACTATAGAGGAGAAAGTGAGCAAGAAGCCCTTTGTGATAGACTGACATTTACAAGGTCACAGGACTCATTTGGCAGACAGAGGCTAACAAATTTGGAGGTTCTGTGACATCTGTCGACTTGCAGGCTATCTGAGGCCACCCATTCATTTCATGCTGTGCTCCTAACACTTCTCTAGTGGTAATGATATTTCTCTCAGTGACCTGCGGTACATAGAGGTTGATAGGAATTCTATGCTATTTCTAAAGCATCACATTGACACTCCGCAAGCATAGACCTGCAGTGAAAATAAACTGGCTAGATGTGATGTGTAATATCATGAAGATCAAGAAGGTCAAAAGGTTAGATGAGTAGGAAGAGGAAAGAAAGAAAATGTCAAAAGCTATTCTATGTGAAATACTACAATCTGCACAAAATCTCCTGCCCAACTGCTTACCCGACTGTTTCCGGAGTACATCATGCTTGCGTTACCTTCCAAGTGTAAAATAATAGAAACTAAACTCATACTATATAGCAAAGACAGAACCGGAGTAGAGGAAATAAAACTTCCTGTTCACTCAGGAAAACCTTCTTCATGATGGGTATAATCGGAAAATTCAATATACGGAAAGCGCTCAAATATTGAATATTCTCATTCTTGTGATAGCCTAACAGTGCTTTGTTCCTGCAGAGCTTAAACATGGCTTTACATCTTATTACTACACAAATCCTCACAGTTGTCTCCATTTCATACACAAACAAAACTTTATAGAGGAAAAGACCAAACGTAGGGTTTGACAGAACAAAATGATACGCAAATAGTTACTATGAAATAAATGTAACAAACTCAGCAAATTCCTGCCAGTAAAATGTTATTCTGGAATAAAAGTAGATAAAGTGAAAAGTGGGAACTTCACGTGATTGTGCTTTTCCTGGTCTTCCTCTCCCACCATCACTTTTCCCCATGTCCTTGGCCCTGATTCTATGCCTTGTCGATTATACTTTCCTGTCTTTATCTTGTTTCACTTCCTGGTGATCCGGCAAACATCTCTTCTTTTAATAAAAGATTTATTGGGGATCAGAAGCATGACTAGATTTCAAAAGGGGCTCATAGTAAATCAGGAATGGGCCCACTTTAATGACAGTTAATGGAGCGGTTGTAATGTCTACAGCAGTAAAACTACTTTTTCATGAGCTGCAACCAAGAGATGGATAGTAGAGTCATATTAGATCTTCTGCACAACTGAGGTCCAAAACAGTAGAAAGCCAGTACTGTTTTTCCCCACAAAAAAAAGAATAACGGTCCTGCAGCTGTAGTTACGTCAATATTCCTTAAAAGACGTAACAGTACACTTTTGTGCAGTTCTGGAACCACATTCGATGTGTATGTTTATGCACTAGAAGATACTGCCGGAACATAGGCTAAATGGGTCCATAGACCCTGCCGAATGCCAAAAGGACGCATACAGTTCAGTAAACCTTTTTTATTTAAATTGGAAGCCTATGGATAACGAATGCCAGTGTATGACATACCGTGGGGCTTTACGTGGTGGAGATTTCCCAGGTACATGTACGGAAGATAGCCCCTGAACCTGATGTGAACACAGCCTAACTTTGTTGTGCAAGTTTTGTGTCATTGGATAATTAACTTTTTATGAATGCCTCTCTTGCCCTTTTTACAGTCCTCCATAGTTGCAGATCTTACATCTTACAGATTTTTGTGCCTATTTTAGTCTCTGTTCACACTACCATTAGTTTTTTTCCACAAGGTTTTTGTTTCTATTTAGCTGACAGAAGAGCAGTAATGGTAGTATAAGTCAAACAAAAAAATGGTAAGATCTCAACAAAGCCCATCTGAGCTCAATACAAATAGTACGGTGCCGACCAGGGAATGACAATCTATATAGGGAAGGAAAAAGGGTAACCGTGGGAAGAAAATAGCACTCGGCTCAAGGGTTGTAAAAAGTATCAAAGTGGTTTATTGGTCAAATTAGAAATGAAAAAAAGATATATGCAAAAAGTTATATGTGATCCTGCATCATAAACCCGGCCGGGTAGAAATATTACTGCCAAAATATGCAACACAACGTACAAATAGTGATCTCAAATTACATAAACAAATACTGTGCAAGTGGTGATCTAGAGCACATAGAGTAATACTGTACAAGCAATATCAGATGGTACAGGATAATATATACAATATAGATCAAATATGTACGTAGAGCATATAGAGCAAAATAAGTAAATATGTAAATCCCTTACAATGAAGGGGGATAAAGGCAGTCAACCTAAAATGGTGTAATACCACATGGGTTTGAACATCATAATGAGAGGACGGTATCATCCGCAGTTATATAAAATATTAGTTGATAAAAACAACGGCCATAAGGACAAGAACTACACAGAGACACTGTATATATTGACATAAAAGTATAACATCCGCCGTTAGGCCTAGTAGATTATTTCCAGAATAGAAAGGTCAAATACAGACTGATATTAAACAGTTCTCCACAGAGAAAGGAAGTCAATTAGACCATATACTTATCCACCATAATGATGCCTCATCTGAGGAGGGCTTAAGTTGCAGACTATGAACGGATAGTATGTTGGAAAGTCCAGCCAGCGGAGTGGTCAGTAAGTTGGTCTCCACAGTCAGTGATGGAGTAATCTCCACAATCAGGAATGTGATGACGTTCGTCCCAAAGTTAAAGCCAAATAGAGAAAAATAGGCAGCATGTGTAGCGTCCAGAGCGGCATACAGCCGAACTCACTGGGTGAATATCTACAACGTGTGAACTCCTAATAGGCAGTATACTATCCAGAAAATAAAAAGGCTGTATTCTAATTCAATGGGATCCACCTGTAATACTGGCATAATTGCATTACTATATCTTCCCCATTATATAAACAGGAACAAATGCTACATACACACATCAAATACAGAACACTTATACACCGCATATTCATGCTATATGAAAAGATGCATATTATAAAAACTACATGTATACACATACACAACAAACACACCATACTATATATTCCCCCATATAAAGAGTCCATTCACTTCATTATGATTGAGCAGCAGGCTTTGGGTTGCTCTGTACTTCAGCGCCTAGGACCCACTCCTTCATTGACTCGGTACCACCCCAGCTCCTGCAAAAGTCAATTTCTCCTTTTTAGGAGCAGAAGTGTGCAGGAAGGTGCCATGAGGAGTTGACATCTGTTCTCTGGCAAAAGCTTAGCTCATTTCTCCACCTCATTCAAGCTCCCTTTAGCCGCCAGTGCTTTAACCTTTCACACCTCACTGTCTCCCCACCTCCTCCAATTGGCTACCGAAGCCAGCAGGGGAGTCCCATAGTAATCGACAGGGTTGCGCAGAAGACCTGCAGTTGCTGCCGCATTGTTGCCCTTGGTCAGGGACGTATTTGCCACTAGGCACTGGGGGTGCAGTGCATAGGGTGTCCAGCAGTAGGGGGCGGCCGACGGATCGTGTTTTTGTTTTTTAAACTCAACTTCGTGACCTGACTCTGGGCTGTGTGGCACTATCTACAGGGGGCATCAACATCTGCGATTGCTGTCCGAATTGCAGAGAAATCAACCAAAGCTGAGTACACGGTTCAATGGTTGTGAGGACATGATAGCAAATAAAAAAATAGCAAAGAAAAAGCCATAAACCAATGCAAAAAAGCTGGGGGATCAGACAAAACTCTTTATACTCTGAAAGCAAGAGAAAATCGTGACTGAGCGATCATGTGACCTTTCTGTGGGTGCTTAGTGGCTTGGGACCTAAAAATTGACAAAATGAAATTCATCAATTTTTAAAAGGGACAGTGAAAAAAGATGCAAAACGGGTCACAATCTACTAATAAAAACGGAAACACAGCCCGGATTCGAAACGCAACGGATGCAAAATGGCCAAGAAAAACGGACCAAAACGGACGTTTTTAATCGGCCAACACCCGGACACTGTCATATGAATAGAAGCGCCGTGGTGAATGGACAGCAAAGCAGGAGGGAAACGCACCAGGTCAGGTTTGTATAAATGTTTTCTGTGTAATGTAATGTACTTCAATTGTATCCGCGTCCTTAACCCCTTAAGGGCTGAGCCTGTTTTGGCCTTAAGGACACAGCCTATTTTTTTAAAATCTGACATGTTTCACTTTATGTGGTAATAACTCCGGAATGCTTTTACCTATCCAAGCGATTCTGAGATTGTTTTCTCGTGACACATTGGACTTTATGTTACTGGCAAAATTTGCTCGATACATTAAGCATTTAATTGTGAAAAACACCAAAATTTTGCGAAAAATTGCAAAAATTAGCATTTTTCTAAATTTCTATGTATCTGCTAGTAAGACAGATAGTAATACCACACAAAATTGCTAAGTAACATCCCCCATATGTCTACTTTAGATTGGCATCGTTTTTTGAACATCCTTTTATTTTTCTATGACATCACAAGGCTTAGAACTTTAGCAGCAATTTCTCACATTTTCAAGAAAATTTAAAAAGGCTATTTTTACAGGGGCCAGTTCAGTTGTTAAGTGGATTTTAGGGCCTTATATATTAGAAACCCTCGATAAGTCACCCCATTTTAAAAACTTCACCCCTCAAAGTATTCAAAACAGCATTTAGAAAGTTTCTTAACCCTTTAGATGTTTCACAGGAATTAAAGCAATGTAGATGTGAAATTTTCAAATGTATTTTTTTTTTTTGCAGAAATTCATTTTTCATCTATTGTTTTTGTAACACAGAAAGTTTTATCAGAGAAACGCAACTCAATATCTATTGCCCAGATTCTCCAGTTTTTAGAAATACCCCACATGTGGCCCTAGTGCACTTATTGACTGAAGCACAGGCCTCAGAAGAAAAGGAGTACCTAGAGGATTTTGGGGCCTCCTTTTTATTAGAAAATATTTTAGGCTCCATGTCAAGTCTGAAAGGCTCTTGCGGCGCCAAAACAGTGGAAATCCCCCAAGTGACCCCATTTTGGAAACTATACCCCTTGAGGAAATTATCTAGGGGTATAGTGAGCATTTTGACCCCGCAGGTTTTTTGCAGAAATTATTGGAAGTAGGCCGTGAAAATGAAAATAGACATTCTTTCAAAGAAAATGTAGGTTTAGCTAATTTTTTCTAATTTCCACAAGGACTAAAAGGAGAAAATGCACCACTACTTTTGTAAAGCAATTTCTCCCGAGTAAAGCAATACCCCGCATGTGGTCATAAACGGCTGTTTGGACACACGGCGGAGCTTAGAAGGGAAAGAGCGTCATTTGGCTTTTGGAGCTCAAATTTAGCAGGAATGGTTTGCGGAGACCACGTCGCATTTGCAAAGCCCCTAAGGGACCAAAACAGTGAAAACACCAAAAAAGTGACTCCATTTAGGAAACTACACCCCTTGAAGAATCTATCTAGGGGTGTAGTGAGCATTTTGAACCCACAGGGGTTTCACAGATTTTATTAGAATTGGGCAGTGAAGATAAAAAAAAATCCTTTTCTTTAATAAGACGAAGTTTTAGCTGAAAATGTTTCATATTCTCAACAAATAAATGAAAAAAAGAACCCAAACATTTGTAAAGCAACTTCTCTGGAGTACGGCAATACCCCATTTGTGGTCATAAACTGCTGTTTGGGCATACGGCAAGGATCAGAAGAGAAGGAGTGCCATTTGGCTTTTGGAGCACAGATTTTGCTGGATTGGTTTCTTGACACCATGTCACTTTTGCAAAGCTCTTAAGGTACCAGTACAGTGGAAACTCACCAAAAGTGACTCGATTCACGAAACTACACCCCTTGAGGAATTCATCTAAGGGTGTAGTGAGCATTTTGACCCCACAGACCTCATAGATTTTATTAGAATTGGGCAGTGAAAATAAAAAAAATCCTTTTTCTTCAAATAAGACGTAAGTTTAGCTGAAAATGTTTCATATTCTCAACAAACAAATGAAAAAAAGCACCCCAACACTTATAAAGCAACTTCTCCTGTGTACGGCAATACCACATATGTGGTCATAAACTGCTGTTTGGGCACAG
The DNA here is from genome assembly GCF_050947455.1 of Rhinoderma darwinii. Classification (NCBI taxonomy): domain Eukaryota; kingdom Metazoa; phylum Chordata; class Amphibia; order Anura; family Rhinodermatidae; genus Rhinoderma; species Rhinoderma darwinii. Next base: position 523,805,862 of record NC_134687.1, on the reverse strand, counting down.
AGTAGGGCTCAGAAGGGAAGGAGCGCCATTTGGCTTTTGGAGTACAGATTTTGCTGGATTGGTTTCTGGTTGCTATGTCGCATTTGCAAAGTCCCTGTGGGACCAAAACAGTGGATCCCCCCCAGAAGTGACCCCATTTTGGAAACTACACCCCTCAAGGTATTCACCTAGGGGTGTAGTGAGCACATTAACCCCACAGGTGATTGGCAGAAATTGGTGTGCACTCGATGTTGCAGAGTGAAAATGGTTTTTCAATAGATATGCCAATATGTGGCGCCACACCCCAAAAATTGTTAAAAGGGTTCTCCCGGGTATGGCGATGCCATATATGTGGAAGGAAACTGCTGTTTGGGCACACTGTAGGGTTCAGAAGGGAGGTAGCGCCACTTGGCTTTTGGAGCGTGGATTTTGCTTGTAGTAGTTTTGTTTTGAGTCTTACTGGTGTTTCCGTTTATAATGTGGGGGTACATGTAAGCCGGGCTGAGTATATAAGGGGCATAGTCAGGTGGTATAGTGGGGTAAAAAAAAACAATAAAATGATCCATAGATGTGTGTTATGCTATGACACAATCCTTTCTGCACAGGCCGGTGTCGCACTAATAAATGGTCTTTACTTATTCCCCTTTTGGTCCACACTCGGCACCTTTGAAGTTTGGGGAATTTTGCTGGGAAAGTGCTGTCCTGGTATAATACGGGCGCCCTCACTTCCAGCAGATATGTTTGGGCCCTCCCCTTCCTGGTTCCCTAATTTTAGGGGCCTTGATAATTCGCCACTTGAAACAGAAGAAACTTTCCCCTCGGGCCGGCACAACTGCATATTTTTATTTCCTGGCTTATTGGTGCCTTGACTAATTTTATTTTTTCATAGACGTAGTGGTATGAGGGCTGGTTTGTTGTGGGACGAGCTGTAGTTTTTATTGGTACCATTTTGGGGTACATGCGACTTTTTGATCACTTGTTATCCTTTTTTTTTTGGGAGGCAAGGTGACCAAAAAACAGCAATTCTGGCATATTTTTTTAGTTTTTTTTTTATACAGCGTTCACCACGCATTATAAATTACATGTTAGCTTTATACTGCGGGTCAGTCCGATTCCGGTAATACCTAATTTATAGCACTTTTTATGTTTTACAACTTTTTGCACAATAAAATAACTTTTGTAAAGAGAATGGATTTTTTCTGTCGCCAAGTTGTGAGAGCCATAACGGTTTTACATTTTTCGTCGACGGAGCTGTATGATTGCTTGTTTTTAGTGAGACGAGTTATAGTTTTTATAGACACCATTTTTAGGTACATGTGACTTTTTATTTCAATTTTTGGAAGACAAAGAGACCAAAAAAAACCAATTATGTCAGTATTTTTTAGGTTTTTTTTACGGCGTTCACTGTGCGGAATAAATAACATAATATTTTTATAGTTAAGGTCGTTACGGTCGCAGCGATACCAAATATGTATGGTTTTATTATTTTTTTCAATAATAAATGACTTGATAAGGGAAAAAGGGCGATTGTGTTTTGTGTTATTATTTGAAACTTTTATTGTATTTTTTACAACTTTTATTTTTACTTTTTTTACACTTTTCTTTAGTCCCACTAGGGGACTTGAAGGTCCAACTGTTTGTTTGATGTTCTAATACATTGCACTACCTATGTAGTGCAATGTATTAGAACGGTAAGTTGTTCACTGACAGCAAGCCGATCAGGCTCCGCCTCCGGGCGGGGCCTAATCGGCTAACGTAATGGCAGATAGGAAGCCATTGTTAGGCATCCTGTTGCCATAGTAGCAGTCGCCAGCCTTGCCATCGCATGGCAAGGCTGCTGATTGCATACAAACCACTTTGATGCAGCGATTGCATTGAATCGCTGCATTGAAGGGGTTAATGGCAGGAATCGGAGCTAGCTCCGGTTCCTGCCGATAGATCGGGGTGTCCGCTGTAACATACAGCGGACACCCACTGTTGATGACGCCGGCTCAGCTTCTGAGCCGGAAGCTGAGCCGGCGCCATCTTGCCGATGGTACCGGAAGCCTCCTGGGCCCCGCCGACGATGGGGCATAAGAGGATTCCGTTACTGGCGGACCCGGAGGTAAGTATTAGCCCTCCGATCGCCTTTGTAGCCACCGGCAACCCAGCAATCACGTTGCTGGGGCGCCGGTGGCTATAAACTTCTCACATGCTGCGATCTCTATTGAACGCAGCATGTGAGGGGTTAATCGGTCGGATCGGAGGCTAGCTCTGGTCCTGGCCGATACCTCAGGGTGCCAGCTGTAACATACAGCTGTCACCCGGCGGTGATGTTGCCGGCTCAGCTCCTGAGCCAGCTCCATCTCCGTTACGTGGAGATGTGGGAAACGGCCATCTCCCATGACGTAACTGTACGTGAAATGGCGCGAAGGGGTTAAGAAGTGGATACAATTGAAAAAGCCGATGAGGCAAGTGCACCATCAGTTCCCTTCCTCATCATTTGGCACTTTTCATGTGGCGCAGGCGGCACAATGACATCATCACGCCACCTGCCATCGTTCCACTGGAGCAGGCCTGATCAGAAAAAGACCAGGCCTGCATCAACGGAAAAGTTATTGGTGAGCCCCACCGACGCTAGTAATCCTAGCGCTGGGACTCCTTTGTATCTGAAGGAGTCCCCACCCTAGGTTTATAATGGCGCACGCACCAGAGATGCGACAAAATTCCGGTGCATCTCGGGTGATCCTGCGCCACTTACACGGCTCAGTAAACTAAGTAGTGACAGCTCTAAGCTGTCATTGGTTAGTTTACATCACGTGGTGGCCAGTTACCCAAGTTCATTGGCCTAGTTTTGAAAGTAGGCCAATGACCCGGGGATAACCTGAGACCATGTGAAGGCAAGTATGATAATGTTTTTACTTATTAGTGTTAGTAATTTATTTATTTATTTATTTTTTGTTTTTTTACAGGTTTGGTCATTCGACTACATTGGATCCGAGCACTACTTCGTTGATGGCGTTTTTATGTACAATAAATTTGTTAACGAGGGTTGTGTGTGGGGGTTTAATTTCAATAAAATATTTTTTGTGTGTTTTTTTTTTTTACTTTATTACTACTGCCTTAGTAATGACGGCTGTCTGATAGAGAGCGTCCATTACGAAGTCAGGGCTTAGTGTTAGTTGGTGTAGAGGCTAACCCGAACCCCCCATTATTTCGCCGGTACCCACCACCACCAGAGTTGCCAGGATGAGGCAGGTACAATCCATTATCTGACCATGAAAAATGGAGGGGAACCCACATCGGTTTTTAAAAAAAAACAAAACAATAAATTGAAAAAACAACATGGGGTTGCCTCTATTTCTTATAACCATCCAGATACAATAAAGCAGCCACAGCCTAGCATTACCAGGATGGGAAGGCCCACAGTTTTGGGCTTTCCCAGCCTAATACCGGCCTGCGGCTGCCCCAGTTCCCGACCATCACTACAGATTGTCCGGTACTGGATCATACTGAGCTCCCCTGGTGGCGGTGGGTACTGGGATAATGATGAGGCGTTAGGCACCATGCACACGACCGTAAAAACTCCCTTAATTACGGGCCCATAGACTTCTATTGGCCACGGGTACCTCTCCGTATGCTTACGGGAAGATGCCCGTGCCGTTGAAAAAGTTAGAACATTTCCTATTTCAGGCCGCAATTATGGCACGGGCAGCCCATAGAAGTCTATGGGGCTCCCGTAATTACGGGCGACTACGTGTGTGCACCCGTAATTACGGGAGCGGTGCTAGGTGACCTCAGTAAATAGTCACTGTCCAGGGTGCTGAAAGAGTTAAACGATCGGCAGTAACTGTTTCAGCACCCTGGACAGTGGCTACCGATGATAATATAGATAAAGCTGTAAAAAAAAAAAAAAAAAAAAAAAAAAAAAAAAAAGACGTTCATACTTACCCAGAACTCCCTGCTTCTTCCTCCAGTCCGGCCTCCTGGGATGACGTTACAGCCCATGTGACCGCTGCAGCCAATCAAAGGTCAATCACAGGCTGCAGCGGTCACATGGACTGCCGCGTCCTCCAGGGAGGTCGTACTGGATGTCAGGAGAGGGACGCGTCACCAAGACAACGGCCGGGTAAGTATGAATTTCTTTTACTTCTATTACGGAAAGGGCTGTCCCTTCTCTCTATCCTGCACTGATAGCGAGAAGGGCTGCCGATTAGTGCAGTGCAATTTTGCAGCCAAAAACGTGCCCGTAAATACGGGTGGAATACGGGTGACACTGGACCCGTATTTACGGGCACGGGTCCGTAAATACTGATGCAATACCGGTCGAATACGTGTGACCAAGGACCCGTATTTACGCCAGTATATACGGGTGGACAAAAATACGGTCGTGTGCATGAGGCCTTAGTGTTAGTCTTTTCATCGGCCAACACTAAGCCCCGCCTTAGTAATGGACGGAGTCTATAAGACAACCGCCACTACTAAGGCGGTAGTAATGAAGTTAAAAAAAAAAATACAGACATAAAAAAGCAACAAACCTCGTTAACCATTTCATTTAAAATAAAAACACGGTCATCGAAGAAGTCCTCGAATCTGACAGACCAACAACCGAACCTGTGAAAAAAACTACATACTAAAAAAACATTAGTAACACAATAAAAAAGCAAAACCATTATCATACTTACCTTCCTGGGTCAGTGACAGTAAACGAAGTTCTGACAGCTCTAAGCTGTCATTGTTAGTTTACATCACATGATCCAAGGTTAGCTCAGTACATTGGCCTACTTTTAAAAGTAGGACAATGTACTGAAGTAACTGGCAGAGTGTAATTTGCTCCAGTCAGGAAGGGGGGCCGCAGCAGGAGTGTTGGTTTTTTTCCAAAAAAATAATCAACTGTGACCTGATCAATAAAAGAGAAAATGGGTCCAAGTGTTCATGTAGGGGGCAGGGGAGGGAATGTTAATGGAGTAGCAATAAGCATTTATTTTACGGTAAGTTAACACGTAGCATAAACACTGCAGGTTTTCTGCAACGGATTTCATTGCGAAAAATCTGCAGTGTAATACAGTAGCAGCAAAGTGGATGAGATTTGAACAAATCTCATCCACACGATGCATAAAACAATCCACCAAAAGAATGTTCATAAATTGACCTGTGGTGCATACTTTTAATCCGCAGCATGTCAAATTATGCTGCGGGATCGCTGGTTTTCTGTTGCAGGTTTTCCCCATTGAATTCATTGGGGAGGTAAAACCCGCAACAATTAGCACGTTGCGATTTTTGCGGCTGAAAAGTTGCATTATCGGGGGAGTCAGCACTAAAAGTGCCTAGAGCAGCACCAACTGCAAATACAGCCCTGCTCCTGGCTGCATACTTGTGTGTGACAGTAGCTGGTATTGTATATTTTTCATAATAGCAGGACAGCGCTCTGGCTGCTCCTTCATGCCTCAGCTGCTCTAGTGCGGTGCCTGCAGGACAATGACCCAGTGCTGCCTAAATTTGACGTGCCCACGTGAATGCTGAAGACACCACCAGAGGCAAGCTTCTCACTTCATTAGATGATACTTGTGGCCTTGCGTGCATGTACCAAACTTAGCTGAAGATATAATTTCATATATTTACGTGTTATGTAGCACCCCCCACTAGGGTTGCACGATGCATCGAAATAGCGATACTATTTAGATGCCGTGCACCCTCAAAAAGTTAAATACGTTAATTCATGTATTGTGATACTAAGCTGTGCAGCCGCACAGCTTAGCATTGTAACACATGAATTTAGTCAGAGCGGGGCTGCGCAGGTGTAATTCAGCCATCGCCCCTCTCCTGACAAGTATGCGTGTTCGGTCAACATGAGGTGATGTGGCCGACGCTGCACTAATGAGCGCACTGCAAAGCACCCCCATGTTCTCCGACTTCAGGGCCGGTGACGCCGCTCATTAGTGCAGCGCTGACCGCGCGCGCGCACTTGTCAGAATTGTATTACTCAGCCGCCCTAACGGCAGAGATCAGAGAAACCTCCCATCTCCGCCGAAATTCCATTGAATGAAGTCATCAAAGCAGACGGCAGCATTCAAGTAGAAAATGCGAATCGCATCACAGGGAATCCCTGTGACGTGATAGAGGAACATACCATAAATGCGCAGACAGCCGTCTGACCACTTTACCTGTTAGGAGCCCCACACACGAGCGTGTTTGGTCCGCGATATACAGTATGTACGTTGGCCGCATTTCCCAGACCGAACACATTGCAGGGAGCCGTGCTCCTAGCATCATAGTTATCTACTGCCTCGCTGCGGGACAACTGTCCGTACTGAAAACATGATTACAGTACGGGACATTAGTTCTGCGGAGAGGCAGTGACACCTAGCGTCATATATAACTATGATGCTGGGAGCCCGGCTCCCTGCAATGTGATCAGTCCGGGAAATGCGACTGACATACGGACCGTATATCACGGACTGAACACGCTCATGAATCCAGCCTTAGGGCATACTTAGGTATGCCCGAACAACTGCCTGTGTACTAGAAGTACACAGGCTAATGTACTGGCATAAAGATGCATGCCAGTGCATTAAAATGTAAAAATATATATTTTTTTTAATAATGTAAAAAAGTAACGTTAAATAAATAAAAAAAAATTAAAAACAAAAAACACGCACATTTTTTACAATAAACATCAAAAAAAAAAGTCTCAATACATAAAACAAACATATTTGGTATCGTCCTGACAGTAATAACCTGCACAACAAATTTATATAGTCATTCACTTATTAATGTGGGGCACGAGGTGTTATAAATTTAGTACCTCCATGTGCCTTACATTAATAGTCATTAACCCAATCATGTACCTTGCACATTAAACCCATCATGTTTCTCACAGTCATAATGGACAACATTGGTTTAATCACTATTAATGTGAGGAACATGGCGGTTCAAAATTCATCATATCACGGGCCTAACACCAGAAAATGGAAGAACTTTTTTCTTTATTATTATCGTCCAAGTATCGTTTTGGTATCGAGAATCGCAATACTACACAAAGTATCGGTATTGAAGTCCAAATTCTGGTATCGTGACAACCCTATCCCCCACACGCTCATACACACACACACAAATACAAAGTTGTGCCTTTATACTATATGGTGTAACATAATCCCAGTGAACGATAAATGGAAATTGGACATCGAATTGTTTATATAGACAAAAGGAATGACCCATACAATGTATTTATAATCTTATGGATAAACCTAGAGAGAAGAAGGAAAACAATACTGATCTACTTCATTTTAATCCCTTTGACAGAATGCCAAGCACATCTATATTCCAAGTTCTTCTTCTTGTACAAGCCAAAAGACCAGGTTCCAAACGTCAAGCTCATTAATTGATCTGCTTTCCTTATGGCCCTGAATACATTAGAAAGCAGTATTTTTTATGAAGTTGGTGCACATAAGCAGGCTTTTCCCCAAACAAACACGGCTCCTCTTCTAGGTATTATGAAACCCGTACTAGGTATACAGAACTATACTGGCTACAGTACCTGATCTCCCAGTTCATTCTGCAGTTACTCTCAGTAGTACAATTTTAACACATTATATATTAGAAAGTTTTAGTGCTTTATCACAGTGTACGGATACTTTGTAAAATACATTTTTATATACATGTCTCTTCATAGACCTACTCTGTAGACTCACAAATGTTTATCTCAATGTAAAGGGGTTTCCCCACAATGATGATCAGGACCTAATAAATAGTATCTAACAAAAATATTAATATATACAAATTACATCAATTAGCCAAATTGCTGCTTTCCTAATAAATCCTTGGCCCAAGTACCCCAAATCCTACCAGTGTTTGGATCGCGTTGCCACTGGCTATGTCCTGCTGTAGTTCACATATAGCAGGACGAGCATGCACAGATGTGTTCACTTCTTTCAATGCAGGCATTGGATCTTTGTTACACCGCGCCTGCACAGTAGCTCTGTCCTGCAAATCCAGAGCGGGCATGCGCAGAGGAGACCAGTTTACGGTGTGTGAGCAGATGTCGCATGCACGGTAGTTACTCCTGTGTTCTGTTGCATTGATTGACTGAGGAGCACAGAGCAAATGGGAAATGTAGTTTTAGAGAGAAAAATGGGCGGTAACGTGGGAGCATGTGCAGGACCACCCATTTTCCTCTCTGAACACCGCAAGGAGAACCGGACTACAGAGGACCAAAATTTGATGAATAAACATCAAAGTAAGCGTACCTGCCCTGCTGATCTTCGTTGATGATGTATGGCTCTTGCTATAGTCAAAGCCTCTCTTTGAAGTGGGCCATCTCCTGCACACTGCTAGAGTTATATTTAACCCCTTCAGGACTGAGCCTGTTTTGGCCTTCAGGACCAAGCCGATTTTTCAAATCTGACATGTTTCACTTTATGTGGTGAGAACTCCGGAATGCTTTTACCTATCCAAGTGATTCTGAGATTGTTTTCTTGTGACATATTGTACTTTATGCTAGGGAAAAAATTTGGTCAATAAATTCAATATTTATTTGTAAAAAAACACCAAAATTTAGAGAAAATTAGCAAAAAATTTTTTCTAAATTTAAATGTATCTACTTGTAAAACAGACAGTAATACCACACAAAATACTTACTAGTTTACATTTCCCATATGTCTACTTTATGTTTGCATCGTTTTTTTGAACGTTTTTATTTTTCTAGGACGTTACAAGGCTTAGAACTTTACCAGCAATTTCTCATATTTTCAAGAAAATTTCAAAAGCCTATTTTTTCAGGGACCAGTTCTGAAGAGGCTTTGAGGGCCTTATATATTAGAACGTCCCCATAAATCACCCCATTTTGAAAACTGCACCCCTCAAAGTATTCAAAACAGCATTCAGAAAGTATTTTAACCCTTTAGGCGTTTCACAGGAATTAAAGCAAAGTAGAGGTGAAATTTACAAATGTCATTTTTTTTAACGAAAATTCATATGCAATACATTTTTTTCTGTACCACAGAAGGTTTTACCCAAGAAATGCAACTCAATATTTATTGCCCAGCTTCTGCAGTTTTTAGAAATATCCCACATGTGGTCCTATTGCGGTAATGGACTGAAACACAGGCCTCAGAAGCAAAGGAGCACCTGGTGGATTTTGGGGCCTCCTTTTTTTAGAATATATTTTAGGCACCATGTCAGGTTTGAATAGGTCTTGAGGTACCAAAACAGTAAAGACCCCCCAGAAGTGACCCCATTTTGGAAACTACACCACTTAAGGAATTTATCTATGGGTATAGTTAGCATTTTGAACCCACAGTTTATTTGCTAAATTTATTTGAATTACTATGTGAACATGAAAATCAGATTTTTTGTGAAAAAAACGTAGAAATTTTAATTTTTTACCAGGAATAAGGTAGAAAAAACACCCCAATATATGTAAAGCTATTTCTTCCAATTATATCAATACCCCATATGTGGTAATAAACTGCTGTTTGGACCCACAGCAGGGCTCAGAAGAGAAGGAGCACCATTTGGATTTTGGATTTCTGATTTTGGTGGAATAGTTTTCAGTGCCGTGTCGCGTTTGCAATGCATTGGAGGGATGAAAACCCTGGAAACCCCCCAAAAGTGACCCCCATTTTGGAAACTACACCCCTCAAGGAATTTTTCTAGGGGTAAAGTTAGCATTTTGACCCCACGGTTGATTTGCTGAATTCATTGGAATTAGGCCTCATGCACACGCACGTATTTTTTCCCTCCCGTAAATACTGGCGTAAATACGGGTCCGGTGTCACACGTATTCGACCCGTATTGCATCAATATTTACGGACCCGGGCAAGTTTTCGTTGCAAAATTGCACTGCACTAATCAGCAGCCCCTTCTCTCTATCAGTGCAGGATAGAGAGAAGGGGCAGCCCTTTCCAAGGTAAAAGTAAAAGAAATTCATACTTACCCGGCCATTGCCTTTGTGACGCGTCCCTCTCTTGACATCCAGCCCAACATCCCTGGATGACGCGGCAGTCCAGGTGACCGCTACAGCCTGTGATTGGCTGCAGCGGTCACATGGGCTGAAACGTCACCCCGGCAGGCCGGACTGGAGGAAGAAGCAGGTAGTTCTGGGTAAGTATGAACTTCTTTTTTTTTTTTTACACGTTGATTTATATTGTGATTGGAAGTCACTGTCCAGGGTGCTGAAACAGTTACTGCCGATCGTTTAACTCTTTCAGTACCCTGGACAGTGACTATTTACTGACGTCGCCTAGCAACGCTCCCATAATTACGGGTGCACACACGTAGTCACCCATAATTACGGGAGCCCCATAGACTGCTATGGGCATGCCTGTGCCGTAATTACGGTCTAAAATAGGACATGTTCTATATTTTTCAACGGCCCGGGCACCTTCCCGTAAGCATACTGGGAGGTACCCGTGGCCAATAGAAGTCTACGAGCCCGTAATTACGGCCGTTTTTACGTTCGTGTGCATGGGGCCTTAGTCTGTAAAGTTAGAAAATCTACTTTTTTTCTGTATAAACTTTGACAAATGTTGGGGTGCTTTTTCTCCTTTATTCCTTGGGGCTTAGAAGTGAAGGAGCGCTATTTGGCTTTTGGAGCTCAAATTTAGCTGGAATAGTTTTTGGGTGTCATGTCGAATTTGCAAAGCCACTTAGAGACCGAAACAGTGGAAGCCCCCCAAGAGTAACCCCATTTGGGAAACTGCACCACTTAAGAAATCTATCTAGGGGTATAGTGAGCATTTAGACCCCACACGTCTTTTGCAGAATTTATTAGAATTAGGCTGTGAAAATTAACATCAACATTATTTCCACTAAAAAGTTACATTTTTTCAATTTCACAAAGAATAAAGGAGGAAATAGCACCCCAACATTTGTAAAGCATTTCTCCCGAGTACAGCTATACCCAACATGTGGTCATAAATGTTTTTTCATCAGAAAGTAATTAACCCTTTCCGAACTGATCCATGTTTTGCTTTTTCGTTTTTCCTCCCCGCTTTCCGAGAGCCACAACGTTTTTATTTTTCCGTCAATAGAGGGGTGGGAGTGCTTATTTTTTGCGGGACGAGCTGTAGTTTGTATTGGCACCATTTTTTGGTACATACGACTTTTTGAGCACGTTTTATTAAATTTTTTGGTAGAGCCAAGGTGACCAAAAAACAGCGATTTTGTCATTTAAAATTATTTATTTCTCATGGCGTTCACCGTGCGAGTTCAATAATGGTATATTGTAAAAGTTTGGACTTTTCCGGACGCAGCGATCCCAATTTTGCGTATTTTATTTTATTTTTTACATTACTTTAGAGAAAAAAAATGTGAAAAGGGTTTCTTTTTGGACTTTAAATATTTATTTAATTTTTCCACTAATAATAACTATTTACTTTTGTTTTTACATATTTTATTAGTCCCCCTAGGAGACTTGAACCAGCAATCGTTAGATCACTGGTAGAATACACTGCAATACTAATGTATTGCAGTATATTGTGATTTTTACAGGCTCCTGTAACAGCGCGATCACTGTTTCTGTCCGTTAGTCCCGGGTATCAGCTGTAATACACAAATACCTCATAAAATATTAACCGGGTTCTCCCGGGTATGGCGATGCCATATCTGTGGACGTAAACTGCTGTTTGGGCACGCTGTAGGGCTCAGGGGCTCAGAAGAGAGGGAGCGCAGATTTTGCTTGATAGTAGCTCTGGCGTTTTGCTGGTATTTCAGTTTATAATGTGGGGGCATATATAGGCTGGGCAGAGTACATCAGGGGCATAATAAGAGGGTATAATAATGGGGTAAATAAATATTAATCCGCAGATATGTGGCCAGTGTCGCACTTATAAATGGCGCCCGATCTTATCTGCTTTTGGAACACTGCACATTTTGCATCGCCATAATCTGGGAGCCAGAACTTTTTTATTTTTTTCACCACCGGAGCTGCGTGAGGGCTTGTTTGTTGCGGGACAATCTGTAATTTTCATTGGTACCATTTTGGGGTACATGCGATTTTCACTTTTTATTAAATTTTTCCGCAAGCAAGGTCACCAAAAACCATAAATTCTGACAATGATTTTTATTTATTTTTTGCGGCGTTCATCCTGGGCTATAAATGACCATGATATTTTATTCTGCGGGTCGGTACGATTACGGCGATACCATATTTATATAGTTGTTTTTACGTTTTGCAGCGTTTGCGCAATAAAATCACTTATTTAGAAATTAAATTATTTTTTGTGTCACCATATTCTGAGAGCCATAACTTTTTTATTGTTCAGTCAAAAAAGCTGTGTAAGGGCTTGTTTTTTGCGGGACGGTTGTAGTTTGTATTGGTACTATTTTGGCGTACATGCGACTTTTTGATCCCTTTTTATTGTATATTTTGGGAGGGGTGGTGACCAAAAAAATAGTGATTCTGGCATCGTTTTTAGTTTATTTTTTTGCGGTGTTCACCGTGCGTGAAAAATAATAGTATAGTTTTATAGTTGGGGTCGTTACAAACGCGGTGATACCAAATACGTGTTAATTTTTTTCCTATAATAAAATACTATAGGAAAAAAAAAGCATTTCTTGTTTATGTCACTTATAACATTTATTTACACTTTTTTTTAAAACATTATTATTCTTTTTTTTTACTTTCTTCTACTTGTCCCACTAGGGGACAATAAGACTTGCAGCTCTGATCGCTGCTGGAATACATTACACTACCTATGTAGTGTAATGCATTCCAACTGCCATTGTGGCATGACAGTCACACTGACAGGAAGCCTATGACGACCAGCCTCCAGCTGGTCCTCATAGGCTTCTGTACATGGCAGCCCGGAAGCCATTGTCTGGCGCCCGGAAGCCATTGTCTGGCGTCCGGTTGCCATGGGTACCATCGCCAGCCCCCGTGATTTCACGTGGGGGCTGCCGATCTGCGCTAAACAACTTAAATGTGGCGATCAAAGTCGAACACCACAATTAAAGGGTTAACTGCCGAAATCAGCGGCGATGGGCTGCTGATCGGCAACGGGGAATGCAGGGCAGACACCCTGCACAGTTAACCGCCGCTGCGGTGTAGCCCCGCACGGCGGTTAACTGTCAAAGAACCGACGTAACTGCACGTCGAGGTGCACGAAGTTACTGCACACATCGACGTGCAGTTACGGCAAGGTGCGGGAAGGGGTTAAGCAGACTATATTACAGGCAACTTAATTTCAAAATAACTATCCAATGATATCCAGCCTTATAGCAAATAGGGGCTAATAAATGCTCAAACAAAACGACCTGTCACAGTGAAATGTGTATTGACTGTGTTTAAAGGGATATTCCCCACTTAGTCGTCCATGGGATATGCCATAAATGTCTGATAGATGTGGGTTCCAGCTATGGGATCCGCACCCATCGCTAGAGCGGGGGTTACAGTGGATATGGCAAATATCCAAAAATAAATCAATGTTTTAACTCATTTTGAACAACTTTTTAATTGTTTTTTATTTAAAAAAAATAAATATATGTTTTACCCTTTGAGACAGTGGTGTTACTACCGCGGTAGCAGACGTAGCTTCTGCTATGGGGCTCGCGGCTTGAGGGGGCCCGTGCCGCCAGCCGAACGCTCCCCCCATATGCTCGGTGGCGCCGCTAGCAGCCATTATGGCTGCTACAGCGGTAGCGCCGCGACTATGGGGCCCGCGCCGCCGAGCCTCCAACAAGTATGGACTGGGCGACACAGGCCCTCTCATGGCTGTAGGTGTCGCTAGCACCGGAGGGGGCCCGATGCTAGCGACTGCCAATACATGCATTAGCGCTGAATGGCCGAACATGCCCGACCATTCAGCGGCTCACAATGATGCTGATTGGCTAGCGGCGCGATGGCGTCATCGCGCCGCTTCCATGCTTGAAAGGTGCTGATTGACGGGGCAAGTCATTCTGTCCCGCCAATCAGCGTCATTTAACGACGCTCGTTCAGCTACTGCAGACCCACTCAGAAGAGAGCAGATCTGCATCATCAGCGAACAGCGTGGGAACGGGATCATGTGAGTATGTAAAGTTTTTGGGCTTTTTCCTCATAAAACGGTTAATGGCATTATCTATAGTGGGGGCTCTATCTACAGGGAGGTCGTCTATATATGGGCCACTATATACAGGAGGGGGCCTATATGGGGATGTGCGCCACTATTTACAGGGGGGTTTTATATGTGGGGATGTGGGGCACTGTCTACAGGATGGTCTATATGTGGGCCACTATATACAGGGGGAGCTATATGTCAGGGGGGGATATATGTAGAGCACTATCTATAGGGGAGCTATTTTTTAGGGCACTTTCTATAGGGGAAGCTATATGTAGGATAGCACGGTGTCTCGGTGGTTAGCACTATTGCTTTGCAGCTCTGGAGTGCATATGTGGGCACTATCTACAGGGGATGTATATGGGACACTATCTACAGGAGCTTCTATGTAGGTCACTATCTACAAAGTCTCTATGGGGACACTATCTACAGGGGGCACGGTGTGTGTGTGTGTGTGTCACAGTGTATGGTACTATTATAATCAGGGACACAGTGTATGGCGCTATTATAGTTAGAGGTGCAAGAGGTGTTGAGAAATTTAACTTCGTTTATAGGTGCAGAAATGTTTTAAAAGTGAGAAGCTGAAGACATCTGAGTGGAAAACTGCAGAAATGGGTCATGGCCGGCAGATATCCATCATAGATGTCTGGAGCGGAGGGAGAAGAAAAGAACTAGAATCTGAAACGTCACCGGTGAGTCACTTAATGTAAATGTTTATTCTGCCTCTAATCAGTACTGTAGTCACTGTGTGATCTGCAGTGAGATGATTAGGATATGATTTTTTTGTGAAACAGCATCTCCCAGCATATCCTTACCATTGTTCGGGCCATGCTGGGAGCTGTAGTTTTACGCCGTACAAATCTATATGGCAGGGGTTGCACTAAATTGAGCTGTATTTGTTCTGGTGTTGTATATATGTACTGAGCTTGGTTCTGATGCTGTATATATGTACTGAGCTTGGTTCTAATGCTGTATATATGTACTGAGGTTTGTTCTGGTGCTGTATTTATGTACTGAGGTTTGTTCTGGTGCTGTATATATGTATGGGCTTGGTTCTAGTGCTGTATTTATGTACTGAGCTTGGTTCTAATGCTGTATATATGTACGGAGCTTTGTTCTGGTGCTGTATATATGTCAGAGCTTGGTTCTAGTGCTGTATTTATGTACTGAGCTTGGTTGTGGTACTATATATAAGTCAGAGCTTGGTTCTGGATCTGTAATTATATAGGATATATTTATAATAACAAAATTGCAGGGAAGATGCAATTGTTCTCGAATCATTGTATATTTAATGGGAATCTGTCAGGTAATTTTAACCCCTTGAACCGCCACCATGTGATAATACATGACCTGACAATATTTCCAAACATTCCCTTGTATGTTTTGTTCAGATACAGCAAAATTCTTAAAATCCAATTTCAAAACGTTGTACATTATATGCTACTCATTAGAGGGTCATGGGGCGGTGCCGCTATCCTGAAGAGTCACATAGTCTTGACTCGAAACCCAACTTTCCATGTTTGAGTGACATTTCCCTGGCTGATACAACTTTCTCGGATGCGCCATTGCCTTGTAGCACTATACACAAGGAGGGGCTGTGTGGCACTATACACAAAGGGGAGCTGTGTGGCACTATACACAGGGGGAGCTGTGTGGCACTATACACAGGGGGAGCTGTGTGACACTATACACAGAGGGGAGCTGTGTGGCACTATACACAAGGGGGAGCTGTGTGGCACTTTACACAAGGGGGAGCTGTATGGCACTATTTACAAGGGGAGGGCGGTGGCTCTATCTACAGGGGGCTGAGTGTGGCATAATCTACAGGGGTCTGTGTGTGGCACTTTTTACAAGGGGGGGCTGTGCTGCACTTTCTTCTAAGGGGGGGCTGTGTGGCACTATATACTAAGGTGGGGCTGTGTGGCAAAATACACAAGGGAGGGGACGGTATGGCACTATCTACAAGGGGGGGGGGTGGGGGCGCTATCTACAAATGGGGTGTAACAAACACTGGAGAGGAAGACCCCAATAGTTGGTGGGCAAAATAACAGTCAATACAAATGGATGCCTGCCGGCATTGAAAGCCCTTATTTTCCAACTATAAATTGAATTAAAATAACAAATTTTTTATTGTGCTATTAAAGCAAAGGACAAACTACACAGAAATTAAAAGATTCATGTCAGTTGCCGACATTGATCAGCATAGTGCAATATGTAACAGCGTTGTGATGGACGTACAGAGTGTCAGCGGCTGCAGGACGCCGCACTCCAACCCACAAGTACAATTTCTGAGGTTAGCAGCAACATGTGTTAAAATTGTTAAAAGTGGTATCGGGGAAAGTGGGCCCAATACCCCTGAAGACGCTACATCCATAGTGAAACATGTCGGGGGGGCTCTTTTGAAATTTGCTGATCAATATCGGCAACTGACATGAATCTTTTAATTTCTGTGTAGTTTGTCCTTTGCTTTAATAGCACAATGAAAATTTTGTTATTTTAATTCCATTTATAGTTGGAAAATAAGGGCTTTCCATGCCGACAGGCATCCATTTGTATTTACAAATGGAGTGTGACACTGTCTATAGGCGGGGCTATACAGCACTGTCTACGGGGGGGCTGTAGGGCACATTCTACAGGGGGGGAACTATTTATAAGGGGGGCTGCTTATGGCACTCAGGGGGGCCCCAGTAAACAGTTTGCTATGGGGCCCAGTCTTTCCTAGTTACGCCCCTGCTTTGAGATAC
Organism: Rhinoderma darwinii; assembly: GCF_050947455.1. Classification (NCBI taxonomy): domain Eukaryota; kingdom Metazoa; phylum Chordata; class Amphibia; order Anura; family Rhinodermatidae; genus Rhinoderma; species Rhinoderma darwinii. Next base: position 523,789,124 of record NC_134687.1, on the reverse strand, counting down.
AGCTTCTATGTATCCTGAATATATAGAAGCTGTATCTTGCAGTCAAAGCCAAATCCGTCAGGTCAGCGGGACGAACTGCTTTGGTGAGCGCTGGTCCTGCGTGATCCAACGGTTATCGATCAAATCTAAATTCATGGACATGAAGGACCAGCGTTCGGACCGGACGGATTCGGCTTTCACTGCAAGATACCGCTTGTATGTATTCAGGATACATAGAAGCTGTATGTCCAAAAGTAAAAAATGAAATAAAACATTTTTTTTAAATAAACCAAAAAGTGTTTTAAAAAGTGTACATAGACTTTAAGTCCTATAGGAATTTCTCATGAAGACAACCCACTTCCATCTGATTTGCGGAGAGAAAATCATTAAGAGCGACTCTAGCAAACTTGGCTTGTCCATATATTACTTGGTGGGTCATTCTTTTGAATAGCTGCCATGCAATACTATTTTTCTCTGCAGCGGTCAAAATGTGTGGCAGTCTGCAGATGATCGCCGGTGATTTCTGAAGCCATGCCCACAGTGATCAGTTTGATGACACAACCCCTTTAAGGGATAAAAATGGCACACTCAAAGAGATAAACAGCAAAGTAAAAGAGTAACAAAATATCAAATAATGGCATTGTTGAAAAACCGGAGGATAAGGTAGGAAAGAGGGAAAGACTTGCTTTTATCCTTCACTGTGAATTATGATCTATGAGACAGAAAAACTTACCCATTATTTTTGGAAAATGATTCAAACTCTCATACCCATCTCAATACTTTTTAGTGTATACAACGTGCCAAGTAAACATTTTTGTTAACTAAGGTTAATGGACTTTCCATATAAAATTCTCGCCAATCTGCAGAACAACTTATAGGGCTTTTAAAAGCTTCAAACAAAAGTTCATAATATCTTTGTACAGTAGCTCCTGAGATACAGTCCATGTTGTGCATTAGCAACATAGACATAACCGCTTTGTCTAGAAAAGGCTCCGTTATAAAGGAGAAGTCTGTGACCTTTGTATAACTATTTGATACATATTTAGTACAATTATTCAGATAAAATATAAAGAAGATGTTTCCTAACCTATTAAGGGAGCATAAAAATAAAGTTTCAGAAAGTTAGGTGGTTTAAGTTTATATAACAAAGAATCACTCTTACAGGAAATTAGGTGGATTTTTTTTATAATTACGTCTTCCGTTCTACTATATATAATATACATGAAAGATGAAACACACTCTATGAACAAACCTATAGGTTCTTGCGATTTACTTTTTTCTTATATCTTATTTGTCTTTCCAAGTGATATTATTAATTTACCCATGATTCATATCAAATCAGCTTTCCGTTTTCTCTCAAAAAGTTATGTTTCATTGGCAATGTATAACCTGGGGCATAAGTGCCAAACAAACAGTCTATGCATTGTTATAGGTTAGGTAATGGAACGTCTATGGCCACGGTCTGTTGTTCTAGCTTACTCCTCAACGACCGCGGCCATAGACGCCCTGCTGTTGTGCTGCGTCGTCCCCCCTGTGAGGCGCCGGCACTCAAATCTGAATATCGAGCCCGTCTCCCAAAGGGTGTGCGCGCTCGTGCCCGCTCTTAAAGGGCCAGCGCGCGCACCTGGAAATCATCATCATCAATTCCTGAACTATATAAGAGGGTCACCGCCCTTCTTATCCTCGCCTGAGCATTGTTGTGGTTTCCCTTAGTCTGTCTTGCAAATGGTCTTTTAAGTGTCTTCCAGCTTCCCAGTGTTCCCCGTACCTGTATCCTGTTTCCCGTGCTATCTGTACATACCTGTTTGGCCAGCTGCCATCCGCTACACGGTACGGCCCAGTGGGTCCACACCCCACCTCGTGACAGTACGCTCAGGCCATGGAACCCGCTGGTCAATTTAAGGGCATGTCACCCTCCCAAGCTATGCTGGCGGAATAGCAGGATCTCCGAACAAGACAGGATCAACTTATTGTGGCAGTGGACTCCATGACACAGCAGCTAGGGGCGCTAGCTGCCTCCATTCCTGCCTCTATACAAGCTCCTCCGACCGACCCTTCTGCTACATCTCCTGGCGGTTCCGGTTTGGATTCCCGGTTCTCGCTGCCATTACCTTCTCTGTTCCATGGAGACGCAAGTATGTGCAGGGGATTTCTGAACCAATGTTATATCCATTTTTCCCTGCACGCGGAGCATTTCCGTCGGACGGAACCAAGATTGCCTTCATCATGTCTCTACTGGCTGGGAAGGCCCTGGCATGGGCGAACCCAATCTGGGAACGACAGAGACCCGAGACTTCCAGGGGTTCGTGCGGTTGTTCCGTACAGTTTTTGAAGAGCCAGTACGTGTTTCATTGGCAGCCACGGCTATCTTCAACCTTCGCCAAGAGGACACCTCTGTGGGCGAATACACCATCCAGTTCCGGACCCTGGCAGACGAGCTGTTCTGGAACTATGAGGCCTTGGAGGCATTCTTCTGGCATAGCCTGTCGCCCAAAATCAAGGACGAACTTGCTGCCCGAGACCTTCCACCTGCCTTGGACGACCTGATTCTGCTGGCTACTCTGGTAGATATAAGGCTCAGGGAGAGATCTCATGAGGTGCAACAGGAGAGACGACTTCCTAGATTGGCGCCCAACTTCCAACAATCCCTCTTGCCTTCATCTACTGCTACGCCCAAGGTGCCGATGCAGTTGGATCGCCTAAAATTTTCTATACAAGAGTAACAGCGCAGGCGCATCTCTGGTCTCTATCTGTATTGCGGCCTCGCTGGCCATGTCGTGCATCTGTGTCCACTGCAACCAAAAAACCCCAACGCCTGGGTTTGGTTGGAGAGACAACCCTGTGCGCTACTGCAATTAATCGTGAACTCCCTTCCAAACAGTTTATTGCCGTGACCATCGTCGCTGGCGAGAGGCACCATCCGGTTTCTGTCTACCTGGACTCTGGCTCTGCAGAAAATTTCATTTGTCAAGACTTTGTGGATCTTCTCCAGTTGCCCACTGTCCGCCTCGAAAGGCCATTGATCGTAGCCTCGGTAAATGGACTGCCTCTGTCTGACCCAGTTGTTTCCGTGACCAAGCCATTGAGACGTCAAGTGGGAGCTCTTCCCACTGAGCTCATCACCCTGTTTGTTCTGCCCAAGGCCGTCAACCCCGTGCTGCTGGGTTTGCCTGGTCTCCGTTTGCACCCCAGTCCTGGATTAGAACTCCTAAGAGGTTCTCCAGTGGGGTCCCAAGTGTCTCGACCGCTGTCTGCGTTATATCCATCCACCGCAGCCTTCTCCGCATCAGTCATTGGCAGGGTTGCCTCCTTATTTCTCTCAGTTTGCGGATGTCTTCGACAAGAAGGAAACAGAGACCTTGCCGCCTCATCGTGCATATGATTGTCCGATCGACTTGGTTCCTGATTCATCCCCTCCTCGCGGTAGAGTATACTCTCTCTTACTGCCAGAGACGCCGTCTAGGTCGACCTACATTAAGGAGAATCTGGAGAGGGTCTTCATTCGTAAATACTCATCCCCGGCCGGAGCAGGGTTTTTCTTTGTCCATCTCTGCATTGACTACCGAGGCCTCAATCGGATCACGGTAAAGAACAGGTACCCTTTGCCTTTCATTTCGGAACTGTCCGATCGCATACGGGGGCACCATTTTTTTCTAAACTGGACTTTTCTAAACTGGGGGGCCTACAACCGGATTCAGATTAGTCAGGGTGACGAGTTGAAGACTGCATTTAATACACGTGAAGGAAACTACAAATATCTGGTCATGGCCTTCGGCCTGTGTAACGCCCACGCAGTGTTTCAAGAATTTGCCAATGACATTTTCCGTGATCTCCTCTATGTCTGTGTTGTGGTGTATCTCGATGACATTTTGATTTTTTCCCCAGATCTTGTAACTCATCAGAGTCATGTCTGCCAGGTGTTGCTTCGTTTAAGGGAGAATCATCTTTACACCAAGATGGAGAAGTGCATGTTTGAAAAAAGTTCTCTTCCCTTCCTAGGCTACATCATCTCCGATCAGGGCCTCAAGATGGACCCTGAGAAGGTAAAGGCTGTCCTGGAGTAGCCACGCCCCCAAGGCTTAAGGGTCATATAATGCTTCCTGGTATTCGCCAACTTCTACCGGCTGTTCATCCCCAACTTCTCGTCATTGACAGCCCCCAACTCTTCCCTCACAAAAAAGGGTATGAATACCAAAGTGTGGACTCCGGAGGCTGAAGCCGCATTCGAGACCTTGAAAAAAGCCTTCACGTCAACCTCCACTCTTCGCCACCCTGATGTGTCCCTACAGATTTCTTTAGAGGTGGACACTTCCTCTGTTGGTGCTGGCGCACTTATGTTCCAGAGAGGTTCTAAAGGCAAGACTGTGGTATGTGGCTACTAATCCAAACCGTTTTCTTCCGCAGAGTGCAAGTACTCGATTGGGGATCGGGAGTTACTGGCCATCAAGCTGGCCCTGCAGGAGTGGAGACACACTGGAAGGCGCAGTCCACCCTATCCTGGTCTTCACGGATCACAAGAATATGACCTATTTACAAACGGCTCAACGGTTGAATCCCCGTCAAGCCAGGTGGTCGTTATTCTTTGCTCGATTCTGGCTCGAACTCCACTACCGACAAGAATGTGAGGGCCGATGCCTTGTCTAGGTCATTCGAAACAGAGGACACTGTGGAGTCCCCACAGATTATTGATCCTTCCTGCATCTTCTCTGTAAACCCTCTGCAGGTTAGAGACATTGCTCCAGGAAGAACTTTTGTACGTCTGGCAGACAGAGGAAGAATCCATGGCTGGGGTCACAGCTCCAAGCTGGCAGGTCACGCGGTTACTCGTAAGACCCAGGCCCTAATCGCCCATCAGTTCTGGTGGCCAACGCTGCCCAAAGACTTAATGGACTTAGTCTCCTCATGTACGGTATGCGCAGCAAATAAAGTTGCCCATTCCAGACCAGCTGGTGTGCTCCAGCCGCTGCCTGTGACTGATGCCCCCTGGCAGCATGATGAAATGGACTTTGTCACGGACCTCCCTTTCTCTGTGTGTTGCAGTGTGATCTGGGTGGTGGTGGATCGATTCTCTAAAATGGCTTGCCTTTTGCTGCTCGACTGGCTGACCTCTTCATACAACACATCTTCGGTCTGCACGGCTTGCCCCTGCATATTGTTTTGGATCGAGGGGTCCAGTTCACTTCAAAGTTTTGGAGAGCACTCTGCAGTCTACTTGGTGTAAAGTTGGACTTCTCTTCAGCCTATCATCCCCAGTCCAATGGACAAGTCGAGAGGATTAACCAAATTATGGAGAACTATCTGCGGCACTTTGTTTCCAGACGACATGAAGACTGGGTGCAGCTGCTCCTGTGGGCTGAGTTCTCTTCTAATAACCATACTAGTGAGACCACCACCTCCAGCCTGTTCTTCATAGTCTATGGCCAACATCCTCTAATACCTCTTCCTGTCTCTACTATGTCCCAGGTGCCTGCAGCTGACTCGACCTTCAGGGAGTTTTTGCAAATATGGCAACAGAACTGATCTTCTATTCTGCTAGCGGTGGATCGCATGAAGAGAAAAGCAGATACTAGAAGACGGGATACTCCTCAGTTCCTTCCAGGTACGAGGGTCTGGTTGTCCTCAAAGAATATCCGGCTGAGTGTGCCGTCCTGCAAATTTGCTCTTCGGTTCCTCGGACCCTTCGAGATCCTGCTGCAAATTAACCCGGTGTCTTACAAGCTGCGGCTGCCTTCTACACTCAAGATCCCTAACTCCTTCCATGTATCCTTGCTGAAGCCCGTGGTTCTACACCGCTGCTCTAGGACTCCTAGTTCTGCAGTGGCTCCTGGCGGTTCGTCAGGGACTTTCGAGGTAAGGGAGATTCTAGCTACCAAGAAGGTGGGAGGAAGGACATTTTATTTGGTGTATTGGAGGGGATTCGGCCCAGACGAGAGGTCTTGGCAGCCAGAGGAGAACATCGATGCCCCTGTCCTCATAAGGAAGTATCTGTCCCGTTATGGTCCCAAGAAGAGGGGGCGTAAGCGGGGGGATATTGTAACGTCTATGGCCACGGTCTGTCGTTCTAACTTACCCCTCGACGAACGCGGCCATGGACGTCCTGCTGCTGTGCTGCGTCCCACCCCCCTGTGAGGCGCCGGCACTCACTTCTGGATATCGAGCCTGTTTCCCGGAGGGTGCGCGCACCTGGAAATCATCAACTCCTGAATTCCTGGACTACAAGAGGGTCACCGCCCTTCTTATCCTCGCCTGAGCGTTGTTGTTGTTTCCCTTAGTTGGTCTTGCAAATGGTCTCCTAAGTGTCTTCCAGCTTCCCAGTGTTCCCCGTACCTGTATCCTGTTTCCCGTGCTGTCTGTACCATATCTGTTTAGCCAGCTGCCATCCCGCTACGCAGTACGGCCCAGTGGGTCCACAGCCCGCCTCGTGACAGGTAACAAGTGAATCAGGATTTTGTTGTTTTAAAGTTCTTTAGGCAATACAGGAATAAATATGAAAACTAAGAGAATTAAATAAAACATTAGGGAACTACATGCAAAGCAAATCCTTAAAGAGAATGTATCACCTTTTTAAAACCAATATATACACAAACCTAAAAAAAAATTTCGAATGAAATTTTTTTTATTCTCGGTTCATTGTTTTACTATAGGGCAGCCATCTAACCTGAGCTGCTGCAACAAAACTGCTTTACAGCAGTCACTTAGACATGTAGCCTAAATCATTAAACGACTCACTGACTTCTATGTGTTTTTGTTGTAAACATGCTATACAAAAGATCATTGTCAGCCTATTGTGAGCGCTGAGTGCAAAAAAAATGCAAGATATACGTTTTTTTATTGGAGAACATGGCAAATTTTGAAAAAACATCAACATTTTTTAAATATGTTTAAACAAAAAATGTATGTAAGCAATAGATCATTTTCTAATTATAGGTTCCCCTTAATTCATCATGAAGTAGCAGTAAATAATGATTGGTGAGCAGAAGTATGAAGCGGGCTCACGGACTGAGCCCACTCCGTACTCTGGGGGGTGTCAGCTATTTATTACAGCGGACACCCATGTCTAAAAGGCCAGGATCGGATATAACTTTGATCCTGGCTGTTTAACCACTTAGAGGTCAATAAAAACCACATCTAAGCCGTCAGAAATAGGAGGGGGCCCATTTTGTTATCCCCTCTCTCCCAAGCAACAGGATTGCGTGGTGCTGATGTAGGTCATGTCAGCCTGGAAGCCTAATGAAGGCCCCCAGGTCTGCCATGTTTCTCCTCCTATCAAGCCCTGCCTCAGTTACAAATACCATACACTGCAATACATATGTATTGCAGTGTATGGTACCAGAGATCTAACAATCGCATTTTCAAGTCCACTAGGTGGACTAAAAAAACTAAATTTTTTAAAACACCTTTTCTATTTTTTTTTAATTAAAAATAATGTAAAAAAAAAAACCATAATTGGTATCACTACGTCTGTAAAAGACCGAACTATCAGAATATACTGTTAATTTATCCCACATGGTGAATGGCCTAAATAATAAAATACGAAAACGCCAGTATTGCTATTTTTTGGACACCTCCATAAAAAGTTATAAAAAGTGGTATGTACCCCAAAATGGTACTAATAAAAACTGCAGGACGCACTGCAAAAAAAAGCCCTTACACCGCTCCATCAACGGAAAAATATATGGGGTTTTTTAAGGGCAATGTCGTAAAAATAAAAACGTTATGGCTCTTGAAAGGCAGTGAGGGAAAACCAAAAATGAACAAAAATAGACTTGGTACATAAGGGGTTAATATACTATTATTAATGTCAGGTAGCCATATGGGTAGCACAGTGGCTAGAGTCGTTAGCACTGAATACTTTCAAGAATAGGAGTCCGATGGCAAGAGCTTGCAGTTTTTATATATTTACATGTGCCATTTATTTTTAACCCCTTAATACTGTACGTGTTTTGTGCCTCTTTTTTTTTTTTTTATGCTATTAAAGTGATCTTTTTCATGACCGTTAAGGCTTTATTTTGTTTTTTCATTTTTACACACACAGGGGGTCAGTGGATTTATCCAAGGCTTTACAACACTTTATAACATAAAAAAGTGGCAATCACACTTCACAACTCTCACCACAGGATAGTGAGCAGAGTTTAGCAGAAGGGCCGGACCTTCTGCACATCGACATAGGTGACATAACTTACGCTATAAACTGGCGTAAATCATAATGCAATTATACGCATGCTCATAACAGGCGTAGAATTACATTTCTTTTGCACGGACAGCCTAAGATATGCGTTCTACTCCAATGCACTTCAGTTTAAGACTGGCATATGAAATGTCAGTCTATAAATTCCTCCCATAGTATTTGGGTTTTGGAGTTTTTAATATTGGGATTTAGTGTGTGACTAATAGTAAAAACTAATTTTAAAAAGGTAATTGTTTTTTTTTTTCAAACAATGTTTTTATTAACCATTTATTTGAAATACAGACAACATGAATATAATAACAAACATATAAATGCTGTGCTCCTCAGTAATCACAAACTATTACAGTTCTATATCGTTGTGCAAGAACAAAATGTGATCATCTAACTGTAAACCCAGTATATAAGGATAATGAGAATAAAAAGGTCCAAGGGTTACAGCCCAAATCAATGAGCTTCTCTTTAGGTGATCTTTTGCCCAGTCAATATGCAATGTTTTCTTTTCAAGGAGCAAACAATGAAGGAAATTGTTTTTAATCAAATTGAGGTACTCCAAAATAGTTTTTATATTTTGTCCGTTCCTATCTAGCATTTATTTTGATATATAACATGGATTATTTAGAGGAACAGCGTCCGGCTAGGGCTTCGAACACGTTGGCAATAGTTATTGGGGTTTTCTAATTTACTATTATTATTTTATCATCATATGTGCTTTAACTTTACATTATATGAATTGTTTATTTAATACTACAGTACAGATTTCCCTTGTAACTGGGCCTGCTATGGCAGCCACAGTTACAAGAGAAAACAGCCTTGCTAATGCGAGAGTTGACACAATCGGGGCTTTGATGGCTTTAGTTAGATCCAGCTGCTCTGTCATTTGACCGGTCATCTTTGCCACTTTCATTGTTGTATGCATAGTGCTCATGGAGCCATGTGTATACAGAGATCAAGTGGGCAGAAATAATAAAAAAAAAAAAAAAAAAGAATTCTGCCTTCTCTAGTGTGCCCAGCTGTCTTTGACAGCTCCGTACCCAACTTGCGGATGCACGATTCTATGCGCAGCTGCCGTTCAGAAGTGCAATGTTTTTATGGCGCTGCAGAATAAAGCCCCTTAACGGCTGCTGTAAAAACATTTATGGGCGGTCGTTAACAAGCCTCTACCAATCACAAATGATGGCCTGTCCTAAGGAAACGCAATCAGCAGATATTCACAAAGCCATATTTAACACTGAGCTATTTTAATTCTCGAGTCCTCAGGTCTTTCACCCAACAACAGCCCCTCTGAGGTTTGTGGGGGTTTTAGTATTTTTTTTTTTTTTAATTAATTTATATTTTGTTTGGATAATACACCTATTCAATGGCATTTCCAGAATAGAATCTTTTGATTAAAATATGAATACGTCAGCAATTATAGCAAACTTAGAATTTCAGAAAAGACCATATAAAATATGCATTATTAGCTCGCTGAAAGCCAGGGACAATAGAATCTGCTGCGAAATATAAATAGAACGACTTCGTCATCTAAATTGAGTAGCATAACGTCAGTCCTAGAGTAGAAAACTGTAGTATTTGGAGGTGCGGGCATTACCTCTGGAGGCAGCTCATTAAATGGAACAGATATAGAAATGTGTACTGCCTATAATTGTGACATCTTTGTATTCTCCTAATGAAAGCAGAGAGGTCCCCAGCTACCGATCTTTTATATATGCTGAGATGTCTTCAGGGCACGCACTGCTAACTCTGATCCTCTACTTATATATCTCTGTAGAATATTCAACATGGGTTGACCTTTCTTGAGCTGCCTGTGATTATACAGCAAACACATGCTACGTGTGAGGGAAACGCTTACCTGTGGAATCATTACAGATGGAAATGTCAGGGAGAAAAATAGTAGAGATAAATCCGGACATATATCATTAATACAGAGCAACAACAATACGTAACGTAATTATTGCAACCACAGAGATATAATAATGATGTGGTTGTAATAACCACAGAAATAGAGGCTACCTTTTTGTCACATGGGCTTTTGCTAAGCACCCAACCACCACAGCCTTTAAACGTGTATATGCTTATTCTAAAAAGACAAAATGCAAGGAATGTAACACTATTAAGATACATGAGAAAGATGATTTTAATATAGGGATGGAAATTTTAATATCGTACAATATCTCCTGAAAAGATAACCAGTCTTTAAATGGTCCTCTGGCCCCGCAATCAGTACATAAAAGTGGGTCAGAGTATACAACAAAAGCTCAGGCAAGGAGTGGAAGTTATATAGTCCAGGAAGTAAAGGGATAGAAGAGGGAACATTTAATTGGTGCGTTCACTGGCCCTTTAAAGCCGGGGACGAGCACGCGTACCCTAGATGCAGGAGAGTGCAGCCGCACGAGTTGGCGTCTCCTGGGAGGGAGACGCCGACAAGCTCTTTGTGTCCCGCGGTCTGGGCTGCTGGTAAGTACAGTGTGCCGGCAGTCAGCGACCGCGGACACAAGAGTACCCCCCTTACGCCCACTCTCTTTTTAGGCCCAGCGCATAGGAGGAATCCCTTGAGGAGAGTTAGGGCATTGGTGTTCTCTTCTGGCTCCCAGGACCTCTCCTCAGGACCAAACCCTTTTCAGTCCAACAGATTGAAAGTATTTTCTCCTACTCTCTTATAGTCCAGGATCTCCTTCACCTCAAAGACATCAAAAGTACCGCTGGGAGCAACTGAAGAACCAGGAGATTTACTGTAGAGGGGAGAGGAGCCCTTCCTTTCTTATCGGCATATGTTTTCATGCAATTTAATGCCTGAAGAATTGTGGACTTGGTCTGCTGCTAGATATGAAGAAACGACCCGAATGAAGAATTGGCTGCAGGCACTTGAGACATAGTTGGCACAGGAAGGGGAACTCGTGGGTGCTGACTGTATACAATATAGAACAGAGAGGAAGTAGTAGACTCGCTAGTATGGTTATTGTATGAGAATTCCGCCCAAGGCAGGAGCTGTACCCAATTGTGATGTTGGACAGAGACATAATGACGGAGATAATTCACTAGCATCTGGTTTATCCCCTCCACTTGACCATTAGACTGTGGGGGATAGGTAGAAGAGAAATCCAGCTTCACATCTAAAAGATTACACAGGGCTCTCCAAAGTTTGTACATGAACTGTACACCCCGGTCAGAAACAATATGAAGAAGTAGTCCATGTAGACGAAAGAGGTGTTGGACTAACAGATATGTCAGACGAGGAGCTAAGGGGCCATTTTGGAGAACCGATTCATCACCACCCAGATCGTAGTACATCCAGCAGAAGGGGGAAGGTCAGTAATAAAATCAATAGTAATGTGTTGCCAGGGAGCATAAGGCAATGTCAGAGGCTGGAGCGGACCATCAGGTTTAGAATGAGGGGACTTGTTTAGAACACATCTAGCACAGGAGGAAACAAAGTCCAATACATCCCTAGGTAGCGAGGGCCACCAGTAATGACGAGCAAAAAAGTCCCGAATCTTTCGAACACCAGAATGCCAGGCCAGTTTGGAATTATGCCCCCAGCGAAGAATTATTTTCCTTTCAGCAGGACTGACAAAGATCTTTCCAGGAGGAATGTCCTTTATCTGCAGAGGGTTTACAGAAATAATCCTAGAAAGATCCCTCAAGAAGGTGTCTCCATTCCTCCAAGGCCAGCTTGACAGCGAGCAACTCTCGATCCCCAATAGAGTAGTTGTGCTCAGCAGGAGAGAAGAGTTTGGAGAGGAATCTGCAAGATACTGCCTTACCCTTAGAATTTTTTTGAAACAGGAACAATCCAGCACCAATGGAAGAGGCAACAATCTCCCCGGAAAACTGCTGAGTAACATCTGGATGAAGAACAGAAGTAGGCGTGATGGCGCTCTTGAGGTTGGAGAATGCCGACTCTGCCTCAGGAGTCCAGTCCTTAGCGTTCACTCCCTTTCTGTTGAGAGCTGAGATAGGAGCAGTAAAAGACGATAAATTTGGAATGAACTCGCGATAAAAATGAGCTAACCAAATAAATCTTTGTATAGCTCGGAGACCCTTCTCCGGGTAATTTGAATACCACGATCAAAGACAATATAGCCAAAGAAGGGCAAGGACCTCTCTTCAAATACGAACTTCTCCAGTTTTACGTACAATTTATTTCCCCTTAGCCGCAACAAGACTCGGCGTACATGCTTCCGATGTGCTGTCAGATCAGGTGAGTAGATCAAGACGTCGTCCAGATATACCACCACACAGACATAAAGGAGATCATGGAAAATGCTGTTCATGAACTCCTGGAACACCGCAGGAGCGTTACACAGTCCAAAGGACATGACAAGATACTCGTAATGACTGACCCGGTGTTAAATGCAGTTTTCCATTCGTCACCCTTGCGTATACGAATCAAGTTATAGGCCCTGCGTAGGTCAAGCTTCATGAACACCGTAGCTCCACGAATCATACCAAAGAGCTCAGAGATAAGCGTCAAGGGGTACTTCTATTTTTATCGTGACTTAGTTCAATCCATGGTAGTCGATGCACGGTTGGGGTGACACATCCTTTTTTCCACGAATAAGAATCAAGCTCTGGCAGGTAAAGTAGACTCTCTGATGAACCCCTTGACCAGGTTCTCCTTGACATACTGTTACATGGCCTGGGTTTCAGGCAAGGAAAGCGGGTAGACTCGTCCACGAGGGAAAGAGGCTTCAGGAAGCAACTCTATATCCCAGTCATATGGACGATGGGGAGGAAGGACCCCTGCCCCCGACTTGCTAAAGACAACCGCATAGCTGGCCTATTGTGAGGGTAATCCAGAGAGAGACTGAGGCAGTGGAGACAGAACCGGACGAACCCAAGGCAAGCAGCGGTGCTGGCACCGTGGTCTCCAGTGGAGAACCACTCCGGAATTCCAATCTAAGACTGAAGCATGTTGGCGAAGCCATGATAATCCCAATAGGATGGGGTTTATTGCTTTCTACACCCTGTCCAAAGCTATCAGCTCAGTATGAAGGACTTCTATCTGCAGCCTCAGTGGTTTGGTGATAGTAGTAGTGGCTTTTGAAATTTCGGTTCCAGTCGACAAGATCTACTCTCCAGATGGACTTCCAGAGTGCGCTCTTGGATCCGCATATCGATCTGGGAAGGCAGAAGTACTAAGGCATCCAATTTAACAAGAAGTTCTCGAGTCACCAGTTTATCCTTATTATGAGGAGCGAGACCCTGCCAAAAGGTAGCCACCAGGGCCTCTTTATTCCAGCCAGCTCCGCCGCCAGGAATAAGCTGGCGTACTCCTCTACGGTTGACACCCCCTGTTTGACAGTTAGCAGTGAGGCAGCTGCAGAGTATGTTCGGCCTGGTCCTTCTAACACTGTACGGAAAGTCTCTAAAAACAGGGATAGATCAGAGAATTCCGGGCCCCCTCATTCCAAGATGGGGTCCAAGATGCTACCTTGGCCTCATATGAGGGTAAGACATGGGCACTTAACCTAAAGTGGATCGTACATTGATTGATGAAGCCTCTACATGCCCTAGGGTCCTGTCATAGCGAGGCAGTAGAGGCAGCAAAATTGTAGATCCAGGGCAGGCAGGAGGGGTAACAGGTAATGGAAGAGCAGCAGCAACCAGAGGTGGCGCAGTAGGATGATGCAAATAGGTGATGATTGAATTTACTGCCTGTAAGAGCTGATCCTGGCATGCCCCCAGATCACTCATGTCTGTTTGCGTCACCTAAATCACCATCTTAGGTTGACCAGCGGGACCCATGGCCTGAGCGTACTGTCACGCCTGTGGGGTATGTGAACCGACTGGGCCGCTCCACCGTAGAGGAGCAGCAGCTCGCCAAAGTACAGTCAATAACAGTCTCTGTGGTAAGAGTACCTGGGAGGATGTTCAGGCAGATGCTCGAAGTAGCAGACACATGGCACAGGTGATGCTTGGCGTGGCAGATGATAGGGAAGGTGGCAGATGACACGGAACATGGTAGATGATACGGAACGTGGCAGATGACAACACGACTCAAACACTAGATACGGCTCAGGAACAAGCGCAGTTACGGGATACAGGTAGTAGGATACGGGAACACTGGGAGAAGGATAGCAACTAAGGGACCATTTGCAATACTAACATGGGAATACAACAACGCTCAGGTAAGGAGTGAAAGGGCAGAGTCCATTATAAAGTCCAGGAAGTAAGGGGATAGGTTAGAAAACATTTAGTTGGTGAGGGCGCTGGCACTTTAAGGCCAGGGACGAGCGCACGCGCAACCCTTGAGGCAGGAGTGCGCAGCCGTGGACACAACAGACACTTTTTGTATATGCCAGGCTGTGGGGGTGTTACAGTATATGTCTGGATACATACAGTATTAGAGATAAGTAAAGGGAAAAAAACAAAAACACCACAATGCTTTGCATCAAAGCCTTGTACCCTCTCCACTTAATTAATTTCAGCGTGGTGAAGTGTACTGACAACTTCTGGCATTATAGTAAAGAGTGAAATTTTTCTTTAAAAAAATTTGCGTTACATGTGCTACTAGTCTACCTCCCCAAGTGGCATGTTTTCCCAAAACACTACTCTTATTAGTCATTTGTAATTATTTGTGAAAAGTACCATTTGACATGAATTGTTTAACTATCGTCTGAGAAACCTTTCACCGCTCTTAGATTTGCAATTATATTCTTTTTTTTTTGTTGGTTGTATCCCATTTTAATTTGTGTGCAGTCTGCCCTTTATAACCTTCAATTACTAATTATGATTGTATTCTGTCTCAGCAAAGAACTTTCCGTAGGATGCTCTGGCAGCAATTAACAGTTGCATAATTTAATACATGAAAGTAAATGCATATTTACACTCTTGGGGCGTATACCATGTGTTGAACAAATTCTGCCGAAATGATCAATTCAGACTTATTCAAGCGCTGTTACTGCTGGCCTCCTGACACTGCTCTTCTACACTGCTGAATACTTCTAAAGAAACAATGAAAAGAAGTTCTGAGCGAATAACACCAAGGCAGACACTTTAGAAATGGGCAACTCTACAAATCATGAGACTCTGAGCGTCCCCTGCTCCACTTTAGAATAATAGAGTCGAACAGAAAAAAAGTGCATCAAGCTGATGGTCAAAATATGAATTGTGAAAAGAATTCGAATACAGTGAGCAAAACCTTCAGAGATCACATTATACATATTCAACTCATTATACATTGCATTGCTCGAGGCTTGACTATTCAGATCCAGGCTGTATGGGGAGCACGCAGCAAACAGAGCACATGGAAGAAGAGGAAAAAGAACAATTCTGGGAGGATAGGAAAAGCTGCACAATTATAAATATTTTTGCAAAGCAATTATCAAATTTTACAATAGAATAACATTTCACAAATAAAAACTAAATGGATATTTGTTCCATTTACATAACTTAACTATGAGACAGGATGATAATATACTTCTGCAATTTAGTTTAATCAATTAAAGGGGTTGTCTGTTTTAGGCAACAGCTTTTTAAAAAGTGCCACGGTCATGAGACACTGGTACTTTAAATTAGAAGTAAAGGGGTTATGTGGGGGTCAAAAATGATTAGCAGTGTACTCATTGAAGTATGTGAGTACACTCGCTAATATACATTCCAGTACCCGATTGCGATGATTGAGATTTTCATAGATTTTTATAGCGCTGCCAGGGGACCGGAAGCCTTCTTTGATGACTATACGACTGCGTTATTGGACTGGCCCCGCTGTACTCTATGTAATGTATAAATCGATGTACTACTGCTACTGCTTGTACATAGAGTACAGTGGGGGTGTGGCCTGCACGTAGCTGACAGACGGACGTGTTTCTGTAGAGCTCTGCTGAGAGGTATCTAATCCGCCATCATCTGCCCTTCTGGAGGGGCGAATCATACCCCTTCCCCGGATCCCCACTGCTCTGAGGAACATTTTGAGCCGGTTTTGATCAAATCGGTGATTTGGGCCTTCTGCAGATGCTGGATCCCCGGCCTCTATTTTGACCGGAAGTGCGCGGGCCGCACCCCAGCCAAACCGGAAGTCTCATATTAACTCCGGACGATGAAGAAAGCATACCGCAGACTGCATAAGGCACTGGACACTACCCTGGAGATAGTGAGTACCACCAGGGTTGCATAAACTCCTCCTGGAGTCAGAGTCCAGGAGCGCGGCTGCCATTTTGTGTGGCTCAGGGAGTCACAGCTCGTGGCCTGCTGCACACGCACATCACCTCAGGGGTCGCTTTGACCTGGTAGACTGTGCAGTGCATCTACCTATAGCGCAACGTTTGTGTGCTTGAATCTGCCATCAGCCTGACCCTGCAGAGTGGCATGCAGCAGCTCAGCAGAATAAAGATCTATTCAGCATGAAGACTGATCCTCCTCTAACATATAATGTATTGACCGTGCGGTGATGGCACTCCGCCATTTGTTGGGACAACAGCGGCACTACCGATTTCAACTATTTTTACTGCGATACGGCTTGCTTGCATGATATGAGACGAACGAGTAAGGTTAAGGAGCCCAAAAAGCTGACAGAATTTTTTCCACCCTCCTGAAATACACTTTAACATAGCCTGCGCTGTAAAACTACCATGGCGGGTTCTTCACCAGCTGAAAGCGGCAACAGTGCTGGTCCTTACAGTCCCATTCAGACCTCAACAACATTTGTAACGGAAGAAACGATGGCACATATGCTATATATACTGCGTAAATCTCTTCAGTAAGACTTTCAAGTCATGCTCCGCACATTACAGTCTGATATACAAAGCATTGGAGATCGTACGGATCACTTGGAATCTAAGATGGCTGAGCTAACTGGGTCGCACAACGATCTTATTGATAAAGTAAGCAGTACAGAGGATGAGATGGAGAGACAGGCCTCTAAACTCGCTGATGCAGAAGATCGTTCTCGAAGAAACAATGTGAGGCTGCGGGGCATCCCGGAATCCATTTCCAATGACCAACTGTACAACTATGTAGTGAACATTGTCTCTGCCCTATTACCGGATATCTCCGAAATGGAGAAGGTGCTTGACCGGATCCACTGCCTACCAAAACCTAAAGTCTGTGGCTCCCTCTTTACCCAGAGATGTTATCACCAGATTTCATTTTTTTCATATAAAGGAGGCTTTCATCAAACGCTTCAAACAACCCTCTCTCCTGCCGGAAGCCTTCAGGGATATCACTGTCTTCACTGACTTATCCGCTGCCACTCTTGCTAAAAGGAGAGAATTTGCAGCATCCACAAAAAAATTACGAGACAGTGGCGTTCCATATCGCTGGGGCTTTCCAGTTAAGCTCCTAGTCCATAAGGATGGGACTCTCCATGTTCTTTATTCTCCAGCACAGACGGCAAAAGCCATCAAAGATTGGAATCTACTACCTTTCTCTTCTTCTCCTCGCCCATCTGCTCAAGTGACTCCTCCTCGAGGTCCTCCAAGCATTGAGGAGTTATAGCGTGACGCACCTGTCGTATGATTTCTATTTGGTACATTTTCTTATGCTTGTGCATATTATCTCCTTAGATGTTATCTGCTGTCAGGCTGCAAAAGATGCTGTACAAGACAGGATGACAAGGACGGTTAGGTGTACCTACTTATCTCTCTTCTGTGCCTACACGGTCTTGATGTTTTTGCTTCTTGTCGACCCTCCCCCTTGTGGGGCACTTGATACAATATGTTCTTATAACTGTTAAAGAGGCTCCGTCACCACATTATAAGTGCCCTATCTCCTATATAAGGAGATCGCCGCTATAATGTAGGTGACAGCGATGCTTTTTATTTAGAAAAATGATCTATTTTTACCACTTTATTAGCGATTTTTAGCTTTATGCTAATGAGTTTCTTAATGCCCAAGTGGGCGTGTTTTTACTTTCGACCAAGTGGGCGTTGTACAGAGGAGTGTATGACGCTGACCAATCAGTGACCAGTCAGCGTCATACACTTCTCCCCATTCATTTACACAGCAGCATCGAGTTCTTACTGGAACACGATGTGCAGCCAGATACACAGACTTTAACGTTAATCAAGTGTCCTGATAATGAATATACATTACCTACAGCCAGGACATCATGTGTATTCAGAATCCTGACACTTCTGAATCTTTTCTGTGAGATTCCAGCAAGCCACACGTAATCTCGCGAGAGTGACATTATATATGTCCAAGAAACTCATTTTAAACAATCTGCTCCGTCTAAATGTTCTCATGTCCATTTTCCTCATATTTTCACCGCAAACAATGAGGATAAGAAAGATGGGGTGCTATTAGCGATTAAGGACACGTTGGCCTTTTCCTATAGGAATTCATAGGTGGACACACAAGGGAGATATTTGACTGCCACCTGTGATATCAATAACAAAACGTACACCCTAGTTGGTATATATGCCCAAAATCAAAGACAAATCTATTTAACTTAATAAGCTTCTTAAATTAGTAAATAAGGTGAAACAGGGGTCCCTTATATTGTGTGGAGATTTTAATATTACATCTTATACTGATATGGACTCTACGAGTGTGGTTGGCAGGGGCAAACCTTCCATAGCACAGTTAAGAACGAAGAACACTTACATGACATATGGGTATGGGATAAGTAAGTATAATCTCTTTCCCTAAGATGTAAATATCTCCATAATTCTTATATGAGAATAGACATGTTTCTTATAGATTGGTCATATTACATGGTCTCATCACGCAACTATTTTACTTACTGTTTTAGAAGAATATAATTTCCAAAACAATAGACCATTGCGTGTGAACACTTACCTTTTGAACATACCTAAACACAAGGAATCTATAACAGCAGTTATTCAAAGATAGTTTGAAATTAAGTAATCTCCTGAAATTTCGGCATCCACATTTTGGTGCTGCCATAAAGCAGTTATACGTGGAGAATTTATTAAACTAGCGGCCTTTGAAAAGAAGCAGAGAGAGTCGTGTTAACACTTCATACTGACTAAGTTATATCACCTGGAGAACTTGAATAAGTTAAGGCCTAATGCTCAAATTTATGCCCAAATTCGGGAACTCCACAAGCAACTCCACTTATTGATGCTGAAAGCACATTTTTATGTAGCCGGATATAAAGCTGGGGCTACACTTATTAGGAGAGTTAAAAAAACATCAGGCTAGGAGTACAATAGGTTTTATTGAACACCCTACAAAAGGCAAAGTTCATAATCCAGTGGATATCGCCGATACATTTGTTGCATACTATGAGAAGTTATACAATTTAAATTCAGATGAGAAGGTCCCCCAGCCTACAGACCTGATGATTGAGGAATTTCTCCGCAGACTAGATCTACCAAAGCTAGATGACTTACAAAAAGAATCTTTTAATGCTCCTGTATCAGTTGAGGAGATATGGAAAGCTATTAAAACTTTTAAAGCTTCGAAAGCCCCTGGCCCAGATGGGATTACGGGAGAATACTATAAATCTTTTCCTGACCTCTTATCAGACGCCTTGGCCCAATTGTTTAATGCCTCAGTACAAGCGGGTTCCTTTCCCAATTATTGCTTTGACATCGCCAGGTAATTTTAGACCAATCTCTCTTTTGAATAAGTATTTGAAATTGTTTTAAAAAATCTTGGGCCTTAGGTTGGACCCTCTCCTTCCCTCACTAATAGTTGTTGACCAAGTCGGGTTTGTCAAGAACAGACAAGCTACTGACGGTACTAGAAGAATAATCAACTTAATTCATATTGCTCAGTCTTCTTCTGTACCTACGCTGTGCCTCTCCTCGGATGCCGAAAAGGATTTTGACGGCGTTCATTGGGGTTTTCTGTCAAAGGTTCTTACTAAATTTGGGTTTGTGAGGTGGATTCATAGAGTTATAATGTCAATGTATACCTTACCTTCAGCTCAGATTTTCATATCAGGAATATCTTCAAATCGTTTTGCTTGACAAATGGTACAAGACAGGGGTGCCCCCTGTCACCACTAATCTTTATTTTAATAATGGAGCCATTTGTTTTGTCTAGAAGATCTCATCAGAATGTCACAGGTATTCCCATCGGTAATGTGCAGCATAAAATTGGATTATATGCGTATGATGTGATCTTGACTGTAACCTCCCTGGTTCAATCTCTTCCCCATGTCCGGACTAGTATTGAAGCCTTCAGTAAAGTATCATACTATAAACTTAACGATTCCAAATCAGAAATGTTGTTACCGATTCATATTTCTATACCTCTTAAAAAAAAGACATTTCTAGACTGGTTCCATTTAGCTGGGTGGATGGCCATATATCCTATCTAGGTATTAATCTTACAGCTAACCCATCAGATATGGTTGCCTTTAACTTTACAGATCTTCATTCTTCTATTAAGGCTCAAATTCAGCAGGTCTGATGTCATGATATCATGGGAGGGCAGGATAAACATAGTAAATATGTGGCTTATGCGGAAGATTCTTTACTATTTAAGAACTATTCCTCTACAAATACCTTAGAGGATAATTATGGATATACAATCCACACTTCTTTCTAAAGCTTTAAAGTCTACTCATGTGTCTAGGGGTGGCATGGGTGTACCAAATATATATCGTTATTACATGGCTTCAGCCCTGGCGGCTGTTAAGTACTGCTGGGACCTGAAGTTACTCATTGGAAACAAATCGAGAGTGTCTTTACCTTTCGATCAGATATTAAAGCTGCCTTATTAGGTGTCTTAATTGGTTCACGAACTGACCTCTGCGCTTTACCTACGACTAGGCATATGATCCAGGTATGGAGCAAAGCGCTTAAGGTATATAAAGTATATCACTGCTCCTTAATGAACTGTCCATTACTCTACCTTTCCCAATGGATACCTAAGCTGAACCTTTCTGTGTGGAGCCAGTCAGGCATGCAACAGATTTCTGATCTGTTTGACGGGTTGCAAATATGCTAGTTTGCGGAACTACAGGCTAAATTCCACATTCCAAACAATCACTTGTTTATATTTCTACAAATTAGACACTTTCTTCAGAGGGGTTTAGCAGCTCTCCAGACATCTGGGCCATCTTCGGTGTTCCAAAGATTCTTGGATTAGGATATTAGATCGCTGAAGGGTTTAGCCTCAGCTTACTTGGCCTTAAACACCCACAGCTCATTTCTCAAATCGAAATACATGTCTCAATGGGAGACGGATATGGGACGGGAGTTCTCGGAGGAGGACTGGAGGGCTGCTTTGCTTCATTCACATATGAGTATCCAATTGTGTCAATCATTTAGAAGCCGTTAGAAAGATTGGTTTCGATGGTATCTTACACCTGTGCATCTGCAACACATGCAAACCGGGGCTTCCCCTTTGTGGAGCAAGGGGCACATTGTTTCATTTATGGTGGACATGTAAATCAGTCTACCCATTCTAGAAGCATATCTTCCGTTACATATCCGAATTAATGGGGGCAGAACTTCTACCTTCCCCTGTATTGGCTTTATTGGATATGCAGATGGATGAGATCCCTTTAGAATTTAGATGGCCAATAAGCCATATCCTTATTGCTTCCAGATTCCATATAGCCAGGAGATGGAAAATGGCTGAGGCTTTGAATCTCTCGGAGGAGCTAAACAGGGTTTTTCTTCACTTCGAATACAAATTGCACTTTGCAACCCCTAAAGATTATAGGCAGAAATGTTTGTCTAACTGGGCCCCTTGGACGGAGTGACCTCATGTCCAACTTCTGCTCCGGAAGAACTCTGTCTCCTATGTGACATATGCAGGGACTTCTACTACTCTATATGTGACAACTAATATAAAGTTTTATTATCCTGTACCATCCTGTTTCTTTCTTGCATCTATGTAAAATTGCTCGTATTTATCACCACCACTCTGTTTGTCTGTTTTTATGTTTGTCTGTTTATTAATACGTCAGTATGTTAGTGTCCGAGACACATTTCTGATATCTGTCTATGCAAGAGGTTTGTGTTCTATATACAATACCGTGAGACTATATAATTTGGATGTTATACTCTTGTACTGTATTTTTTTGAAAAAATAAAAACCAATTGAAATTCATAGAGTACAATGGGTCCGATCACGTGACGAAGAGTCGTATCGTCAAATAATAGCGCCATGAATAGAGTTTCCCATTATGGACAATCAGAAGTCTTACAAGTTTAGCTGAATTTTTTCTAATTTTCAAGAAAATTTCCAAAACCTATTTTTTTAGGGACCAATTTAGTTTTGAAGTGGCTTTAAGCGGCGCATACATTAGAATCCCCCCATATACCCTAAAACAGCATTTAGGAAGTTTCTTAACCGTTTAGGTGTTTTACAGTAATTTAGGCAAAGTAGAGGTGAAATGTAAAAAATGTCTTATTTATTTTTTTTGAAGAATTTTGTTTTTGTCTGTAAAACAGCAAGTATGAACAGAGAAGTGCAACTCAATATGTAAATCCCTGATTCTGCAGTTTATAGAAATATCCCATATGTGGCCCTAGGCTGCAACCTGACTCAAACACAGGCCTCAGAATTGACTAAGGAACTTTTTGGATTTTGGGGCCTCCTTTTTATTAGGGTGTTTTCCAGGTCCTATTTATACAGGCCTTGAGCAGCCATAACATAAGAAACACCCCTAAAAAGACACCATTTTGGAAACTACACCTCCAAGGAATTAATCTAATGGTGCAGTATTTAGACTCAGCAGGTGGTTTATACATTTTTATTAAAATTGGGCCGCAAAAATTAAAAATTTTGTTTTTGCCAATAATACGTTGTTCTAGCTGAAAATTATAAATTTTGCACTAAAATATTTGTTATACAATTTCTCTCGAGTACAGAAATGCCCCATATATAGTTGTAAACTGCTGTTTGGTCCGTTCTGGAAGCAGTGAACCCAATTATAGCTTATTTAATCTTTAACCCAATAAATGACTCGATAAGGTAAAAAAAGTGGATTTATATTCTTATTACTTAAAACTTTTATATTTCTAAAACCTTTTTTTTTCCATTTTTTTGGTTTTATTTAAAACAAAATTTTTATTGATTTTTTTAAAACTATTATAAAGTAAAAAATGTAACATATCAAAAGCGATACATGTGAAAAGATAATGTACAACAACAACAACTGCATACATCACATGAAATGACAGTATATGAATTGCCCGATAGCATTAACAATATCAAGGATGTGCTTTAATTAGGTTTTGTTACATATAACATTAGAACCAATGAACTAATCAATCATAACCCCCACCCACCATAGCTCAAGGACCTATTAGTTTTTAATCAGATTGCTTAAAGAAAATAGAACATCAGATCTAGTAGTCATATCTGGCGACACCCATAAGCTTCATATACCTCCTCTCCCAATTCCCAACATTCACCGAGATCTCAAGTTACCAAGCGTCCCAGCAACTGCTCTGGACAAATACCAGGACGTATAATGGAATGGAGCCATCAACTCCACAAGCTCACTTTGTTGATAATGTTTGCAAATGAAAACCTTCCATTTCTGGAAACATTTTGAAGCTTTGGCTTCCGGTGTACGGTCTATATTTAATTTATACATAAGTATACCTTTTTTCATCTAGTTCATAAGGTCAGTAAGGGTAGGTATAAGAGACATAAGCCATTGGGCCAATAAGCACCGTTTAGCAATCAGAAGAAACACAGGAAGGGCTTGTGTTATACAAGCAAGGTCAGTAAAAGCATGAAATAAAAGAGGTAAAGGACCAATGTTAAGTGAGATTCCCCAAGTATCTTTTATAAACCGCAATATATCGGTCCAATACGGAACGAGTTTGGGACATCTCCATAGTCTATGAAGAAGGTCCGTTTTGGGAGTGGCACATCTTGGGCAAGCAACCAATCTATCTGGCGCGTTAGGGTGTGGGTGTATATTGAAACCATAAATAGCTCGATGTAAAAATTTTAAATGTGTTTCACGACATTGCTCATTTAAAACCGCTTTTCGCACTCTTATCCACCCATCTAGAATTTGTTGTGTCAAATCCGAGACCAGAAACGCTCTATTCCAGGCCTTAAACATTAATGAAAAGGTAGACCTCGCCTGTCGGTCCCGAAACGTTTTGTAGAGAAGTGATAAAGAGGCTTTAGATGGGGAAGAGCCAATCAAGGAATCAATAGGATTCTCTAAGCACACCAGCGAAATGTCTCGAAGTAGAGATCGTAAAAAAAGAACGTAATTGGCAATAAGCCAGATAATGATGTGAAGGGACATTAAAAGTAGTTACTATCTACTGAAAGGTCATTAAACGATTTTCCGAAGGGTGCAGGATGTGGTTAAGTTGAGAGATGCCCAAGACGTGCCACTGTCGAAAGTGAGGATTATCCCTCCCCTGAGGGAAACCTGGGTGTCCCCAAAGATTCATGTGTTTAGATAACCGCTGAGGAAGCTTAAACAAAGACCTAAGAGGCTTCCATGCCATTATAGTATCTCGTAGTAATATGCGTCGCCTTACAGTGGTAGGAAGAATACCAAAAGCAGTATGCAATAAAGATGATAACTGCAGAGGGTATACTATACCTACCTCTAGAGAATAATTGGAGTAGTAGTTAGATCTCTGCATCCAATCAATCCCATGACGAGCAAGGCATGCTAAATTATAAATACAGAGATCAGGGAAATTGAGACCCCCCAAGTCTTTAGCTACCATAAGTTTCCTAAGGCTATCCTTCGACGCTTTTGAGACCAAACGAAAGAGGTAAAAGCAGCATTAAGTTTCAAAATATCGGTATGTTTAAGGAGAAGAGGTATAGTTTGCATTGGATACAACAATCTAGGGAAGCTTACCATTTTAAGTAAATTACATTTACCCATAAAAGATAGTGGCAAATGTCGCCATCTCGTTATTTTATTTACCATTTTAGATAACAAGTGAGGATAATTAGAGTATATACTGAGTCCGGGGTATGTCCGGGGTATGTCCAATATAAATTCCCAAATATGTTATCGAACTTTTGGAAATGACCACAGGTATATTAAGAGTAGACCAGTTAGGCGAGGATCGTGCCCTGGACAAATCTAGCAATTCACATTTTGACACATTAACCTTAAAGCCAGAAGAAACCTCAAAGATCAAGAGATCAAAAACATGAGGAAGGTCTTTCAGTGGATCGGATAGAAAGACCAGATCATCCGCAAAATATGACGCTTTACCCACAGTCGAGCCCACCGTTATACCATGAACATCAACATCAGCCTCCAATGTCCTAATAAAAGGTTCAAGGGCAATATTGAAAAGGGGGGAAAGCGGACAACCTTGTCGCGTGCCCTTGAATAGAGGGAAAGGGGGTGACCGGAAACCAGGAGTATATACCCTCGCTGACGGTTCAGTGTAAAGTGCTGTCAAATACGTGCGAAAAGAACCTACAATTTGCATAGAATCTAGAGTTCTGCCCAACCATCCCCAGTCCACCAAATCAAAGGCTTTTTCGGCATCCACGGTAAGAATCGCTGGGGATGGATGGGCAGAAGGATTAAGGTTTACTTCACCTAAGACACTAAGGACTCTACGCATACTCAACACCGCTGAAAGGCCCTCGACAAAGCAAACTTGGCTAGGCGAGATTAACCTGGGAAGAATGGAGGCAAATCTATCCGCCATTTTACACATCAGTTTCAGATCTAAATTAATTAACGAGATCGGTCGATATGATGATGCAAGGTCAGGATCTTTACCTTGTTTCGGCATAACCTTTACATATGCAACATTGGAGGCTGGTGGGATCGGCTTCCCAGTCAGGTAGCCATTCTACAATTTAAGCAAACATGGAGCAATTTGATCCCTCATAGCTTAAAAATATTCACCAGTATAACCATCAGGGACTGGAGCTTTATTGAGTTTCAAGGAGTTAATAGTAGATTTAAGCTCATCCTCTGTAATTGGGGAATCTAACAAAACCTTCTCTTCTTCAGTAAGAACAGGTAAATTTAGGGAGTCTAGTGAAAGAGGAGTCACATTAGGTGTAGTCTGGCGGCTAGCATAAAGATTGGCATAAAAATCCTTCAAGATGGTATTTATCTGTTGGGGGTGACTCTGCGGCTGACCGAACTGATCCTTCACCCTAGCAATAACAGAATGTGACCATGGACCTTTAGGGTATGTTCACACGGCCTATTTTCAGACGTAATTCAGGCGTTTTACACCTCGAATTATGCCTGAAATGACGGCTCCATTACGTCTGCAAACATCTGCCCATTGCTTGCAATGGGTTTTACGATGTTCTGTTCAGACGAGGTGTAATTTTACGCGTCGCTGTCAAAAGGCGGCACGTAAAAATACGCCCGCGTCAAAGTGCAGGACACTTCTTGAGACGTTTTTGGAGCCATTTTTCATTGACTCTAATGACAAACAGCTCCAATTCCGTCCGTAAAAGACGCCGCGAAAAACGCGAGTACTTGCAAAAACGTCTGAAATTCAGGAGCTGTTTTCGCCTGAAAACAGCTCCGTAATTTCAGACGTATTTTGAGTTTGTGTGTGAACATACCCTTAGATAGTCTAGCCAAGAGACTGCCTGCTTTATTACCAAACCGAAACAGTTTTGCCTCTAAGGCCGAACGCCTCAGTTTTTCGCCCTTGTCTAATGATAACTCGTAGTCACTTTTAGCCTTTTTCCATGACAGGGTGCCGTCGGGTTTCCATGGCAGCCAGGGGCCAAACAAAAGGCCCCCAGGTCTGTCTTCAGCAAATAAATTGCCTGTCAGTTTTACACAAAGTATACCAAAGCATTATTTATGCAATCAGCAGATCGCATAGTGAAGTCCCCTGGTGGGATTAAAAATAAAAATGTAAAGCAGTTAAATAAAGTTTTTGAAAAAATAAAATGTACAGTCAAAATAAAATAAAACTGGTTTTATTTAGTAAAAGTGTCAAAACAAATAACACACACACATATATGGTATCCCCGCGATCGTAACGACTTGAACAATAAAATGAACACATTAAACCGCCGGATGAACGGCGTCCAAAAAAAACGCAAAAAAACGCAAAAAAACAACGGCAAAAATACCTCTTTTCTCCCATTCCCCCCATAAAAAAATGAAATTAAAGTTAATCTATATGTCCTATGTACCCCAAAATAGTACTAATGAAAACTACACATTGGCCCGAAAAAATCAAGCCCACATACGGCCACATTGACGGAAAAATAAAAAAGTTACGGCTCTTGGAATGTGGCGATGCAAAAACAAGTAATTTTTTTCTAAAAGGGTTTTTATTGTGTAAACTTAGGAAAACATATAAAACCTTTACATATTTGGTATCCCCTTAATCGTACCGACCCATAGAATAAAGTTAAAATGTTATTTACGCTGCCTAGTAAGCAGCGGAAATTTATAACGTGAAAATCAATGCTGGAATAGCTGCTTATTTTCAATTCTCTCCAAAAACAAAGTTAATAAAAGTTAATCGATATATTATAAGCATCTAAAAATGGTACAATTACAAAATACAACTCGTCCCGCAAAAAACAAGCCCTTATACGGCTATGTCGGCGGAATGAAAAAAAAGTTACGACTCATGGATTGTGACCGTGAAAAAAAAAAAAATAATCCTTGGTCATTAACGCACAAAATGGCCTGGTCATTAAGGGGTTAAAAAACAACATCTGAAAATAAGGCGCTGTTTTCCCTTGAAAACAGCTCCGTATTCGCAGACGTTTTTGCTCACTGCGTGTGAACATACCCTCAGGTGTCAACAGTTCAACCTGGTGAAGGAATAATGGTGCAGGCAGGGCTGTGCGATAAATCTAATTAATTTGCCCTCAAGGTCTCGGACGATTCTGTTTAACAGAATCGTTAAATCGATGTCTTTAGTAGCGCCGTGCTGCAAGAGGATGCTCCGCCCGTCGCCTCGTCACTGCCTGGTCTGACAAGCTGCGTCGCCTTCTGTCTCTGCATCCCCACAGAACTGCTGTTCTGTAGTGAACAAAATGATACAGTACGGAACAGCAGTTCCGTGGGTAAGCAGCGACTACTAGTATATAGCCACACCGCCCTGTTAATACTACCCCTCCTTGTAGATCGCAGCACCCCCCTCTTGTAGATCGCGTTACAGTAGCTCCCACTAGGAGCTATATCCCTGGTCAAAGTGTCGGCAACCTCTGGCCAGGGATTCAGCCCCTTGTGGCAGCTACAGGGGCCGCTAGCTACAAGAAGGATGGGGTGGGGTGCTGCGATCTACAAGGAGGGGTGGGAGTGAGAACTACATGTGGGGCTGCGATCTACAAGGAGGGGTGGGAGTGCGATCTACATGTGGGGCTGCGATCTACAAGGGGGGTGGGAGTGCGATCTACATGTGGGTTGCGATCTACAAGGGAGGGGGAGGTGTTGCGATCTACATGGGAAGGTGGGAGTCCCATCTACAAGGGGGGTGGGGGTGCGATCTACAAGGGACAGAGTGGTGTTGCGATCTACAAGGTGGGGGGTGCTATCTGCAAGGGCGTGTGGCACTATATGGGGGGGTGGCATGGTTACTATATGGGGGCCCAGTGCCACAATATGGGGGCCCAACGGCACTATCTACATGGGCACTGTGGTGTTTTCAGGGGATTGGGACAAAAAAATACTGACAGAGGATATCCATTTGAAGACACTGATGCAAAATGGACATGAAAAACTGACAAATGATCAATTTTTAATGGCCATTTTTTTTCACTGTCGTGTGACTGTGCCTAAATGACTGATGCCAGGAGTTCCATTCACATATACCGTGTTTGGGCCGGGAAATCCAGCTGACACATGGACTGTTTTTCACGGTCGTGTGAATCGGGCGTTAATGTAATTTATTTAACACACCGTGGGGCCGATACGGACAGGGTCCTGCTCACAATTCAGACACTATAGTATAATCTCGCCCCAGAGTGACCGCTCGGCGCGATCTGCCTGGCGCTTCTGCAATTTATACTGCTCTCGCCTGCAATGTCGGAGACCGGCTGAGGTGGTGACGGGCAGAGAGGGGTGTTCGTGCACGCAGAACATCATTGATTATAGATTCTGTTAAACCTGTTCCCTGTCGGTAAACACAGAAATTATAATCAATTAGAGTTGTTAAAAGTAGTGAAGTTACGTACAATTATTATAGTAATATATGTTAAAAAGTTATTTATATAAAGAAAATAATTTATTAAATGATCTCTTGGTATTTTTTTCAATTTATTTAACAGTAATAAAAAGATCGAGATTCAAATAGAAAATCGCCCATAGGGTTGAATAAGAAACCTAGGTTTTCTTTTTTGACAAAATCGCCCAGCACTAGGTGCAGGTTATGTTTTTTTTTAGCATAGCCTGGGTCCTCTGATACCCGTAGATGGCTGACAGAGTTCCTCCCTTCATGGCAGCCGTTTACCCTATGGCAGGACGACACTTTAGCAGCAATTGCAAGTTATCCTGTCTGCATAGGCCAATATTTCTGCAAAACAATTTCAACACCTAGTGGAATCGATACCACAACGAACTGCTGTGGTTCTGGAGGTCAAAGGAGGTCTAATGTGCTACAACATAAATGTCTTGAATAAATTAAACTATTAAATGCATGTTTCTGTTAAGGATCTGCCAGGCACAGCTTCTGTATCTACGCCCATAGGTAATCAGTCTGCACCTGCTTCTATGTCTGTGAGACTGACTCCATCTTCCACCACTCAGGATGGCAGGCTTAGGAGTGGGAGAGACTATCACAGCCTGGCCAGACGGAGCTAGCTCCCGCCCTCTGTCTATTTATACCTGCCTTTCCTGTTCCTCCTTGCTTGTGATTCTTCTCGTTTGGTTTCCTGGCCCTGCTGCAGCTTCTTGAACTATTTGACCCTGCTTCATATTGACCCTGGCTTACTGACTACTCTCCTGCTCTGCGTTTGGTACCTCGTACACTCCTGGTTTGACTCGGCTCGTTCACCACTCTTGTTGCTCACGGTGTTGCTGTGGGAAACTGCCCCTTTTCCCTTGCTTCTGTGTACCCTTGTCTGTTTATCTGTCGTGCAATTATTGAGCGTAGGGACCGTCGCCCAGTTGTACCCCGTCGCTTAGGGTGGGTCGTTGCAAGTAGGCAGGGACTGAGTGACGGGTAGATTAGGGCTCACTAGTCTGTTTCCTTACCCCCATCATTACAGTTTCTGTTATAATCCGTTGCTCCTGTGCTATAATGTACAGGCTTGTTGGCAGAGCCGAATCTTTTCACCTGATTTCTAGTAGTGGTGGTATCTGTGGCAAGAGTTGCGAAGTCCATGGGAGGGAGAGGCGACTTAGGCTGGGTTCACACGACCATGTTAAGTCCGTAATGGACGGGAACGTATTTCGGCCGCTAATCCCGGACCGAACACCGTGCAGGGAGCCGGGCTCCTAGCATCATAGTTATGTACGACGCTAGGAGTCCCTGCCTCTCCGTGGAACTACTGTCCTGTACTGAAAACATGATTACAGTAAGGGACAGTTGTCCTGCAGCGAGGCAGGGACTCCTAGCGTCGTACATTACTATGATGCTAGGAGCCCGGCTCCCTGCAGTGTGTTCGGTCCGGGATTAGCGGCCGAAATACGTTCCGTCCATTACAGACGTAATGTGCTCGTGTGAATCCAGCCTTACAGTTATCAGCTAATGTTCACTTAAGACAGTGTAGATGCATTTGACAAAATCCTATAGACTAAGTTTTGTGCACATTACGCAAACATGTAAGGCATAAAATAACAATTTTACTGGCAGCAAGTTTATGAACTTGGTGGTTGTATTACAGAACACAGTAAACTTTATTTTAAAAGCAAACATGAACTTTCTTTTAGTGATGGCAGTATCTGTGCTTTGAGCTCGTGTATAACCTGTAATAATTTTTTACCTCTACATTATTAGTCTGTGTAACTTGTTCCGCATTTGTCGTAATTAAGAAACCAATAAAATTAGTCACCATTTTAAAAGGGGAAAAAAAAAGCCCAAACAACATGAGTTTCGCTAAAGTAATAATGACAACTCAGCAGGGAAGAATTGTTCTATGATCCACTGTAATTGTCCACTCTCTCTGCACACATTCAATAGAGTAAAAAAGCAATCTACAAGACATTGGAGGAGTTACACGCACAACTTTTCTTAATGTAGCTTCTAATTACATGCTTTTTATTATTTGTGTCTTTGCTCTTTTATTGTTTGCGAACAATGTTAAATCCATCTCCAACTGCTTATGATCATGATTTCCGACTGTCATATAAGCAAGCAATTAGAGAACCGCAATAAAACATGTCACCCTTATGAAATAAATGTAACCCAGATTTACGCAAAGCAGCATTTTAAAACTGATTATGTGTGAAAATTCACACTTTTGGGTAAGCGTCAGCTAACACATTAAAACTAAAAGACAATAATATGCATCTTATTTCCATATATACTCCATGTCCCCTGCATGATAAGTTTAAAGAAGCATTAGCACAAAAATGAGACATTTCACAACCTGGAATAAATTGCCTGAAGGAGGATGTGACCCAAACTCTCGCCATCGATGTACAATTCGGCTATTAATGTAATCCTGGTTTTTAATTAGAGGATGAACTGACTATAACAGTTCAGGGGCTACAGCTGTGCCTGCCAGGCAGCAAAGGGAAAGATTGCCTTTGTTACTTAACCTGGAAAACAAAGGATAATATTTCTAGGGGAAAGAAACACCTCTAGTGCGAATGTCTTCGTGTAATAGAAATTTTTAACTGGTTTAGAGAAAAAGGGCCAAAAAAATTGAAAAAAAAAAGTATAAACATAGTAGGCAGCAACATAAATGCACACATTACAAAATAAGAATCACTATATACTTCATATATATATATTACACACACACACACACACACACACACACACACACACACACACACACACACACACACACACACACACACACACACACACACACACACCATAACATATATACTAGTCCTTCTCAATGAATTAGAATATCAAAAATTTTATTTCAGTAATTCAATTCAAAAAGTGAAACTCATATTATATGGATTCATTGCACACAGAGTTATCCATTTCCAGCATTTTTTTCTTTTAATGTTGATGATTATGGCTAACAGTTAATGAAATCCCAAAATTTAGTCTCTCAGAAAAATAGAATATTATATAAGCCCA
This sequence comes from Rhinoderma darwinii, assembly GCF_050947455.1. NCBI lineage: Eukaryota > Metazoa > Chordata > Amphibia > Anura > Rhinodermatidae > Rhinoderma > Rhinoderma darwinii. The sequence goes on along the minus strand of NC_134687.1, from coordinate 523,756,937 downwards.
ATTTCAAAAATGATTTTTAATACTGAAATGTAGGCCTACTGAAAACTATATGTACAATATATGCCCTCACTACTTGGTCGGTGCTCCTTTTGTATGAATTGCTGCATTAATGCGGCATGGCATGGAAGCGATCAGCCTGTGGCACTGCTGAGGTGTTATGGAAGCCCAGGTTGCTTTGATAGTGGCCTTCAGCTCGTCTGCATTGTTGGGTCTGGTGTCTCATCTTCCTCTTGACCATACCCTATGGATTTTCTATGGGGTTTAGGTCAGGCGAGTTTGCTGGCCAATCAAGCACAGTGATACTGTGGTTATTAAACCAGGTATTGGTACTTTTGGCAGTGTGGGCAGGTGCCAAGTCCTGCTGGAAAATGAAATCTGCATCTCCATAAAGCTTGTCAGCAGAGGGAAGCATGAAGTGCTCGAAAACGTCCTGGTAGACGTCTGCGTTGACTCTGAACTTGATATAACACAGTGGTATTGCAGTATACGGATGTAGCCATCTTTATCTTGACTGATAACTTGCTGCATCGTGATATCACACAACAAAAGCCATTGAAAACGTCAAGATAAGCGATCTAGCCACTGTGTATTTAATGCATTAAACGTAAAAATAAAGACGGCTACATCTGTATCATGCAAGCGATCCAACGATAGCTGGTTTAAGTCCCCTAGGGGAACTAATGAAAACAGTAAAAAATAGTTTAAGATTTTTATAATGTTCCAAAAAAAATGTAATATTAGAAGTTCAAAAAAACAAACAAACAACTTTTCCCCATTTTTTCCTAAAGCAATGTTCAAAAAAATAAAAGTTAACATAACTGGTATTGCCGGGTCCGTAAAAGTCCGAACTATCAGAATATAGCGTTGCTTAACCCGCTCGGTGAACGACGTGAAAAAAAAAATCTATAAAACATGTAAATTGCTGTTTTTTGGTCACTTTAGCTCTCCAAGAAAAAGGAATAAAAAGTGATCAAAAAGTCGCATGTACCGCAAAATGGTATTGGTAAAAACTACAGCTCACCCCGCAAAATTTAAGCCCTCACACCTCTAAATTGATGGAAAAATAGAAAAAAGTTATGGCTCTCAGAATATGGCGATTCCAAACATTTTTTTTTTAAGCAAATAGTTTTATTAAAAGTGGTAAAACAAAACATACAAATTTGGTATCGCCGTAATCGTATCAACCTGTAGAATAAGGTGAATATGTCGTTTTTACCCCCAAAATATGGTGTAACCATTGTAATGTTTTTTGCCCATTTCACCCCACAAATATATATTTTTTCAGATTCCCAGTACATTATGCAGTACAATAAACGGTGCTGGGAAAAACTACAACTTGTCCCGCAAAAAGCAAGCCCTCATATGGCTATTTTGACAAAGAAATAGAAAAGTTATGGTTTGGAAGGCGGGGAGGAAAAAACGAAAATGAAAAAACTCAAATTGGGCTGGTCTTTAACCCCTTAATGACCAGCCTATTTTAGACCTTAAAGGGGTTGTCCAGGAATAAATGTTATTTAAATTTTAACTTAGACATATTTAATAACATTTCTAATACAGTTTCTGTTCAGCGTTACCCTGCTCTGATCTGCGGTCACGTGACCGCACCCACGGTAAATTTTTTATTTCCTGTGACGTACCGTGTCTTTGCTCAGCCAGCACTTCCGGCTGAGAAAGGCACGGCGTGCCATCAACTACATTTACAGGCAGTGAGCCGGGCGGATGTTTCACGAGCTCTTCAGAGCTCCGCCTCCTCTGGTCCCGCCACCTCTAGACGTTATTGATGGCGCCGCTGTAAATAGTTTTGCTGTTTAGAGGAGCTATAAAACTGACCTTCCTTTGTGCTAGTTGAGAATCTGGAGCATTACATTTGTGGGTTCGATTAAACTCTCAAAATGGCTAGAAAAAGAGAGCTTTCATGTGAAACTCGACAGTATATTCTTGTTCTTAGAAATGAAGGCTATTCCATGCGAGAAGTTGCCAAGAAACTCAAGATTTCCTACAACCGTGTGTACTACTCCCTTCAGAGGACAGCACAAACAGGCTCTAACCAGAGTAGAAAGAGAAGTGGGAGGCCCCGCTGCACAACTGAGCAACAAGACAAGTACATTAGAGTATCTAGTTTGCCTCAACTGGCAGCTTCATTAAATAGTACCCGCAAAACGCCAGTGTCAACGTCTACAGTGAAGAGGCGACTCCGGGATGCTGGCCTTCAGGGCAGAGTGGCAAAGAAAAAACCATATCTGAGACTGGCTAATAAAAGGAAAAGATTAATATGGGCAAAGGCACACAGACATTGGACAGAGGAAGATTGGAAAAAAGTATTATGGACAGACGAATCGAAGTTTGAGGTGTTTGGATCACACAGAAGAACATTTATGAGACGAAGAACAACTGAAAAGATGCTGGAAGAGTGCCTGACGCCATCTGTCAAGCATGGTGGAGGTAATGTGATGGTCTGGGGTTGCTTTGGTGCTGGTAAAGTGGGAGATTTGTACAAGGTAAAAGGGATTTTGAATAAGGAAGGCTATCACTCCATTTTGCAGCGCCATACCATACCATGTGGACAGCGCTTGATTGGAGCCAATTTCATCCTACAACAGGACAATGACCCAAAGCACACCTCCAAATTATGCAAGAACTATTTAGGGAAGAAGCAGGCAGCTGGTATTCTATCTGTAATTGAGTGGCCAGCGCAGTCACCAGATCTCAACCCCATAGAGTTGTTGTGGGAGAAGCTTGACCGTATGGTACGCAAGAAGTGCCCATCAAGCCAATCCAACTTGTGGAAGGGCCTTCTGGAAACATGGGGTGAAATTTCTCCCGATTACCTCAGCAAATTAACAGCTAGAATGCCAAAGTTCTGCAATGCTGTAATTGCTGCAAATGGAACATTGTTTGACGAAAGCAAAGTTTGAAGGAGAAAATTATTATTTCAAATAAAAAATCATTATTTCTAACCTTGTCAATGTCTTGACTATATTTTCTAGTCATTTTGCAACTCATTTGATAAATAGAAGTGTGAGTTTTCATGGAAAACACAAAATTGTCTGGGTGACACCAAACTTTTGACCGGTAGTGTGTGTATGTGTGTGTATATATACACATATATATATATATATATACATACATACACACACACACACACACACACACATATATATATACACACACACATATATATATATATATATATATATACATATACACACACACACATATATATATATATATACACACACACACAAAAATAAATATATATATATATATATATATATATATATATATATATATATCTATACATATCAATAACAGGATGTGGCTACATTGCTTGATCTGTATGTATATATATATATATATATATATATATATATATATATATATATATGTAAATAATAGTGAGAGACACTTGCATACATTTATAGTAAATTATTTAAAAAGAGAAAAAAAAAGATTTACCATTGTTTGGAGCAGTGTTTGGTGTTTGTGTGAACAGGGCCTTACAGTGAAGCAGAGTTTTTTGCAGGCAGAAAATTCTGCCTCAAAATTCCATCTTTTACCCACAAGCCGGTTTTACTGCTGGCTGGAAAAAACGCCTCCGCCTCCCCTTGAAATCAAGGGGAGGCATTTTGGGCCGTTTTTTGACGAGGAAACTGCTTCGGAAACCACGCCAAAAAACGTCAGAAACCGCCTCCTATTGATTTCAATGGGAGACGGAGGCGTTTTTTTCCTGCGAGCGGTAAAACCAGTTAGCGGGAAAAAGAAGCGACATGACCTATCTTCGGGCGTTTACATCTCTGACCTCCCATTGACATCAATGGGAGGCAGAGAAAGCGTTTTTGCCCTTGGCGCTCAATGGCCGGACAAAAACCGCGGCAAGCGGAGTGCAGGCTGGTCACATTTTTTTACCCTAAGTTTTATGATGAATTTACACGGGCTCTGTTTAACCTAAATAATACATGCCCGCAAAAAAAGTGCAGAAATTCGTAGTAACGCTAACAGCCTGTTTAAATACACTCACAGACATAAGGGAAAAGTTGGCCTAGCACCTTGATTTCGGCAGGATTGGCGAAGAATCCTATGAGTTTGAAAACCTTCCGACCTTACCCCTGACAGCAAATGTCGGGGGAAAAATGGATCGGGCTTGATAAAGATCAAAATGCCAGATCCTTCTTCTTGTGGGAGATAAGCTTCTGCCAGAGGAGTCTGACATTGGCTTTTTATCCTCCCCCTGTTGAAATAAACAAGCATGGTGAGGGTCAGGAAAAATAGCTTTCAGCCAACAGTTATTTAAGTCCAAATTCACACCGCCGTTTTCTTTTATGTTCAGAGTGTATGTCAGGAAATCTCCCCGGAAATTCTCCAGACTGCGTAGCACTGTGTGCTTGGGGGTGAACAGAAACTGCAAATTAAGTGAAGGAAGAGTCCACAACGGGAGCAGAGCCTGCAAGTTCCCTGCCCCCTCCCTTTGCCAGGGGATCCCCGGGCACCTCCACCATCAAGAGATCCAGCATCCGAGGTTGTTCGGGCTAGTGTTCTTCCATGTTGATGTGTGCCTGTACTAGGAGAGTGTAGAAGATAAAAGAGCAGGAAAAGGGCAGTGTAGTATCGGGGCCAGGCTCAGGAGGATAAAGAACGAGGCTAGGTAAGTTTGATCAAGTGATGAAGACGCATGTCCTGCGTCGAAACGCGTAGCCTATCAATCACACTAATAATAAAAACCTTGTTTGGTATAGCAGCGCCTCCCATTGGTCCTCTTTTTTTCTATTCTCTTACCTCTAAGTTTGATCAAGGTGATCTTTTATTCAAACGACGACGCGTTTCTGGACCGGATTGGTCCCTTCGTCAGGTCAGTTAACCTAGAAGTACTAGGAGAGGGGGCTGTATAGGCGACATATCACACTGTATACATTTACAATTGTATACATTGCAGCTTTCCATTTGGGGCATATGTTGGAAGTTAGTATCACCCCCTGATGAGCAATGTACTTTTTAGCATATAAGGGTGGGGGAAGAAAAGTAAAACCTATTCTAGGAGTATGTCTGGCTCAGGTCTCTTTTCAAGCCAATTCAGATGCTAATTTGGCAAACGAAGTTGAATGTATTTTCTCTACAAGCACGTACAATTATGATACTGCCTCTAAGGGCAAGATCTGACCCTAATAACGGAGATTTTTCTTTGAATGACTAGTTCTTTACATCATGAAGCAGGATTACCTTTATAATTGTTATAAGATCACAATGGGCAAGGGCCAATAAAAGTGGCAGCTTTTCAATTATTTGATCAACAAAACTTTAAAGACTGCAGACGGTATATGGTTGTTGTATTCTGCTCACAAATTGGGGAGGTGATTTTTAATTTATGAAGATGATAATCCGGCTACTTAATCACAACTTCATTAAGTTATTGTGAATTACAAATGTTTAGCTTTTCGTGTTATGCACAGAATTGCGTTAATTTGATACATAGTCGTAAAAACATGATGCCCTAGGCCGAGAGGAAGCTCTTCCATCATCTGGAAAAATGGCTCTAGTCAAGGATTTAATTAAATATATTTGGGGATAGCAAAAACTCTATAGATGTCAGTTCACTTTATCCAATCATGTAGAGAGCATTGCTTTATCCCCGAGCCTTTAGTGCACACATAAATATTCAATAAAACAAGACATATAATAATAATAAATGAGCCTTTAGAGCCCACAATGCTGTTGCAGATTCACCTGTTGCCCTTGCTTGGACCGCTTTTGGTAGGAACTAACCACTGCATACAGGGAACACCCTAAAAAGACCTGCCTTTTCGGAAACGCTCTGTCCCAGTAGTCTAGGTATCACGATTTGGGCCTTGTCACTCAGATCCTTACACTGGACTATTTTTCCTGCTTCCAACACATCAACTTCAAAAACTGACTGCTCACTTGCTGCTTAATATATCCCAACCCTTGACAGAGGCCATGGAGATAAATAATGCTATTCACTTCACCTGTCAGTGGTTACAATGTTATGGCTGAATGATGCCTATCTAAAAACATACATAGAAACACCCAGAAGAAATAAAAAAATTTAAGGTAATTATAGATTTGCAAATTTACTTGTTTGGCCATTTATAAAAACATTGTCACTATTGTCCATAAGCAGTTTCTGGTATTAGGGTATGTGCACACACAAAATAAAAAACATCTGAAAATCCGGAGCTGTTTTCAAGGGAAAACAGCTCCTAATTTAAAGCATTTTTTTTTTAGCAACTCGCGTTATTGGCTGCATTTTTAACGCCCGTTTTTGGAGCTGTTTTTCTATAGAGTCAATGAAAACCGGCTCCAAAATCGGCTCATGAAGTGACATGCACTTCTTTTTGGCGGCAGTTTTTTTATGCGGCCGTTTTGAATAACACAACGCCAATTTTCCCATTCAAATTAATGGGCAGATATTTGGAGGCGCTCTGCTTCCGATTTTTCGGCTGTTTACAGCCCCGAAAAACGGCCGAAAATTAGCCGTGTGAATATACCCTTACAGTTCATCAACATTCAAGTGCGGACAAGATTGGCGCTGTTACTGAAAAAAGCAGACCCTTTTTTCGAATCCTGAAAACTCCATGAAGGAGTGCTTGTCCTCCATAGGACAGCAACACCATAAACACAAGATCATAGACGAGAAATGGACAAGAAACTCTTTGTCAACCTGATTTTTTTTAGGACTAACTGTCGAGATGTTCAGAACCTGACACTCATGTTTTCTGTTGGCCAAACTCGTAGAAGGTGGCCATTATGGCTAACTACTCACTAAGGGGAATGGGTGATTTTATTTATTTGAGATAAATAATTCAGCCTGTTTTTCTAACTGCAAATAGTGTAACTGCTGCAAACACAATAAAAAATTATTTGCTTTTATTAGTCACTGCTGGAATTAGAATATTTTAGTATTTTGTACGTCCAATGTAATCTATAAATGCCATAGGCAATCACCCAAACCTACATTATATGATATTGATCCCATTATTTCCTTTTGAACAATAAAAAGGCTGGTAAAAACAGTATGCAACCCCTTTCCGGCCAGGTCTGTATGAATCACAGGACATGTTATATATTATCTAGCTGTCACATACCTGCTATTAAAGGTTTGTAAAGCCTACAAATAACTATAAATTATCCATTATATTACATACAAAAGAATGTTGTCAATAAATACAGTAAACACAAAAAAGAAAAATCAATTTAGCTAATAATAAAGTACTACCACTCAAATGCCTCGTCAGCGAATCTTCTGCGGGTCCATCAATATTTTATCCTATAGCGACAAATTATCGGCAGCCTATTGTGTTTTGTTTTTTCTTCAGAAGGAGACAGAAACCTTCTGTTCTTATTGCTAATGGTAAAGTTTGAAGCCAAAGGTAATTCTTCAGAAGAATAATGTATGATGCTTTTGTGTTTACCTTCCACAAAGTTTATTTTCGTTACATAGAATGATTCTTTTCCCCATGCAGAATATTATTTTGCTTGGGTTCTCTCTATACACTAATTTATCCATGTAATATCCCAATCACACATAGAATTTACTTTGAGGCACCAAGATTGTACACAAGCCTGAAAATGTTATCTTTCTGAAAGGAAGAGAGTGCTTTGAATTGTTTTCCCTTTCAAGCGCCATTTATCAGAAAATCATAGCCTGTCAATTTTGGAAGAACATTCAATTTTCTAGTAAGAGGCTTCAGTGGTAAAAACATTGCTCACCTTAGCGGAGGAGATAGCTGCCTTTCACCTGACTATTTCTGCGAGTAATTCTTCTATCCCTGTACTTGGGCACAAGGAGTCATCATTCAGACAAGAGATTGAAACAATATAATGCGCACATAGCTATTTCAATTACTTTACATGGATTTTGAAGCCAAACCTCAAAACATTCAGCTTTGCAAAATGCAGGCCTATCAAAGTAGGATACAGAGTATATTTCAAGCACTTTGCCAAAAAGTTAACTTTTTTTTTTTACAGGGGGCACTTAAATGGTTAAATCCGCATGTCAATTCTGTTGCGGGATGAGCACGGATTTGTTGCAGATTTTCCCCTTTAAAATTTAAGAGGCAGGGCCAAATAAGAGATCGAAAAACGCAGAATACACTGCATTTTCTGCACAAAATAATGTAAATATTGAAAACTAAAACCATAATGGGTATTGCCGCATCCTAACAATATAAACTATTACAATATCCTGCACAGTAAACACCGTAAAAAAAACAAAAAACAACTACCATAGTTGCTGTTTTTTGGTCACCTTGCCTCTCAAATTTTTTTTTATAAAAAGTCATCAAAAAGTTGTATGTACCCCAAAATGGTACAACTAAAAACTATAGCTCGACGCATTTTTATTTTGTATACGTAAAACATAAAAAAACCTATATAAATTTAGTATCGACGTAATCGTATTGACTCGCAGAATAAAATTGACTATTAAATTAAATGTAATTTTTACAGCATTGCGAATGCCGTAAAAACAAAATGCAAAAAATGAAGGAACATTTAACCCCACAAAATATATATTTTTTAAGTTTCTCAGTACATTAAGTGGCACTTTAAATGGTGTCATTACGTCGCACTGGTGGGTGAGTAAATCCCTTTTTTTTTTTTAATAAAAACTACAACTTGTCCTGCAAAAAAAAGCCCTCAAATGATTAAGTCAACGGTAAAATAAATAAAAACGGTATGGACCTTTTAAGGCGGGGATGAAAAAATTAAAAACGGACTGCGGCTAGAGGAGGTTAATTGAATCAGATTTCCTATTTAATTATATGGCAATGTATATATGAATAGATAATTCAGTATGTGGTAGCATTCCTTCGGGGTAAGGCATTATGCACACGACCGTAGTGTTTTTGTATTCGCATTATTGAATCCGCAAAAAAAAAAAAAAAGAGGCTGAAAAATAATGCAACCAACATGTACCAACCACTTTAAAAGACCAAATGATCGCTCAGGCGCCATTTTCTTGGGGAATCCCCTGCCGTCGCATAGCAACGCTTTCGCAATTACAGACGCTATGGATGCACATCCGTAGCGCTCTACAATTTTGCACGCGCCCATAGACGTCTAAATTTACAGCAAGGTGTCAGTGACCTATAGAAATGAATGGGTCTGCAGATTATCCGTAATTACGGATAAAAAACAACAGTCGTGTGCATGGGCCCTAAGCTTGAGGCAAACATGATTAGCCATCATCTTATTCCTATATGCAAAGAGGGAATCTACTAACCTGATATATTATGTACTGCAAGACAACAGTTTAAAATAATCAATCAATTATCTGTCCATTTGACCTTGAAATTGGATGAGTGTAAAAAATCTTGACAATCATACTTCTGTTACCTTAGTGACTAACAAACTTGCGATCAATAGAATACAGATCATTATTTTTGGATAATGCGGCTCTTGCAGTAAATAATGTGTAGTGAGTTAAACACATTTAGAACAATAAACACTACTAAAAACTAAACACTTGGACCCTGTCGTGTGAATAGAGCCTGAGTGTCAGCCGATAAAAACGGCCGTTTTGTTCAGGTTTTTCTCGGCTATTTTGCATCCGTTCCGTTTTTAACTACCGATTTTGACCGTTTTTTTTCCCTGTCCATTTTAAAAACGGATTAATTTAATTTGTACACTTTTTGCCACACACTTCCCTCTATAGATAAAGCCACAGCTCCCCGTTAGGTAGTGCCACACAGCCCTCCTGTAAGTGGTGCCACACAGTCCGATGTAGGTAGTGCCACTAAGTCCCCTGTAGGTAGTGCCACAGAGCATAGGGCCTCCTGTTGCCATAGTCAGTCTGCAGCCCTGATTGCATGGCAGGGCTGCGGATCTGCTAGCAACCTTTAAGATGCAGCGATCGCTGCATCAAAGGGGTTAATGGCAGGGATCGGAGCTAGCTCCGGTTCCTGCCGTTACAGGTGGATGTCAGCTGTAACATACAGCTGACATCCACCGCTGATGACGCCAGCTCAGCTCCTGAGCCGGCACCATTTTGCCGTCGGCTACGGAAGCCTTTCAGGACCCGCCTCCGGGCGGGCCAGAACGTCTTCCGTGCTAGGCAGACTGGGAGGCCAGTATTAGGCCTCCGGTTGCCATTGCAGCCACTGGAACACCGGCAATTTTATTGCTGGGTTGCCGATGAGCTGCAAACACCTTAAATGGAGCGATCGCTGTTGACCACTGCATTTAAGGGGTTAATGGCGTGGATCAAAGCTAATTTCAGTCCCCGCCATTATAGCCGTATGTCAGCTGTAATACACCGCTGACATCCGACAATGATGGACCCGACTCAGCTTCCGAGCCGATGCCATGCATTTGTCGTGCGGATATGGCAAAATTCGGGAAGCATTAGCTTTCCATGACGTATCCATACGGAAATGTCGTGAAGGGGTTAATGCTTATTGTAAAAAAAAACGTATGTGTATTTTTTGACTTTTTTATTTTTAAACTTTAATGTTCTGCCATATATCTATATGCCAGTACATTAGCCTGTGTACTGATAGTACATAGGCCGTTGTTAGGACATACCGATGGATGTCCTAACAACAGGAAATATGGTCAGACAGCCCTGGGGTCCTTCAATGAACCCTGGGCTGTCTGCCCATATATGGTATGTCCCTCGATCATGTCACAGGTACTTCTCATTTTCCCCTGAATGATATGGTCAGCTTTGATTGCAACATTCAAGGGAATAGCGGCGGAGATCAGAGGTTTCTCTCATCTCCGCTGTTAGAGCGGGGCTGCGGCTGTGTAATACAGCCATTGTCCCGCTCCTGACAACAAGTGTGCTTACGCATTATGTAATGTGGCCGAAACTGTACTAATGAGCGCCGGCACTGAAGACAAAACATGGTGTTTTGTAGTGCGCCCGCCATGTTCTTGGTCTTCAGTGTCGGCACTCATTAGTGCAGCGCCAGCTGCATCACATCATGCTGAACGCACGCGCGCGCACACACACACACACACTTGTCATGAGCGGGGCAATGGCTGTGTCTGACTAAATTCATGTGTTACAATACTAATCTGTGCCGCCACAGTGTGTTTGTCACGTCACACTGGTAGTTATAATACATTACACTGTAATGTAATTTTGCATTAATGTATTATAGCAGCGATCAGTGCTTCAGGACATCAAGTCCCCTAGTGGGACAAAAAAAAAGTTAAATGTGTTTAATAAAAGTGTAAAAATAAAAGTTATAAGTTAAAAAAACAGGAACTGCTTTTTTTCCTAGAAGACGTCTTTTTTTATAGGAAAAAAAAATAAAATGGTAAAAAAGTACACATTTTTGTTATCATCGCGTTTGTAACGACCCAAACTATAAAACTGTAATGTTATTTTCCAGCACCGTGAAGACCGCAAAAAACACTGCAAAATGTTTTTTTTATTTTAAAAAAAGTGACAAAAAAGTTGCATGTACTCCAAAATAGTACCAATAAAAACTAAAACACATCCCATAAAACAAAACAAACCTTAGACAGCTTTTTCCGCTGAAAAAAAATAAAATTATAATAAGTTATGGCTCTCAGTATATGGCAACACAAAAAATTTATTATTTTTTCAAAAAGTGATTATTTTTTTTGTGCAAAGGCTGAAAAACAAAAAGTATATACATATGGTATCGCCGTAATCGTACCGACGCGCAGAATAAAGTAAAAAGTCATTTATAGTGCATGGTGTTCACTGTAAAAAGAAAAAAAGTTAAAAACATGGTCAGAATTGATGGCTTTTGGTCACCTTGCTTACCAAAAAATTGAATAAAAAGTGATAAAAAAAAAAAAAACACAAAAAAAAAAAACACAAAAAAAAAACCGCACATACCCCAAAACGGTATCAATGAAAACTACAGTTTGGCCCGCAACAAATAAGCCCTCACACAGCTCCAGTGGAGAAAAAAATAAAAATGTTCTGGCTCTCAGAATATGGCGACACAAAATGAGCAGAGCGTTCCAAAAGCGGATGAGAATGGACGCCATTTATCAGTGCGACAGCGGCCTCACATCTATGAATTTATTTATTGCATTATTATCCCCTCTTATTATGCCCTGTTGTACTCCGCACAGTTAACATATGCCCCCACATTATAAACTAAAATACCAGCAAAACGCCAAACAGAACTCCTACCAAGCAAAAGCCACACTCCAAAAGCCAAATGGCGCTACCTCCCTTCTGAGCCCTACGTTGTGCCCAAACAGCAGTTTACATCCACATATATGGCATCGCCATACCCGGGAGAACCCGCCTAACATTTTATGAGGTATTTGTCCGCGGTGGCACAAACTGGGAACGACATATTGTGCACTAAAAATAGCATGTCAGTGGAAAATTGCAATTTTCACTGTGAATTAACCCCATCACGCATTATGACCGCACGACGAAAGCTGTAAAAACTAAACCCCAAAAACTATGGAGGAATCATAGTTTTTTCCAATTTCAGCCGGCAAATAATTTTTCCTCAGTTTCCCAGTACAATATATGGTACTTTAAAGAGGCTCTGTCACCAGATTTTGCAACCCCTATCTGCTATTGCAGCAGATCGGCGCTGCAATGTAGATTACAGTAACGTTTTTGTTTAAAAAAACGAGCATTTTTGGCCAAGTTATAACCATTTGTGTAGTTATGCAAATGAGGCTTGCAAAAGTCCAAGTGGGTGTGTTTAAAAGTAAAAGTCCAAGTGGGTGTGTATTATGTGCGTACATCGGGGCGTTTTTAATACTTTTACTAGCTGGGCGCTCTGATGAGAAGTATCATCCACTTCTCTTCACAACGCCCAGCTTCTGGCAGTGCAGACACAGCCGTGTTCTCGAGAGATCACGCTGTGTCGTCACTCACAGGTCCTGCATCGTGTCAGACGAGCGAGGACACATCGGCACCAGAGGCTACAGTTGATTCTGCAGCAGCATCAGCGTTTGCAGGTAAGTAGCTACATCGACTTACCTGCAAACGCCGATGCTGCTGCAGAATCATCTGTAGCCTCTGGTGCCGATGTGTCCTCGCTCGTCTGACACGATGCAGGACCTGTGAGTGACGACACAGCGTGATCTCTCGAGAACACGGCTGTGTCTGCACTGCCAGAAGCTGGGCGTTGTGAAGAGAAGTGGACGATACTTCTCGTCAGAGCGCCCAGCTAGTAAAAGTATTAAAAACGCCCCGATGTACGCACATAATACACGCCAACTTGGACTTTTACTTTTAAACACACCCACTTGGACTTTTGCAAGCCTCATTTGCATAACTACAAAAATGGTCATAACTTGGCCAAAAATGATCGTTTTTTTAAAATAAAAACGTTACTGTAATCTACATTGCAGCGCCTATCTGCTGCAATAGCAGATAGGGGTTGCAAAATCTGGTGACAGAGCCTCTTTAAATGGTGTTAATAGAAACTACAACTCCTCCCGCAAAAAATAAGCCATCGCACCACTCCATTGACGGAAGAATACAAAAAAGTTATGGCTCTTGGAAGGCGGGGAGTGAAAAATGAAAAAGCAAAAAATGTATCAGTCCTGAAAGGGTTAACTCATTTCTAATGAAAAACACATTTATGACCACATGCGGGGTATTACCGTACTCAGGAAAAATTGCTTTACAAATGTTGGCCGGCTTTTTCTTTTTTACCCCTTGTGAAAATTAAAAAATGCAACATTTTAGTGGAAAAAATTTTGATATTCATTTTCACAGCCTAATTAATAAATAATTTCTGCAAAAGACCTGTGGGGTCTAAATGCTCACTATACCCCTAGATAGATTTCTTAAGGGGTGTATTTTCCCAAATGGGATCACTTTTGGGGTGTTTCCACTGTTTTGGTCCCACAGGGGCTTTGCAAATGTGACATGACACCTGAAAACCATTCCAGCTAAATTTGATATACAAAAGCCAAATATCGCTCCTTGCCTTCTAAGCCCCACCGTGAATCCAAACAGCAGTTTATTGCCACATATGGAGTATTACTTTAATCGGGAGAAATTGGTTTACAAATGTTGGGGTTCTTTTTCTCGTTTATTCCTTGTAAAAACGAAAAGATTCCACGTTTCTTCAGAAAAAAAAAAGAATCTCTTTTCACTGCCTAATTCCACTAAATTCTGCAAAAAACCTTTGAGGTCAAAATGTTAACTATACCTAGAATTTTTTTTGAGGGGTTTAGTAAATGGGGTCACTTTTGGGGGGTTTCCACTGTTACTGGCACCACAAGACCTCATCAAGCCTGACATGGTCCCTAAAATCTATTCTTAAAAAAAAAAAAAGAAGGAGGCCCCAAAATACACTAGGTGCTCCTTTGCTTCTGAGGTCTGTGTTTCAGCCCACTAGGGCCACATGTGGGATATTCATAAAAACTGCAGAAGCTGGGAAATAAATATGGAGTTGCATTTCTCGGTTCTAATCTTCTGTGGTACAAAAAAAAATTTAGGCAAATAAAATTTACATTTGTACATTTCACCTCTACTTTGCTTTAATTTGTGTGAAACACCTAAAGGGTTAAGACATTTTCTAAATGCTGGTTTGAATACTTTGAGGGGTGCAGTTTTTAAAATGGGGGGGGGGGGATTTATGGGGGGTTTCTAATATAGAAGGCCCTCAAAGCCACTTCAAAACTGAATTGGTCCCTAACAAAATAGCCTTTTGAAATTTTATTGAAAATGTCAGAAATTGCTGTTAAAGTTCTAAGCCTTGTAACGTCCTAGAAAAATAAAAGGACGCTCAAAAAACTATGCAATCAGAATAGTAGACATGTGGGAAATGTTAACTAGTAACTATTTTGTGTGATATTACTATCTGTCTTACAAGCAGATACATTTAAATTTAGAAAGATGCAAATTTTCGTGTTTTTCACAAATGAATACTTCATTTATCTACCAAATTTTTTTCACTAACAAAGTACGTCATGAGAAAATCTCAGAAACGCTTGGATAGCTAAAAGCATTCCAAAGTTATTACCACATAAAGTGACACGTCAGACTTGAAAAAAATCAGGTGTGTACTGAAGGCAAAAACAGGCTGTGTCCTGTAGGGGATAAGGGAGTGTTTCAGTTTTAAATAATTAAAACGAATACACGCTGTGTTAATTCCTCATTATTCAATATATTTGCTTGCTTTGAGTGAATGAGAACACTTGTTTATATTCACATGCTGCAGTCTCAGAGCTGGGACCAGCATCTATCAGACTTTAATGGCCAAGGCCCCATGCACACAACCGTAAAAAAAACTCCGTAATTGCGGACCACAATACGGTCCGCAATTACGGACCCGTCCGATTCTATTGGCTGCGGACACCTTTCCGTATCGCTACGGAAGGGTATCCATGCCGTAGAACCGTGCTGGGAATTATGGAGAATGTCCTACTTCTCGATTTTTACAGGCCCTGCTCCCATATGCTTTGTATGGGAGCAATGCACGAAAATGCAGCCCGCGGCAGTCGGCCGTGCTCTCAATCGCGGGCCGTGATTACGGGCACGACCATGTGCCTGAGGCCTTATCCTGTGAATATGCCATAAACATCTGATTTGGGAATAACCCTTTAAGGTCTTTGAGAACAGAAAATCCAATGTTATATCCGAGCTTGTGGACAACTTTGGATACAATTCTGGTACATGATAAAAGACGGATAAATGTGCCATTAAGGCCGCCGCAGCCTTTTATAAAATGTCGTCATTCTACATTATGAAAAAGTAGAAATATTTTAAAGACTGAAATGCTCTGTTGATCCAACACACGCCTCAGACTCCCTTACCTTGCACATAAAGCGGTCTCACTTTCAGCATTGGCGCTCTCTCGGCTGCACCGTGGTGCTCCGGGGAACAGTCATTGCTGTTTATACTAAGCACTTGTAGAACTGCTAAACCCTGAAAACAATCTCTCCCATCATCGCTAGACAATGACCTTGATCGTCTGTTCAACATTCGTTATAGACTACTAAAACGTGAGCAGAGATGTGCTATAATGATGGATTATGTTCTTCACTATTCCAGTTAGCAAAAACCAAATAGCCTTGCCATTAAAATGACTTCTGTCAGCTCACAGCCTTAATTTTTTCTGGGGTCCTTTAAAACAGCCACAATCTTCGAATAATACATTTTAAGTCTTTATGGATCAATAATGTGCAAAGATAAAGCACTGCAATCCCACTGCCTGCACGTTTATCCTCCTATTTATTACGTTGTCTGACAAGCTCAATGGCAATATAATTTCTAGATAAAAAATATATTCATCAAGTATTCCACACACAATGCGGTAAAAGGCCTGCCAAGTTTAGAAGAGGTAAGATCTTCAGCGTCGCATCGAAGAGCCTTTACCCAAGTGCAGTTAAAGTCTTGCATCAGACACTTAATACATATGGAGAAGTTTAACCCCTTACTGACCAGCCTATTTTAGGCCCGAATGACGAAGCTATTTTTTTTTTTTCGTTTTTCTATAGTCGCATTCAAAGAGCTATAACTATTTTTATTCTTCCGTCGAAATAGCTGTATGAGGATTTGTTTTTTGCGGGATTAGTTGTACTTTTTAATGGCACCTCTTTGGGCCAAATATCATTTTTAGATTAACTTTTATTAACTTTTTTTTGGGGGGGTAGGAAAAAACCCTGAAATTCCGCCATAGTTCTATGCGATTTAAATTGACGCCGTTCACTGTGCGGCATAAATAACACGTTACTTTTATTCTATGGGTCGGTACGATTACGACGATACCACATATGTAGAGTTTTTTTTAATGTTTTACCGCTTTTGCACAATAAACACACTTTTGAACTAAAGTTATTTATTTCTGATTCGTCTCTTTCCAAGAGCCGTATTTTTTAAAATTTTCTGTCAATATAGTGATATGAGGGCTTGTTTTTTGCAGGACGAGAAGTAGTTTTGATTGGTATGGTTTTGGGGTACGTGGGACTTATTAACTTTTATTATGACTTTTGGGGGGCAATGGAAAAAAATTGCAATTTTGCCATTGTTTTTTGTGTTTTTTTTTTTACGGTGTTCACCTTGCGGTTTAAATTACATATTAACTTTATTGTTTGGGTCATTATGGTCGCGGCAATACCATATATGTGTACTTTTATTTTTTACACTTTTACTAAATAACACCACTTTTTATGGAAAAAATTAATTTTTTTACTGTAATTTTTATTAATAATTTTTATTTCACATTACTTACCTATTTTATTAGTCCCACTAGGGGACTTTAATATCGGATCTTTAGATCTCTGCTATAATGCATTGGTATACTTCGTATACCAAAGCATTATTGCCGGTCAGTATAAATCTGACAGGCAATCTATTAGGCTGGATTCCATCAAGCATGTTTATTAAGCCCCCGGGTGCCATGGCACCCCATCGGAGACCCGCAATTGCATTTGCTGGCCACGGATGGGTGACAAAGCTCCCTCCCTCTGCAAACTATTTCAATGCAGCGGTCGGTATTTACCGCGGTATAAACTTCGGTCGTGGCCGTTGGAGCAGGAGCCCGGCTGTCATTTTTAACAGTTGTCTCGGTCTTATTTTGTTTTAATTGCTATATCCAGATTATATGCATAGATAAGCGGTAAATAAGCAGCACCGTTCTTCCAGATCTGTATGGTCAGGGTGCAATATTCTCGTTGGGGCTCTTGACCAGTATCCCTAGAAATTAATCAAATCCTCCAAAACACGAGACAGCACTCCTTGGTTTGTGAAAAATAGGGGTTTATTCACCACATGCGACGTTTCAGCACTACTCCATGGGGCCTTTCTCAAGCACTCTCAAGATTAAATGCATAGGTATAAAAAGCAATTCCATAAGTTAGTATACTGTATTAAATTCAGTACAGGAGCCGAATAGGGAAAATAAAGCAGTAACTGTGCTTTGCAATAAAGCCTGGATGACACTGTGACAAAACAAATCCAAAGTAGAACCGAACACGAGAAATAATTCTAAAGAATGTTCCTACAAGTTGCTGACCGGTAAAATTTTCTGTACTTTTTGTTCTAAAGGAAAACGATTACTATTTAAGGATATAAAAACCTTTGATTTGTTTCGATCACAAGGAAGGTGGTTATGTTGACTAAAGTTAAATATAAAATCTACACCAATTTAAAGGTTGATATTTATCAAGAAAAATATAATTTGCTGTTAAGGCCGGGTTCACACATTGTGAATTTGTTGCAGAATAACGGACAATAGCATTTATATAAAATAGTGTAAACGTACTGTAATTGGTATTGCCACATCTGTAAAAGTCAGATTTGTTAAAATATACTATGTTAATTAACCTGCAGGGTGAACGACATAGGGCAAAAAAATTATTAATGACAGAATTGCGCTTTTTTTTTTTTTATTACCTCGCTCCCCCCATAAAATAGAATAAAAAGTGATCAAAAAGTTGTATGTACCACAAAAAAAGTAAAATAAAAACTGCAGCTCACCCCCCAACAGCGCCATCTATAGAAAAAAAAAAAAAGTTATGGGACTCCTGATATGGTGGCACAGAACAAACATTTTTTAACAACATTATTTTTTAATCGTAAAATCTAAAAAAAATAAAAGTTAAAAACCATATATAGTAAAAATGAAACCACAAAAATATGGCGGAATTGTATTTTTTTCAGTTCCACCTCATAAAATTCATTATAAAAACTTCTCAGTACATCATATGGTACATTAGATGGCAACATTAAAAACTACAATTTGAGGGGCGCAGCCAGCAGCGCTCAGGACCAGACGTGCTCTTGCAAAGCTCTGAGCCCAGCCAAGCTTTTTAAGCTGTTGAAGGGGTTTTCCACCTTCTGACAACTGATCACCTATCCACCGGATAGGTCATCAGTATGTCATTGGTGCAGGTCAGATGCCTGGACCCCGCACCGATAAGCGCTCCGGTGGCCTGCGGGTACCGGATGTTGTGGCACGTGATGCTCCGTACATAGCATAATGGCCGTGCTGCAGCTCGGCCCCTAGTCCGTGGCCTATTGCTTCCGGCATGTACGTCCGGCGCACGGAGGCACCGGACCAGCTGATCTATGCGTGGCCCAGGTGTCAGTCCCCCACAGATCATGTACTGATGACCTATCCGGTGGATAGGTCATTAGTTGTCAGAAGGTGTAAAAACCCTTTAATCCTTTTTCTGCCATGAAATTCAGCCAAATTCACCCTATTAGGTTTTTTGCATCCTCAGCCACTGTCCGGTTGTTACCTCTGCCTGCTGAACTGGCTCCACAAATTTCACGGAACCTGGATCCATCTCATTCCCTGAGACCTAGCGCCCATGGAGGCTGTGTCGTGCCTTGCTGTACATTGCTTTCCGGGCCTACTTTAAAACTGGGGGGCGGCTTCCTTGCCTTATCAGGAGGGTGGCCGAGGCAATGGCCTGTCGTTTGCCAACTTGTAGTATTACAGAGCATGGTCTCCGTACCCATAGTCTACTTCTTGCAGATTCTGGTGTTGCTCAGCTCGACTTGCTTGATTGGGACTGCTCCCTATGTTACCCTCATGGACACTGGCTGAGATGTCTTGCATCTGTCTAATTAGCAGTTGTGATCTGGACAGGAACTTAGCTATGGACCTTTGGATTTCCGATTGGCTGTTTCCAGCTATAATCTTTGTTGGATGCAGTTTGGTCCATACCTGCACTATATTTGTTAATTTGGGGCTTTGCCTAGTGTTGTATGCATTGTTGTCTGATAACGGTTTTATGGAGCCATAATACTGGCCCTGTCCCTCAGGCATAATCACCCCACCACCACCACCGCCAGTCAGTGGTGTAGAATGCCTATGTACCTTCATTATAGGGTATTCCCCAAGGCTCCAAACTCTATAGTATTGCTTATTTCCAGGCACCTAAATTGCCCCTTGCATAGAGGAATTTTGCTTTATTCACATATAGCTTTAGAGCTCTTAACATGTATAATCTAATCTACAAAAATATTTCGGACAAGTTTTCTACGTACACTTTGCTTATCTACCATGTTCTACTAGAATGTAATGATGTCATCTTGCCTTAAAACTCTATCTTTTATTACTATACCAGATTTGCATATGTGACCTCAAACGATTCTTTTGTTGGTATTGAGTGTTACTGCTTTGTTATATTTTGGGAAAAATAAAACAGAACAACATTTTTTTTTACATTTCCTACAAAAAACAAGCCCTTAATGCAATAATAATAAAAAAAAAACTTAAAAAAAACTCAAACACACTTTAGGAGGTAAAATGGCATCTGCCTTAGAATTCAAGGGTCCCAGTGATGTGCAATTATAGCAGTCAATATGGCATCTACACACGCGCTCTCCTGCTGAAGATACATAAGCTTGATGTTCTTGTTCCTACGATCTTACGCAGGGGGACACTCATAGTGACGCTTGATTATTTCTTAGGAAAACGTCTCAGAATTATGCCACAGAACTGTTCTATCATGTGTCATTTACCTCAGTACTCCCTTCCATATGTTGTGTATTTTCTCTACATAAAAAAAAAGAAAAAGTTGATCTATGCTTCACCACTAATTTTTTTTAATTTATTGTGCAAACATGAAAACACACATCATATAGTCCATTGTTACCCAACATTATTATAATTGTGCAACTTGGGATAATATTTGTGCGTTGCATAATTGCATAACTTACATTTACACCAGGTGTACACCACCAAAGGAATTATTGGAATTGGAAAAAGCGGAGCAGAAAATACGTAAAAAAAAAAAGATCTTTTATTAATATACTTTAAAATAATCACTGGCACAAAGTTTAAAACGTAAGCAGAAATTTTTGGGTAATTATTGATTATTAATCCAAGTGATTTAAAGGCTGGATATCCCGAGTGTATTTTTACCACAAAGTAATTCAGAAAATCTATTATCTTACAAAAGTCCAAACTGCAATACGCTATTAGTTCTTTGTTTTATTAAACTTATATTGAATTGTTTATATTATAATAAGATTGGTACTTATTTGCAACATAATTATATTGAACCGTGTTACAGGTTTTCTTACTACCAGTGTTATTCTCCTCTCTGGATGCAAAGCAAATAGTTACCACAGCTCAATCTAACTTGGCAGCACACACTATGCAAGTAACGTGGGAAATCGGTCAAGCCGGTGTCTCACGTGGCAACTGATTATGTACTGCCGTAGTAAACTCTTGGCGTGTATAAAGCACGCTGAATGGAGGACAGCTCAGATGGCTCAGATGCAGAAAACAATATCAGCGCGATATTGAACTGTGTGTGGGGCGCATTGTAAGCAGGGCTGCCATCGGGGCAGTACTAGTAGTACTCCCGTCAGGGCTGAAGAAAAGGGGCCAGCCGGGCTTTCATCGCCCCTCCCCCCGGACTGTCGGCCCCCCTTGCAACCCTCGTGGCCCCCCTTGCAACTCTCACGAACTGGACGGGGAAGATGCAGCATGAGAAGCAGAAGCTCCACACGCCCCCCACATCCCGCCCCCCAGCCAGCTCCTCTACACAGCCGATTGGACCTGCAGGCTGGTGAGTGTTTCCCCCTCTGCATCCTGCTTCCCATTCTTTCTGACCCCACTTGTAGAATATATAAAGTATGTTAAAATGTTTTTTTTTTTACTCTTTTACCTAGCGTTTTTTCCCGTGATTTTTGCAATCGTGGCAAAAATGGCGCAGTTAGCAAAATTTTTATAAAAATCGCGTCAAAAACGCGTGATTTGTGCTGCGATTACGAAAATTGCATTAAAAAAAAAAAGATACAAAACATGAAAAAATAGTGCCGTTAGACTATAGTCTCACAGTGCGGTCAAATCACGTTTTTGCTGCGATTTTGCAAAAATTGTGGCAAAAAAATGGGATTTGACCGCACTGTGTAACTAGACGAAGGCCTTATTCAGACAGCCGTGTTTGGTCCGTGATATACGGAGCATGTATCGGACGTATTTCCCAGGCTGACCACAATTCATGGAGCCGGACTCCTAGCATCACAGTTATCAATGCTGCTAGGAGTCCCTGCCTCTCCGCGGGAATACTGCCCCATACTGTAATGATGTTTTCAGTACGGGACTGGGGACAATGTCCCCACGGGAAGGGAGGGACTCCTATGATTATAGATAACTGTCATGCTAGAAATCCGGCTCCCTGAACGGTGGTCGGTCCGAACATGGACGTCTGAATAGGGCCACTTACTTGTCTCCTACTTTCGGTGAGGATTGCGCACTGAAAATTCACTAGAAATTACAATATAAGGCGATATTCAGACCAACGTGTGTGAAATCAGACGTAAATAACCGCCGTTTTGCACACGTGCGGGACCCGTTTTCACAGATCCCTCATAGACTTGTCTATTGAGGGATTCGTGAAAATGCACAAAAATAGGACATGTTCTATTTTTTTTACAGGCCCTTCACACAGTGCGTTAAAACAACGACCATGTGAATAACCCTATAGAAATACATGCAGCCGTGTGATGGGCATTAAAAAAAACCTCCGTCACACGGGCGATTAAACACGTTAGTCTGAATAAGCCCTAACTCATGTGAATGGGGTTGTTAAAAAACCCATGCACTTGCAGCAGAAAAAAAAAATATCTGCATGGAATTTAGGACGTTCAGCTGATTTATAACCCCTTAACACAATATCACGTAACTGTAAGTTATATGGGTTAGGTATGTATGGGAAGTATAAAGCGAGCTCACGGGATGAGCTTGCTCCATACACAGCGGGTGACGGCTGTGTTACGCAGCCGACCCCTCACTGCAACGGGCGGAATCAAAGATCACTTTGATTCCATCCGTTTAACACCTTAAATGCAGCGGTCAATCGCGACCGCGGCATTTAAAGTGTTAGAATCAGGGCGCACCCCCTGAAACAAGCCATTTTAAGCTAGTCAGAAACAATTCGCAAGCGGAAATGCAAGATAAATTGACATGTATCATATTTTCAAATACGCACCGCAGGTCAATTTTTGTGCAGAAAATGCGACATGTAGATGAGATTTCTTGATCTCATTTACTTTGCTGGTACTGTATGAGGGTATGTTCACACGGCCTATTTTCAGGCCGTAAGCGGCCGAAGAATTGGACGGGTAGTTTTTTTTTACGCGGCCGTTTTTCATAGACTATTGAAAACAGCTCCAAAAACGGCTGTAAAAAACGCCGCGATAGACTCGAGTGGCTTAAAAAACTTCTGAAAATCAGGAGCTGTTTTCCCTTGAAAACAGCTCCATATTTTCAGAAGTTTTTGGTTAAGCGTGTGAACATACCCTTACTCTGCGGATTTGCCGCACGAAAAAACCTGCGACAAATTTGCATGTAATAAGCATCGTGTGCATTTGGCCTAACAGAGTTTTTTTTTAACTCACCCTAAGGCCCCGTTCACACGTTGGATTTGATACGGATTCCGATGACATGACGATGATTCTGCATCCCATGCATGTGAGGTTTCTGCAACCCAGTTCACATGCTGCGAAAAATTTTCCACGTGTATTTTTGTCCGCACCATGAAAAGAAATCCACCACAGCAATAAGTAGAATTTTTATTTAATAAGTATAAGTAGCTAATTATTTTGCATGGAAAAGCAGAGGATAAGCAACTTTGAGTGACAATGGGACTTAGACCTTGTTCACACAGTTTTTGCAGGCGGAAAAATAATGCCTTTGCCTCCTGTTGAAATGAGTAGGTGGCGATTTCAGCTGTTTTTTGCGCAGTTTCCAACGCGGTTTCCGCTGCAAAAAATGCGGCAAAAAACTGTGTGAACAGGACCTTATTCTCGTGCGGATCTGCTACACCCTTGTGGCACATCTGCATCAGAAATCAAATGGTAAGCCTCAGATTCTTGCTACGGAAAAACACATTGAACTTTAATGCCAACGTAAGAACGGAGCATTAGTTCTCCTTACATCCTCACAAGTGCCCCCCCCTCTCCCTTAAGGCCCCTTTCACATCATGTTGTTACCCTACGTTTATCGCGTACGTCAGGAAATATCTTAACATACACTATAAACAACGTAGACAATAATTCATAGATTCATAGGGCTCCATTATGTCCTTTTAGCCCACGTCGGGATTGTAGACGTCGGTATACCTTATTTTGGAAGGATGAAATAGCGTAGTAGACTTTGCTATTCCGGAGTCCCCAGGCAGATCATCACAAGTGCTCTACCCGTGGACTTTGTCCCTGGGAAAGCTCCTGACATCACTGTCCATATATGTAAAGTGATGTCCGGGGATTATCAAGGGCCGGAATCCCTGCCTAGTGCGTTGCCGACACTCCGGCTGTGTACTCAGGCTTTGAAAAGCTTCGGACGTCACTTTACGTATTTGGACATCAGGAACAGCGCCATAGTCCCCGGGCAGAGCGCTAGTAGAAGGCTCCAGCCCTGTTCATGGGCAGTGACTTCAGTAGTTTCCCCTGGGCCATTCCCCGGGCGACGTATCCCACTGTATGCCATACAGTCGGATATGCTTTGGCTAAATAGATCAAAATCCAGAGCATTAACCGGTCACTGACTGCTCCATGGTTTCCTTCACTGTAATGGACATCAGCACCAAAATCAGTTAATGCGTATAACGTACAAACGTGAGTGACACACTTTCCGTTGCCCACCCCTGGTAATGGAGGGGAGGCCCAGACATCTTGGCTGTATGGGGCACAGACATTCCTGATGACGGCCCTGATTGTAAGTACGCCACAACAACGCGCTGCAGATTCTGCCCGGAGATAAAATTGTGGTTGAACTAGCTAAGTAGTGATTCACGTTCCTATGCTAATTGCCTATGATCGTCCTCATTCGCGTTTCCACTTCTTCTAGGAGCCCAACAATATTAAAATCCTCCTAATCTATTATACTTTTTTCTATTGCAGCAAAGAAAGTAAGGACTCTACGAGTTTTTATTCTTTCTATCCTCATTCATTGGAAAACAATTACTTTACCTGAAAATTGTATGAGATGAAGTTAAATTGAAGTTGAGGTTATTACATGAATATTCAATGATAGTTCTATCATTATTTGTCTGAAACAGCAAAGACTGTCCCATTTTTTAATCTAAACATTATTTCACATAGATTAAGATCATAATCGCAGGTCATACGGACGTGTTAGGCGCCAGTTTGCATGAGCCCTAAAACGAATCAATTTGATCCAAGAGAGGAGATCTTGAAGATCACAGCTGAGAGGGTCGCACTGTGCACAAACTGCTTGATCCACTCTTGGGGCCAGATTTGGTAAATCATTTTTTTTAGAAACTAACGGCTGTAAATTTTATTTCCCTTTACCCATTATTTAAACTTCTCAGCATGCATGTTTGTCACAAAGCAGGTACACAAATTTATTAATTCAACACTTTAATTCAAATTTATTCTAAATTGATTTTAGATCTGCTTTAATAACCCACATAACATGAGCCAGTTTTATATTGCACAGAATTCTATAGCATAATAAACGCTTTGCAGAAAATGTGTGGGGCTATTGACAATAAAATATGACAGTTTATATTCACTTTATTCTGCTATAAAACTTCAGGAATGTGTTTGGGAATAAATTTCAATTTCTGTACGTTTGCATATATTAACAAAGATGAAAGAGTCACTTCAATAATTTTTGCAACACATGATTCAGTACAAGAGTTGTAAAAATTGGTAAATGGCATTGACTCACTAAGAAAGTCTCCTACATTTACTATATCCTGTACCCCCTCTGGAGCAGTTAACACATGAATGTAGGAGAGAAGGGCTGCGGCTGTGTGATACGTGTAATACAGCCATTGCCCTGCTCCTGAGTACTGACAAGTGCACGCCGTCAGGATGATGCGATGCGGCCAGCGCTGCACTAATGAGCGGCGGCACGGAAGACAGAACATGGGGGTGTTTTGCACAGCGCCCGCCATGTTCTGTCCTCAGTGCCGCTCATTAATGCAGCGCCAGCCGCATCTCCTCATGCTGACCGCGCGCGCACTTGTTGTCAGGAGTGGGGCAATGGCTGTATTACACCGTTATTCCCCTGAATGCTGCGATCAAAGCTGACTGCAGCATTCAGGGGAAAAGGAGAAGTGGGGATGCCCCTGGATCGCGTCACAGGAAATTCCTGTGATGCGATTGAGGGACATACCATATATGGCCAGACAGCCCAGGGTCTATTGAAGGACCCCAGGGCTGTCTTACCATATTTCCGGTTAGGGCATACTTAGGTATGTCCTAACAACTGCCTGCATACTATACGTACACAGGCTAATATACTGGCAAATATCTAATACATGCCAGTACACTAAAGTTTAAAAATAAAGTAATATTAAATTTTAAAAAATACATACACCTTTTTTTTCTACAATAAACATTAAAATAAGTCTCAATAAATAAAACATACACATATTCGGTATTTGCGCAG
Source organism: Rhinoderma darwinii (assembly GCF_050947455.1). Classification (NCBI taxonomy): domain Eukaryota; kingdom Metazoa; phylum Chordata; class Amphibia; order Anura; family Rhinodermatidae; genus Rhinoderma; species Rhinoderma darwinii. The sequence goes on along the minus strand of NC_134687.1, from coordinate 523,730,631 downwards.
CCGTAATATCCTGCACAACAATTTTTTTGCGTAATTTATGATGTGTATGTTGTAAAAAAAAAAAAAAAAAAATGTTTCACTTATTAATGTGAGGCACGAGGTGTGATGAATTTAACCTCCATGTGCCTCACATTAATAGTAATTAACCCCATCATGTACCTCACACATTAACCCATTATGACTGAGAAACACAACGGGGTTAATTACTATTAATGTGAGGCACATGGAGGTTAAATTCATCATCACACCACGCGCCTCACATCAGAAAATGGAAAAACTTTTTTGTTTTTTATTACTGTTGGCAAGCTATCATTTTGGTATAGAAATCGCAATACTACACAAAGTATCGGTATTGAAATCAAAATACTGGTATTGTGACATCCCTAATATATATGTATATATGTATATATATATATATATATATATACATACATACACACGGATCGATAGATAGATAGAATCAACTTGATCAGAAGTGTATTTTAGAAAAATTCTGCAACCATATGCCGCACAGTGTTGAAGCCGTTGTAAGATGTGGTCAGCATAGTTTGAACGCAGCCATAGCTTTGAAGTGACGGTGGACATTTTTATACACCTAAAACTTGATTCTTTTTCTATAGACACAGGTTATCATCATTATTTTCATTTGTCCATAAAGTTTATAGTACCAAGATTTAACATGAACTTTTAGCATTGTTTGGGAACAAAAAATAAAATTAACGTAGCAAATGTGTGTACTACATTTACCAAAATAACGCCTGAGAACAAAAGGTCCCCAATCTAGTTCTAAATGTGTTTCCCATCCCTTTGAGTCTCACAAACGGTACTGATTCTCCTTGCAGAGATCCAGCTATCCAGCTAATAAGGTATATAATAAATATATAATGTATGCAAAATAGCTGTTCTCCATAAGAAAAAAATGCCTCTCTAACGCGACCTATTGGTGGCTACTCTTAAAGTCAATGTCCGAGCTTTGAAACATTATCAGCTGAACCATATGCACCAATACGGAGTCTTGAAGGGTAACTAAACTTTCAAAAAACTTCCGACATGTCTTAGTGACATGTCAGAAGTTTTGATTGGTGAGGGTCCGAGCACCGAGATCCCCACCAATGGCTAAAACAAAGCGGCAGAAGCGCTCAGGTGAGAACTGAGCGGGCTTGGTTTCCCACCGGCCTTTCTCGGACGGCCGAGCAATTTGTGTACGGCTCAAAAGAAAGTCTATGAGCCTGTATACCAATTGCTTGGCCTTCCAAGAAAAGCTGATCAGAAACTATGCGGCTCAGTGCTTCTGACGATTAATTTTAGCAATCGGTGGGGGTCTCAGTGCTCGGACCCTCACCGATCAAAACTTCTGACCTGTCACTATGACATGTCAGAAGTTTTTTGAAACTTTAGTTACCCTCTGACAAAATACTCTTTGAGGTGTCGGACATTGATATACTCCTATAGTTGGCAAAAAAAATAAGTTTTCTTTCTTCCGTAGATCTATTGTGCCTCCCTTAGTGAGAAGCGCCAATGTTCTAAAAAGTTTAGCCTAGTTCTAACAGTAGAGAGGGATGGGAACAAAACTATTTTTTTGTGTTCTGTAGTAGCCTCACTGTTAGGGTATGTGCACACACACTAATTACGTCCGTAATTGACGGACGTATTTCGGCCGCAAGTCCCGGACCGAACACAGTGCAGGGAGCCGGGCTCCTAGCATCATACTTATGTACGATGCTAGGAGTCCCTGCCTCGCTGCAGGACAACTGTCCCGTACTGTAATCATGTTTTCAGTACGGGACAGTAGTTCCACGGAGAGGCAGGGACTCCTAGCATCGTACATAAGTATGATGCTAGGAGCCCGGCTCCCTGCACTGTGTTCGGTCCACTACTTGCGGCCGAAATACGTCCGTCAATTACGGACGTAATTAGTGTGTGTGCACATACCCTTAGAGGTATTACATCACGGATAATTGGTGATATTTTAGAACGTTATACCATGGGCTGCAGTTTTTCTGCACTAGCAGTAAAAGCATTATCTGAAGGAAGTATTCAAGCAATCGCTTTATTTCCCCAACTAGAAATTATTTGTCATTTTAAATTGGGAGGATTTTCAACATCTCACTGGGGAGTTCTCTCTCACACAGTCCACATACATTTACCTCTTGTTGATTCAGGTCACAAACATGATTAGGGGATGCAACTTGATGTACGATGCCACACAATATGTGATTTATTGAAAGCAGCCTGTAGTTGCACATGACATTTAATGGTGTGAAAATATTCAAGCTAGAACTCAACAGTGGGTGTTCGGTAAACCCAGATTAACCCTTAACATACCACCCGTGACTCACATTATTTTAAAGCAGTCTTGTGGCCCCTTTGGCTCAGAAGGGTTTAAACGTTGCCAGGAGCTGCACAAATACATAATTTATTATTAATTACTTTTTCTTCAGAATTATCAAAGCAAAACTTCCCAGGGCATGAATTCAATGTGTTGTTAGAATTGTTGACAAGGAGCAGCTGATGTTTACTAGACTCCTAGGGAAAGTGTGCAGAAAAAAGAATCAGTCACAGAAAGTGGTTAACACCCCACCCGCCTCACGGATTACATGACAAAGGAAAGCGAAAAGCAACAGTGTCAATATCTCTGGAAAAGAACCTACAATGCACGGTGTACACAACTGAACGGCTAACAAATAAACCTACTCCATATTTACCCCTTAACACCCAGACCCGTTTGGTCCTTAGTGGCCAAACTATTTGTTTCATCCTTGGATTCCAAGAGCCACAGCTTTTTTTATTCTTTTACAGATGCATCTGTACGTGGGCTTTTTTTTATTTCAAGTTGTATTTTTCGAAAGCACTGTTTTGGGGTTTATCAGTTAGCTTTTGTTATTTTATTTATACGCAGTAAATGCAAAAAAAAAAAACAGCAAATCTGACTATGGTTTCATTAATTAAATGTAAGTCTGTAGAAAACAATGCGTTTTCTCCTTAAATGTTGTAGCTATTACAGATCAATAAAAGATTCCCTGGCGCTGCCATTTTGGAGACGCCTACCCTTCTTGTATTGTCTATATAGACAGTGTAGAATGGTGCACATGCTTCATGGCAGCTGCAATAAATGGCAGTTAATTGACAGAAGTGACGGAGTACAGCCTCCCCCCCCCCCAGACACAAGGGAGGAACAGTAGAGGATGTGTATATGATTTTGCTATTCTGCATTATCTAGGCCTCCAGCAGTACTATTAAGCAGTCAATAAATCTCCCGCCCTCTGCTGATTCTTTCCAAGCCTACACAGCAAAGCTGACAAGTGAACTGCAAAAGCCAGGTTAGAGTCAGTTTGTAGTGTATGCCCTAGAAGTCAGCCTTTAATGAGTCTGTTCTAGAAAAATAAAAATCTAAGAATTTATTTGGGCATTGTTTTGACAACTTTTGCTGTATAGCCCAAAAACATGCAGTAGTTATTGTCTGTGCTGTCAAGGACCTATAGTATACAGCAGGGACAAGAGGAGTGAGAGGCTGAGGAGGCGGCCACCTAGTGCGCAATTTATGGATAAGAAAAAAATGTATGTTCTGCCTTTGAAATACAATGTTTCCCTGTATAAATAAGAGCACTCGAGGTTGGTGGGAAAAAGTAGAAACGGGACAATTAAAAGAATGATTGTCCATCCAAAAATTACCTGCTCTGTTGGTGCTCAAGGCAGTGGTTTCAGAATGTGCCCCCAAAGGTGCTATTTTACCTGAAATGGATGGATATATGGATGGATGGATGGATGGATAGATAGGACATTATCATTATTTTTGTTTCAGCTACATTTTCTTAGAATTACTTTATGTTTCTAGTAGTGATACTATTTTGATAGGTTTTAAAAAAACAAAAAAAAAAAAAAAAAACACAAGGTGAACGTTGTCTGCAGCAATACATAAACCAACCCCAGGGAGAATGAAGTAACATTTGAAGGACCTGAGCTCTTGGATGTACTTGTTGAGCATTAATAATTTAAGTAGGTTAAAGTTTTGATATTACCCACAGTATTTACTCTGATGGAGGTGATGCAAGACGACAGACATTTAGGAATGTGGTGTGTGCACACGTGAATAATTCAGTCAGTCACACGCTCTCTCTCTTGCAGTGTGCTTACTCAGGAGTACTTCTGCTTGTGATAAAGAGCCAGTAGACATCTTACACCACCATGTCATCAACCTTGCATTACATACTTTTACCGTAATAATTACCTTCACCGCTATTTGCCTAGAAACACAGATTTTTCCTTATGTTCTTCCTTAGGTTATTCTCAATAGAACTGTTGTATAAAAAGTCCACAGTTCTGATTTCATTGCACGCAATATTTTGAGATATTGTGAGATGTTTTATATTCTAATATAATTTTGCTGATAAAGAAAAAATAAATAAATAAAAATGATTTCTACAGCACTCACTGTATCAGGAACTCCCCACTTCAAAGTAAAAGGGATGTAAATTCCATATCCTGAAATCCCGTCAGGATATTCTTTAAATGGTGAAAAAAAACTCGAGGACAGTATCTGTGCGGCAAAAGAGTAGTGGTGTTTATGGACACATCCCAGATATACAGAAACAAAGGCTACGTTTCGACCCTGCTGGAGTCTTTTTCAAGCTTGAAAAAGACTCCAGCGGGGTCGAAACGTAGCCTTTGTTTCTGTATATCTGGGATGTGTTAATAAACACCACTACTCTTTTGCCGTATGGATGCTGTCCTCAAGTTTATTTCACCATTCCCCGTAGAACTAGCATAATGAAAAGGGCTTTTCCCCTAAAGTCTCAGAGGATACCCCTGTGTCCCTGCAATGTCCATGTCAGGACAATGCTTTGCTAAAAGTATTCAGAAGTCTTAGTCCTGCCTTACTATGTAGTTCTGTTCAGAGTAGTTTTTGACATGCATGGGGAAGAATTAGCAACTTTGTGTTGTAAATACAATGAAAATAATTGCATTCAGGGCAAAAGCTACATTTTTGAGGCCCATTAGCCATTTTTTCTGACACATCAAGGTGTCAGAAAAAGTGGGCGGAGATTAGGAGTCGCACTCTGTAAGACTTATTTAGGCTTAATATATACCTGAAATTTCCTGAGGCCCCCTCACCAATAGCTTATTTTCACATAGGATGGTATTTAGCTGGAAGTCATTTTTCTAAATCATCCGCAAGTGTGCATTGAAAATGAAAAGAAACTGTATTTTTAGTCAAAGAACTGTAAACTCATGTTTTGTCTTTCTTATAAACAAAATAAAGAAAAATGGGCATTCATCTTACTGAAATCCTCACGTTGGCATACTCTGTTTGGGAGGGACAGGGGCGTATGCAAGTGGGCGGTTACACCATTTAAACAACCCCTTCGCAGGCTTTGATAAATTTGTATGATGGCTCCTCTAATGGCTACAGCAGGGGCCATGAAAGACAAGGGCAGCACCCATAAGAACAGAAACTGCATTTGGTGTAGAGACAAAGAGACAGAGAATTTCCTACTACACAGTATCAAAGTCTGTAAGATCGAAAAAAGACATACACTATATGAACAAAACAATTTGGACACACCCAGGGCCAGCTGGCCTTCTGGCAAATGGCAGATGGGCCAGTGAACAGTGGGCCGCCTGTTGGCTGCCCAAACAATTATTGGCAGATGCCTCTGAGGGGGCGGCGACACCACTGAAACAAGCCTCCGCCACCCCTTCCTGCACGAATTGTACCTGCCCTACAGTGACGCTGATTGGCAGGGCAGAATGACTTGTCCCGCCAATCAGCGCCTTTCAACAATGCTAGCGGCGCAATTACGTCATTGCACCGCATACGTTGTTGGAAAGGCGCTGATTGACGGGGCAAGTCATTCTGCCCTGCCAATCAGCGCAGTCGTTCAGCCTGAGCAGACCAGCTCAGAAGAGAGCAGGCCTGCATTGACAGGACGGCGTGGGAACGGGATCAAGGGGAGTATGTCAAGTTTTGGGTTTTTCCCCACTTAAAAGTGTTAGTGCCATTATCTACGGGGGGGGGGGGAGCTATATGTGGGACACTATCTACAGGGGAGGCTATATGTGGGGCAGAGTCTACAGGGGAGGCTATATGTGGGACACTAAGGAGGGGGCCATATGTGGGGCACTATATACAGAGGAACTATATGTGGGGCACATTCCATAGGGAAGGCTATATGTGCGTCACTACATGGAGGACTATATGTGGGTCACTACATGGAGGACTATATGTGGGTCACTACATGGAGGACTATATATGGGACACCATATACAGGGGCTATATGTGGGGCACGATCTACAGGGGAAGCTATATGTGGGGCACAATCTACAGGGGGGCTATATGTGGCTATATGCGCTAATGAGCGAGGCCTCACCATATATGGTGTTGTATATATGTACTACAGAGGAGGCTATATGTGGGGCACCATCTACAGGGGAGGGCTATATGTGGGGTGCTATATACAGGGGGTGCTATATGCGGGGAACCATCTACAGGGGGGAATATGGGGGCACTATCTACAGGGGACTCTATGGGGGGCTCTATCTACGGGGAGCACTGTGCATGTGTGTGTGTATTATATTTAGGGGTGTGTGTCACATTTACAGTGTGTCACCATGAGAATTTTATCTTCGTTTATAGGTGCAGAAATGTTTGAATAGTGAGAAGCTGAAGACATCTGATGCAGAAATGGGCCGTGACCGGGAGTAGTCTTCATAGAGGTTTGGACCGAATGGAGAAGAAAAGAGAAAAAAACACAACTAGAATCTGAGACGACACCGGCGAGTCACTTAATGTAAATGTTTATTCTGCCTTTAATCAGCACTGTATGATCTGCAGCGAGATGATGGGTGGTAGGATATTTATTTGGGAACCAAAGATTTGCACTAATGAGCGAGGCCTTACCATATCAGCTTTGTCCTGCTGATGTATATATGTACTGAGCTTTGTTTCAGTGCTGTATATATGTACTGAGCTTGGTTCTGGTGCTGTGTATATATATATATACAGTGAAGGAAATAAGTATTTGATCCCTTGCTGATTTTGTAAGTTTGCCCACTGTCAAAGACATGAACAGTCTAGAATTTTTAGGATAGGTTAATTTTACCAGTGAGAGATAGATTATATTTAAAAAAAAAAAAAGAAAATCACATTGTCAAAATTATATATGTATTTATTTGCACTGTGCACAGAGAAATAAGTATTTGATCCCTTTGGCAAACAAGACTTAATACTTGGTGGCAAAACCCTTGTTTGCAAGCACAGCAGTCAGACGTTTTTTTTTAGTTGATGATGAGGTTTGCACACATGTTAGATGGAATTTTGGCCCACTCCTCTTTGCAGATCATCTGTAAATCATTAAGATTTCGAGGCTGTCGCTTGGCAACTCGGATCTTCAGCTCCCTCCATAAGTTTTCGATGGGATTAAGGTCTGGAGACTGGCTAGGGCACTCCATGACCTTAATGTGCTTCTTTTTGAGCCACTCCTTTGTTGCCTTGGCTGTATGTTTCGGGTCATTGTCGTGCTGGAAGACCCAGCCACGAGCCATTTTTAATGTCCTTATGGAGGGAAGGAGGTTGTCACTCAGGATTTGACGGTACATGGCTCCATCCATTCTCCCATTGATGCGGTGAAGTAGTCCTGTGCCCTTAGCAGAGAAACACCCCCAAAACATAATGTTTCCACCTCCATGCTTGACAGTGGGGATGGTGTTCTTTGGGTCATAGGCAGCATTTCTCTTCCTCCAAACACGGCAAGTTGAGTTAATGCCAAAGAGCTCAATTTTAGTCTCATCTGACCACAGCACCTTCTCCCAATCACTCTCAGAATCATCCAGATGTTCATTTGCAAACTTCAGACGGGCCATGTGCCTTCTTGAGCAGGGGGACCTTGCGGGCACTGCAGGATTTTAATCCATTATGGCGTAATGTGTTACCAATGGTTTTCTTGGTGACTATGGTCCCAGCTGCCTTGAGATCATTAACAAGTTCCCCCGTGTAGTTTTCGGCTGAGCTCTCACCTTCCTCAGGATCAAGGATACCCCACGAGGTGAGATTTTGCATGGAGCCCCAGATCGATGTCGATTGACAGTCATTTTGAATGTCTTCCATTTTCTTACTATTGCACCAACAGTTGTCTCCTTCTCACCCAGCGCCTTACTTATGGTTTTGTAGCCCATTCCAGCCTTGTGCAGGTCTATGATCTTGTCCCTGACATCCTTAGAAAGCTCTTTGGTCTTGCCCATGTTGTAGAGGTTAGAGTCAGACTGATTAATTGAGTCTGTGGACAGGAGTCTTTTATACAGGTGACCATGTAAGACAGCTGTCTTTAATGCAGGCACCAAGTTGATTTGGAGCGTGTAACTGGTCTGGAGGAGGCTGAACTCTTAATGGTTGGTAGGGGATCAAATACTTATTTCTCTGTGCACAATGCAAATAAATATATATAATTTTGACTGTGATTTTCTGTTTTTTTTTAAACATAATCTATCTCTCACTGGTAAAATTAACCTAGCCTAAAAATTCTAGACTGTTGATATCTTTGACAGTGGGCAAACTTACAAAGCCAGCAAGGGATCAAATACTTATTTCCTTCACTGTATATATATATATATATACCTATACATACACACACGCACTTTATATATATGTACTGAGCTTTGTTCTGGTGCTGTGTGTTTGTGTATATATATATATATATATATATATATATATATATATATACACGTACTGAGCTTTCTTTTGGTACTGTATATATGTAATGAGCTTGGTTCTGGTACTGTATATATGTATGAGCTTGTTCTGGAGCCGTATAGGTCAGAGCTTGGTTCTGATGCTGCAATTATATAGAATATATTTATAATAACAAAGTTACAGGGCAGATGGAATTGTTTTCAATTCATTGTATATTTAATGGGAACCTGTCAGGTAGTTTTAAACCCTTGAACCCCCACCATGCACTAATACATGACCTGACAATATTTGCAAACATTCCCCTGTATGTGGTTTTCAAATGCAGAAAAATCTATAAAATCAACTTTTAAACCGGCGCACACTATATGCTAAATTACTCATTAAAGGGTCATGGAGTGGTGCCGCTATCCTGAAGAGTCAGAGTCCTGCCTCCAAACCCAATACCAGTCTCCTCCAATTTTCTCGGATGCGCCATTGTCTTGTACTACGCCCCGTGCAGCGAGGTGTACTCTGCCGGGCTGCACCACGCACGCCAGTACAAGGCAATAGCGCATCCGCAAGAGTTGGAGTATGCTGCTAGTGATGTAGAACAGCTAGGGGGACGTCAATCAAAATCTGTGGGGTGCCATTTCAATTTTCGCCTCATGCAGCAGAAAAGCTAGAATCAGCCCTGCTGACAGTGGTGAACACAATTACCAACATTACAATAACTGCTGCCTCCTGGTGTTTAAAACCACATCTTTCCAAGATTTATTGCTGTGTACTCTGCAATGATGGGAAGGAGCACTGCAGAACTTAAGTATAGTGCTTGTTGGCCGTGCCACAGCTAATCGGCTCTAGACTTGTTTCCTGCACTAAGGCCTCGCTCATTAGCTCATCTCTGGCGCCGCAGAGGAAAAGAAGAATCAGTACCTGCCCAGTCTGCATGTCCAAATCAAACCTAAAGCTGGTTGGCTGAGCATCAGCAAAACAGTGATGGGCTTGCCCTTTCTACTGCCCCCTGAGCACATATATGCATTTGTGCGAGTTTGGTGTGGGTAGACAACATGCGGCATATGTCTTAGGTGTGAGTGGCGAGAGTAGAGGATATATCCCAGGTGTGAGTGGTGTGCGTGCGCATGTGTCCTAGGTGTGAGTGGCACGAATGCAGCATGTGTCCAGCTTGTGGGTTGCATCTGTGCGTCATATGCTCAGCGTGTGTGCGTGTGTGTGTGTGTGTGTGTGTGTGTGTGTGTGTGTACATATATATATATATGGCTGAATATAAAATCATACTATTTAGTTACAGTATGGTGATATTTTAGCATTGTATACTGGTATAATTTGCAATCTTTATGCGTCAGTATTAGGCCATGATCACGCAATCAGGATTCCACACCTAAATCCATTTCAAATCCACTAACATTCTGCATCTATTACAAGTGATTGGGCTATTTTTTTTACCCCGTTCACATGCAGTGGAAAGAGGTCTGCATCATTTTTTTGCCGCTTTGCAAAAAAAAATACTCTGGAATAATGAGAATGTTTATTATTCTCGACGAAGAGCAGTGGATTCGTTGGAGTTGGAGACATCAGGACTATTTATTTTTAATTTACACCTGTTTTAATAAATCTCCCTATGTCTTGTATAGCTGAAAGGTGGTATAACACAGTATATCCATACAAAAACACACCATAGTACCATTTCTGGTTGAAAACTGGGAAAATGGTCAGCATCCCGATCCTTGAATTTCCATATAATATCCTGGCAATATAAACACTGTGCGATAGCTCGGATATGAGGGCAGAGGGGTGGAGGGCGCCAGTGAAGACATCAACAGTTAGGGCCATTTGCAACAGTCTTTCTACAAGTGTTTACAAATTCTAAATTTCAAATTTCAGAGCTTTTTATGTTCCCTTTTAAAACCTATGAGTTTATGATTAACCCCTTAAACTTTTTTTTTTAAGATTGATTCTGGTGACCCGTTCAATTTTAAGTTGATTTGTGTTTGACAAACTGTATTGAAAAGTATGACTCATTATAAAGATGAGAAAATCTTGCATTCTAAAATGATTAATCTGCGTGTCATTCTGCATTGATTGTACCAATAGTTGTCATAACCAACATAATGATGTATAGCCGTGTCTTCTCTTGATAGTGATGTTCCATTTAAGAATAGGAAAATTTGAGCAAGGAGCGGCGGGTCTGTGATTTGATAGATGTCCTTGAGATAAACAAAACAATATCTCAATACCATATGCAAACTGACAAGGCAATGAAAAATGCTTTTTGTCCACATATTTGTTTGAAATAAACCTTCAATAAATACAAAGTTAGACATTACTGTTACACAACAAAGTTAAACTTCTGCATAAACACGTGTCAACAGCGGTGGAGGAATTTTAGACCTTAAAGGGAACGTAATCTGAAGAGGATTCGTTTAAAGCATATAGATGGCGTTCTAGAAAAGTTAAACTAGTGGGTGCAGCTCCTTGAATTAAATGACCAGCCTCCCAAGTGCAAATAAGTGAGCCTGCAATAGGAAAGACATGTACGTCAAGGCTAGCTATAGACGGCTGATGACTTGTGCTACGACGTTTCACAGCAGATAACTCCATAGAGACCTACGGACCCAACAGGGTTCTCTTTTACAAGCTGCGTCCATAACACAGTTCTAATAGCTGTACTGTATGTTCGTACATTCAACTGCAAGACCGATACTTTCACACGGCTGTATTTTGGTCAGTATTTGTAAGCCAAAACCAGGAGTGGAACATAAGCAGAAAAAAGGTATAATGGAAAGATCTGTACTTCTTCCGTGTTTTGGACCCACTTCTATTTGTTTCCGACTGTTGCAATATACGGACACAAATACACTCGTGTTAAAGTGGTCCATAGGAGTAAATGACTGAGAGCCTGCAGAAAGTAAGGAAATACATGGCAAGTTTTTTCAGCTATTCCTAACTTGCTAATGCTTCTAATTCCTTGAGCAAAGATCTCAGTGACAACACCATATGGATATCACATTGAAAGCCAAACAGCACTGTCTATGGACCCGCTGCATATTTTACATTCTTAGGACCGTACGTATATTATGTACAAAGGACATATACTGTTTACAGATATATATTTTAATTGTATGGAATTTTATAGGAGCAGGTCTGAAGGAAACACACACAGAGTTACATAGTACGGTAATAAAATACATTATGTCCATCAAGTTCAACCAAGGAATGGGAGAAAGGGATGAAACTAGAATTCTATACATTGACATAGGCGCTGATGTTTTTTCGTTCTAGGAAATTATCTAAGACCTTTTTAAAGCCATCTACTGTCCCTGCTGTGACCAGCTCCTGCAGTAGACTATTCCATAGATTCACAGTTCTCACAGTAAAGAAGGCTTGTCGCCTCTGCAGATTGAATTTTATTGCCCCCTTGTTTTTTGAGGGGGTTTTACATGGAACAGAATTTAACCATATTTTTTGTATGTGCCATTCATATATTTATAGAAGTTAATCATGTCCCCCCTTAGTCGTCGTTTTTCAAGCCTAAATAGGTACAATTCTTTTAACCCCTTCCCCCTGCTTGCATTCTGGGCCTTAATGTCCAAGCTATTTTTTACATTTTTCCATTGTCACATTCGAAGAGCTGTAACTTTTTTATTTTTGCGTCGGCATAGCTGTATAAGGTCTTGTTTTTTGCGGGACGACTTGCAGTTTTTATTGGTACCATTTGAGAGTAGATGCAACTTTTTGATCACTTTTTATCAAATTTTTTTTAAGTCAGGATTAACAGAAAACAGCAATTTTTCCATTGTTTTTTATTTTATTTTTTACGGCGTTCACAGTGCGGGTTAAATAATGTAACAGCTTTATAGTCGGGGTCGTTACGGACGCGGCGATACCAAATATGTGTAACTTTTTTGCTTTATTGTAGTTTTTTTTAATAGTAAAGCATTTTGTAAGGGGAAAAGCTGGGTTTTTCTTTTTTTTTTTTCACTTTTTTTTTTCATTAACTTTATTAAACTTTTTTTTACATTTTTACTAGTCTCACTAGGGGACTTCACTATCCTCCGATCGCTATTGTAATACACTGCGGCATGATCTAGCAGGCATTCGCTCCAGGCAGACCTGGGGGTCTTTATTAGACCCCCGGCCGCCATAGAAGACACAGACACTCGGCGATTTTATCGCCGGGTGTCGGTGGGGAGAGAGGGAGCTCCCTCCCTCTCTCCAAAACCATTCAGATGCGGTGCTCGCTATTGCGCACCGCATCTGAAGGGTTAAACGGGTGAGATCGATACTAATATCGACCTCACCCGGCAGAGCAGGGACGCCCCCAGCCCTCAGCTGCCTCTGACAGCTGAGAGCAGGGAGATTTCACGGCTCCCTGCTCTGTTTACTTTATTCTACAGCAGCGACGTAGTTTGGCGGCGCTCTAGAATAAAGCCCACTAATGACCGCCGTAAAAAGACGTATCGGCGGTCATTAAGGGGTTAATCTTTCCTCATAACTTAGATTCTCCATGCCCCTTATTAGCTTCGTTGCTCTTCTTTGTATTTTTTCCAACTCCAGGGCATCCTTTCTATGAACTGGAGCCCAGAACTGAACTGCATATTCTAGATGAGGCCTCACTAATGCTTTGTAAAGTGGCAATATTACATCCCTGTCCCGTGAGTCCATGCCTCTTTTAATACACGACAATATCTTGCTGACCTTAGAAGCAGCTGTTTGACATTGCATGCTGTTATTTAGTTTATGATCTACAAGTACACCCAGATCCTTCTCAATATGTGACTCCCCCCAGTGTAGATCCCCCTAGGACATATGATGCATGCAGGTTGTTGGTAACCAGATGCATAACTTTACATCTACATTAAACCGCATTCACCAAGGGGATGCCCAAACACTCTGTGTCCAAATCGGCTGGTAATTTTATATACATACACAAATACATACAAAGAAATAAGTAGTAGGGTGTTCCTGTGTAAAGGATTTTAAATCCCAGAAGGGTGCTCAGCTCACCAGGTTGACCTCCAAGCCTGGATAGGAAAAAATGTGGCTAAGAGCAGCACTCCAAATGTTGGCGTAATCCAAATGTTACATTTATTCACCCATAGTGGAAGGGAAACATTTCGACCCTACCATAGTGTCATTTTCAAGTGTATATTTTATCGTTTCTGGTCTACAGCTCCTATGCAGCTATATGTGTCTCCATGGTTACAAACTATAAACGACTCCTACTAACCAACCAACAGACAGTAGAACAGAGGGCAGATGGAATGGAGTAACACATGGCTGGAGGACAAGACTACAAAGGGATTGTTTGTAGTCTGTAACCATGGAAACACATAGGAGCTGTAAACACAAAACAGTGTTTTTTGTTTTTTCTTTAACCCGTTAGTGACCGCCAATACGCCTTTTAACGGCGGCCACTAACGGGCTTTATTCTGATGCATATGCCTTTTTACGGCACTGTATCAGGATGAGTAAACAGAGCAGGGAGCCGTCAAATCTCCCTGCTCTCAGCTGCCAGAGGCAGCTGAGGTCTGGGAGCGTCCCTGCTCTGCCGTGTGAGATCGATATAAGTATCGATCTCACATGTTTAACCCCTAAGATGCGGTGCACAATAGCGAGATCCGCATCTGAGTGGTTTTGGAGAGAGGGACGGAGCTCCCTCTCTCTCCCACCGACACCCGGCGATAAGATCGCCGAGTGTCTGTGTCTTCTATGGCAGCCGGGGGCCTAATAAAGGCCCCCAGGTCTGCCTGTCATGAATGCCTGCTAGATCATACCTCTGTCATGACCTAGCAGATGCCTGTCCGTTTTAAACGGACAGGCAGTAATACACTGCAATACAGAAGTATTGCAGTGTATTATAATAGCGATCGGAGAATCGCATATTAAAGTCCCCTAGTGGGACTAGTAAAAAAGTAAAAAAAAAGTTTAATAAAGTTAATTTAAAAAAAAAGGTGAATTTTTTTTTTAAAACCCACCTTTTCCCGTTACAAACTCCTTTACTATTAAAAAACCAAAATAAATGAAAAAAGTTACGCATATTTGGTATCGCCGCGTCCGTAACGACCCCGACTATAAATCTATTACATTATTTAACCCGCACGGTGAACGCCGTAAAAAAATTAATAAAAAACTATGGAAAAATTGCTGTTTTCTGTGAATCCTGACTTAAAAAAAATGTTATAAAAAGTGATCAAAAAGTCGCATCTACTCCAAAATGGTACCAATAAAAATGACAAGTCTTCCCGCAAAAAAAAGCCCTCATACAACTGCATCGGCGGAACAATAAAAACGTTACGGCTCTTCAAATATGGAGACACAAAAACAAATAATTTTGAAAAAAAAGCGTTTTTCCTGTGTAAAAGTAGTAAAACATACAAAAACTATACAAATTTGGTATCGTTGCAATCGTAACAACCCGCTGAATAAAGTTGTGTAGATTTAAGCCGCCGAAAAAGCGTGGCGAAATTTCAGGTTTTTTTCTATTCCCCCCTAAAAAAAAGTTAATAAAAGTTAATCAACAAATAATATGTACCTCAAAATGGTGCTATTAAAAAATACAACTTGTCCCGCAAAAAACAAGACCTTATACAGCTATGTAGATGCAAAAATGAAAGAGTTACAGCTCTTGGAATGCGACGATGGAAAAACGTAAAAAATGGCTTGGTCATTAAGGTTTAAAATAGGCTGGTCATTAAGGGGTTAAATGATTCACAAAGTTACCTTGTGTTTAATTTTAGATGTATTGGCACAAAAAAACATGGTTGGTTAATGATTGTAATATAAAAAAAAAGTCCAACATTCTGTTGTACTTATTTTAACATATATATTCATAGGGGCTGAAGCTCTCTTTTTCTGTTACAGCTCTCAAACTCCACTGCCTTACAAAGTGGTATAATGTTATTTCATCTTCGGTGAGCTCCTAGTGGTGGTTGCAGGCAGTCCGTTGTGTGACAGAAAGCCAGACATTTGGAGCTCTCGAAAACACAGGAATAAGGGTGCAGTCACACACGGCATATTTTGTTGCAAGAATTTTCTGCCCCCGAAAATCCGTTCTATTCATCTGAATGGAGTGGTTTCTGCAGCAGGTGTATGAATTTCAGTATGTGCCATTCAGATGAATGGAACGGATTTTCGGTTGAAAAATTTCTGCAAATGTCTACTCGCCCTTGTACGGTTCGGACCAGGGCCTCCAGGGAATAATGGGATATCATAATGCTTTCATATTGACAAACACTTTTTTTGGAGAGTTAAGTCTTGTGGATCAGGTCACCGTAAACTGAAAATTTCAATAACGTCTCTAGAACGAAGCGGTCACTGAGAATTGTGTGTTGTGGGGGGAATGGACAATGGATAGGATAGATTACCTGATAATATCCTTTCACTGATGGCTTAATTACTTGTAGTTCTAACTCGATTTCTCCTATAACAAAAATCAACTCAACATGAAGTGATTCCTGGTGAGCTTATGCCAATGAAGGCTGAGGAAAATAAACAGCATCGATGCATTAGCGAAGGTGGGCAAACACCTTACTGTTCAGGAATAGGGTCTTGGCATGAAATATATTCTAATAAAGGAAGTTACAAATCACAGGTGTGGTTGTGATCGTTTTTTGTAATAGATGCCATGAAGAGCGACATTCCTGCGGTTAATTAACCAGTCCCTAAGGCCCCAGGCACACGACTGTATTTTCATCTATCCGTAAATAGTTTCCGTAAATACGGATCCGTATTCATCCATATATATGGAAGAGTATCCGTAAATACGGTCCGTATTGCATCCGTATATATGAATTCGTAAAAAAAAAAGAAAAAAAAAAAAAAAGGAGGCTGCAAATGATGTCACCAACATGTTGCATAGTAACGTTTCCGTAAATAGGGACGGCTTACAGATGCACATCTGTAGCCGTCCATACTTACAGAAGCGCCCATAGGCTTCTATGGGAGAGTCGGTGCTGTAATTACGGACAAGAATAAGACAGTTTCTATAATTTTTTTTAGTAAAAATATTGAAAGGTGTCCGTGGCCAATAGAAATGAATGGGTCCGTAATTACGGATGAAATATACGGTTGTGTGCATGGGGTCTTAGCATGTTCCAGAACATATCGAATCATTATACCAAGGGCTATATATTATTTTACAATAGGCTGTGCACGAAGGGAAGCATGGAGAAGATTGGAGGAAGGGGCACCTGGCTTTCTCTTTATTTTTAGTGACAAGTCCCTTTAATAGGGAAGTCATCACTCTTAACAGCCAGATTAAAATGGAAAAGCTGAACTTATTGCATTCAGGTCAGTAGACGATCTCGCACACGCACAGATGAAGGTCAGAAGCTGATCCGATTTTCAATTCTGTCCACAAATGTGCTAAAACTGGATCTTGATTATTCAAAAGTGTTGCTGGGAATACAAGAGATGTTCTACTGAAGGAGAAAAAAAAAAAGTCTACATGTTGCGTATGATTGTAAATAGTGTGGCTAGGTCTTACTTACATTCTATATATTGGATTGGATATAAAAGAAAAAATAGTATTACATGGCAGGCATTTAAATGAATGTTAGACCATGTATGTAATACATTGACCATACATTGTTAGCAGCTCTACACACTGAGCTGGGGGACTCCCCCATTCAATGACGTAAATATATGCCCAATTAACACATATGGAAAGGAGCGGTCATGTAGCCCTTTAATGACTTGTCGGTGGCCACATTTTCTATGCATTTAAATTGATCAGAACTTATTCTGTGCACCAGAGAGGACCACCCATGATACAAACAGGACACTAGAAGGGTAAGGATCTAATAATGGGAGGAGTCAAACAAGACTATAAAGCTGGTGCGTGGCATAAAGCAAGTCGTTTTGGATTCCTTGCAAAAACGGAGGGTTTGTGTGTTGTTGGCCTAATTCTATACATCTCATGTGGTCAAACTTTGTAATATAGATCCTGCAGTTTAGGCCTCAACGGTTCTCAGGGAAGGTGCGGTTTTATATTATTATTATAATTGTAATAACCTACAGATATACAGATGTAGCCAAGTTAATCTTGTCAACTTGCTGCAGCGATGAAAAGTCATCGAAAAAGTCAAGTTAAAGTTTCGTGCCACTGTGTATTGAATGCGTTAAGAGCCAAGATAAAGATGGCTACATCTGTATTGAGTAAGTGCGAGCGACAGCGACTCCACTGACTGAAGCCAAGTGAGGAAGGTGGGAGGGGGCGTGCATGGCACGATGAGGAGCTCACACTAGTTTGTTTTAGTGACCAGTGGGGCCTCAGTTTCGGACTCCCACTATAATTGACACATCTATACGACATGATACATCTAGTGGAGCACTAAAGTACAGAGCAGCATCATCATCTCAGGAATGAAAAGATGGACACAATGGCCATGTATCCGATTATAAATCCCCGAGTCCAAAGCATTTCTGTTCATCATAAAGGGTCTTTATTGCATAGTACACTTCAAACTGTCAAGTCCTTTTTATGTCTCTATGACATGTCAAAAAATAATTGTCTTTGCACCTTTGTGCACAAATTCTATGTGCAAAAACAGTAATGACCCTAATGGTACCTACAAAACAACAGGATATCCTCACAGAGAATCACTGCTAAAGCTGGACATTTCTGGTTTGAAAAGCAGATATTTTACAAGAAATCAAAGTACACGCCAAGAAAAGTAATATCGCTTTTCAATACAAGATTCTAATTAAAGTTCCTTAATTTCACTTTCTACTGAGTAACTTTTCCTAATTAAAGGGCAATTCCAAAGGGGGTGAACCGTAATGAACCGCTTTCATTACAAAATATGCCCGAGAATTTATATTAACTGAAAAGAAATCAATAATTTGATTTAAGGAAAAACTTGTAATTGCAGAAAATTATCCACTGTCCCTAAGAGCAATCTGAATGATCGAGTTATAGAATATCTCCAACTTCAATAAGAAAAGTGGCCTCCATTTATCAGCAGCCTGAGCAGAGAGACTACCCATTACTAAATTATTTTTGTCATTTTTCAACAGCAGCATAAATGATATACAGTAGAGAACTTTCCTTGTTTGCCCCATTTCATCAGCAAACCTAATGGCCCCACATTCCTGAAAAAAATCTAAGGCGGGATTCACACGACCGGGTCCCGCCCGAGCATCGGCCGGTAAAATCGGTAAGATCTGGACAGTGACATCAGCGGCAACTCCTGAAGGGGAATCCCCATGTGTTCGGGGATTCCGCTTCAGGAGTTTCCCCTGATGTCACTGCCCAGATATGGACAGAGACATCAAGCGCTCTGTCCAGGAGCGGAATCCCCGAAAACACGGGGATTCCGCTCCTTCAAGGAGCTAAAGTGGGGCTAGCACATAGTAGAGCGGGGAGATACCTCCCTGCTCTGCTATAGTGGCGTCGCTACAGTAGTAGCAGCCGCAGCAGCAGCAGCTGCTAGCGGCGCCATGGAAGGTGTCGCCGGGCCAGGGCGCTTTTAACAAGCAGGGGACGGGAGCCAGCGCAGCCCTCCCTCCACTTGCTGTACACCCCGGCCCTGCCACACAGTGTACAGCATAGCCATTCGTCCGAATGGCATCAACTCCTCCTCCTCACATGCACTCTGCGCTGTGAGGAGGAGGAGATAGAGCGCAAGCCACGGAAAACCCGGCCATCACTCGGGACACATTCCGGTGATGGCTGTGTATTACCCGGCCCCATAAACTTCTATGGGAGCCGGGCGGCCGGGTACCCGGCCGAAAATAGAGCATGTCCTATTTTTTGACGGCCGGTTTTCCCGACCATCAAAAAATCGGTCGTGTGAATAGCCCCATTAGGGGTCTATTATTCCTAATGCAGCTGGGTGCCGGCCGATTTATGAACGGCCGGCACCCGGCCGGGAAAACCTGTCGTGTGAATGAGGCCTAAGCTTCATGTGTGCATCTACTAGTGGTCCTATCTGTATACAGGGGAATATAGCTTCTATTGACCAGAGATGGGGCTGCGTATATATATATATATATATATATATATAAAATAAATAAATAAAGAGTGCCTAAAACAATACCCTTAAAACCTCTTATAACATGACCTCAGTTTGTAAATTCAAGTTTCTAATATAGAATTTAAAATGGACTACTCTATGCTCGCTGTTTATTAGCTTCATTCACTTGCAGGCTGCACACTCCATTCATTTAAATATTGGGTACAGTATGAGGATTACAAAGAAGAATTGCCGAAGTAATAAATTCTGGAAAAAAAACAACTATTCAGAAAAGCCCAATATGCAGCCACGTGTAGGTAATACAAACAGAAAATCATGAGGACACAGAGGGAGTTTCAATTGTAGTCGACTACGCTATTGTTTCCGTGAAAAAAAGCGTAAACCTAGCAGAATAGAGGCAAACTGATACCAACATACAGAAATCAATGGTAATGAAAACGGAAGTGATCATTTCCGTTAGGCTTTCCGTTCACCTGTTCCTCTAACAGACAAGTTGAACGGAACAGATGAACGGAAGCCAGTGCTGGTGTGAACAGGCCCTCTTCTATAGATCTCATAGAACGTGTAAGTGTAAATAAATAAAGGGCAGTAATAAACACACTAGATTTTTTTTTTACAAAATTCACATTTTATTACAGACCAGCTTAATGTGATTAAGAAAACAGCAATGTTATGTTCTCAGTCCTGCAAATTGCATTTTAATGAATAATGACATTTGTTCTATACTAATGCAGCAAATAAAAGGATCTACTTAAATTGTTTTTAATTATCCAATTAGGTGGGCTTTAATTTTAAACGGACAAATTTACTTTATTTCAATTAACCAAATTCTGCCCATATGACAGCACACGTCAAATTTTCTCTACCAAACAATTCCAACAAGAGTTCTGTGGCTCCAAAACGTTACCTCTGCTGCCACCATGTGGCAAACAGATATCATTGTACAAGATGTTACAAGTTTGTATCTGGATATCCAAGTATTACTAGATATCCAAAACATGAAGATATGAGATATATTATATGGGTCGTCCAACAAGCGCTGTCTAGCAGCTGGTTCTTAAGACGATCATCTCATTGCAGAGGGGCGTTAAGGCTCCCCAAACCGGTGAAAAACTAGGTGTTTCAGGAGTTCTGTGGAGGACCCCTCTATTAACCCCTTAAATGTCACCAGCATTTCACCTATTAAACCAGCAATACCTGGTGGTAGTGGGTGAAAAATCATTTCTATATAATCTATAATTGCCTTCTAAGGCCTTCAATGTGGCCGTTCACACAGCCGTTGTTTCAACGGACCGCGTGAAGGGTCCGTGAGAAAATAGGACAAGTCCGTTCTTTTCGCGCATCACGCATCCCTCCATAGACTCAACTATGGGGGATGCGTGACAACGCGTCCCGCAGCGCTGAGCACGGATGCACCGCGGACGTGAAAAACTGCAGTTTTTCACGTCCGAGATGCGCAGCGTTCATGTAAATAAGGCATTCGCTCTGTAGCTTTAGTATTCAGTTTTTTAGTGTTCCCACACCATATGCAAATGAGCATAAGAGTCATATCTTCATTCCTTAAGTCTTTCCGAGTATACCCCGCCTCCTTACTTTTGATTGACAGCTCCTCGCCTTCCCCCAGCACACAAAATCCTACGCTTGTGCATTGATGTCCTCTTCTGGTGTGTGCGTACAATGGGACACCGGAGTATTACCATAAAAGGCGCTAAATGTTTGCAGACTGTTATTAAAGTCGGAGGAGGAGTTTAGAAGTGGGGATAACGACAATGAACTTTTGATAGCAGCGGCCAGTGAGGGATAAGTAAAGTTGAATAGGTGAAATGCTGGTGACAGGTTCCCTTTAAGTGCTATCCGGTTATATGAAAAGAGTCTTAAAGTATTAAAAACTTTAAAGGTGGACAGTAATTATGAAAACACAGGAGACAGTTTAGTAATGTGAAATAAACGTGATCATCCATGCAAATCAGGTATGTATATATATATATATATATATATATATATATATATATATATATATATATTTAGTTTTTAATAAAAAAATTTAATGTGAATACTATACACCCCAGGACAAAAAAATAATCTTTAGCATTCAGATGGAGATTTACGGACCATTCTCGTTCAGCTCAAGCTTTCAGGACAGCCACACGCTTTTTGTGCCGAATGCGTTTCACTATCATTAAAAGCAACTTGAAACCACTCCCCCTATCACCATTTAAAGGTAACTAAAGTTTTTTAAAAAAAAAAAATAAATTTATTTTTCAAACACTTGGAAATTAAAGTGTTATTCCAAAAATAAAAATGAATAAACGTTAAAAAGCTTGCTGGCAGAGAACCTTGGAGTGCTGACATGAAACGGGCTTTATCCTTACATTGCATGACATTCTGAAAGTAAAGTAGAGGTAAATCTCAGAGAAACCAGAACCAGATGGTAAAAAAACCATTTCACGACACATGCTTGTTTTATGACAATGCTTACCAAACATTCAGCATCACCACTGAATTGCATTAAAACGTGTCAAAAATAGTAATGTGCATGTATTATAGCTGCCTGTCCCAGAAAACATACTGCACAGGGATAACATTTCACTAGCGGTCACACTTTGGCGCATTGTCAGACCTATAGGCATGATCTACTGATGATAAGCTCAGATTCCCATCTACTTATGCTGAAACCGGAGCCTAGAGAATGTATTCATTCCCCACATGCTTGTCCTGCTTCACTTCCTTTAGTGACCTCTCACACTGTCTCACCTATTACAATTCAAGCCACCTTCCCAACTACAAGGTCAAGCCACCTCTGCATACCAGTACAGGCGCAATGCAGAAAGAGTTAATGGGAAAACCTTCTCACGTTGATACATTACAGAAACATAAGCAGGATTTTCATTTTTTACTGGTTAGAAGAAGTGTAGCAGATGAAGCAAATCTGCCGACCAGAAACTTGTAGCCATTCACTAAATTTCTTTAATGGGGACGTTAATAGTAACGATAGCGGTCAAAAATTTACGGCAATAATTTGGAAAAAATCTGCAATATACTAGTCCTTCTCAATGAATTAGAATATCATCAAAAAGTTAATTTCAGTAATTCAATTTAAAAAGTAAAACTTATATTCTATAGATTCATTACACACAGAGTGATCTATTTCCAGCATTTTTTTTCTTTTTAATATTGATGATTATGGGTAACAGTTAAAGAGACTCTGTCACCACATTATAAGTGCCCTATCTCCTACATACGGAGATGGGCGCTGTAATGTAGGTGACAGTAATGCTTTTTATTAAAAAAAACGATCTATTTTCACAACGTTAGGAGCAATTTTGGTTTATGCTAATGAGTTTCTTAATGCCCAAGTGGGCGTGTTTTACTTTCGACCAAGTGGGCGTTGTACAGAGGAGTGTATGACGCTGACCAATCGGCATCATGCACTCCTCTCCATTCATTTAGACCGCAGAATCGCGTTCTTACTAGAACATGATCTGCAGCCACATACACAGCGATTCTGCTTAACGTTAATCCAGTGTCCTGATAATGAATACACATGACCTCCAGCCTGGACGTCATGTGTATTCAGAATCCTGACACTTCTGAATCTTTTCTGTGAGATTCCAACAACGGAAACGAAATCTCGCGAGATTACGGAGGTAAACGAGATTTCGTTTCCGTTGCTGTAAATCTCACAGAAAAGATTCAGAAGTGTCAGGATTCTGAATACACATGACGTCCAGGCTGGAGGTCATGTGTATTCATTATCAGGACACTGGATTAACGTTAATCAAGCAGAATCGCTGTGTATGTGGCTGCAGATCATGTTCTAGTAAGAACGCGATTCTGCGGTCTAAATGAATGGAGAGGAGTGCATGATGCCGATTGGTCAGCGTCATACACTCCTCTGTACAACGCCCACTTGGTCGAAAGTAAAACACGCCCACTTGGGCATTAAGAAACTCATTAGCATAAACCAAAATCGCTCCTAACGTTGTGAAAATAGATCGTTTTTTTAAATAAAAAGCATTACTGTCATCTACATTACAGCGCCCATCTCCTTATGTAGGAGACAGGACACTTATAATGTGGTGACAGAGTCTCTTTAAAGAAAACCCAAAATTTTGTGTCTCAGAAAATTAGAATATAATCCCAATTTCGAAAATGATTTTTAATACCGAAATTTTGGCCTACTGAAAAGTATGTACAATATATGCACTCAATACTTGGTCAGGGCTCCTTTTGCATGAATTACTGCATCAATGCGGCGTGGCATGGAGGCGATCAGCCTGTGGCACTGCTGAGGTGCTATGGAAGCCCAGGTTGCTTTGATAGCGACCTTCAGCTCGTCTGCATTGTTGGGTCTGGTGTCTCATCTTCCTCTTGACAATACCCCATAGATTCTCTATGGAGTTTAGGTCAGGCGAGTTTGCTGGCCAATTAATCCCTTCGGGACGAAGCCATTTTTTGATTTTTCATTTTTCACTCCCCGCATTTCAAGAGCCTTAACTTTTTATTTTCCCGTCAAAAAAGTGATGTGAGGGCTTATTTTTTTGGGGAGGAGTTGTAGTTTTTTGTGGTACCATTTATAGTTCCATATAATGTACTGGGAAACTGAAAAAAAATTCTTTGCAGGCTGAAAACGGAAAGAACGGCGATTCCTCAATTGTTTTTTGGGTTTCGTTGTTACAGCTTTCACCGTGCGGTATAAATGACAACTTCTCTTTATTCTGTGGCTCAATACAATTACAGTGATACCAAATTTATATAGGTTTTTTTTTATATTTTACTACTTTTATTGATAAACTTTTTGTTTAAAAAAAAAGTTGTGTGTCACCACATTCTAAGAGCCATAACTTTTTTCTCAGATTGAGTGATGTGAGGACTTATTTTTTGCGGGGCGAGCTGTAGTTTTTAATCGGTACATTTTTTGTTAAAGTAAAGTTGACCAAAAAACAGCGATTTTGGCGGTATACATTTTTTACGACTTTCTTCAGGCGCGTTAAATAACGCTATATTGTAATAGTTCAGACTTTTACAGACATAGCGATACCAATTTTGTTTACATTTTTTATTTTTTTTTACATTACTTTAGGAGGAAAATGGGAAAAGGGAGGTTTTTTGAACTTTTAATTTTTTGTTATTTTTTTTTTTTACTAAAAACTTTTTTTACTTCTTTTCCCCACACACTTTATTAGCCCCCCTAGGGGACTTGAACCAGCGATCGTTAGATACTAACGTATTGCAGTATATCGTCATTTTTAAAGGCATCTGTTAAGCCCTGCCACGTGGAGTGCTTAGCAGAGGCAGAGTGAAGGCAGCCCTGGGGGCCTTGATTAGACCCCTGGGCCGCCATAACAACCGTCGTCTCCCCCGATCTCACTCCAGGGGGGGGGGCCATGAGCTGTCGGAGGGGGCCGCCCCCTCTTGTCAACGCCTCAGATGCTGCGTTCGCGATTGACTGCAGAATTTGAGGGGTTAAACAGCCAGGAGCAGCGCGATCGCTGCTCCCAGCTGTTAGTCCCGGGTGTCCGCTGTCAAATACAGCCGACACCTGAAGCATATGCAGCGATACCTGAAGCATCACCTCCCGCACCCGGACGTAATGGCACATCAGGGTGTGCGAAGGGGATAAGCACAGTAATACTGTGGTTATTAAACCAGCTATTGGTACATTTGGCAGTGTGGGCAGGTGCCAAGTCCTGCTGTAAAATGAAGTCAGCATCTCCATAAAGATTGTCAGCAGAGGGAAGCATGACGTGCTCGAAAATTTCCTGGTAGACGGCTGCGCTGACTCTGGACTTGATATAACACAGTGGACCAACACCAACAGATGACATGGCCCCCAAACCATCACTGACTGTGGAAACTTCACACTGGACCGCAAGCAACTTGGATTGAGTGCCTCTCCACTCTTCCTCCAGATTCTGGGACCTTGATTTCCCAATGAAATGCAAAATTGACTTTCCTCTGAAAACAGGACTTTAGACCACTGAGCAACAGGCCAGTCCTTTTTCTCCTTAGCCCAGGTAAGACGCTTCTGACATTGTCTCTGGGTCATGAGTGGCTTGACACAAGGAATATGACAGTTGTAGCCCATGTTCTGGATACGTCTGTGTGTGGTGGCTCTTGAAGCACTGACTCTAGCCACAGTCCACTCCTTGTGAATTTCCCCCAGATTCTTGAATGGCCTTTTCTTGAAAATTCTTTCAAGGCTGCGGTTATCCCTGTTACTTGGGCACCTTTTTCTACCACACTTTTTCCTTCCTCTCAACTTTCCATTAATATGCTTGGATACAGCACTCACTGAACAGCCAGCTTCTTTAGCAATGTCCTTTTGTGGCTTACCCTCCAAAAGAGGGTTTCAATGACTGTATTCTGGACAACTGTCAAGTCAGCAGTCTTCCCCATAATTGTGAAGCCTTCTGAACCAGACTGTTGGACTATTTAAAGGCTTAGGAAACCTTTTTGAATTTAATTACCAAAATAAATTAACTTTTTGATGATATTCGAATTCATTGAGAAAGACTAGTATAGGGCATTCTGCAAATGTGAAAATCTGCAGCTTAAAAAAAAATAAAAAATCTGTGCAAATTTTAGAATATCGTATTTTATAAAAAAAAAAAACCTTTGATTTCGCGTTGTACTGTACTTTGTTGTGGAATGGAAAAAATCTGAAGCAAATTCACCACACATGAACATGGCCTAGCACAGCATAACCCTTTCAGGACCGAGCCTATTTTAACCTTAAAGACGGCAGGATTTTTTTAGTTGTTGCGTTACCACATTCCAAGAGCCATAACCTTTATGTTTTTCCGTTAACGTAGCTGTATGACAGCTTTTTCTTTCTAGTTGTATTTTTTAATATATTCGGGTACATATAACTTTAGGATTAGCTCTCTCTAGGGGAAATGGGGAAAAAAAAAAGCAAAAACACAACTTTTTTTTCCCATTATAAATTTTGCCGCGTTCACTGTGCTGGATTGAGAACATGATACCTTTTAGTCTATGGGTTGGGATGATTACGGCTATATCAACTATATATAGTTTTTTTATTTGTTATGTTTTACTACTTTTGCATAACCAAAGAACAGTAAATAAATAAAATAAAAAAAATGTATGTCGCCGCATTCCAAGAGTCATAACGTTATATTTTTCTTCGAAGCTTTCAACAGTTTCATATTTCTAAAGCTGCATAAAAGCACAGTACTTAAAATACTAAAATTATGTGAAGTTATGCTTCTATTAACCCCTTCAGGACTGAGCCTGTTTTGGCCTTGAGGACGAAGCCGATTTTCTCAAATCTGACATGTGTTACCTTATGCAGTAATAAATTGGGAATGCTTTTACCTATCCAAGTGATTCTGAGACTGTTTTCTCGTGACATATTGTACTTTATGTTCGTAAAAAAATGTGGTCGATAAATTTAATATTTATGTGTGAAAAACTTGTGAAATGTGTATTTTTCTAAAATTAAATGTATCTGCTTGTAAGACAGACAGCAATACCACACAAAATTGTTACTATTTCATATACTCCATATGTCTACTTTATATTTGCATAGTTTTTTGAACATTCTTTTATTTTTCTAGGACGTTACAAGGCTTTAGCAGTAATTTCTCATATTTTCAAGAAAATTTCAAAAGCCCATTTTTTCAGGGACCAGTTCAGTTCTGAAGTGGCTTTGAGGGCCTTTTATATTAGAAAGAGCCCATAACTTACCCCATTTTGAAATTTGCACCCCTCAAAGTATCCAAAACAGCATTCAGAAAGTGTTTTAACCCCATAGGCGTTTCTCAGGCATTAAAGCAATGTAGAGGTGAAATTTACAAATTTCATTTCTTTTTGCCAAAATTCATTTGTAATACAGTTTTTTCTTTAAAACAGAAGGTTTTATCCGAGAAATGCAACTCAATATATATATTGCCCAGATTGTGCAGTTTTTAGAAATATCCCACATGTGGTCCTAGTGTGCATATGGACTGAAGCACCGGCCTCAGAAGCAAAGGAGCACCTAGAGTATTTTGGGGCCTCTTTTTTACATATATATATATATATTTTAGAAACCATGTCAGGTTTGAAGATGTCTTGTGGTGCCAAAACAGTAAAAAAAATAAAAAAGGGACCCCATTTTGGAAACTACACCCCTCAATGAATCTAGGGGTATAGTTAGCATTTTGACCCCACAGTTTTTATGCTAAATGTATTTCAAGTAGTCTGTGAAGATGAAAATCCACTTTTCTTCTGAAAAAACGTAGAAATTTTTAATTTTTACAAGGAATAAGGGAGAAATAACACCCCAGCATTTGTAAAGCAATTTCTCCCGATTATGGAAATACCCCATATGTGGTAATAAACGGCTGTTTGAACCCACAGAGGAGCTTAGAAGTGAAGGAGCGCTATTTGGCTTTTGGAGCGAAGATTTAGCTGAAATGGTTTTTGGGTCTCATGTCGCATTTGCAAAGCCCCTGAGAGACCAAAACAGTGAAAATACCCCAAAAGTGACCCCATTTGGGAAACTACACCACTTAAGGAATCTATCTAGGGGTATAGTTAGCATTTAGACCCCACAGGTCTTTAACAGAATTTATTACAATTAGGCCGTGAAAATGAATATCAACATTACTCCCACTAAAATCTTGAATTTTTGAATTTTCACAAAGAGTAAAAGGAGGAAAAAGCCGCCCAACATTTGTAAAGCAATTTCTCCCGAGTACAGCAATACCCCACATGTGGTCATAAATGCTTTTTTATTAGAAATGAATCCTTTCTGGACTGATCCATTTTTTGCTTTTTTATTTTCGTTTTTCACTCCCCGCATTCCAAGAGCCATAAAGTTTTTATTTTTCCGTCAATAAAGTGGTGTGAGGACTCATTTCTTGCGGGACCAACTGTTGTTTTTATTGGTACAATTTTTTGTTACGTAGAACTTTTTGAGCACTTTTTATTAACATTTTTCTAGAGCGTAGGGGACCTAAAAACAGCAATTTTGGCGGCTTAAATTCTTTAACCCCTTCAGGACTGAGCCTGTTTTGGCCTTCAGTACGAAGCCGATTTTTCAAATATGATATGTGTCACTTTATGTGGTAATAACTCTGCTTTTACCTATCCAAGTGATTCTGAGAAAGTTTTCTCGTGACATATTGTACTTTATGTTAGTGAATAAATTTGGTCGATAAATTCAATATTTATTTGTAAAAAACTCCAAGATTTAGAGAAAATTTGCAAAAATTTGCATTTTTCTAAATTTAAATGTATCTACTTGTAAAACAGATAGTAATACCACTCAAAATACTTACTAGTTTATATTTCCCATAGGTCTACTTTATGTTTGCATCATTTTTTGAACATCCTTTTATTTTTCTAGGACGTTACAAGGATTAGAACTTTAGCAGCAATTTCTAATATTTTCAAGAGGCCATTTTTTCAGGGACCAGTTCAGTTCTGAAGTAGCTTTGAGGACCTTATATATTAGAAAGTCCCTATAAATCACCCCATTTTGAAAACTGCACCCCTCAAGGTATTCAAAACAGCATTCAGAAAGTGTTTTAACCCTTTAGGCGTTTCACAGGAATTAAAGCAATGTAGAGATGAAATTTACAAATTTCATATTTTTTTGCCAAAATTCATTTGTAATACATTTTTTTCAGTACCACAGAAGGTTTTACCCAAGAAACTCAATTCAATACTTATTGCCCAGATTCTACAGTTTTTAGAAATATCCCACATGTGACCCTAGCGTGCTAATGGACTGAAACACCGGCCTCAGAAGCAAAGGAGCACCTAGAGGATTTTGGGGCCTAATTTTTTTAGAATATATTTTAGGCACCATGTCAGGTTTGAATAGGTCTTGTGGTGCCAAAACAGTAAAGACCCCCCAAAAATGACCCCATTTGGGAAACTACACCCCTCAAGGAATTTATCTAGGGGTATAGTTAGCATTTTTAACCCACGGTTTTGTTGCTAAATTTATTTGAATTAGTATGTGAAGATGAAAATCTACTTTTTTTATGAAAAAACATAGAAATTGTTATATTTTACAAGGAATAAAGTATAAAAAACACCCCAACATATGTTAAGCAATTTCTTATGATTATAGCAATACCCCATATGTGGTAATAAACTGCTGTATGGACCCACAGCAGGGCTCAGAAGGGAAGGAGCGCCATTTGGATTTTGGATTTCTGATTTTGCTGGAATAGTTTTCAGTGCCGTGTTGCGTTTGCAATGCACTGGAGGAACCAAAGCAGTGGAAACTCCCCAAAAGTGACCCCATTTTTTTTAGGGGTAAAGTTAGCATTTTGACCAAACAGTTGTTTTGCTGAATTCATTGGAATTAGTCTGTAAAGGTAAAAATCTACTTTTTTGCTGAAAAAAACAGCCATTTTTACAAGGAATAAAGGAGAAAAAGCACCCCAACATTTGTAAAACAATTTCTCCCGATTACGTAAATACACCATATGTGGTAATAAAGTGCTGTTTGGACCCACACCGGGGCTTAGAAGGGAAGGAGCGCTATTTGGCTTTTGGAGCTCAAATTTAGCTGGAATAGCGACAATTTTGGGTGCCATGTCGAATTTGCAAAGCCCCCGAGGGACCGAAACAGTGGATGCCCCCTAAAAGTAACCCATTTGGAAAACTACACCACTTCAGGAATCTATCTAGGGGTATAGTGAGCATTTAGACCCCACAGGTCTTTTGCAGAATTTATTAGAATTGGGCCGTGAAAATTAACATCAACATTATTTCCACTAAAATGTTGAATTTTCTCAATTTCACAAAGTATAGAGGAGAAAAAGCCACCCAACATTTGTAAAGCAATTTCTCCCGAGTACGGCTATACCTCATGTGGTCATAAATGCTTTTTCATTAGAAAGTAATTAACCCTTTCCGGACTGATCCATGTTTTGCTTTTTCTTTTTAACTTTTCCCTTCCCGCTTTCCGAGAGCCATAAAGTTTTCATCTTTCCGTCAATAGAGTGGTGTGAGGGCTTATTTTTTGTGTGACGAGCTGTAGTTTTTATTGGTACCATTTTTAGGTACATACAACTTTTTTAGCACTTTTTATTAAATTTTTTGATTGAGACAGGGGGACCAAAAAACTGCGATTTTGGAGTTTTAAATTCCTTATTTTTCACGGCGTTCACCGTGCGAGTTAAATAATGGTATATTGTAATAGTTTGGACTTTTACGGACGCAGCAATACCAATTTTGTGTATTTTTTTACACTACTTTAGAGAAAAAATGTGAAAAGGTTTTTTTTGGGACTTTAAATATTTATTTAATTTTTTCCACTAATAATAACTATTTACTTTTGTTTTTACACATTTTATTAGTCCCCATAGGAGTCTTGAACCAGCGATCGTTAGATCACTGGTAGAATACACTGCAATACTAATGTATTGCAGTATATTGTAATTTTTACATGCTCCTGTAACAGCGCGATCGCTGTTTCTGTCCGTTAGTCCCGCGTGTCAGCTGTAATACACAGCTGACACCCGCAGCGTATGGTGCGGGCTCAGTGCGTGAGACGTTCCATACATCACGTGCACGTCGAGGTGCGTGAAGTTATTGCTAATCTTGACGTGCAGTTACGTCAAGGTGCGGGAAGGGGTTAAAATAATAAATCTGACCTATGGAACATATGCATTCCAGAACAGTACAAGCAGTATACAGATGTCACACATATTTGTCAACTTATAGAAAACGTGGCATCCATTAACAGTGGTAAATGTACAAGGGCTGAAGTTGTGACGAGCTACAGAAACCACATGCAATAACACACCATTTATTTTGATTACTTTCCATGTCCTGTGGAATTTACCCTGTACTACAATTAGAGCTGTCCTTACTTGTCAGCCCCCGCACAGCCCTACAAGTAACGTACAGCATAAATTACAAGCACTAAGTAACGTGCTATATCCCACATGGCGTCAATAACAAACATGAACACTTGCAAACAACACAAAACACAACAATGTCTATCAGTCTTAGTGGACAGTGATGTCAGGGGCTTCCCTAGAGCTGGAGTACCGAAGCAGAGCCTTTACTAGCGCACTGCCCGGGACTTCAGCTCTGCTCCGAAAATCACTATCCATATATGGACAATGATGTCAGGAGCAGAGCAGGAGTCCCAGGCAGAGTGCTAGCAGTGCTCTGCCAGGGACTATGGCCCTGGGGTTGCCCCCGACAACACTGTCCATATAAGGGCTGTTAAGTCAGGGGTTTCTCCTGAAGCAGAATCCTCAGCCAGAGCATTGGCAATGCTCTGGCTGGGGATTCCACTCCTAGAGGGAACCCCAAATCGCTACCTACAGGGTATCACTTGGCCTGATGAAGACGCTGGTTCAGCATTGAAACGTTTAGTCTTTTACAATAAATTATTTATTTTTGTATTTCAAAAGACTGGAACTTGGTCCGCCATTTTTTTTCTTCCTGCAAATACTTAACAGCGGTAACCACCTCCAGTTACCGGATGGGACCTGGCTGCAGCGGTCTAATGATACCTATTTCATTATAAGTCTACAAAAGTGTTGTGCCTGTGCTAGCACAATGCCAAGAGGTGAGCTCAATTGACTTTCCTCTGTTTTATTCCATTACTTTTGGCGATCTTCAGTATGTGGCGTCTTGCATTTTTTTTGCTTTCTTCTACAGTAACGACTATATGGGGGCACAAAGTGACATTTTCTGCCATTTTACTGCCGCCGGGAGTTCCCCCGCAAAGGGGCCTACTAAGTCTGTGTCGCACAAGGGCCCACATAAACCTAGAGCCGGCCCTGAGCTTGAGTGCCCAGGCAGAGCATGAGCGATAGGAAACTCCTGATGTCACTGTCCATACATGAACAAGGACACCGGGAGAAGTGCTGGAGTCCCGGGCAGAGCGCTAGCTGATGCTCTGCTCGGGGACTCCAGCGATAGGCAATGTGCCAACCCCTTGTGGGCATGCACTTGATAACATGCCAACACAAATAGCACAGCTATTAGCACAGCAAATAGCTCTCAGTCACGTGGGGCGTCATCAATATTACAAAAACGACAGGATTTTCGGGACCAATTCACCATGTTTTAACTGAACGCTTTAGTACACAACTAAAAATTAAAGTACATCAGTGACTTCTTTCCAAAATAAAATATAAAATCGAAATAAATTTTTGGCCCCCGGATAACCCCTTTAATTACATAGAAAATATTAAACTGCTTGAAAGTTGATGTACATGGCAAGTGGGGGAATTCATTAACTTTTGTATGTAAGTTATCTGGTGTAGAAAAGTCACAAATAGCACGAAACTCGCAATTTCTGGTAAAAATTTTGACATTCGTGCCGTTTGCGCAGCTCACGGCACTTTTCTAAAATGTCAGGGGAGCAGAGCATAAGAGACGGAGCTACCCACTGTCCAAAGGTTTTGCAAACATTTTTCGCCAGTAACAGGCGTAAAATTATGGAGCAAATCCACACCAGTTCATGGCTAATGCAGATTTCACATTCTGGTGCCTCGATAAATTAGACGCATTTTACTCCAACGTTTTTTTAATACTAAACTTCTATGGGGAGGTGAAAAAAAGTTTAACCGTCATTTCAATTTTTTCACATGAATCAATAATACAAGCAAATGTAGAATACATTAGAACGTTGCTTATAAAATAAAATCACCACTCATCAGGCACTTTATACATGTCCCCCTCCCACTGACCACTCTCTAAATTTACTGCTAAAATTCATATTTAATGAAGCAGAGATGAAGACTATCACTGAAGGATCATGTTACATGCTGCCCAAAAGAAGTCTATAGAGAGGGAAGGAGTAGGAGGAGGAATAAGCTGCTGGAAAGAGACACAGACAGACTGCAGCTTCTAGTGTTCTAGCTCACCGAGTGATGGATTCACAGCTACGCTGCTTATTACTGCTGTATAATCTCCTCCATGCTGCATTTATTAGGGGTTTAACGGTCTCTCTCCAGCGCTGGATTCTAGTTTAATATTTACTAGAACTAGCAGCAGCGTCAGTCCGTGTCGGTCTCTCCCTCTTCCTTCTTTCCCCCTTCCCTCTCCATGGGCTTCTATGGGCTGAATGTAACATGATCTTTTAGTGAGCATCTCTGCCTCATTGAATACGGTGTTTAGCAGTGAATTCAGAGTTCATGATCAGTGCAGGAGGTGGGGGAGAGGGACAAGTGCATGATGAATGAAGAAAGAGGCATTTTTCTATAATAAGATATATTACAGTGCTTGTACTATTGATTCATGGGAAAAAAATGAAATTGAAACAACGGTTACACTTTAAATCATCGTGTAGCCAAATATTGTCCTTCCTCAAAAGACACCGCCTCCCCCAGATTATCGCTGCAGGTCCAGCTCATATAATCTTTCATTAATACAGTATTAAGAACGAATGCAGGCTGCACCCACTGTATTATTACAGGTGTTACAACGGATTAACTTTTAGACCTCATGCATATGGCATCCCTACTACGAGACGACAGGAGCTCTGTATGCTGCTGTAACAAGGTCCATCAGATGCCATATGTGGAAGATAGATATTCTCTTCTAGAATCAATGCTTATAGGGGAGAATGGCTCTATAGTACGGCATCCAATGGAGTATGCCACAATTTATTTTCTATTGGCTTTATACAATCCAATAGAAGCCAAAAAAATGTTAAGCCTCAATATGAAGTCAGAGGCATACGGAGGTACAGTAAGGCTGAATGCACATCTATGAGTGGCCTTATTATATTGCCTTACAAACGGGAGCCATTATACAGCCATGTGCATGAGGCCTAAACTTATGTTTAGCTGCATAACCGTGCAGTTATTAACAATGACAATGCTTTTACTTGTAGTCAATTTGCAAAGTGCAGCAATCTACACATCGGCACAGTTTTGGTCGCATCGCAGGCAGACTTTGGCAGA
Source organism: Rhinoderma darwinii (assembly GCF_050947455.1). Lineage (NCBI taxonomy): Eukaryota > Metazoa > Chordata > Amphibia > Anura > Rhinodermatidae > Rhinoderma > Rhinoderma darwinii. The sequence goes on along the minus strand of NC_134687.1, from coordinate 523,696,072 downwards.
AGTACGTCCTGAACATGAGAACCTACCCTTATGCCTTTGCTGCAGTTTTTTTTAAACAGCAGGGTCACATGCCCATAGACGTGCAGGTTTTGATCAGAAATATTGAGGACTTTATTTTAAGCTAAAACTAATGGATTAAAAAAAAAATTTAATCAAATTCACCCACACCTGGTTTTGGCATAAAAAACCTGAACAAAACCTGCACGTGTACAGGAACCCTTAAAAGTTACACCGATTGGAACATGCATAACCTGAGACTCATGGTCCTTCAATTCACTGCAATTTGAAATGCAATTTTTTTTTCTTCATAAGCTCCCTATTTATAAAGCCTCCCCCTGACACATTTCCAATACAATTAAATGTGTCAGGAAAATAGACATGGTCTCCCCATGTGACTGATATTTTAGGTGATAACTGGCACTGTACAGTAGCATGTTTTGTCAAATACAGCACAGGCTACACTACAGATGTAGTCATCTTTATCTTGACTTTTAACACATTAAATACACATTGTCAATAAATTTTAACTTGACTTTTTCAATGCCTTTTCAGAGGCTTTTGTGTGATATCACTCTGCAGCAAGTTATCAGAGTCAATAGAAACTTGGCTACACCTGTACCCGTTCAGACTGGCATCCTGCTCAGTGGTATGCCAGTTTTAATAAATTATCTTTATGTACGCTCTATAAATATAGAAGATTGCAATACTGAATCGACAATAGAAAAGTGCTTGTTGCAGGTTTCCCACAGTTTATCAGAGAGCACTCATTTTTAAAGAGTAACTGTACTTTCAGAAAAAGTCTAATATATCAAAGAGACATATCAGAAGATTTGATCAGTGGGGATCCGGATGCTAGAAACCCCCCAACCAGTGCCGCACCTGCCATGAGGCCAGGTGAGCCGACAGCCTCAGGCGGCACCACCTACCCAAACTTGGGGGGCGGCATTTTCAGCCCGGGACGGACTGGACCGGGGGGGAGGGGCCATGCAGACGCACATAGCAGACGTGCTGAACGTCTGAAACACTCCTCCTCCTCTTTGACGCTGTACACAGCACATGCAGCCAGAGAGGAGCAAGTCTGCAGGAGGAGCGGTGGGGAGACGAGAAGCACGAGGTAAGTTCCTGCCTTGCTGGGACCGGGACCCGTGACGTGAATATACTGCAAGGGGGGTCTGGGCATTTTACCGACAGCAAAGGGCTCTATGGGGCTGGAATAATCCACCCCATAGAGCCCTCACATCACTATAATGGAAGGATTAGTGTGGGTGGGGGAGGGTCTGAGCGTCTGATTTACTGCAGAGAGCTCTATAAGGGGGGATTCTGACCCCCCCCCCCTTTAGAGCAGTCAGTCAGATGCTTAGACCCCCCCTAACCTGTCAGTATAGTAACTAGTCAGGGCTCTATGGTGGGGGGATAATTCCCCCCTATAGAGCCCTCTGCTGTCAGTAAAACGCCCAGACCCCCCCCCCCCTTGCAATATACTCCTGGCAGGGGCAGGAAGCTGAGCGCAGTATAATGGATTTGTAGCTTTCCTGTGCTTAATTAGCGTGGGAAAGCTACAAGCGGGCTGTGACTGGTGAGTCTCACAGTCACTCCCAGTGCACACTGCATGCGGCAGCCAGTCTGACTGAGTCTCTGACCAGTCACCACCCACACGCAGCAGACAGACAGGATAGACTGATAAACCCTCAACTACTACAGTTTCACAGGCATTGACGATGACGGCTTCTATAGTGTAGTGGTCAGCTTGCCTGCCTTACATATGTAAGGTTGCTGGTTCAAATCCCAGCTGGGTTTTTTTTTTTTTTTTTTTTAATATTAATATCTTACTTGTATTGGGCTTTGTTCACACTAGCATTAATATACGTTTACCTCTCTTCTGTCAGAGGAAGAGAGGATCGATACATTAAACGGAACGCAATGGCTCCATTAGAATTACCATTGCTTTCAATGGTAATTCTTTTGTAGCAGTTGCTTTCCGTTTGTCTCCGTTTGCTAGGTTTCCGTTCTTTTGAACAGAAATAAAAGTTCTGCAGACTGCACTTTTGTTTCCTTTAAAAAAAAACGGAAACTTAGCGAACGGAGACAAACGGAAAGCAACTGATACAAAAGAATTACCATTGAAAGCAATGGTAATTCTAATGGAGCCATTGCGTTCCGTTTAATGTATCGATCCTGTCTTCCTCTGACGGAAGAGAGGTAAACGTATATTAATGCTAGTGTGAAAGAAGCCTTAGGGCCTGTTCACAGCAGCGTTGGCTTTCCGTTCTGGGGTTCCGTCGGAGGTTACCCCGCAACGGAAAGTCAAACTGAAACCACAGCTTCCGTTTCCGTCACCATTAGCGCAGTCGACTGCACTATTGATTCCGTCACAAAAACGGAAACCTGCCGGAATGGTGACGAACGGAAACCATTAGCAATGTTTCCGTCACCATTGATTTCAATGGTGACTGAAACGGAAGCTGTGGTTTCAGGTTGACTTTCCGTTGCGGGGTTCACCCAACGGAAACCTCCCACGGACCCCGGAACGGAAAACCAACGCTGATGTGAACAGGCCCTAATCCTTCCCCATAAACCTGCCCCCGCTAATTAAAATAAATATATTATATAATGTATATAGCGATGTATCCTGTATCCGTCAGGTCAGCAGGACTGACTGATTCAGTGTCAGCGAGTTATGCAGGATCGAGCTGTTACCGATCACATCTAAGTTCATAACTTAGATGTGATTGGTAATGGGCGACCTAATGGATTCAGGTCTCAGCGCTATATACTGCTGCTCTGTATACAGGATACAAAGCAGCTGTATCTCAAAAAGTGCAAATAATTTTCAATAAAAAGTAATTAAAACTTGCACCAATCGCATTAATAGATATCTTTATATATCATACTGACATGTCAGAAGTTTTCATCGGTGGGGGACTGACCACTGAGGCCCCCACCGATCGCTAAAACGAAGCAGCAGAAATGCTCGGGTGAGTGCTGAGCCACTTCATTTATAATCGACTTTCAGCCGAGTGAGCGGTGTACAGACTCCTAGACTTTCTATTGAGCCCGTACACTGCTCCAAGGAAAGCCAAATAGAATTGAAGCGGCACACCGCTCACCCGAGCACTTCTGCTGCTTCGTTTTAGCGACTAGTGGGGGGTCTCAGTGTTCGGACCCCACTGGTCAAAACTTCTGACATGTCAAAAGTTTTTTTAAAAAGTTGTTACACTTTAAAGAGAATCTTTCACCTGCCCACAGATTTGCATTTGAGTGCAGCATGTAATGGGGAGGGCTGCACAAACTCTGGGGCACTTGATATATTTTTTTTCTTACCCTCTTTCCTTACTTAGATATCGGTGCTGTAATATTTGGCGCCCGATATTTAAATAACCCCATGAACTGCCAATGGGGCGGTAATTGGCAAGGGGACGTGTAACATCGCTGTGACACAATCCGCTACGGACAATGTCAACAGCATGAGCTGGAGAGAGGAGATCATGTGCGCACGCACGCTCTCACTCTTCAGCTCTCGGCAGGCAAGTACAAGACTGTGGACCCCCAGGCGAAGGCTTCCGGGCCGAAACGCGCGTCGGGGTGGACACCAGACATCTAAACCTGGAGAAGGGTAAGAGACATCCTCATATAATGCAATAGTATCTTCATTATGATGTGCATACACTTTTGGCTATTCTCTGTAATCACCAATGGGCTGTTGTCCCAGTTATACTATATAGAGTAAGTACAAAATGAACACATCGTTATTGCATTTATCACCCAGTACTTTGTATTGATAGACAGTTTGCTGCTTGCACATTTACGTTTTGACATGTAATGTCATTTGACATAGTTGTGCCTGTATGTGTCCATACAGTGCCGCTATCTGCGTCATTTGCTCTGGTTGTCCATTTTTTCTTGTGGTCATCATCTCTATGTTTTTAGATATGTGTTTATTTTAATTGATTCAATAAACTTTCACTGTTTTAATTAATTTCTCGTGTGTCAGACTCCAAGCTATAGGTTTTGTTTCATATATAGCGGGTGCACCATTACCACCATGCTTATTATGGGCCTGTGGCCCAGTTCCCGATAGAGCCCATTTACCATTATGAAGGGCCATTCACCATGGATTGCCTAGGGAACTGTTTGGTGTCCTCCATTTAGGTATAGTAAGTACAAGACTGTGCTCTCAGGTGAGAGAACAGTCTTGTTGTCCTTGTCTGCCGAGAGCTAAAGAGTGAGAGCGTGCGCGCCCAGCTCCGATGCCATGGAACAGAAGAAGAAGAATTCACTCTTCTTCTCCTCTTGTGTTCCTTAGTGGTGGCGGAGCTGCGCGCACGGGCTCTCTCTCCAGCTCTTGCTGTAACGCTGACCGTAGCGGATTGGACAGTGTCACAGCGATGTTACACACCCCCTTGCCAATTATCTCCCCATTAACAGTTCATGGGGTTATTTAAATATCGGGCGCCAAATATTACAGCACTGATATCTAAATAACGAAGGAGGCTAAGAAAAAAATGTAAAGTGCCCCAGAGTTTGTGCGGCCCTCCCCATTACATGCTGAACTCAGCTGCACATGTATGGGGAGATGAAAGGTTCTCTTTAAAAGAAAGGTGTTATAATTATTATTATTATAATTTTTTATTTGATACGTTTTATTTTATGGGCCTAATTTTTCTAATTATTTTAATATGTTTCCGAAGGTAGCTATTTATTCATATGTTTGTACGTCTGTGGGGGCAGCCAACTTTATTTTTATTTTTCATACTGCTAATTTTTGTTTTGCAGGTTCCGCCGGACCATTTGGACTACGTCGTAGACTCGTTGGACTAGTTCGCTGATTTAAGCTTTATTTCTTTTTTTTTTTTAATAAAATGGTTAAAGAGTTGTCATTTCAATAAAATAAATTTCTTTGTCTCTGTTTATTAATACTTCATTACCGCCTTAGTAATGGCAGCTGTCTGATTGAGAGCGTCCATTACTAAGAAGGGGCTTAGTGTTAGCCAGTAATAAGGCTAGCACTAACCCCCATTATTACCCCGGTACCCACCGCCACCAGGAGTACCGGGAAGAGCTGGGTACGATCCATCACCCGACCGTTTGAAGAGAAGGGCGGGTACTGGGGTGGCCGCAGGCTGGTACTATCAGGCTCGGAATGGTCAAAAACCATGGCCCTTCCCACCCTGGTAATGCTAGACTGCTGCTGCTTTATTGTATCTGGCTGGTTATAAAAAATGGAGGGGATCTCACATAATTTTTTTCCATTTTATTTTTTTTTTAAAAGAGGTGGGGGTTCCCGCTATTTTTCACAACCAGCCAGATACAATAAAGCAGCTGCAGCCTAGCATCACCAGGGTGGGAAGGTCCACGTTTTTTTTATCCCTTCCCAGCCTGTGGCCGCCCTGCTGCCTTACCGTTACTTCAGATGGTCGGGTAACTGGATCGTACTCCCCTCGCTGCAGTGAGAACTGGGGTAATAATAGGGGTTAGTGATAGCCTTTTTACTGGCTAACACTAAGCCCCTTCTTAGTAATGGACGCTCTCAAATCAGACAGCAGCCATTACTAAGGCCATAATAAAGTATTAAAAAAAACAGACAAGAAAAACATTTATTGAAATCTAAACTCCCCCATGCAACCCTCCTTCACCATTTTTTTTTATTTTTTTTAAAGTAGATCATCGGAGTAGTCCAATGAATCTACGACGTAGTCCAAACGCTCCAGCGGAACCTACCAAAAAAAAGCAGTATAAAAATTTAAAAAACTTAACCCCTTAAGGACGCAGCCTAGTTTGGGCCTTAAGGCTCAGAGCCCATTTTTCAAATCTGACATATTTCACTTTATGTGGTAATAACGTCGGAATGCTTAAACCTATCCAAGCGATTCTGAGATTGTTTTCTCGTGACACTTTGGGCTTCATGTTCGTGGTAAAATTTGGTCGATATATTCAGTGTTTATTGGTGAAAAATTGCAAAATTTAGAGAAAATTTTGAAAAAATTGCATTTTTCAGAATTTAAATGCATCTGCTTGTAAAACAGACGGTTATACCACCCAAAATAGTTACTAGTTCACATTTCCCATATGTCTACTTTAGATTGGCATCGTTTTTTTAACATTCTTTTATTTTTCTTGGACGTTACAAGGCTTAGAACATAAACAGCAATTTCTCATATTTTTAAGAAAATTTCAAAAGCCTTTTTTTTAAGGTACCTCTTGAGTTCTGAAGTGGCTTTGAGGGGCCTATGTATTAGAAACCCCCATAAAACACCCCATTTTAAAAACTAGACCCCTCAAAGTATTCAAAACAGCATTTAGAAAGTTTTTTAACCCTTCAGGCATTTCACAGGAATTAAAGCAATGTGGAGGTGAAATTTGCAAATTTCATTTTTCTTGCTGAATTTCAATATTATTCCATTTTTTTCTGTAACACAGAAGATTTTACCAGAGAAATACTACTAAATATGTATTGTCCAGATTCTGCAGTTTTTAGAAATGTCCCACATGTGGCTCTAGTGCGCTCGTGGAATAAAACACAAGCCTCAGAAACAAAGGAGCACCTAGTGCATTTTGAGGCCTCTTTTTTATTAGAATATATTTTAGGCAGCATGCCAGGTTTGAAGAGGTGTTGAGGTATGAAAGCAATGGAAACCCACCAGAAGTGACCCCATTTTGGAAACTAGACCCCTCAAGGAATTCATTTATGGTTGTTGTTATCATTTTGACCACACCGTTTTTTCACAGCACCTATTTGAATTGGGCTGTGAATTAAAAAAATGATATTTTTTTCCATTAAGATGTAATTTTTGTTCAAAATTTCTTATTTTCACAAGGAATAAAACACCCAATTTTGTTGCCCAATTTGTCCTGAGTGCGGCAATACCCCATTTGTGGTGATAAACTGATGTTTGGGCCCATGGCAGGACTCAGAAGGAAAGGACCACCATTTGGCCTACTGGAGCTTTTCTTGTGCTAAGTCATGTATGCAGAAGCCCCTGAGGTACCAGTACAGTTAAAACCCCCGAGAAGTGACCCCATTTTAAAAACTACACCCCTTAAGACATTCATCTAGTGGTGTAGTGAGCATTTTGACCCCACAGTTATTGTGTAAAAGGTAATGCGCAGCAGATGGTGCAAAGTGAGATTTGCAATTTCCTATGCATATATGCCATTTCAGTGTCTGATATATTGTGCCCAGCATGTGCCACTGGAGACATACACCCCATAAATTGTAATGTGGGTTCTCCCGGGTACGGCAATACCCTACATGTGGCTGTTATTAGCTGCCTGGGCACACGACAGGGCTCAGAAGGGAAGGACCACCATTTAGCCTACTGGAGCTTTTCTGGTGCTAAGTCATGTAGGCAGAACCCCTGAGGTACCAGTACAGTTGAAACCCCCGAGAAGTGACCCCATTTTAAAAACTACACCCCTTAAGACATTCATCTAGTGGTGTAGTGAGCATTTTGACCCCACAGTTATTGTGTAAAAGGTAATGCGCAGCAGATGGTGCAAAGTGAGATTTGCAATTTCCTATGCATATATGCCATTTCAGTGTCTGATATATTGTGCCCAGCATGTGCCACTGGAGACATACACCCCATAAATTGTAATGTGGGTTCTCCCGGGTACGGCAATACCCTACATGTGGCTGTTATTAGCTGCCTGGGCACACGACAGGGCTCAGAAGGGAAGGACCACCATTTAGCCTACTGGAGCTTTTCTGGTGCTAAGTCATGTAGGCAGAACCCCTGAGGTACCAGTACAGTTGAAACCCCCGAGAAGTGACCCCATTTTAAAAACTACACCCCTTAAGACATTCATCTAGTGGTGTAGTGAGCATTTTGACCCCACAGTTATTGTGTAAAAGGTAATGCGCAGCAGATGGTGCAAAGTGAGATTTGCAATTTCCTATGCATATATGCCATTTCAGTGTCTGATATATTGTGCCCAGCATGTGCCACTGGAGACATACACCCCATAAATTGTAATGTGGGTTCTCCCGGGTACGGCAATACCCTACATGTGGCTGTTATTAGCTGCCTGGGCACACGACAGGGCTCAGAAGGGAAGGACCACCATTTAGCCTACTGGAGCTTTTCTGGTGCTAAGTCATGTAGGCAGAACCCCTGAGGTACCAGTACAGTTGAAACCCCCGAGAAGTGACCCCATTTTAAAAACTACACCCCTTAAGACATTCATCTAGTGGTGTAGTGAGCATTTTGACCCCACAGTTATTGTGTAAAAGGTAATGCGCAGCAGATGGTGCAAAGTGAGATTTGCAATTTCCTATGCATATATGCCATTTCAGTGTCTGATATATTGTGCCCAGCATGTGCCACTGGAGACATACACCCCATAAATTGTAATGTGGGTTCTCCCGGGTACGGCAATACCCTACATGTGGCTGTTATTAGCTGCCTGGGCACACGACAGGGCTCAGAAGGGAAGGACCACCATTTAGCCTACTGGAGCTTTTCTGGTGCTAAGTCATGTAGGCAGAACCCCTGAGGTACCAGTACAGTTGAAACCCCCGAGAAGTGACCCCATTTTAAAAACTACACCCCTTAAGACATTCATCTAGTGGTGTAGTGAGCATTTTGACCCCACAGTTATTGTGTAAAAGGTAATGCGCAGCAGATGGTGCAAAGTGAGATTTGCAATTTCCTATGCATATATGCCATTTCAGTGTCTGATATATTGTGCCCAGCATGTGCCACTGGAGACATACACCCCATAAATTGTAATGTGGGTTCTCCCGGGTACGGCAATACCCTACATGTGGCTGTTATTAGCTGCCTGGGCACACGACAGGGCTCAGAAGGGAAGGACCACCATTTAGCCTACTGGAGCTTTTCTGGTGCTAAGTCATGTAGGCAGAACCCCTGAGGTACCAGTACAGTTGAAACCCCCGAGAAGTGACCCCATTTTAAAAACTACACCCCTTAAGACATTCATCTAGTGGTGTAGTGAGCATTTTGACCCCACAGTTATTGTGTAAAAGGTAATGCGCAGCAGATGGTGCAAAGTGAGATTTGCAATTTCCTATGCATATATGCCATTTCAGTGTCTGATATATTGTGCCCAGCATGTGCCACTGGAGACATACACCCCATAAATTGTAATGTGGGTTCTCCCGGGTACGGCAATACCCTACATGTGGCTGTTATTAGCTGCCTGGGCACACGACAGGGCTCAGAAGGGAAGGACCACCATTTAGCCTACTGGAGCTTTTCTGGTGCTAAGTCATGTAGGCAGAACCCCTGAGGTACCAGTACAGTTGAAACCCCCGAGAAGTGACCCCATTTTAAAAACTACACCCCTTAAGACATTCATCTAGTGGTGTAGTGAGCATTTTGACCCCACAGTTATTGTGTAAAAGGTAATGCGCAGCAGATGGTGCAAAGTGAGATTTGCAATTTCCTATGCATATATGCCATTTCAGTGTCTGATATATTGTGCCCAGCATGTGCCACTGGAGACATACACCCCATAAATTGTAATGTGGGTTCTCCCGGGTACGGCAATACCCTACATGTGGCTGTTATTAGCTGCCTGGGCACACGACAGGGCTCAGAAGGGAAGGACCACCATTTAGCCTACTGGAGCTTTTCTGGTGCTAAGTCATGTAGGCAGAACCCCTGAGGTACCAGTACAGTTGAAACCCCCGAGAAGTGACCCCATTTTAAAAACTACACCCCTTAAGACATTCATCTAGAGTGTAGTGAGCATTTTGACCCAACAGTTATTGTGTAAAAGGTAATGCGCAGTAGATGGTGCAAAGTGAGATTTGCAATTTCCTATACATATATGCCATTTCAGTGTCCGATATATTGTGCCCAGCATGTGCCACCGGAGACATACACCCCATAAATTGTAATGTGGGTTCTCCCGGGTACGGCAATACCCTACATGTGGCTGTTATTTGCTGCTTGGGCACATGGCAGGGCTCAAAAGGGAAAGATGAGGGGGATAAGCTGTGCGGAGTGCATCAGGGTAAATTAAAAATCAATGGATGTATGGTAAATTTTAAAACAATCTTTCATACAGAGCCCTGGTTTTTCGGGACACGTGTCGCATTGGTATGTTGTGTCCTTCCTTATCCCCCTCTTATAGCACACTTTGCACCTCTTTTGACTTTTTCCCTTCTTGCCAGTTTGGGGAACTTCTCCTGGAAAGTGTTGCCCTGGTACGATGCGTGTGGCCTCGCTTCCAGAAGTACTGGGTGCCCCTCCTTCCTGGTCGCCAAAAATTAGGTTCTTTATAACCACCTCTTGAAATTCCAGGAAAGTTCCCCTCTGGCCTGCACATCGACGTAGCACGTACGCATTGTACAATGCCATCTGTATGATGTGCACGGCCAGCTTCTTATACCACACCCTCGATTTCCGCGTAGCGCTGTAGGGCTTCAGGACTTGATCTGACAAGTCCACCCCTCCCATGTACCTATTGTAGTCCAGGATGCAATCTGGTTTGGGGGTCTCTGTACTGGTACCTCGTACAGGTACATGGGTACTGGTGTGGCCATGTATTGTTGTCAATACAAGGACATCTCTCTTGTCCTTGTACTTGACACACAATATGTTGCTACTAGAATGTGCCCTGCTCTCACCCCTTCTGAGTGTTTGCCCAAGCAGTGTTTTAGGGAGGCCTCTAAGATTTTTTCTAGCAGTGCCGCATGCCGCAGTCCTTCTGGAAGCGAGGCACTTGAAGAGCGGGACGCTGGTATAAAAATTATCCAGGTAGAGGTGGTAACCCTGGTCCAGCAGTGGGTGCACCAAATCCCACACAATTTTTGCGTTAATTCCCAGTAAGGGGGGGCATTCTGGGGGCTGAATACTGCTGTCCTTCCCTTCATATATCCTGAATTTATATGTATACCCTGATGCACTCTCGCACAGCTTATACAACTTCACGCCATACCTTGCCCTCTTACTTGGCAGGTATTGGCGGAATTGAAGCCTCCCTTTAAAATGTACCAGGGACTCATCAATGGAAATACACTTCTCGGGGGTGTATGCTTGGGCAAACCGGGCACTGAAATGGTCTAATAGGGGTCTCAGTTTATATAAACGGTCAAAACTGGGGTCATCTCGGGGTGGGCACTGCTCATTATCGGCATAATGTAGGAAGCGAAGTATTGCCTCATAACGCATCCTGGACATGGCCATACGGTACATCGGGGTGTGGTATAGGATGTCCGTGCTCCAGTAGGTCCTAATGGATGGCTTTTTTAGAAGCCCCATGTTCAAGAGCAGTCCCCAGAACTTGCCCAACTCTGCTGCGTTTACAGGAGTCCACCTCTGGGATTGGGCATAAAATGAGTTGGGGTTCTTGGTGATATACTGTTGGGCATATAAATTAGTCTGGGTGACCATTAGCTCTATAAAGTTATCAGTGAAGAAGAACTTGAAAAAGTCCATCTCACTGAACCCTGCCGTGTTAAATTTGATGCCTGGGCTGCCCGTGTACTCAGGGATTTGGGGTTCATAATGGTCTGGTGTGGGTGTCCAAATGGGGTCACTTCGCTCAGGGGTATCACTTGTTGTGGGGTCACTTCTCTCAGGGATTTCTACTATGGTGGTGGTCCTGGGGCGTCTCCTAGGGGGTCCCTCCTCTTCATCGCTGGATGAGGAGGTAGACAAATAAAATACTGTATCGCCATCCGACGAGTCTGTGTCGGAGGCCAGAAATGCATACGCCTCTTCAGCAGTAAATGTCCGTTGGGACATGCTTGTTGTGCGAAGACAAAATTTATATACTGCAAAAAAATAAATCCCTAACTGGGAGCAATAGGATAGCACAACTAGCACAAATGTGTGTTTTGTTTTTAGAGAGCAAGTGGACTTCCCTGACACTAAAGCTAACTAGGGCGAGGGTTCCTAACACTAAACCTAACTAAATTTTATGTGGACTTCCCTAACGCTAAACCTAACTACGGCGACGATTCCCTGACACTAAACCTATCTAGATTATTTCAAGCTTCCCTGACACTAAACCTAACTACGGTGACGGGTGCCTGACACTAAACCTATCTAATTATTCCGAGCTTCCCTGACGCTAAACCTAACTACGGTGATGGATCCCTAACGCTAAGCCTATCTACGGTGACCGATTCCTGACGCTAAATTCCCTGACACTATACCTAACTACGCTTTTTGACGGTTCCCTGACACTAACTAACCCTAATACTAAACTAACCAGTTAAATTTTCAAAATTGGCTAAACTAACTATTTTTTTTTGTTTCTTTTTTTTCTTTTTATATTTTTTTTTTTGTTTTATGTTTTATATAGAAAAAAATGAAAAAAAAATCCCCAGGGACCAAGAAATGTGGTCCTGAAGACTGAAAAGTGGTCAGTGATAGGAGATCACTGACCAAAAAACGTGGGTAGAACTCAAAGAGGAAGGGAACAGGAGTGGGTAGTGGATGGGGTGGTGGGAAGCAAAAAAAACGTTGTTTTAGAAACTTTTTTTCACTTTTTTTCACTTCTTTTCTCTCTGACTCTCTGCTCACAACCGATCTCAACGCCTCGCTAACTCCAACAGGGCGTTCAGGGCGGTTGCAGCAGGATGTGAGGTCAGAGAGAGGAAGTGACGAGAATGATCGCTGCTATTGGCTAGTTACTCACTGACTAGCCAATAGCGGCGATCGGCGAGGCGGGACCATAGTAAATGGTCCCGGCCCATTATGCTGTGATAGCATGCTGTCAGAAACAGCAGCTATCACAGCTCAGGAACGCCGGGCTCGAGCACTGCTGTGCTGAATGAGACCGATCGCTGCTATTGGCTAGTTACTCACTGACTAGCCAATAGCGGCGATCGGCGAGGCGGGACCATAGTAAATGGTCCCGGCCCATTATGCTGTGATAGCATGCTGTCAGAAACAGCAGCTATCACAGCTCAGGAACGCCGGGCTCGAGCACTGCTGTGCTGAATGAGACCGATCGCTGCTATTGGCTAGTTACTCACTGACTAGCCAATAGCGGCGATCGGCGAGGCGGGACCATAGTAAATGGTCCCGTCCCATTATGCCGTGATAGCCTGCTGTCAGAAACAGCAGCTATCACAGCGCATGAACGCGCCGGGCGCGCGCACCGCTGTTCTAACTGCAAGACGTACTATTACGGCATGGAGCGCGAACGATAGAGCTGCCATGACGTAATAGTACGTCAAGGAGCGGGAAGGGGCTAATACTAAACTAACCAGTTAAATTTTCAAAATTGGCTAAACTAACTATTTTTTTTTGTTTCTTTTTTTTCTTTTTATATTTTTTTTTTTGTTTTATGTTTTATATAGAAAAAAATGAAAAAAAAATCCCCAGGGACCAAGAAATGTGGTCCTGAAGACTGAAAAGTGGTCAGTGATAGGAGATCACTGACCAAAAAACGTGGGTAGAACTCAAAGAGGAAGGGAACAGGAGTGGGTAGTGGATGGGGTGGTGGGAAGCAAAAAAAACGTTGTTTTAGAAACTTTTTTTCACTTTTTTTCACTTCTTTTCTCTCTGACTCTCTGCTCACAACCGATCTCAACGCCTCGCTAACTCCAACAGGGCGTTCAGGGCGGTTGCAGCAGGATGTGAGGTCAGAGAGAGGAAGTGACGAGAATGATCGCTGCTATTGGCTAGTTACTCACTGACTAGCCAATAGCGGCGATCGGCGAGGCGGGACCATAGTAAATGGTCCCGGCCCATTATGCTGTGATAGCATGCTGTCAGAAACAGCAGCTATCACAGCTCAGGAACGCCGGGCTCGAGCACTGCTGTGCTGAATGAGACCGATCGCTGCTATTGGCTAGTTACTCACTGACTAGCCAATAGCGGCGATCGGCGAGGCGGGACCATAGTAAATGGTCCCGTCCCATTATGCCGTGATAGCCTGCTGTCAGAAACAGCAGCTATCACAGCGCATGAACGCGCCGGGCGCGCGCACCGCTGTTCTAACTGCAAGACGTACTATTACGGCATGGAGCGCGAACGATAGAGCTGCCATGACGTAATAGTACGTCAAGGAGCGGGAAGGGGTTAAATTTGCCACAATAGTCACTCGATATAACTATACTGTAATCACTTATATGGTTTGCAGATATCTTGTGTATAACTGGCATCTACCTCTATAAGGTCACTGTATGGTGGTAATATTGGTCTATATATAGTGTGATTTATTCACTAACAGTATGGTGGGTTTTTCCGGACACAATGTTGTAGTAATATGTGATCATGGTTTGGTAGTTTTATTCAGTAACCGTATGGAGGTATTATTCAGTAACAGTATGGGGGTATTATTCAGTAACAGTATGGGGGTATTATTCAGTAACAGTATAAATGTATTATTCAGTAACTGTATGGGGTATTATTCAGTGACAGTATGGGGGTATTATTCAGTCACTATGTGGTCATGATGTGGTGGTATTATTCAGTAACAGTATGGAGATATTATTCAGTAACAGTATGGGGGTATTATTCAGTAACAGTATGGGGGTATTATTCAGTAACAGTATGGGGGTATTATTCAGTAACCGTATGGGGGTATTATTCAGTAACCGTATGGGGGTATTATTCAGTAACAGTATGGGGGTATTATTCAGTAACAGTATGGGGGTATTATTCAGTAACAGTATGGGGGTATTATTTAGTAACAGTATAAAGTTATTATTCAGTAACAGTATGGGGGTATTATTCAGTAACAGTATGGGGGTATTATTCAGTAACAGTATGGGGGTATTATTCAGTAGCAGTATGGCGGTATTATTGGTAATGTTGGTCTTACAATCTATGTACATTACAGTGGTGGGGGCTGGGGGTAAGTGTGAGTGTGGCAGCAGATGATCAGGCTAAGAGACAGTCTGCAGAGTGGCATGTGATGTACTTTGACATGCAGGTGATACTTACGTGTGGGATGTGGGCTCATAACTTGTGTACAGCCCAGGGCCAAAAATCATATTAATCCACCACTGGCATCGAGCCAGCACAGGCAGACCACTACAATACAGCAGGTAGAGCAAAGAAACCGGCCCAGGACGTGCCGCTTCAAAACAGCGCTAAGCGCGATCCGTCCGGGACTGGCCTGAATGTAATTGCAGAGAGTGACGCCACAAATGAGACTGCCTGCCGAGGAGAGATATGGGGCAGTGCAGTGCAGACTGTACTATTTGCACTGCACTGATTGGCAGTAAGAATAATTCTTTAAATATTTTCCATACTTCAAACAGCACTTTAAGGCTATGTTCACACTGAGTTTTTTGCAGGAGGAAAATTCTGCCTCAAAATTCTGTTTGGGATTTTGAGGCAGATTTTTTCCTTCCTGCACGTCGTTTGCCGCGATTTTCACTGCGTTTTTCGCTCATGGCCATTGGGTGTTACGGGCAAAAAACTCAGCGAAATACCCTTTCTCCGCCTCCCATTGATGTCAATAGTAGGTCAGAGGTGTAAACGTGCGAAGATAGGGCATGTCCCTTCTTTCTCTGGAGGCATTTTCGGCCGGTTTTTGACGAGTTTTGCGGAGCGGTTTCCGCGCCCAAAAACTCGTCAAAATACTCTGTGTAAACAGGGCCTAACAAATAAACATCAAATGTTTTCCTATTTAAAAAATTTATATATTGCGTGTTTGATGTGTAAAGCTAGGAATGAGAAAACTCCGATAGATTTGGGGGGGGCACCTTTTTATAGTTCGCCTCAGGCGGCAGAGGGGCTAGGTTCACCCCTGCCCCCAACGACGATAAAATGAAGGAGCAGGAGCGCTCTGCACCTTCTGCTGTGATCGGCGCTCCTTGTCAGCCTGAAGACGGCTCTCATAGAACGTATTTGAGCCCATCTTGAGGTTGACTAGGAACCATCACTGAAAGAGAACACCTCTATAAAGATAACACAGGATCCACCATTGACTATATGTGATGGTCACAGCTCCACTCCTATCCGTTCATGCACAACGACTCCAGCACTGGTGACGGAGCATGCCTAGTAAAAACTCTCCTAAAGAAGTCAATGGGTCCCCTCCTGTTCACAGGTTCCTAAAGTCCATGTGGCTGCTGTAAAGCATATATCTCTAAATGCTGTTAAAAGCAGCTCAGGCAAGATGGCTGCCCCATAATCACATACAGAAAATAGAATAAAAACATAATTTGAACTGGGAAGATAGAACTAGTTCCCAAATCATGGCGGAAAATATGCCACTGCAGTAAATCCCACTGACATTAACACTTTGTAACATTTACCTGAGCACTTACGATTTTCAACCAACTTTCAGGAAACAAACCCCTTGGAGACAGACAGTTTGTGTTTTACCATCATTGCTTTCCAAGAGCCATAATTTTCTTATATTTCCATCAACATAGCAATATGACGGCTTGTTTTTTGCAGGACGAGTTTTAGTTTTTAATTTTAACATTTAACGTACCATATAATGTACTGCGGAACGGAACAAAAAACAAAAACATTATTTCATTGTTTGTGGGGTGGAATAGGGAAAAAACGGATTCCTCCATTGTTCTTTTGGTTTTGTTTTTACGGCGATCGCTGTGTGTTAAAGAGGCTCTGTCACCACATTATAAGTGCCCTATCTCCTATATAAGGAGATGGGCGCTATAATGTAGGTGACAGTAATGCTTTTTATTTTAAAAAAAACTATCTTTTTTCACAACGTTAGGAGCGATTTTGGTTTATGCTAATGAGCTTTCTTAATGCCCAAGTGGGCGTACTTTTACTTTCGACCAAGTGGGCGTTGTACAGAGGAGTGCATGACGCTGACCAATCGGCATCATGCACTCCTCTCCATTCATTTACACTGCACTAGCGATATAGATATATCACTATGTGCAGCCTCATACACAAGCCCTAACATTACTAGTGTCCTGATAATGAATACACATGAAATCCAGCCTGGACGTCATGTGTACTCAGAATCCTGACACTTCTGAATCTTTTTTGTGAGATTCCGGCAAGTGAAACCAAATCTCGTTTAGCTCCGTAATCTCGCGAGATTTGGTTTCACTTGCCGGAATCTCACAAAAAAGATTCAGAAGTGTCAGGATTCTGAGTACACATGATGTCCAGGCTGGATGATCATGTGTATTCATTATCAGGACAGTGTAGTAATGTTAGGGTTTGTGTATGAGGCTGCACATAGTGATATATCTATATCTCTAGTGCAGTGTAAATGAATGGAGAGGAGTGCATGATGCCGATTGGTCAGCGTCATGCACTCCTCTGTACAACGCCCACTTGGTCGAAAGTAAAAGTACGCCCACTTGGGCATTAAGAAAGCTCATTAGAATAAACCAAAATCGCTCCTAACGGTGTGAAAATATATCGTTTTTTTAAATAAAAAGCATTACTGTCACCTACATTACAGCGCCCATCTCCGTATGTAAGAGATAGGGCACTTATAGTGTGGTGACAGAGCCTCTTTAAAAACGACATGTTTCATTTTATTCTGCGGGTCAGTGCGAATACAGCGATAACAAATGTATATAGTATTTTTCAAGATTTACTACAATTAGTATAATTGTGTGGCAATGTTCGGTGAGTCAGTCAAAAACAGAAAAGAATGCATTGTGATTTTTTTTTCCCCTACGGAGTTCACCCGGCAGGTTATTGCAAGGGGGAAGTCAGCTGTTTGAAACAGTTGGCACTCGCCTCATATGGAATGGGCACAGCTACGATGGAGTAGCGCACATCCAACGTAGCTATTCGTTCGATGTTGCTAAAGGGTTAAAGTGGTTACAGAGCAGACACTAATGGTTTATAGCTAGGATATACCATCACTATCTAATCATTGGGGGTATAACCGGCGAGACCTTCACAGACGGCTAGAGCGCACTTGTGCGGTGCTAGGAAGGAGTCATTCCACTTTGACGACTGCGGCCTTTCTCCGGAGGCCATATCGTTGGGTATGGACTATAATCTGTTATCAACGTCTGGCTTGAGACAACCCCTTTAAAAGACAGAAAGAAAGATAAAACCTGTCACAATATAAACATTTGGTAAAGAATGAATTTAACATTGCTGCAAAAATGTGTTTACCAGCTTAGAACATAGGTGGGTCTCCGGCTTGCGGACCATGCTGAGATCTGTAGTAGCTGGAGGGCAGTCGTCAGCAAATTTCAACATTGGCGCTCTAACGTTACTGAATAAGAGTCCATAAAAAAAACTAATCCTAGCTACAGATACAATTTCCTGTTTTCCGAAGCGCAACCGAACCAAAATAACAGTCCATAGCTTTGATAAGTACAAGGCACACAAGCACACAGACCGACCTGCATCAAATAATTCAGCATTATGCATGCCAAGTGTCTAGCCAAAAATGCGTACCTCCGAGGAGAACAAAAAAAAAATATCTTTCAGATTTGATTTCCTCTCCCACTGAGGGAGACTAGAAATAAAACATCTTCACAAATTCACAAGCGTCCCTCTCAACTCTCGTCACCGTACATCAAAGAAAAGCGCACTCTACATGACACATGAAGACAATTCCCCTCAGTGATCAGGCAGGTGTCTAGGGCAGAGAAAATCCGGTTTTCCCCAGTCCTTCACCTTGTTTGATTGCTGCTTACTTTTGATCTGATGCTGCCCTCACCCTGGTAATAACTTCCCCCCTCAAAGAACCCACCTCACATCTGTCAGAAGGAATAAAGGGTATCAAACTGAGAACTGACATCGCCTTTGGGCCATAAAATGTGCTGCCAACCAAACTGTCCCTAGCTCCCACCATTTCCAATTCAGGTCCTTTTGTTCTGGTGGGTACAGGAGTTTGGGTACCAATGGCAGGATAAAGGATTATACACCAACTGTGAAGCCTAGCTTTCCTGAATACATATCTTTTCATCTTAGCAGCTTCGCCTCTTAAATGCTCTCAACTTCATGGTGGTGACTATGAAATACACTTTCAACAACTGTGATAGAACGTTTGTTTAAATCCGCTTTCCTGATGAACAAAGGTCATTGAATGTCTTATGGCCTTAAAAAAAACAAAGCTAAAATTTCTAGTCACAATTGTAGGAGGTCATGAAAGGCCAGCTGGCAGCATGCACGATCACCAGTCACTTCTTAATGGCAAATAAATGTACTTTATAAATAGCATTCTACCTAAAAGTGCTTGATATATAAAAATAATGCATGACTACTTCCTGACACAAAGCATCAAAGCCGAGTGGTTTCTTACTCTCCCAGCCTCTTTAACTGGAACCCAGCAAGAGAAGGGGGAAGAGATTTTTCTCGAATAATCTAAAATAAATTACTCCCAAGCAAAAAAGTTCTTCTAGAATGTGAAAAGCAGAAAGACGACAAAATTCTCAAAATTTATTGCTTAAAAGCGTAAAACAGAAACAAAAGTCTATATGATATTCTTGTTTGTCTACACTAACAATACATCCATCTTCTGTACTGACTGTAATCGTGTAGTAATGCAGATTATATATCCAGTATACAGATTACCCACATCATAATGTAAAATAGAGTGATGACGCCCAAGTAGAATCATTCCACTCAGATCATCAAGAAATGCATTAAATTTCAGATGAGGAAAAAAAAATGAAAACAATATTCACTTTTCAGTAGTTTGAAAGAACACATGCAAGTTTATATTTAAAGAAAATGTTAAAGGGAACCTGTCACCAGCATTTCATCTATTAAAGCTGCAATACCAATCGGTAGTGGGTGAAAAATAATTTCTAAATAATCTATAATTGTCTTCTTAGTCGGCTCTGTAGCTTTAGTATTCAGTTTTTTAGTGTTCCCACACCGTATGCTAATGAGCAGAAAAGAGTCAAATCTTTGAAAAGTCATATCTTCATTCCTCAAGTCTTTCCGAGTATACCCCACCTCCTTACTTTTGATTGACAGCTCCTCGCCTTCCCCCAGCACACAAAGTCCAGCGCTTGTGCATTGATGTCCTCTTCTGGTGTGTGCGTACAATGGGACACCGGAGTATTACGATAAAAAGCACAAAATGTTTGCATACCGTTAATTTACAGTCGGAGGAGTTTGGGGGAGGGGATAACGGTAATGAACTTTTGATAGCAGCGGCCAATGACGGATAAGTCAAGTTCAATAGGTGAAATGCTGGTGACAGGTTCCCTATAAGATATACTGTAAAGGATAATCTATACTATAAACACATTCTGGTAGGGGCACTATACTGGCCTGGCTGAACGGTGGGGTTACACACAGACATTTAGTCACTTGACTTTTGGAAACCTCTCTTGAGATATCCAAAGTAAAGGGGCACTTAGAATAAATGCTATAATTTAATTCTATATTATGAACTTGTTACTGTAGCACCGACAGCCGCGGACCTCCTCTACTCCAGAGGCAGTCAGCCTGCGGGTACTCATCGTCTGTGTCCTCTACCTCCTTCCTTATAACGGTGGCGCACTATGCTTTCGGGACATGTAGGGTGCGCTCACTCCTGCCGTTTCTTTAAGGGCCAGCACGTGTACCAGGAATGATGCCCCAGCCTATACCTGCATTCCTGGACGACATAAGGAACTCTACGCATTTTCCCAGTGGTTGAGCAATGTTGTTACTAACCCAGTGTTAGCCTGAGAAAGTTCCGTATCCTGTTTCCCGAATCCTGTATCCCTGACCAGTCCTGTATCCAGTAATCCGGCACCAGCCTGCTTCCAGTAATCCGGCACCAGCCTGCTTCCAGTAATCCGGCACCAGCCTGCATCCGCTACCTGCAGTCTGACTGTGTCCAGCTGCCATCAAGGAACCGTTTACCAGTGACTGCATGCCACCTGTCTGGCCAACAGCTCCTCCGTTATGGCGAAGTAGCCCAGTGGTTCCACAACCCTATTGGACGTTACAGATACATTGACTAACTTTTCAGCCAACAGAAAACTGTGATCTAATGGCAAAGAGCTATTAAATCACTGAAGATTGTATTTTCTAATGACATCAAGCTTTTGATGTCATAAAAATAAAATAAATGTATCGATCCTTATGCCTCTCCATTCAGACTGTGTGGGGTGTAGCAGTCACAGCAGACATGAGATTACATGAATCCGCTATCAAAAATCTTATGTCTATGGCAAGCTTAGAAAAAGGAGGAAAACCGATGTGTTTAATGAGAGAGCGGAGAATGGCTCGCCTCTTTTTCCACATAGATTGCCACTTAAATAGTCACTAACGTTTCAACAAACTTTGCACAAATCAATACTACAAGTGAATATGAGAAACTTTGTAATATATCTTATTAGAGAAAAATGCCTTTCTTTCTCCACTTATCAGACTCCTCCCTCCTCCTAACTCACTCACTCTGAATTTACAGATTTATTGACTTTCAGACAAGACAAGACTATAAGCTCACTGAAGGATTAGGTTACAGCTGCCCATTGTCTATGGAGAGGGGAGTGGGAGGAACGTGTAGACGCAGAGTGAGAGAGACATAGACACTGCAGTAGAATCATAGTAAGTGTTCTATCTAATCGAAGTGGTAGATTAACAGCTACACTGCTCATTACTGCTGTATGATCCATGTTGCTGCTGCTTCTATAGATGGGAGATAGGAGGGCAGGATCCTCCTCTTCACTGTGTACAGTGCATGGAAGACATAGCATTTTGCTTTCCCTGAGCTAGTGAGTGGATCCTAAGAGTAATCGATAGAGCCTGCAGAGAGGAAAAATGCTAAAAAAAATAAATGCAGGATACAAGTCATATAATGGCCAAAAATAGTGTTATTCCTCATTCTTAAAGAAAAAGGTTAGGTACGATTAAGTGAATGAATCTCTGGGTGCAATAGCACATACCTATGCAGCTTTGATGACTTATAGAAAAAGAGTCTTCATAACACGCTCCCATCAATACAAACATATAATTTAGCCCCTTAAGGACCGATAAAATGTACTGGGAAACTGGAAAATAAATTATTTGCGGGCTGAAATTGGACGAAACGGCAATTCCTACATTGTTTTTTTGGTTTTCGTTTTTACGGCTTTCACCGTGCGATAAAAACGACAACTTAAACTTTATTCTGCGGCTCAATACCATTATACCAAATTTATATAGGTTTTTTTTATATATTACGTTAAAAAAATTGTTTTGTTTCACCCCATTCGTAGAGCCATAACCGTTTTTATTTTTCCGTGCATGGAGTGTGAGGGCTTATTTTTTGCGTGACGAGCTGTAGTTTTTATTGGTACCAGTTTCTGGTACGTACAACTTTTTGATCACTTTTTAGGATATTTTTTTTGCCAGCTAAGGTGACCAAAAAAAACAAAAAAGCGATTTCAGTGGTTTAAATGTTTTTATTTTTACCGCGTTCACTGGTTTATTGTAATAGTTCAGACTTTTACGGACGCAGCTATACCAATTACTTTACCATTACATTAGAGGAAAAATGGCAAAAGGTTTTTTTTTTTTACTTTTAATATATATATTTTTTCACTACTAATAACTTTGTTAAACTTTTTTTTTTTTAAACACCATTTATTAGCCCCTCTAGGGGACTTGAACCAGCGACCGTTAGATGGCTGGTACAATATACTGCAATACTAATGTATTGCAGTATATCGTACTTTTCACAGGCTTCTATTAAGCAGTGCCAGAGACACGACTTAACAGAGGCAGATAAAAGGCAGACCTGTGGGCCTTCATTAGGCCCCCGGGCTGCTATGACAACCACTGGAGCCCCCCAATCGCGGTGTGGGAGCGCCGATGAGCTGTCAGAGTGGGCCAGCCCCTCCTTTCAACGCTTCAGATGCTGCGGTCACGATTGATGGCAGCATTCACGGGGTTAAACGGCCAGGAACAGCACGATTGCGGTTTTCGCCCATTAGTCTGGGATGTCAGCTGTAAAACACAGCCAACGCCCTCAGGGTATGGAGGGAGCTCAGCCCGTAAAGTGCACTCCATACTTCCCTATGACACTTGTACAAGTACATGATAATGCGTCAAGGGGTTAATACTAGATTTAGTAAAATATGCCAAAGCTTAATTAAATACTTAAACGTGTCCCTTAGGTTCGGTTCAGATTTGTGTTGGCTCTTTTCCATCGGTTTTCTGCTGCTTTTCAACAGCCTAGCACGCTGTCCTATTTTATAGAGTCAAGTTAATGGAAACCGGAAAAACCTGTTAAGTTACAGGAGGGAACAAAAACAAATCAATATTTGATCTGTCAAACAAAAAAGACCTTTCATAATGTAGAACAAATGGAAGCCATGAGCCCAACACAAGACAAGTTGATTGCAAACGTAGATATTGTGAATGGTTACTTGAAGTAAAATCTGCGAGTTTATTATTTTTTACCAACTACTTGTAAAACTTTTCACACCATCGCATATGCAATTTCTCTATTAACTAAGGAAACCCATAATACATCAATACCTGCGGTTATAATTACTTTTTTTTTTTTTTTTTGCACTCTAGAGAAATACCAAGTTCACAATATGCAACAATGTTTCATTTGAATAGGAATTGGCTATGGGGAATTATAAGAAAGAGAAAAAAAACAGCATGAGACAAAGAAATGTAAATGCATAAACACATTAACTTTGCACAAGAAAACATCTTTGTACAAAATAGAACAATTGAGGAGGATGGTAATTGAAGATTTGTGCTTACATAGAATACTCAAAAAATCTAAATAGGAAAACACAAGTTTCATCATAAGAATAGGTTATTTATTATTAGTATTCACTATATATATATTAATCCAAAATTAGAAAATCTCATTACAAAGTGCCTTTCAAGGATCTACATCTAAATCTTTTATTATTATACTATACAGTAGTTGTATTTGCATTTCTTGTTTTTCCCAAAGAATTTTATATATACTAAACAAGAAAAATTAAAAAAAAAAAAAAAAAAAAAAAAAGGGAGAAATAATAGAATATCCATAAAAGTTGCGTTTGTAATTTGATGATCAACTGGATCTGTCTGATGGATCATCGTTTGGTGGTATTGACCATATGAAAGCAATGAAACCAAATGTCACAAACAAAACCATAATGTCTCCAGGGGCTTATATATACACACACATGTTCACATATATATATATATATATATATATATATATATATATATATACACACACACACACACGTGTGTGTGTGTGTGTGTCTGTGTATATATAGATTTATATATGTATATATACACACACACACACACACACACACACACATATATATATATATATAAAAAATATGTGTGTGTGTATATATATATAATATATATATATATATATATATATATATATATACATACATACATACATACACACACACACACACACACACACACACACACACACACACACACACACACACACATATATATGTGTATGTTGATTCAGTACCTCAATTGAGACGCGGTGGTGAAAGGGGTTTGGCTCTTAAAAGAAAAGAGCTAGAGTGGATATATAGGTTGGAAACTATGTCTCCAAAGGGGTTAAACATAGAATACCCATGCGGCCCACATATTTAAAGCAGTGGGGGGTAACTTGCCCTGATACCTGGGGGACATTATCAGCCTGTGCTCTCGATGGTATAGTTTGTGTCCTATGTATATATAGTTTGGAGTCCAATTTTGACTTCTTCTTTACATATACATTTTTATGCCTAACTTTACTGTGTTTGTATTTACAAATATTATATATAAATCTCTTTTTGTCTTTTTCTTACACTTTTCAGACACACAATTTTATGTGAAGCAATATGAGGGATGTTGGAAAGCAGCAGAGGCCTATTCACTGGGATCATAAAGTTTCGAATTGAAATATAACTCAGCGTATCTATAATAATGGACAGTGACGTCAGGGGCTCTCTCTAGAAGAATAATCCCCAGCCAGTGCGATCTGACAGCAGGGAATTCTCTCCTAGAGTCAGTTCAGGTGGCGCTATCTACAGTGGGGGGTGCTATCTGCAGGGGGGGTGGCATTATCTAGTGGGGATGGAGAGACGGCGGGGCTCCCTCTAGGAGGGGAATCCTCGGCCAGAGCGCTGGTCGGGGTATCCGATGCTGGAGGGAGCTTAGGTGGTGCTATCTACAGAGGATTTTGCGCTGCCTACAGAGGGTTGTGGGTGGCACTATCTACAGTGGGAGGTGTATTCCGGGGCTCTCAAACCCCCGGTCGACACGAGAGTGCAGTGCTGCTCACACTGAAGCAGCACTGCACTCATTAAACCCGTTCCAGGCTGCCAACGTTTATACACGTGCTAACTGCAAAGGGCATCGGCAGTTAGAACTTATATAGCCGTATGGCAGTCATGAAGGGATAAATCAGAATATAATATTTATTACTTTGTGTTTTCTTAATTTTTCTTGAAGCTTTAATATAAATTTATTAGGCTTAATCAAAACGCTAGTAACACTTAGCCCCCGTACTATGGGAACAAGCAGGTACGAATTCAAGAGCAGGATACTCTATGTTAAATTATGTTAAGAGGAAATAAAATGTAACTTCACTAAGCCTTTTAGCTTCCACAATCCAAAGCTGAGAGAATGAAGGGTTTTTATTACGAGCTTTGGTTAGTACTACATGGATGAATACAACCATGCATGAATGCAAACATTTTGAAGCCGAAGAGAGAGAGACCGAGAGACAGAGACTTCGAGCTATAACATAGGACAAGGTCACAAACCTACAGATGTAGCAGTCTTTATCTTGACTTTTGACGCATTAAAGGGAACCTTTCACCTGCCCATACATGCGCAGCTGAGTACAGCATGTAATAAGCAGGGCTACACAAACCCTGGGGCACTTTACATTTTTTTTTTCCTATACTCCATTATTTAGATATCGGTGCAGTTATATTTGGCGCCCGATATTTAAATAACCCCCTGAACTGTCAATGAGGCGTGTAATTGGCAAGGGGGCGTGTAAAATGATGTGACACTGCCCAATCGGCTACGGACAGTGTCAAAGCAAGAGTAAAAAATGCCTCCGCCTCCCATTGAAATTAATGGGAGGCGTTTTCGCCTTTTTTAGCGCGTTTTCCGACGCAGTTTCCGCATCAAAAAAATCTATGTGAACAGGGCCTTAATGTGTATGTTGTGCCGAAATTTACCAACGTATCTTCATACTCAAAAGCAGAAAAACTTTTTTGTACAGTACTCAAGTGTTCATATAACTCCAAAGTAAAAAGCAAAATGATGTCTTCCAGATACAGACATATGGTACCTACCAACTATCAGGGCAACCATCTCCAACAATTTAAGCATTATTATGAATACCATTAAATTGCAATGGAACATGATTTTTTTTTTTGTAAAACTTCAGAATATTTTGCCTTACTGACTTTGAGTAGCATGAGGTCTCTGTTCTCATCACATTTGTTTACTTTTCGCACACACGGAGGAAAAATCGCCTCATGTATACTCCACATGTATAGCCCCCGATTTATGAAACTGTATACCATACCAGATTAGTCAACTTCGCTTTTTAATACAGTGAAAAAGTAAAAGGTATGTTGAGAACATATGCCAAAACATATAACCTATTTTAGGCTATAGACATATTCAATGTAAAGGTGGACTTAGCCGAAGACTCCAAATTCATTCCATAATGTATTCAAAATTGTGTGTGCTATTGGATTCTAAAGTGCAGTATATTGTGCAAGCTCAGACAGCACAGTTCACACTTCCGCCAGCTATTTTATGCCAGTTTTCCATTGCTTTTTGACAGATATAATAACGTAGCAAACTGTGGTAATCTTTCCAACAAAAAAAGCAACAGACTCCTTACAGAATCCTAAAGGATCCGAACAGAATAGTCATGGATCTTATAACCATGATGCCAGTGTGAACAGAGCCTAAGCCATCAGGTCTCTTGTCTGACAGTAAAGTGAAGATAAACTTTACTTAGTTTAAAAATTCTGCTGGTTGCCCTTGGAAGCAATTACTTTACAAAGAAAGATGTGATACAATCGAATAGAAAATAAGCAAATTAAAGTTTATGTACGTTTGCTCCTCGTTTTCTTTAGATTTAAATGCGGAATAATGTTAGTTACAATTTAGACCCCTACAAAAACTAAAAATATTTTCTTATTGGAAATCTATGCATAAAACCAAATGAGTAATAAGTTATTGTTAATGGAAATGAACAGCTATATGAACCCTGGTCATGTATCAGGGGCACACTGCATATTAACATTTGGTCACAATATTTCCAATTCACTCAATGACAAAGAAGCATTAACAAAATGTGAATTTGAGATGAAAGACGGCCTTCCACATTTTTGTGCAGATAGGTATCATTCCAACATCAGATATCTTGATGACCTCCTCAACACTAGTTCTCAGTTTCGGAAGTCAAGATTCATTAGCTATGACACATTTAGTGCTGCCAGTGGAAGCAGAGTTGTACCAAATCCCAAAAGTACCATGAGAATGTCCAAATACCCCTTTGTAGCATATATTCTTCCAATTATGCTGTAGAATCACACAATTCGAATATTATGAAATGGCTAGTATATTTTAGCCGATAAATATATCTATCATATACACACTTGGTATATGGTGAAGTGAATAAGTCGTTACAAAGCTTAAGTTGATAAAAAAAGGAAATGGAGAATAAAATCCTAGCTACTACAATGAATAGTGATTCAAAAACATAAATATCCAGGATCTAGCTAAGGAACAATACAATAGTTGGCTTGCGTAAACGGTTATATGTGGTAAAACTCGATAAAAAGTATAGCTTTAATAGTTACATAAAATTCAAGAAAACTATTTTAACTGCACATAAAAATTTTCTTTCAATCTTATTCGTAATTCTGCCAAACTCACATTTTTCTTAAATGTAGAATGGCTTATATTTTGCACTAACGCAAATTCAATTAAAAAAATAGAAGGAGGAAAAGGACGTAAGGTATGGAAGAGAGGAAAGAAAGGGAAGAGAAGAAAGGAAGGGAGGGGAGGAAAGAAAAAAAGAGGAAGGTTAGAAAGCAAAGAAAGGGATAAATATATGGGGAAAGGAAGAGAAAAATAGAAGAGGAAAAAAAAAACAAGTAAGGAAAGAGGAAAGGAAGGAAGAAAGAAAGGAATGGAAGAAAAATAAGAAAAAAAAAAAGGAGGAAAGGAAGAAAAGGAAGAAAAGGAAGGACAGAAGAGGAAGAAGGGAGGCCCTTGATCTATTCCAAGTAGTAATTGCCGTTTTGATGAAAGAAGAGGAACCCGAGAACCCGCAGGACACATGAAAAGGAGGGCATCAGGTACATAAACGAAGCATTCCAAAGCAAATGTTAACCCCTTCCCCCCCCCTGCTTGCATTCTGGGCCTTAATGACCAAAGCAATTTTTATAGTTTTTTCATCGTCAAATTCGAAGAACTATAACCATTTTATTTTTGCGTCGACATAGCTGTATAAGGTCTTGTTATTTGCGGGACACGTTGTATTTTTTAATAGCACCATTTTGGGGGGACATATTATTTATTGATTAACTTTTATTAACTTTTTTGGGGGGGCGAACAGAAAAAAACCCTAAAATTTCGCCACGCTTTTTTGCATCCTAAATCTACGCCGTTTACCGTGTGGTATAAATAACACAATAAATTCAACGGGTTGTTTCGATTGCAACAATACCAAATATATAAAGATTTTGTATGTTTTACTACTTACACAGTAAAAACGCTTTTTTCAAAATTATTTGTTTTTGTGTCTCCATATCTGAAGAGCCATAACGGTTTTATTGTTCCGCCGATGCAGTTGTATGAGGGCTTTATTTTGGAGTAGATGCGACTTTTTGATCACTTTTTCGCACATTTTTTTTAAGTCAGGATTCACAGAAAACAGCAATTCTTCCATTGTTTTTTATTTTTTACGGCGTTCACCGTGCGGGTTAAATAATGTAATAGCTTTATAGGTCGGGGTCGTTACGGACGCGGCGATACCAAATGTGTTTAAATTTTTTGCTTTATTTTGTTTTTTTTAAAATAGTAAAGCCTTTTGTAAGGGGAAAAAGTGTGTTTTTCCATTTTTTTTGCAAATTTTTTTTTATTAACTTTAAACTTTTTTTACTTTTTTACTAGCCCCACTATGGGACTTTAATATGCAATCATCCGATCGCTTTTATATTACACTGCAATACTTTTGTATTGCAGTGTATTACTGCCTGTCCGTTTAAAACGGACAGGCATCTGCTAGGCCATGCCTCTGGCATGACCTAGCAGGCATTCACTACAGGCAGACCTGGGGGCCTTTAGTAGGCCCCCGGCTGCCATCGGAGACACTCGGCCATATTATCGCCGGGTGTCGGTGGAAGAGAGAGGGAGCTCCCTTCTTCTCTCCAAAAACACTCAGATGCGGTGCTCGCCATTGAGCAAAACATCTGAGGGGTTAAACGGGTGAGATTGATACTAATATCGATCTCACCCGTTCGAGAAGAGATGCCCCCAGAGATTTAACGGCTCCCTGCTCTGTTTATTTATTTTGATGCAGCGCCGTGAAAAGGCTATTGCATCAGAGTAAAGCCCATTAGTGGCCGCCGTGAAAAGGCGTATCAGCCGTCATTAAGAGGTTAAATTTTATGTAACATCTGTGGGTTGCTTTAAGTGGCACTTAAATGTCTACATTTTTATGTGTTTATTCATATAAATTAAGACCTCAGACATGATAGACTGATACAGCCCATTCTTACCTATTGACATCCCACCTAACTGCTCCTCTTTACACTTAAAGTGATCAACATCACTTATAAAAAGGACTTTAATAAATGACAGGCTCAAGATAAGTAGCAAGCAACAAAGAAATTGGAGTTCAGTGAACCAGAGTATTCCACTTCTG
This sequence comes from Rhinoderma darwinii, assembly GCF_050947455.1. Lineage (NCBI taxonomy): Eukaryota > Metazoa > Chordata > Amphibia > Anura > Rhinodermatidae > Rhinoderma > Rhinoderma darwinii. Next base: position 523,666,375 of record NC_134687.1, on the reverse strand, counting down.
TGAACCGTGAACAATATCAATAACTCTGCTTCTTAAGCTTTATTATTTGATAAAAAATGACAAGCCATGGTCGTGGGTGAAATCATTAAACTAAATTGATGATGTCATTTGTGATGTAATGACAAAGCACTTTCAATAATAATTACTGCCAACACTTTCTTTAAAATTATTCTGCTGATAAATGGTATTAGAAGAAAACTTGAACACCCACACGCAAATTGTGACAGCGCTCACAAACCAATGCAAACACGCCGCACATATATTTTACACTATGTAAATATTAACCAAACAACAATCCAATAAGTAAGGAGTCAAGAGGCAAAGAAAAATTAGGGTGCCCGCTACAATGCCTTCGCTTTGAACTCCAACTGCAGAAATGTCAGCAAAACATAATTAAGACAAAATAGGATCATTAGCTTTTATGACTGCAGACTTTTCCAATCAATTCATAGCCATGATTTTGACTAATACAATATAATATTCACAAAATGATTGATTGATAATATCAATAAGACGTGTGTTAGAAAAAACTCAGCCAAGTAAGAATGAGACCAAGGTCAAAACTGCATAAAGAAGACAAAGTGGGATTGCAACAGAAACTACAATGAGCCCAAAAAAGAACAATCAATAACATTTTCTGACTCCAACTGCAGAATACTTTGTCGTCAATAGTTATGATAGGGAAGCTAAAGGAGGAATATTAAGAGGGCAATTTTCTCCAAACTGGCTTTGATTTGTGGGTAATAAATCTCCTAATAACTTGAACGTTAAGGTTTTTATCAGAAAATGCGGTATGGATAATTTGATAATGCACAGGAGGAGATATGAATGCTGGAAATTATAAACTAAGCCATGCAAAAACCTTCCGCAGCGGATTAATGTGCAATAACATGGTTCACATTTGTACAGTTTCCGAACTATGCCATTTCCATTTGCCAGAGATATCTCCGCGGAGGGGCGGTCATTTGAAATAATAGTAGGTAAAAATGAACTAGCTACTTCACAAAAATGAAATGTATGAATTGTATTATCCTTAATTCTGCATCTATTTTAGGACTTGCCAGGTTATTCTTAACATCCTATCAGCATGATAAGAAAACAAACTACTCCCTCCTTATCGGAGATGGCAACGCATAATATAAAAGAAAAATGTTACTAAAGTAAAAATGGTAGACACTAGCACCATACTTTAACATCTAATGTGGCCTAACAAGTTACTTGTAATTATTTTATTTCTTCCATGTCTTTTAAAGCTAGATAGACTTCTGTAACTAGACACAAAATATAATTTGTATACAGGATCACTAGAATGTAGACCTAAATGTAAAGTCAACTGCTATAGAGAAAGTTATATCTGCTGTACAAAAGACTCACTCTCCATGCTGTACAGACCTGTTTTATGGCCCTTCCAGATAGGCAACAGGAAGCATGAGCAACTAGCAAAAAATAAAATACAATACAAACATTCAGAACAAGTGGAGAAATATGTAAGCAAAAAAGATTAATTCAAAGTCATAGGAGATCTGGGTACTAAAAGGGAGGCTGGGAGAGACATTGTAGAGAAATGGAAATACAGATTAGTACTAAAACTACAACATCTGCACATACAGATGTAGCAGTCTTTATCTGGACTTTTAATGCATTAAATATACAGTGGCAAGATCCTTTATCTTGCCCTTTTCAATGGCTTTTGTTGTGGGATATCACGCTACAAGAGTCAAGATAAAGATGGCTACATCCGTATAGGGTGAGATTTATCAGAGTGCAGGATTCCCAAGTACACTGCTCAGTACTGCTGTATAATGTCCCCCATGCTGCTGCTTCTGAGGGTGTGCTACAGAAAGATATGTATGCTGTGTATAGGAGACATCATAGCAGCCAGTCTCCGCCACCACTAGAGCTGTGCACAGGTCATATAATGGCCACAAATAGTGTGATTCCTCATGTACACACACGTTCAGGCTATTCTGAAAAGTCACCTAAAATGACAAGTATGCTTTAAGATGTCAGCCCAAAAATTAATTCAACTGAATCTTACCAGTAAAAAAATGCATTAAAGAAACTTTATTAAGGCGATCTAAACGGAGCTATAATTTAAAAAAATTTGTGGCTATTTGTTGCCGACTCCAAGAATTAATGTTAATCATTCAAATAAAGACCTCCTATACATGCCTGTAGCCTTCACTGACGTTCTACAACAGTGTTTTCATTCATTAAATATTTAACTTGATATTTTACAGGGTTATGACCGAAGACACCAGTCTACAAGTTGGATCGCTATCAGAATACGAGATGAAAGACCACAAAAGAATGGTCTCCCTCTCTCGTGTCAGACAGGAATCGAAAACAGGACGTGAAGTCATTAGAGAACACCTCAAGCGACAGATTTGGACCTCATTTGTTGCTTGTTGACAGGATGAAATGTTCCACTTTTCATCGAGGGGGGAGCTATACAAACACAGATCAAGGCAGATAAAGCTCAGGCACTCTCACCATGATACAATGATTCATTTGGGAGAATTCCAAGAGTTGTACAGCTGTAGAGCCCATTCTAACAGTCGTAATTCCAAATATATACGTATATCCCATATGCTCCTTTCTGTGCTAGCAGACCACAATTTTGAAAGTAAACATACACCTAAATCAATACCTTATTCTCAGAACAAAGGAATGACTGGTGCGAGTGAGTATGACTGTCTTCATTGCAAGGCCAAGCCAATCGTGACGAGCACATCTAAATAGATTGTAGACTTTAGGAATGGAAAGGGAAGGCAAATATTAAATTAAAACCAGACACACCATTCCCTCATAGGGATACATTCAAATGTATCATTTAAAGTGAGAGTTACATGTGATGCACATTACAACAAGCACACAATGTTTCTGCCTGTCGATAACTTAACCCCCTCTCAGCTCCCCTAAATCCCACGTTATGCTTGTGTCGATGCCAAATTTTAAACATAATGGCTCTTATGATGTCCTTGATTTCATTTGGTTCTCTTTATGTTGGTACTAAAGGTTTCAGACTGAAGCCAACTACAATTACGGTTAGAGCCTTTAACTACAAGCACATGACAGACACTTTAATAGACTGAAGTGCAGTATTTCACATCAAACAACAGAAGGGCACCCAAAATTAGGACATAAAAGGCAAATATTAAGTACAGCTCTGCTTGGAAAACACTGCCCTGCATGTTGAAGATCGCCCTCATAGGCAAAGGTGTCGATTAAAATTACTTACGTACAGTTTTTATTACATGTCCTTATGCTTCTTATTTAGCATCAGAATATTAAAACAATGTCTTAACATCCCAGAACCGTCACTTAGCGGCTGGCAGGTACACGCGTCATTAGCTGGAAACCGTGAAATTATGTTAACACATTTCTAAATTCCTTTTAAAAAGAGGTTTCCATTACAGCAAATATTGAAAGGTGTCTAAGTGGTGACTATCCAAATGCTTTTTCTAATTTTCTCTTCGTGTCTAGCTATATTATTACGCACAAACTTGTGTTAATTCATGCACGCAGAAATAAATGGTTCACAGCAGGATGCTGGAGTGACTAGTGGGCAGACATCTGAACCTTTAGTAGGTGAAAATGGACTCAAGATAGGCCTCGAACAGAAAAATATCACACATAGGTAACCCCGTGAGGACTGAAAACTTTAGATTGCAAAAATATTTGGTTATGCAAGGGGAAATGACAGGTAACATGAAAAAGACTCCGTGAACAGGAGGCAAGTAAACCTGAATTGCTAATTCTAGCAGCCTGGAATAGTTCTCCAGCAAACGATCAATACAGGTTTGCTGGATAAAGATCTATTACAATTACAGTTTTTAAAGGTTTCATGCCATGAATCATTTTTCATACCAAAAGCCCTGAAATAATGTGAAAAGCTGTTTTAAAGTAATTTGCAGTGGATACCTTTGTTACTTAAATCATTTATTGCATCCATGTGTCCCTATTGGTGCTGCTAATCTGCGCTGCTGGGGTCGGGGTCTGAGCAGAATCTTCAAGTATTGTTAATGTATTAGTATAAGACAGCACATAAGGATCTAGCAGGATCTCTATGCGCTGTGTAAATGAATGGAGAGGAATGCATGAGGCTGATTGGTCAGCGTCATACACTCCCCTGTACAACGCCCACTTGGTCTAAAGTAAAAAATACGCCCACTTGGGCATTAAGCAACTCATTAGCATAAATCTAAAATCGCTAATAAAGTGGTGAAAATAGATCGTTTTTTAAAATCTTTTTTTGTGAGATTCCGGCAAGTGAAACTAAATCTCGTTTAGCTCCGTAATCTCGCGAGATTTCGTTTCCCTTGCCGGAATCTCACAAAAAAGATTCAGAAGTGTCAGGATTCTGAATACACATGACGTCCAGGCTGGATGGTCATGTGTATTCATTATCAGGACACTGTAGTAATGTTAGGGCTTGTGTATGAGGCTGCACATAGCGATATATCTATATCGCTAGTGCAGTGTAAATGAATGGAGAGGAGTGCATGATGCTGATTGGTCAGCGTCACGCACTCCTCTGTACAACGCCCACTTGGTCGAAAGTAAAAATACGCCCACTTGGGCACTATGAAAGCTCATTAGCATAAACCAAAATCGCTCCTAACGTTGTGAAAATAGATCGTTTTTTAAAATAAAAAGCATTACGGTCACCTACATTACAGCGCCGATCTCCTTATGTAGGAGACGGGGCACTTATAATGTGGTGACAGAGTCTCTTTAAGAAAGACTTCATTTTTTGCGCAAATTGACGCATTCTACACAAGGAAACTGAAAATTACCCCCCAAAAGTTAATAAAAAACAAATTTATTCCACAATTATTTTTGTTTCAACAATTCCCCTTATTCTGTGCCAAAATGAAAACGACCTAAAAACTGAAAAAGTTCAGTTAACTTCTACAAAACCTAGCACTCATGTCACAGGCAATGTAGGGCCCTTACACGGAGGACCAGATGGCACTAACGATTTTATCTCACTAACCAAACAGTATAAGGAATACCTGCTGAAGTAGTAATATTAACAAAAATATTTATAAAAAGCACTAACTTAGAGCAGAAAAAGCAATAAACGTAAAAAATAACAAATTAGGTAAAATAAACAGCAGCAAGCAATGAAACAAGTAAAAGGAGGACCGAACCCCAAATATGGGGGAAAAAAATAGCAGTTTCCACATGTGCTAAGCTGAAAGAGACTTATCCACCCAAGATTGCAATATTTTCCAAAGGCGCCACTACAAAATACTAACTTAACCCTTTAGCCAGCGACGTCTTTTGGCGTTGCTGTAGAAAAGGCTAATGAGGACTAGAGTGAGTTCTAATTCAGTCAGCAGGAGCTGTTACTAACAGCTCCTGTACTCAGAGCGGCCACCTGAATACGTTTGGGATCAGAGGAACCCCCTTCGATTCAAGAAATCGGTAACCTCTCTGGAGTCAGCCATGGGGACCAAGAAAAAAAAAAACAATGGCTGTCTGATCAGAAAGACTGCTGTTAGAGCAAACTGTGTGTCGCCCTAACAGCACCCTGTGCCATAGTGACACAACACAGAGTATAATGTATTGGCATTTAGGTATGGCAATAAATTCTAAGCATAAAATAAAGTTGTAAAAAAGTAATCTCTTCACTGGATTTAAAAAGAAACAAAAACCCAAAAAAAAAAAAAAACACAAAAGAAAGAGCCACAAATAAGCGGTCAATTAGTATAAAATACATTTTATTGCCCATACATTACATAAAACTAAAAATCCTACACATATTAGAAATTCGCACGACTAATAGCCTGAAGAAACTAAAACAGGCTATTTAGTGTGAAACATGAGCGATATAAAAAAAAAAGAAAAAAGCCACATTTTTCTATATTCACACTGCAAAAAAATATTACATAACATACAGTATTTTATTTGTACCCCCAAAACTGTGCCCAAAAAAATTACACTTTCGACCCCACATAAAACAAGGCCTCATACCATCCATGTCAATAAAAAAAATAAAAAGTTATGATGCAGAGGCACAAAACACACAAAAATTTAGCTGGCCACTAAGGCCCTTTCAGGCCTAGTCATTAAGGGGTTAAAGAAGGTGAATAGTTAAGCACTCACTTATATTGGAGTCTAATCATTGCAAGGAATGTAGATTACTTTCTAGAGAACAAAAAAAATTATAATTAAATCATCTGTAATTCAAATGGGACAATGAAAGATGAAAAAGAAAAACATTTTGAACGGGGACACCTGAATGTTGTGTCCGAATTTCAGGTGGTTAGACTCGGACTGATTGCTTGTGGAAGCCAACTGTCCTTGAGAAATAGTAGCTTTATGAACGCAACATTAAGACAAAAATCTATATGCCAAAAACAGATCTTAAATTAAATCTGAGGTGTATGTGCCCCTTTAACTACCCACAGGTAAACAAGATGCACACGTTCTAAGCGGGCAGGTTTCTCTTCAGCTTCTTTTAAGCGTCTATCTAACAAAGCTTGTTGCCCGAGACAATTGGAAGGACTTCTGTTCTAGGTTTCCATGACAATCATAAACATGGACAATGGAAGTGTAAATGGCCTTGTGATTTACGGTATATTGACCCTTTTAAATTAGGTGAGGTAAAGGGCCAAGCTAGAAAAATCATACTTCATTATAGCTATTGTCTGGCTGGAATATAAATCGATTCATTGAATTTTGGAAGAAAAAAAAAACAAAACATAAACCAAGTTAAAAGATGACAAAACAAAAGAGCACAAAATCACAAATCTAACGATGACGAGAAGATATCTTTATTCAATTCATAATATCAAGGACGTCCGCTTAATACAGAATCTTCAGAAAACAATAGGGAATCAAGAACACAGGTGCAGGCCCCCAAACACTTGTCAAATGCCATCTCCGTACAGGCTGCAAACAACATGTACTACAGGCAGATATCTCATCGTCACATGACATAGAATTACTACAGTATTCACATAGAACAACGGAATGTAAAATACAACTTACAACAAAAATCCCTCTATTCCTGTGCAAAACCTGCCGAGTTTGGGATGTCATACCACTGAAGAAGCACGTCCCCTCTGGTGACACTAAGCTCTCAGCAGGGCTCCCAAAAATGGCTTGATCTTAGTGACATCACCAAACCACCCAATCGGAAAGGAACATTTACCCTTTGGTTTCCAACTGCTTAGCTACAGATTTGAGGACAACATTAATCCATTTCTTATAACGATGTATTTTTTTCGGCGGAGGTGCTATTGGTTTTGTATATTTTATGAACACTGTTTTAAATGAAATGCAGAACCCATAAGAATATATTAGTAAGTAACAATGTTTTAACTTAAAACATAAAACCCAAGATTTCACAGCTGAAGATTAGTGACTAATAATAAAAAGCTTAAGCTAAAGCATAGCGAGGGGGAAAAAAAATACATCAAATTGCTCACAAAAAACTACAATACATACATTTTATCATTCAAAAAGATATTTAAAAGAGATTAATATTTTTATTCCATTATCCCTAAGAAAACATTGACCCGTACCTACTGAAAACAAAATGACAACTCATGCCTATCTTTTGTTCATTGCTTCACGCTAATCTGGAAAGAATGCACAAAATTTATCATCTATAAAGGCTTAGCAGAGCTTTCCTTAAAACATTCAATCCCCCTACTGGCAAGGTAGTCCGTTTAAAGGCTTGGGAGAGAAAGCTTGCCTTGAATTTACACTGTGCAATCCATTCACTTTCCAAGTCTTCTTTTATAAGAAAGCAATTGGTACATTTAACAAAAAAAAACAAAAAAAAAAACATTACCATAAGCTGATTATGAAAGAAAAACGTTTTTCAGAACTAACCGGATTCTTAAAACTCTAAAAGTACAGTAATTACCATAGCCGGTGCCAGGCGATGTGTAATGCATGGCCTGGCTGTGAAGGGGTCACTTCTTCTGAGTATTATAAATCATTAGAGCCATTGGCATGCTGAAAATTGTTCTTGTAATAGCTACTGATCATTATTTACAGGACAGTGATGCATTTCACAGCGTGCATATGAAAGGCAGATGTAGAACAGTGGAATGTCTTCAGAAATAGTTAAGAACGCACTCTTGACCGCCTTAAATTACACACAATTACTAGAAAGTAAAAAATGTTTAATATATATATATATATATATATATTTATTAAGCTTGCTCGAGAAAGGTCCTATTGCATGACTGAAACGTTGCACTTTTGATGTTGATTGAATAAATCTCCGCTTTTTCTACCTTCTACCGGAGTGCTGCAAGATTTTCTTTTTCATATAAATATATATATACACTTGCTTGGCACCCATTCACTTTGGATACGGTGAGTGCTGATATATATATATATACACACACACACACACACACACACATTTCTATCCTTAACCTGCTGGACGTCCTTCAAAGTGGTGGAGAGATATATATCTCTGCACCACATTGAAGGACGTCCAGCAGGTTAGGGATAGAAATGGCAGTTTAGACATGTATGTGTATACATATATATATATATATATATATATATATATATAGTGTATAATGTAATTCTATCTTCTGTTCAAGACACAGCATTGCGTTTACTGAAGGCTTATCTTAAAGGATACCTTAAAAAGCATATGTATAGTATACATTTACATCTATTTATTGGCGCAGTTTTGTTTTTTGTTTTTATTGTTAAAGTGGTTGGCCTGGAATACATTTTATTTCTATGTTAACTAAATGTGACATGTACACTTAATTCTCTAATATAATGTATGTTTATATCATGTACCGTTACTTATTTTTAATGTGCAGTCACGTGACCGCACCCAGAGTAAATTTTTCACTTCCTCTGACGTTCCGGGTCTTTGCTCAGCCAGAACTTCCGGCTGAGAGGCACGGTGCATCATCAACTAGGTTTACAGGAAGTGGGCCGGGTGGATGTTTCATGAGCTTTTCAGAGCTCCGCCACAGATCCCACTCCGAGAGAGGAGGAGGGGGCGTGTACTAGCAGGGACAGCGTTCCGTGTCTTTGCTCAGCTAGCACTTCCAGCTGAACAGAGGCAAGGTGTGTCATCAACTACGCGAAGTGCATGTGGATGTGCATGCTCCCTGTAGGAGGAGAAACCCTAACCCCCGGCTACAGCATTGCCAAAGCGGTGGCCGGGGATCCCGCTCCAGGTGAAGTCCCTGACTTCACTGTCCATATATGGACAGCGACGTCAGGGACTTCTCCTGGAGCGGTCCCCTACTCCTGAAGCGGAATCCCCAGCCATAACTGTGGCCGGTGATTCCGCTCCAGGAGAAGTCCCTGACTTCACTGTCCATATATGAACAGTGAAGTCAGGGACTTCTCCTGGAGTGGTCCCCTACAGTGGCGCTATCTACATGAAGGGGGTGTGCCATCTGTGGGGGGGGTGCTGTGTACAGGTGGGCTGTGTGGCATTATCTACAGAGGCGGGTGTGTGGCATTATGTACAGAGGCCGGTGTGTGGCATTATGTACAGAGGCCGGTGTGTGGCATTATGTACAGAGGCCGGTGTGTGGCATTATGTACAGAGGCCGGTGTGTGGCATTATGTACAGAGGCCGGTGTGTGGCATTATGTACAGAGGCCGGTGTGTGGCATTATGTACAGAGGCCGGTGTGTGGCATTATGTACAGAGGCCAGTGTGTGGCATTATCTACAGAGGCCAGGTTTTTATTGGTCAACACTCTGACCCGGTCGTGTGAATGGAGCCTTACAGGCAGTGGGACCAGAGGCGGAGCACTGAAGAGCTCATGAAACATCTACCCAGCCCACTGCCTGTAAACGTAGTTGATGACGTGCCGTGCCTCTCAGCCGGAAGTGCTGGCTGAGCAAATACACGGAACGTCATCATCTCCGCTAGTACACGCCCCCTCCTCCTCCTCTTTCGGAGTTCCCGCACTGCCTGCCCGTCTCCCATCTCATCGCCCACTCATCCTTTCAGATTCTGCATCTGATACCCATTCACTTCATGTAATGCCCGCGCATGTCGCCCCCCCCCCCTATGGTAATACAGTGATTACAGGGATTATATAAATACAGGGATGATGGGGTTATATACAGGAATGATGAGGTCATCATCCCACCCCCATCATGCCTGTGTATAACCCCCATCATCCCTGTGTATTACCCCCATCCCCCTGTGTGATTATTACTGGGTGTGTGTGACTGCTGGGTGCCTGAAATTAGAGCAGGGAATGGCCGTGGGAACATAAAGGGGCGTGGAAGTAGCCGAGATGCTGTGGAGGGAGGATGGAGGGGGGGGTGCAAGCTAGCCAACCCCTTTAAGTGAAATTTACAGATTTTTTTACATACATTTTCCTCTACAGAAATCTAAGAGAACGTGAACGGTATACATTTATGCAGGTGTTATTCTCTTGTACAGAGTCTATATGGAGCCCTCTGCAGCTACATGCTATTGAGAAGTAGGCCCCGTGTGCCGCCATATTACAAAGATATTCTCACCAGTAACAATTAAGATGGAGCTTGCAATAATTTATTTTCTGTTGCATTCATACAGAATAAACCCTGTGAGCCTCCACATGTAATCAGAAGGAAAACAGTGTTAGGGTAGGGCCCCACAAATGTCTATGGGTGCCGTATTAGAGCCCTGTAAAACTTAGAGGCTGTCAAGAGCCATAATACGGTGTGCATAAATACAGATAAGGCCTAAGGGTCCTATTACACAGCCCGACATGGACCGTGTAAACGAGCGCCGATCAATGAGACAGCTCATTGATCAGCGCTCGTTTGCATATGAACAATCCTTTGCCCGATAATTGGCCCATGTAAAAGGGCCTTTAGTTTAACCCCTTAATGACCGGGCCTGAAAAGACCTTAATGACCAAGCCAGATTTGTTAAATCTAGTATGTCTGACTTTATCAGAGAATAACTGTGCGAAAGTTTTGAATATCCAAGTAATTCTGACATTGTTTTTTCGTCACATGTTGTACTTTATTTTAGTGGTAAAAGTAGACTGATACGATTTGCGGAAATTAATGAAAAAATAGAAAAATTGAAGACATTTTGTAAAAATTATAATTTTTCCCTATTTTTAACTGCAATATGTCACATATGTACATACATACTGTACAATTTTTTTAATTAAATATATATTTCCATCGCTTTACTCTATTTTGGCAGCACTTTTGAAAAAAAATAAACATTTTTTTTTAGCAATTTAGAAGACTTACAAGTTTAGTAATGATTTTATACATTTTGAAGTACATTTTGTTTTCCTGCACCAAGCCAGGTTTTCAGAGGCTCATAGGTGTCAGAATGGTGGAAACCCCCACAAGTGACACCATTTTGAAAACTACACCCCTTAAGGTATTTATTAAGGGGTGTTGTAAGTATTTTGACACCACAGTTTTTTTTGTAAGAATTCATGCAAAGCCGGCGTAAAAACATATAATTTCACTTTTTTCATAAAATTATCACTTTGAAGACAGATTTCTTTGTAAAGCGACCATGAGAATGAAGAAATGCACCCCAAAATCTAATCACCCTGTTTCTCCTGTTTTCAAAAATGCCCCCATTGTGACCCTAATGCGTTGCCTGGACACACAGCAGGGCCCGATAGGGAGGTAGCGCCCGAAGACTTTCAGGACACACATTTTGCTTGAAAATGTTTCAGGTCCCATTACACATTTATAGAGGCACTGAGCTGCCAAAAAGATAGAAACTCCCCATAAATGACCCCATTTTGAAAACTAGACCGCTTAAGGTATTCATCTAGGTGTGTACTAAGTATTTTGACCTCACAGTTTTCGCAGGAATTAATGCAAAGCAGGTGGAAAGAAAATTTTATTTCACTTTTTTTTTCACAAATGTGTCATTTTAAAGGTCAGATTTCTTGTACAGAGGACATGAGAATAAGGAAATGCACCAGAAAATGTATCACCCTGTTTCTCCTGTGTTCAAAAATATCCCCATTGTGGCCCTAATGTGTTTCCTGGACACACGGCAGGACCCAAAAGGAAGGGAGCACCCGGAGGCTTTCAGGACACACATTTTGCTTTGAAAATGGGAGGATTCTACTTTTCTAGATTGAGAAATAGATGTCCCTAACAGTTTCTACACCCTATGACTATGTCGTGCTAAGAAAGCAGCTGTCCTGCAATCATGTCAGTCCATAGACATTATGTATATCAACCCGCTCTGATATATAGTAAGTTAGATTGGGAAAATGTATTAAACTGTTGGCGGAAAAAGGCAATATATCCAAAAAAAAGGAGGAAGAATGTATCCAGCTATGTGGAAAACTAGAGCATGTTCACAGGATGAAAGAAAATTTGTAGGGCTGTAATGACTTTATTATTCAAAGTGACTGGTCATACAACGTCTCTTTAGCTCCATCAATCCCTATATAAGGGACGAATGTGCCAAGTGACGCGGTACAACATAACAAGCCCCTGCCCGGCAAGGTAGGAACCGCCATGTGCACAAAACAACCAATCACCTGTAGAATATATAAAGGGGCAGTGTCCCACACCGTATGTATAGATACAGTAAAGGACCACTACTCCCCAAATTAATGTCGCTATTTCTAGAAGTATTGTCGGGTGTAAGAGGTCCACCAAAAACCCGAACAAAACTGTAATAAAGCCCATAGTGTATTGATAAGGACAAAACAGGGACTTATGCATAGACCAGGGTTGGAAGGACAAGCGGAACAATAATATCGTGACTCACTTCGCTGTCCTCGTTTGCTGCAGACCCGACACCGTTTTTTGGGGAATTTTTGGTTAGATGTTGAAAGGATGGGGTGTAAAAAATGTTTTTCAACAAGTCGGTGTACATCCTCTGACTCATGGACTACACTCTGGTCTGCAGATTGAAATAGGATATCTTCAATCACTTTCTCCTGAAATTCAAAGAATGTCGCCCTGCCCGCTGATTTTTTGTACAGGACAAATGCGTTCTGCATCGCAACTTGAATTTGTTATAGCCGATGACACACACAGGCTTTTGTCTATCTGCAGAGGCCCCACGTTCTCTAATAGTTGCTGTTGCACTTGAATGGACAGTGCTGATCATGTAGACGTCCTTGCGGTCACGAAATTTTAAAGCCAGCATCTTCTCAATTTGAAAAGCACATGACTCCCCCTTTCGTAGTTTTTTATCCACAAGTTGACGTGGGAAACCTTTGCGATTCCTGCGTATTGTGCCACAGGCTCCGGTGTTGGCACAATGAAGGGCGCTAAACAATGGCACACTGGTATAAAAACTGTCCGTGTATACATGATACCCCATGTGTAGGAAAGGGCCAATTAAATCCCACACAATCTTACCAGTGGTACCAATATTTGGAGGGCACCCTGGTGGATTAAATTCACTGTCTTTACCCTCGTAGATCTTAAATGCACATGTGTAGCCAGTAGTGCTTTCACATAACTTGTAGATCTTTACCCCGTATTTTGCACTTTTTGAGGGTATGAATTGACGGAATGAGAGACGCCCTTTGAAATTTGTGGGATCCCACAACCTGGCATTAGGTGACGAAGGCTTATTGGCAGTTAACTGCCTGGCATACAAATTTGTATGCCAGGAGTAGCAATAAAGTCATTTATGGTGGGAGAAAATAAACTCGTGGGTTCCCACACTAAATCGGTTTGGTGGGGTTGTGCAATTTCAGGGGCTGCACTTTGAACGGACGTTGTGGCAACTGCGCCGTCTCCCATATCACTGGTGCTGGGTCTCATATCCATAGAATCCCTTGAAGCGACACTTTCGCTGTCGCTTTCAAGTAAGGCTGGGTTCACACGACCTATTTTCAGACGTAAACGAGGCGTATTATGCCTCGTTTTACGTCTGAAAATAGGGCTACAATACGTCGGCAAACATCTGCCCATTCATTTGAATGGGTTTGCCGACGTACTGTGCAGACAACCTGTCATTTACGCGTCGTCGTTTGACAGCTGTCAAACGACGACGCGTAAAAATACAGCCTCGTCAAAAGAAGTGCAGGACACTTCTTTGGACGTTTTTGGAGAAGTTTTCTCATAGACTCCAATGAAAACAGCTCCAAAAACGGACGTAGAAAACGCAGCGAAAACCGTGAGTTGCTCAAAAAACGTCTGAAAATCAGGGTCTGTTTTCCCTTGAAAACAGCTCCGTATTCTCAGACGTTTTTGGTCACTATGTGTGCACATACCCTAAAAGCTCAACTTCAGATGCAGAATCCGTATCTGAGCATAGCATCTGATAGGCTTCCTCAACGCTGTATCTTCTGGCAGCCATAATTATAATACAGTCTAAACCGCAAATAATAAATGGAACTAGCGGTTTAAATTTTTTTTTTTTTTTATCAACTAAGGCCTCATGCACACGTAATTACGACCTGCAATAACGGGCTCATAGACTTCTGTTACCCACGGGTACCTTCCCGTTTTCTCACGGGAAGGTGCCCGTGCCGTTAAAAAAAATAGAACATGTTCTATTTTTCTATTTTACGGGCCGTGCTGCTATACTTTATAATGACAGGACGGCTCGCAAAAGCGGCCGGCTGCCCGCGGCCGGCCGTGCTCGTAATTACGAGTCGTAATTACGAGCACGGTCGTGTGCATGAAGCCTAATCAACTAAGAACACTAAAAGAATTAAACTTTTTTTTTTAATTGTTTTTTTTTAGTTTTTTTTTTTTCAAACCTAAACCTAAACCCTACGCCTAACACAAACCGTAAACCCAAGCCCAGAACAGCACCCTACGCCGTCTAAGGCCCCATGCACATGAACGTGTTTTTGCGGCCGCAATTCCCCCGAAAGTCCACGGTAGAATTGCGGCCCCATTCTTTTCTATGGGGCCATGCACACGACCGTAGTTTTTGCGGTCCTTGCACGGCCCGGGAGCCCGGACCGCAGAAAGAACGGGCATGCCTTATTAGGCCCTGTTCTGCGGTCCGGGCTCATTGAAAACAATGGTGGCGGCCATGTGCATGTCCCGATATTTGCGGGCGGCCTGCGGCTGACAGTCCGCAGCCGGCCGACCCGAAAATCACGGCCGTGCACACGGCTACGGTCGTGTGCATGAGGCCTAACAGCGTACCCTAAAAAGAAAGTAGTTTATAGTACGATTCTTAGTATATACAGTAAATATATTTATATATATATATGTATATACTATATACTATAAAATACTGAAAAAAAATGTGTTTTTTTTTTAATAAACTGTTTAAGGGACAAGTGATTTTGTGTGGGGACACTGACACACTTGTATCTGTTTCTCTCCACAGCTAGAACAGTGAGGAGAAACAGATACACGTTTTTACTTTTATTTTACAGTAGTGATCACTATGATTGGATCTCATAGTGATCACAAAAGATCAGGAACCAATACTATTGGCTCCTGATCACTGCTCTAAGAACAGAGCTGCTAGCAACAGCTCGTTCTTAGAGCAGGAGCTGTCATTTAGACACTCCCGGCGGCTCTGTACGCAGTAACAGCATGTGACCGCTGTGATTGGCTGTCACAGCGGTCACGTGCTGTTACGACGAAATCGGCAGGTCCTGATGGCTGCACTAAGAACCGGACCTGTTACTTACAGCCGGTTTTTAGTGCAGATGTCACCAGGGTGCCGATAAACCCACTCTACTCTACTCCTTTTGGCGTCGCTGTAGACTGAGTACATGCACCGCCTGACGTCAAAAGACGGTGGGCGGTCGTTAAGGGGTTAAATAAAAAGAGTGGCTACAAGTGAATTGCCATCAGATAGTA
Organism: Rhinoderma darwinii; assembly: GCF_050947455.1. Taxonomy (NCBI): domain Eukaryota; kingdom Metazoa; phylum Chordata; class Amphibia; order Anura; family Rhinodermatidae; genus Rhinoderma; species Rhinoderma darwinii. The sequence continues at coordinate 523,650,638 of NC_134687.1, read as the reverse complement.
GTCACGGGGTCCAGGAACAAAAAAAAAAAAAAAACTTTGCCAAACTGGACAACACTGTTAAAGTATTAAACCAGTTGGATGTCTAATTCAAGGCAGAAAATCATTTTGACTTTGATGGGTTGTTTAGGTTTAGTGCCAATATTTTGACAACTCAGAATGTTAGAAAAATAATTGCTTATATGTGAGCACATCATTTTATATTAACAGGGGCGTAGCTAGTGCGGGGCAGATGGGTCATGTACCCCGGGCGCAACTTAGAGGGGGGCGCCAGCGCCACCCCCTCCTGCACAATAATTGTACCTGCGTACGTGCCTGGCCATTCAGCACCTATCTACGAGTGAAGCTGCGCGATACTTTGCGCCGCTTGCATCGTTGAAAGGTGCTGAATGACAGGGAAAGTCATTCTGACCTGCCATCAGCTCCTTTCATAGATGCTTCGTTCAACCCCAGGAGACCTGCTCAGAAGAGAGCAGGTCTCCATTGCTGCCGGACGGTGTGGGAACGGGATTAAGGGGAGTTTGAATAGTTTGTTATTTTATCGTAACAAAAAAAAAAAAAAAGTGCGTGGCTCTATATACTGGGGTGGGCTATATGTGAAGCACTATATACAGGGGTGGGCTATATCTACAAGGGGGCTATATATAGGGGTGGGCTATATGTGGAGCACTATATACTGGGGTGGGCTATCTATGGAGTACTATATACAGGGGTGGGCTATATCTACAAGGGGGCTATATACAGGGGTGGGCTATCTGTGGAGCACTATATACAGGGGAGGGCACTATCTACAGGGGGCACAGTGTGTGTGTGTGTGTGTGTGTGTGTGTGTGTGTGTGTGTCACAAAGTATGATTCTATTATAATTAGAGGTGCATATGGCACTATTATATTTGGGGTCGTAGAGTGTGGTATAATGAGAACTTTCTTTGTTTATAGGTGTAGAAATGTTGGAAAAGTGAAAAGCTGAAGACATCTGAGCGGCAAACTGCAGAAATGGTCTGTGACCGGAGAAGTCATCATAGAGGTCTGGACCGGATGGAGAAAAAGAACTAGAACCTGAGACGTCACCGGTGAGTCACTTAATGTAAATGTTCATTCTGCCTCTAATCAGTACTGTAGTCACTGTATGATCTTCAGCGAGATGATGGTGGTATGATTATATGATTTTTTTTTTTGTGAAACCGCATCTCCCAGCATATCCTTACCATTGTTCGGGACATGCTGGGAGCTGGAAACAAATTAGTGCAAACCTATAGGGCAGGGGTTGCACTAAATTGAGCTGTATTTGTGCTGGTGTTGTATTTATGTACTGGGCATGGTTGTGGTGCTGTATATATGTACCGAGCTTGGTTCTGGTGTTGTGTATAAAACTATATTGATTGTAAAATGTACAAACTTTTTTATGCTCGAGCTACATAAAAAGAAATGTGGAAAAGAAATGTGGAAAAGAAATGACACGTCATTGATTGGTAGACAAAACAAACACGGCGAGGGGGAAAGAGATGTCGGGAAATTAGTTGGAGGGGCGCCAAATTGAATCTTTGCCCCGGGTGCTGGAGAACCTAGCTACACCTCTGTATATGACGGTTAAACAATATGTACATAGCTCTAAAGTTCTGTGACCTATGACACTGGCTGTAATTTTTTGTGGCTCAAAACAAGAAACCACCACAGGGAACACACGAAACAATGGGTAACTGAAGAACAAGCTGGTGATCGAAGAATAATAAGTCAATGTTTATTAATGAATAATAACAGAAACTGAATGTGTTCTTAAGAGAGATAATGAATGGAAGTGGATAAGATCTAATGAGAATAATTCATAGAACAAATTAAACTGTTAAGTTCATTAATGAGTCAGGAGTAAAGAACGCATTACTGCAATTGGCATTCAGGTACACATTATTTCATTAAATGAACATTATGCTTATGTAAATGACAACTGCAACACAAAACTACATGTACAACAACTACTAAACAAAGAGGCGATTGGAGTCATAACTCACTGTCAACAGAAGAGAATGGTGGATTTCTAGATGAAATGACAGAAGTAGACATATGCGTAAATAAGAAGTGGTTTATAAACACATAATAAAGATGTAAAAATCTGAGTTATGCCTCAGTAATATGGATGCCTAGACTGCTATGAGCCTATACTAACGTGTGTGCGTTTCCGATTTTATAAGGAGGCAGCTGAGGTTTTTTCTCACAAGTTCATATGAAATTTCTAAGAAAAAAATTACTGCATGTTCCGTTGAATGCCATATTAAAGAATAACATTACAATGCTTTTAGATCCCCTTGTACAGGACATTTGTTGAGCCTTTCACTTCTCTTTCACTTGTCACAGTCACCGTTTATACAAGCGGGCTAGCTGACACTACACTTCTATCTTACACCGTACAGATAAAAAGACTGCCAGCTTGAATCATGATGTTGATGCAATCACAGGATTTTATTTGCAAGTTCCTGCTGCAGACACACAGATCTTGTAATTCCATGTTTGGGTAAGATTTTTTTCGAGTAATTTCAGCTATATCTCTCCCAGCAAGGAGAAAGTAAAGGGCTGCAGTAATTCTAGTTGTTTTCTCATAATTTGCCCCATGTTGAAATGACTTAAAGGAAAGGTGTCACGAAAAAAAAAATTTTTATATAAATTTGCATTTAGTGTTTTATTATAAAATCTTTTATTTATGTGTGTGTTTGTTTTTTACTTTTTTCTAACTTTTACTTCACTATGGGGGCTGCCATTTTGTTTTTCATTTCTGTATGTGTCGATTAACGACACATACAGAGATGGAATACGGCAGCTACAGTGCAGAGGAGTCAATGAACGGGAGCCGTTCCATTGACTTTGCTCTATGGCTCTGTCCTGCGCAGACGCAGGTCAGAGTCACACAGAGCAGAGCAGCTGTTTGCAGGGAGAGAGCAGGCGCCATCTTGAAGACCAGCTGCACTGCAGGTAAGATGTGTGTCTCTGCATGTCCCACTCTCTACCTCACAGACCCCCGCTCTCGTGACCCCCGACGGGCCACGTAAAATGTGCAAAAAAAAACAACATGTCAAATACACGGCGTGAGAATCGGTCAACTGAAAAGTCATTCACTTCACTTTCATCATTATAAGGCTGGGTTCACACTACCTATTTCCAGGCGTAAACGAGGCGTTTTACGCCTCGATTTACGCCTGAAAAGACGGCTCCAATACGTCAGCAAACATCTGCCCATTCATTTGAATGGGTTTGCCGACGTACTGTGCCGACGACCTGTAATTTTACGCGTCGCTATCAAAAGACGGCGCGTAAAATAACAGCCTCGGCAAAGAAGTGCAGGACACTTCTTGGGACGTAATTTGAGCAGTTTTTCATTGAATTCAATGAAGAACAGCTCCAAATTACGGCCGTAATTGACGCCTCGCAAAACGCGAGTACGAGCAATTACGTCTGAAATGACGGAGCTGTTTTCTCCTGAAATCAGCTCCGTCATTTCAGACGTAAATGCAGTTAGCGTGTGCACATACCCTAGGGGTATGTTCACACACAATGTTTTCAGCTGAAAAATCGGAAGCAGAACGCCTACAAGCATCTGCCCATTGGTTTCAATGGGAAATACGGCGTTCTGTTCCGACAGGGCGTTTTTTACGTGGTTGTTTTCCAAAAACGGCACGTAAAAAGACGCCCGACCAAAATGAAGTGCACATCACTTCTTGGGACGTTTTTGGAGCAGTTTCTCATTGACTTTATAGAAAAACAGCTCCAAAAACGGCCGTTAAAAAATGCGAGTTTGATTAAAAAATGGCTGAAAATCAGGAGCGATTATCCCTTTGTTTAGTAAGCGTGTGAACATACACTTAGCCTTTTGGTGTGTCCTAGAACTTCTTCCAGCTACAGAATCACACCCAATATGGCTGCCGGACACTGCTTAGCAATTTGAAGACACCTTTACCTGGCTTGTGAGAGGGGGGGGTGAGGTTCCCTCCCACATTCACAGCAGCTGTGAGTCAGGTTGCTTTGCCTTATTCACCTTGCTGTAATTCTGGGAAGTGCTCCCCCTGGTGGCCAACAGTGGAAAACATGTCAAATTATTATTTAATTTTTAATACTTTCCACCATACGGAAAAAAATAAAAAAATACAGCAAAAAACTTAAAAAATATAATAGAAATAAGTAACGACACTTAAAAAAAAAAAAGGTTTAATTTGCGACACATTCCCTTTAAGTGTTTTTGACTGCAAGTGAATGACGCTAATAAATCGTATAGAGCATTCTTCTTTTTTCCATTTTGGATTAGGTACTTGAATTTACACACTAAGGCCTCATGCACACGACCGTAAAAACACCCGTTATTGCGGGTCGTTATTACGACCCGCAATAACGGGCTCATAGGCTTCTGTTAGCCACGGGTACCTTCCCGTTTGCTCACGGGAAGGTACCCGTGCCGTTAAAAAAGATAGAACATGCCCTATTTCATGCCGTAATAACGGCACGGGCATCCCATAGAAGTCTATGGGGCTCCCGTAATCATGGGTGGCTGCGTGTGTTCACCCGTGATTACGGGAGCGTTGCGAGGTGAGGCGAGGTCAGGGGACTACCCGGTCTGCAGGCCACAGCCCAGTGGCGTAACTACCGCCGGGACTACAATGAAAACTATGGCAGAGCGGGGAGGTATCTCCCCGCTCTGCCATAAACAAGACATGTATCCCCTATCCTGTAAAAAATAAAAATAAAAGACGTTCATACTTACCGACAACTTCCTGCTTCCTCCAGTCCGGTCTCCCGCCCGTTGCCTTGGTGACGCGTCCCTCTCGACATCCGGGCCGACGTCCTGGATGACGTTTCAGGCCATGTGACCGCTGCAGCCAATCACAGGTCAATCACAGGCTGCAGCGGTCACATGGACTGCCGCGTCATCCAGGGATGTCGGGCTGGATGTGAAGAGAGGGACGCGTCACCAAGACAACGGCCGGGTAAGTATGAATTTCTTTAACTTTTATTACAGAAAAGGCTGTCCCTTCTCTCTATCCTGCACTGATAGAGAGAAGGGGCTGCCGATTAGTGCAGTGCTATTTTGCTGCCAAAAACGTGCTCGTAAATACGGGTGGAATACGTGTGACACCGGACCCATATTTACGAGCACGGGTTCGTAAATACTGGTGCAAAACGGGTGGAATACGTGTGACACCGGACCCGTATTTACGCCAGTATTTACGGGTGTGAAAAAATACGGTCGTGTGCATGAGGCCTAAGGAGCATATCCAAAGGTGTTTTGTTTTTTTTGTGGATCAATAGGTACGCTTTAGGCTGGATTCTAACACATTTACTCAAATTTTTGGTGGCCTTTTTTTGCCCACAAATGGAGAGGCCAGCTGTTACTTTAAAGTCTTAAGCAAAATATGAAAAAGCCTACATACACAGCGTTTTTGTAGCATCTTTTGGGCTCAGTGGCTTTTTTAAATGGAGCATGCTCTAGGTATAGAATATTTTTGTGCTGATTCTTCCATAGCCTTCTCTAAAAGGACTTCAAAAACGCCAGTTAAAATGCATGTACAAAATTACAAAAATAAAAAAGGCCACCAAAAACGCATCTAAAAACCACCATTAAAAGAAACCTGTCACATTGAAAATGCAATAGGGTTTGAAGGCAGAATGTTATAGAGCAGGAGGAGCCGAGCATGTCCGTGTATGGTTTTGTAGCAAAAGATTCAGTAACTCGTAATTTATTCATTTAAACCTCTACTCATTCTGGGCTTAGGAGTCCAGTGGGCGGTCCTACTGAGTGATTGACAGCCTTTTCTGTAAGAGTGTGAATATAGAAATATCGGTCAAACGGTGAAACTACCCACTGGGTAATAAACTATGAGTTATACTGAATATTTTGCTACAAAAATAAACCCCAACCTGCTCAGCTCCTCCTACTCTATAACATGCTGCCTGCAGTTGGCCTGAATGTTCAAATCCAACCAAGGACAACATCTGCATGGAGTTTGTATGTTCTCCCCGTGTTTGCGTGGGTTTCCTCCGGGTATTCCGGTTTCCTACCAAACCCCGAAAACATACCAATAGGGAATTTAGATTGTGAGCCCCAATGGGGACAGTAAAAGAGGACCGCTGTACAGCGCTGCGGAATATGTTGGCGCTATATAAGTAACTGAAATAAATAAATAAATCTTGGTGTATTTTTACATGCATTTTAAGGCACTGAAAAAACAGTGTGTAAAGGAGGCCTAAGGTTTTCTTTACACAGATTTTTTTTTCCCTGGCATTTTGAAACAAACAAAAAATTTTTTTGAAAACACCATTTTTAAAATGTAACCGCGATTTTTAGCGGCTTTTTTAAAAAAAATAATAATGTCTTTTTGTAAAAGGTGCTTTTTGAAATCCTAGAGAGAAGCCTTTGGAAAACAACGCCACACCCAGAGTATGCAGAGTTGTTTAAAAAATGCCACTTACCACAAAAACAACTAAAAAATGCCACAACACAGCGTATATGTAGTGCTTTTTATACTTGACTCGTAATGCTGTATATGCTTTTATTCTACTGCAATTTCTCGCAAATTTGCATATAAGTCACACGCTCCCCACTATGGAGAGAACAGAAGATAGCCAGACAGCTGAAAAAGGGGGAATAGGAGGGGAAAAATAATTCTTAAAGCTCTGAAATGCAGGTGAAACATCATAACATCAAGGTGGACGGAAGAATATAAGACTTTTTAACTTTTTGATGAAACGTCAGGTATATTCTCCCCTAGAAACATTGCCAAGCAGTTTATTTTGTGTGGGAGAGAGAAGCACTTAAAGATAAACAAATAAGTATTAAAAAACACAAAAAACAGTACATATATAAGCTTATATGTTGATGCCCTTACCGTGGGCAACCACAATGCAATCTGACCTTTCAAGGCAATGTTTAAAGGGAACCTGATACATGGTACCCGCTGTCCGATGTGCAGGCTGCATGTTACAGGAACTGAACAGATTGAGGATATAGATATATATATATATTTATTGATTAATATATATTTATTTATATTTATATTATTTAAAACCTTAATGACCAAGGTATTTTTTACGTTTTTCCATCGTCGCATTCCAAGAGCATTAACTTTTTTATGTTTGCGTCGACATAGCTGTATAATGTCTTGTTTTTTGCGGGACAAGTTATATTTTTTTAATAGCGCCATTTTGGGGTACATATTTATTGATTAACGTGTATTAACTTTTTTTGGGGGAGGGGGAAATAGAAAAAAACCCTGAAAATTTCACCACTCTTTTTTGCGTCCTAAATCTACGCCGTTTACTGTGTGGTATAAACAACACAATAACTTTATTCAGCGGGTTGTTACGATTGCAACTATACCAAATTGGTATCGATTTTGCATGTTTTACTACTTACACAGTAATTATTTGTTTTTGTGTCTACATATTTGAAGAGCCATAACTTTTTTATTGTTCCGCCGATACAGTTGTATGAGGGCTTTTTTTTGCAGGACGACTCGTAGTTTTTATTGGTACCATTTGAGAGTAGATGCGACTTTTTGATCACATTTTGTTTAAGTCAGGATTCACAGAAAACAGCAATTTTTCCATTCTTTTTTATTTTATTTTTTACGACGTTCACAGTGCGGGTTAAATAATGTAATATCTTTATAGTCAGGGTCGTTACGGACGCGGTGATACCAAATATGTGTAACTTTTTTGCTTTATTTTGTTATTTTAACCGGTTAAGGACTAGGCTGTTTTACAGCTAAATGACCAGAGCAAATTTCACAATTTTGCTATGCGCTTCTTTAGATGACTATAACTCAGCAGGTGAATAAAGTTCATCTTTGAATTTTACACTCTTTTTAAAGGACAGATAGGGCTTTGTTTTAGTGGCATTTGTCAGTATATATCATTTTTATTTTTTTCTCTAAAGTAGGCAAAATTGGAAAAAAATGCAAGAATTTAGCAATTGCGCCAGTTTATGATAGCATTTTTCACACACGGTATGGACCACGGACAAAATTAATCTCCTTTCACATTCTTCCACTTCTCCCGTGCATGGGGATACCAAATATGTGTGCCTTATTCACTGTGCGGGCATGTGCCAGGGCTTGGCATAAAAGGAGGCTTTTCGGTCCAGGAAAAAGCATTTGATTTTATAGCCGCATACGGTTTTCTGGGGGGCCTAATGCTGCTGAAACATTAGAATCACCCCATAAATGACTTCATTCACACAAGTAGACCCCACAAGGTTTCCTTCAAGGGGTTTATCATATTTTTAGACAGTCCAGTTTTCTTCTGAAAGTTTCTTGAATAAGATGGATCAAAATAAAATTAGCAATTTTTTAGCAAATGCGTCAGTTTATACCAGCATTTTTCACACACGGCATAGACCACGGACAAAATTAATCTCTTTTCACATTCTTCCACTTCTCCTGAGCATGGGGATACCAAATATGTGTGTCTTATTTATCACATAGAGAAGTAGGAGGGCGGACGATAGAAGAAGCTTATTTCACAAATCGCTTTTTTTCAAAGCTGGTTTTACAAAACTCAACAGAGTTTCTATAACACTTCCAAAATATCTGCTCTTGAAGCAGAAATCCCAAAATATTCATCTAGGGGTATAATGGGAATTTATTTTTTTGGGTTTTCTAAAATAAGAAATTGCAGGTTTATGCAAATGGAGCTCTCCAGCAGATGAACTTTAGAAAACATCAAACATGACATCCACCCCCCACCCATTCCCTCCCTCACCCTTGGAGTAAAATCAGGGAAAAAATAAAAACGTAATGTAGGGCAAATATATTTTCAACTAATTAACTAAAATCTAATAATTCAGAACAGTGTGGTATTTTTTAAAACATGGCTCAATGCACAGGCCTGGTTGTGAGGGACATGAGGGACAGAAATATCGGGAATCTTTGCGGTGCCCGTCTTTTCTGCAGACGCGGCACTTTTTCTGGGGGTTGCTTCTGGTTGGTGTTGGGGGAATCCGACTGATGAAGTGTCTTTCAGTCAGTCGCGTGACATCCTCAGACTGGGGGCATTCTCGGGTGTCCTGAACATCAAAAATGAGGCCTTCAATAATTTTTTCCTGGAAATCCAGGTATGTGTCTCTGCCTCTGTTTTTTTTATAGAGCACAAATGAGTTGTGGATGGCCACCTGTAACAAATAAATGGCCACTTTTTTGTACCAGGTTTTAGTTTTGCGTTTTACTAAATAGGGCTGTAAAACCTGGTCGCTTAAATCCACCCCCCCCCCATGTACTTGTTATATTCGGACACGCTCACTGGTTTGTGCTTGTCCGATGTTGCCCCCCTTTCCCTCACTGCCACTGTTCCTGCGGTATGAATCGTGCTTAGCACATACACATCTTTGCGATCCCTGAACTTGACCGCCAGCAATTCTTCAGATGCATAAGCACAGGAGTCCCCCTTTACCATGCGCTTCCCCACTAATTGCTGTGGAAAACCAATTCTGTTTTTGCGCATGGTACCACATGCCCCAGTCCTTGCAGCATGCAAATGCCTAAACAGGGGCACACTCGAATAAAAATTATCACAGTACAGGTGGTACCCCTTGTGAAGCAAAGGCTGCATTATCTCCCACACGATCTTACTGCTGGTGGAAAGATCAGGGGGGCATCCAGGAACATTTATTGTGCGGTCCCGCCCTTCATAAATCCTGAAGGCGGTGGTATATCCTGACCCGCTTTCACACAATTTGTAGAGCTTAACGCCATATCTTGCCCTTTTTGAAGGTAGATATTGGCGAAAGCTAAGTCTGCCATGAAAGTTGAGGAGGGATTCGTCCACACTTACATTCTGCTCAGGGGTGTAGAGTTGCAGAAATAAATTATTCAGGGAATTTATTAGCGGTCTTATTTTGAACAACCGATCCCGCTTTGCATCGGTACTTGGGGGGGCCTGTGCGTTGTCATTGAAGTGGAGGAACCTCATTATTGTCTCATAACGAGACCTGGGCATTACTGCAGAATATACTGGGGTGGCTTGGGCGGGTCTTGTTGACCTGTAAGACCTAATGGAGGGCTTTTTGACAATACCCATATTTAGGGTGAGCCCCCAAAATTTTTTTAATTCCAGCAAATTGGTGGGCGTCCAATCTCTGGTATGGGTGGATGAAGGTTTCTGCCTTATATATTGAGTGGCATATAAATTTGTTTCGTGGACAATCTGATTTAGGATGTCGTCCGTTATAAATAAATGGAAGTAATCCATTTGGACAAAATTTGTATTGTCCACGGTTATGCCAGGAGTGGCAGTAAATCCGTGGATTCTAGGCCCAAAAGATGGGGCAGGTGCCCATACAAGAGCCTGGACTGAAGGGACCAGGCTGTCCCGTGCTATAGCGCTACTTGGCCCTCCGCTTTCAAGTTCTGCAGTTTCAACTGCATCAGGGACAACGTCCCCTGAAGATGAACCTGAAGTGACGCTGTCATCGTCACTACCTAAAACAGGTTCCATCTCGGACGCCATCTCTGATGCGGTCTCCGACTCAGACCACAGCATGGCGTATGCCTCCTCGGCGCTAAACAACTTCCTCGCCATAACGTAACTAACACTAACACTAACTAAACAAATTGTTTTTTTTTTGTTTGTTTTTTATATAAAACACACAAACTAACTGCTATATATATCTACACTACTGCTAACAAAAAAATAAACCGCTATTGCTATATATATTATATATATGTGGATATATATATAATTATATACTCCCTACCTGCCTATTCTAATAGAATAAAAGAAAGAAAGGTAGATAGATAGAAAAAAAGATAGATGGATAGATAGATTTCTATCTATCTATACAATCTATCTATACAGAGAATGTTTTAGAGTGTAACTGTATTTTTTTGTAACTGTAACCTTCTGGCAGCAATTCTCCCGAGTCTCTTCTTCTCCTCAAACTGAAACAATGTTTGAGGAGAAGAAAAGAGGCAGGAGATTTACTGCCAGAAAAGTCAAAATAAAACAAATGTGGTCGCTGTGATAGGTTTTCACAGCGACCACATGTTCAGGGACCATCAGATTGGTCCCTGATACTCTGCCCAGTGCCCAGAGCTGTTGGTAACAGCGTGGGCACAGGGCTGTGTGCACGCGATCGCGCGTGCACAGTCTCTGAAATGCCGCCGTAAATAGTCTATACGGCGGACTTTAGAGACCCTGACCGCTGGCCGTATAAATACGGCCAGCGGTCGGGAACCTGTTAATAGTAAAGCAGTTTGTAAGGGGAAAAAAATGTGTTTTTCATTTTATTTTTTCACGGCATGGCCTAGCAGGCATTCACTACAGGCAGACCTGGGGGCCTTTATTAGGCACCCGGCTGCCATCGGAGACACAGACACTCTGCGATCTTATCGCTGGGTGTCAGTGGGATGACAGGGAGCTCCCTCCCTCTCTCCAAAACCACTCCGATGCGGTGCACGCTATTGAGCACCGCATCTGAGGGGTTAAACGGGTGAGATCGATACTTATAAATCGATCTCACACGTTCGAGCAGGGACGCACCCAGCCCTCAGCTACCTCTGGCAGCTGAGAGCAGGGAGATTTGACAGCTCCTTGTTCTGTTTATTTTTTCCAATGTAGTGCCGTGAAAAGGCTTATGCATCAGAATAAAGCCCATTAGTGGCCACCGTGAAAAGGCGTATTGACATGATTCACAACTTGAAAAGAAGTCCTGAATAAAAAAATAAAAAAAACATAACATTTTAATTTCTTATGCTTCCAGTACATTTAATTAACGCACTACATTTTGCAAATGAAACAAATATACTTAAGTAAAGTGAAAGGCAACTAAAGGTCCATGTAACACTTGGGGACTGCATTTTATGAGCTAAACTATGGCAGATAAACCCGGTGAGAAGAGGTGTCCTGAAGAAGTCAGCAGGCGATAGATTATCCCTAACCTGTTGTATTTACATAAGAACCATCTAATAAATCACTTCATAAACAATACATGATCATCATCTTTTGGGAGGGTGAGAAGTACACTAAAAAAAGCGTTCTTATTCAGGCGGATTTAATCGAATTATTTAAGTGGACACACTAAGATATACAGAAATGAGGGTGACAAGTAGCACAAAGTTTTGGTACCAGTTGAGCCCAATTAACCGAACCAAGACAAACGTTTTTGTAGCTTGTATTAGTAAACATCTTACAGCCTTAACCCGAGCCTAACATGACTTCTATCTCCCCGTATAGTAGGTAGTAGGACGCAAAACAAGAGAAATACAGAAGGACTGCTGCCTGAAAGAGGCCACTAGTCATCCTTATTTATCCCTCACAAGTCAGTACATTCCTGTGTAATGAACCAGGAACGTCCCCTGTGTAACCAGCACTATAAATGAGCCGAGAGTTCGCCTGGCAATACAGATAACTTTTCCACCGATGCCTTTCCCTCCCTTTTTCATAGAAACAAGACATATACAATGTATTAAAGCAAAAAATATTAACTTTTATGCTTAAGATAATCCAGAGTTTTGCTTTAAGTACAAAAATAAAAGCATAAAAAAACAACAACTTACAAATGTAATGAGTAATCACTACAGTAGTTACAATCCAATGGTTAGTCCGATCACAAACAGAGGCAGTCTATGAGACGTCAACCAATTATAAAAAGCATCGCTGGATCTGCTGCATTAATGTACAGTACTAAGTCTGGTCCATAGCAGCTCTTACATTATATTCAACGCCTGGTATACTGTATTAGGTAATCATGTGAGGAACAAGATAATAATAAAAAAAATAATAATACTTTGTATCGAGTATGTAATCATGGCCAGCCTTAGCTATGTTCGACCAGTGCGGTCGCACAGGGCGCCAGCCGCCACACGGCAAGAGGGGCGCCAGCGGGTGTGTGTATCCCCGCACCGTTGCAACTACCAGCGGGGATACACACACTAACTGCAGTCGCCTTTCCACCCGGGCGCTTCTTCACTTAGTGGCCGTCGCTACCGCTGTAGCAGCCATAGCGGCTGCTAGCAGTGACACCGCGCATGAGGGCGGTGGCGCCGCTAGCAGCCGCTGCTATAGCAGTAGGGACGGCACTATAGCAGAGCAAGGAGATCTCTCCCTGCTCTGCTGTCTACTAGCGCCACTGTAGCTCCCTGAAGGAGCGGAACCCCCGTGTGGCCGGGGATTCCACTCCTGGAGCGCTGCTTGATTTTTCTGTCCATATACGGACAGTGACATCAGGGGAAACTCCTGAAGCGGAATCCCCGGTCACAGCATTGCAGACCATGACCGGGGATTCCACTGCAGGAGAAGCCAATGACGTCATGGACACAGACGACATGAGCTTCTCCTGGAGTGGAATCGACGGTCATAGCGTCTGCAACGCTGTGACCGGGGATTCCGCTTCAGGAGTTTTCCCTGATGTCACTGTCCATATATGGACAGAGGCATCAAGCAGCGCTCCAGGAGCGGAATCCCCGGCCACACGGGGATTCCGCTCCTTCAGGGAGCTACAGTGGCGTTATCTTTACTGGAAGGGGGGGGGGGGGGGGGGTTGCTATCTACAGGTGAGCTGTGTGGCACTACCTACAAAAGGACAACTGTGCAGGAGCACACAAAATACCCAGCTTTCCCGGGTATCAGAAAAAAGTGTAGAAATAAACTAAGATATAACTTTTATTTAATCTAGCTAAAAGGATTAATCCTTTACTCAGACTAAATAAAAGTTATATCTTAGTTTATTTCCACACATTTATTTGATAGCTGGGAAAGCTGGGTATTTTGTGTGCTCCTGCACAGTTGTCCTTTTTTGAATGTCTATTGCCCGCCAGCTATTAGGGTCATTTTGTAGTCCTTGCACTACCTACAAGGGGGCTGTGGGCAGTGTGGCACTGCCAACCAGGGGGCTGTGTGGCACTGCCAACCAGGGGGCTGTGTGGCACTGCCAACCAGGGGGCTGTGTGGCACTGCCAACCAGGGGGCTGTGTGGCACTGCCAACCAAGGGGGCTGTGTGGCACTGCCAACCAGGGGGCTGTGTGGCACTGCCAACCAGGGGGCAGTGGGCTGTGTGGCACTACCAACCAGGGGGCGGTGTGGCACTACCAACCAGGGGGCGGTGTGGCACTACCAACCAGGGGGCGGTGGGCTGTGTGGCACTACCAACCAGTGGGCTGTGTGGCACTACCTACCAGGGGGCTGTGTGGCACTACCTACCAGGGGGCTGTGTGGCACTACCTACCAGGGGGCTGTGTGGCACTACCTACCAGGGGGCAGTGTGGCACTACCTACCAGGGGGCAGTGTGGCACTACCTACCAGGGGGCAGTGTGGCACTACCAACCAGGGGGCAGTGTGGCACTACCAACCAGGGGGCAGTGTGGCACTACCAACCAGGGGGCTGTGTGGCACTACCAACCAGGGGGCTGTGTGGCACTACCAACCAGGGGGCTGTGTGGCACTACCAACCAGGGGGCTGTGTGGCACTGCCAACCAGGGGGCTGTGTGGCACTGCCAACCAGGGGGCTGTGTGGCACTGCCAACCAGGGGGCTGTGTGGCGCTGCCAACCAGGGGCTGTGGGGCGCTGCCAACCAGGGGGCTGTGGGGCGCTGCCAACCAGGGGGCTGCGGGGCGCTGCCAACCAGGGGGCTGCGGGGCGCTACCCACCAGGGGGCTGCGGGGCGCTACCCACCAGGGGGCTGCGGGGCGCTACCCACCAGGGGGCTGCGGGGCGCTACCCACCAGGGGGCTGCGGGGCGCTACCCACCAGGGGGCTGCGGGGCGCTACCCACCAGGGGGCTGCGGGGCGCTACCCACTAGGGGGCTGCGGGGCGCTACCCACCAGGGGGCTGCAGGGCGCTACCCACCAGGGGGCTGCAGGGCGCTACCCACCAGGGGGCTGCGCGGCGCTACCCACAAGGGGAATCTGTGAGTGGGGGGGCTGATGGTCATTTTACTGTGAGTGGTGGGCTGATGGTCTTCAAGTGGTTTCCACCTCTGACTTCCAATTGAAATTAATAGGAGGCAGAAAATACCTGTGACGCCCGTTTGGAGCT
This sequence comes from Rhinoderma darwinii, assembly GCF_050947455.1. NCBI lineage: Eukaryota > Metazoa > Chordata > Amphibia > Anura > Rhinodermatidae > Rhinoderma > Rhinoderma darwinii. Next base: position 523,635,631 of record NC_134687.1, on the reverse strand, counting down.
TTTTTTTCCAGCGTCTTTTGCATTCGCTTCAACAACTTAAGAAAAATAGAAAAAAAATGGTCACCCAACTCTGTCAGTTTCTGAAGGAATTTTCAGGCAGATTTTTTTTTGCCATACAAAAAACGTGTGTGAACATGCCCTACGAGTGTAGTGCTTGTTCTTAGCCGTTTTCTGTCTTTCTCAAAACAATTTTTGGTAGGGGGGCCCTGAGGAAATTTTGTTTTTCCAGTGCTGCCTCGAGTCCGAAAAGTTAGGGAAATTCTGTACTAGGCTACAGGATCCCGTCATGGAGCAGCTCAGTTCGTCATGGGAACGGCGCCTAGGTGAGTACAATTTTTGTTTTTGTTTGGGGGCACTGTCTACAAGGGGGAGGTGCGGGGACTGTATGGCACGATCTACAAGGGGGAGGTGGGGGACTGTATGGCACTGTCTACAAGGAGGAGGTGGGGGTCTGTATGGCACGATCTACAAAAAGGAGGTGGGGAATTATGGCACTGTCTACAGGGAGGCTATATGGCAAAATCTACAGGGGGGCATTATACGGGGTGGGGGCCACTAAGCGGACATTATACTGTGTAGGGGTACTACAGGTGGCATAATACTGTGGGCACAATTAGAGGACAAAATACTGTGTCCTTGAAGGGGTTGTAATATATTATTATACTGTATGGGGGCACTAAAGGGGCATTATAATTTTTTTATGGGGCATTTTATTTTAAATTATGGGGTGGGGTGCCGAAAGATCATTTCGCACAGGGCGCCATCTATCCTAGGGCCGGCCCTGTATGTAATAGTCTTTTATGGAATGCCATTTTCAACAGATACATACTCTCTCTGCTGAATGTATATTTGGCTGTGTAGTGCTGTGGGACGCCTGCTAATGTTGGCGATTTACCTCAGGGTATATTATTAAAACGCTGCATTGTTTTCTTTTGAAAAATGACATGTCTCACGATATTACTATAAAACCATTTATTTTTTTTTGACGGTTCCTGGCACTGAAGTGAATCAAAACCCTAAAGAAGAGTTCAAAGTGCGCTCATATAAAGCATTTGGGCAGACATGTACCTTAGTAGTAGATACGAATACTACCAGAGGTATGACTATGGGACATACATACACAAGTCTGACAAATATCGAGAGAAGAGAGCAAGGTAGTGTCTGTGTTCTCATATACAGGATGGGTGACTAAAGACAGCTCTACATAGCCTCTAAAATGGCTGCCGATGGTTGTGAGCTCCTGTTCTATCGAATATTTTTTTTTCAAAATAAGCCTTTCTAACATAAGGTATATAGCGCATTTCAAGAACATGTAAAAATTGACTTTTCTTTTATATAAACGGCACTATAAATAGCATGTGAGTAAATTTACATACAGTAGCGGTCATTTTGAATTGTCCGGTGTTTTGAATAAGTCTAAGAAGACATTTATCTGTACAGCAATTTGGACAGGGAATCAGCCAATGAAAATCCCTTCTCAACGCTGGAGATATCAGCAAGAAATCAATAGCAGAGCTCCCTGACCACATCCATTTGAATGCCACCAACAGAATCAAAAGAGTTATTAGAAGCAGAAAAGGAAATGCAATTATTAGGGCTCATGCACACGACTTTATTACAGATTGTAAGTAGCCATAATCGGGTTCCATAGAGGTCCAATTGATAAAGTGAATCTGAGTAAGTCAACCACATATACAAGTGAACGCCTTTGTAAAAGAATTACCACATACAAATAACTAATTTTCCATATAAAAAGGACAGTGTTCAAAAAATCCAGTCACAAAGAAATTATAATGGAATATTACTGCGAATTCATCATTCATAAATGATATAACTGGCAATAATTGTAAAAAAAAAAAAAAAAAATTACTATTAACCAACAAGAAGTCTGGGCAACTAGAATCAATGTTAATATTTTTTAAACATTACAATTTCAAAATATTTTCATGCATTTCTACCGAATATTTATTATTTTTTACATTACATACCTGTAAATATTTGTCCGATAGACATATATATATATATATATATATATATATATATTTATAGTAAACCATGTGTATACACATTTTTTACAGAGATTGACATCTTTACAAAACCTACAGGTTGTAAAAGATTTCACAATAAAGAAATAAGATATTGCCTTATAATGTACAAGCATTTACTAAAGAAAGAAGAGCAATCATACATCTGACATTGAAAAAGCGCCATCTAGTGGAGAGAAACAGGAAATTCACCTGGCACATTACAAAAACATAAAACAATAAAACCGGTCAAATGAAATGTATAAAGTAACCTCATAAAAATGATATTTCGACTGCAGAAAAACGCACTTCAATCACTGGCTGTAGTACAGAGACAATGTACCACAGGCACTAAAAATTGGAGCAATTCAGGGACGTTATTGCCACAACTAGGTGAACACAGTGATAAAAGATTACAACAAAGTTTGCTTTTAGAAAATGTGGAAAAGGTAGTAAGGTGTGGGCTTCTAAAACTAGACTAGTCCAGACATTATTTCGCAGTCTGGCAATGAGACATTTTTGTTGATGTACAAACTGCCCAAACCATCTGCATGGCACTTGCAGGCATCCATGTGCTTGATGCCGAAACATCTCCATTCAGATGAACAAAACATATATTCAGTTGCAAAAACATTCTGCAACAAATCTGCCAGATGTGAATATTCAAGTGTAGACTTATTTTTCCAGGTCAGACGTCAAGAGCAGGTCAGTCTTTAGGTTACCCAGGTCTATCCTATCATAGAAGCTCCTGTATAGCCATTGTAACATTGGAATAGAGACTTTCTTATTACTAGTTTTCTACCTTGGTTTAGTCCTCACATAAGAAACAATGTAAAGATAGGCCCCTGAAACATTAGCGCCTACATTTTCTGTGGACAGAACGTCAAACACGCATAAGTTGAATTCACACATTTAGTTATGATGCCGTTTTTTTTAAGCCAAAAGCGAGATATTTAAATCCAGATTTCGTTCCTTCTGTATCCACTCCTGACTTTGGCACAAAAACGCATCAAATAAGTAATTTGTGCATGCAGCCTAACAAAGTAACATTTAATGCACAATTTCTGAAATAGGATTCAAAATGCATCCAAGAATTCGGTTAAAATGAGATTTGAAGGTTTATATTGTACTCACTAATTTGTTTTCTTGCATGTAAATTTTCTTAAGCTTGGGACAACCTTTGGCTAGAATGACCATTCCTTCATCAGAGATCTTGTAGCACTGTCCAAAATGGATATCTCTCAAATCCTTACACCTGGTGCCCAACTGTGAACAAGAGTTAGACATAAGAATAAAGTATTCGATAAAAAAAATATATACATTCTATAACATACAATAAGCATAGAAGAAACAGTTACTACAGACAAGAAAATTTTCTATTGAACTCATAGAAAAATATCAGCAATCAAAGCCACAAATAGCTTGAAACGGTGTATGGAATGATGGAGGAGACCGCCCTACGGTATGGTGCATGCCGGCAGTCCAAATAGTAACTCCATGGCATTACATACAAAGGCATTTTAATCATTTCTATGTAGTAAAGCAGGGGAACATTGTCCAAATGTGTCTACAGAAGCTTATGTGCAAGGTTTTCCTATTCATTGCTTAGAGACAGATGCTGCAGTCAGCAGGAGACTACACCAAATGTCTTATGCCCGTTGCACATGACCGAGTGCCACTCAGGCTGTTTTTCACGGCATCCAAATGGCACCCAATAGTCTTCATGGACCCACTTTAACAGGGGAATCGGGTCCGTGAAAATGGACCCGTCTTTCCGATCCATGGATAGATAGGACATGTCCTATCTTTCCACGGATCACTGATGGGACCCGGCCGGCACACACGGTCATGTGCATCAGGCATTACTCCTATGTACCCATAGATCAGGAGCCAGGGTGTGTTTTCACATCATGATCAAAACACGTTTTTTTAAGCAATTTTATGGAAATTTTGGCTAAACCAGTTGATTGACTGTGACATGTGAACACAGGCTAAGAAATGCACCTGTTCTGTTTTGCTGCTAGTTTTTCCTTTAACCTTTTTAAGACCAATGCCTTCAGATGGCTGAATGTCCACAGCTAAAAATGTTACCTTTTAGAATGACAAATTTTAAGGCCTTATTCACACGAACGTGTTATACACGTCTGTGCTACGTGCGTGATTTTCACGCGCGTCGCACGGACCTATGTAAGTGAATGGGGCCGTTCAGACTGTCAGTGATTTTCATGCAGCCTATGTGCGCTGCGTAAAACTCACGACATGTCCTATACTTGCCCGTGTTTCGCGCAGCACGCACCCATTGAAGTCAATGAATGGAGTGGCGATCGAGCATGCGCGCTGCCGCTTCATTCAAAGTCTATGGGAATGTGGGGGGGGGGGGGGTGCAGCAAGGAGAATCTGGGAGTTCGGGCCCACTTTCTCTCGCAATCGGTCAGGATCTCAGCGGAGGGGCCACCAGCGAATCACATAATGATCACCTAGCCTGTGGATAGGGGATAATTTAGGATTCTAGAAAAACCCCTTTAGGCTGGGTTCCCACATAGCGTAAGAGCTGCGTAATTTCCGCAACAGAATTCTGTGCAGAAATTCCACAGCATTTACACTATCAGCAAAGTGGATGAGATTGAATAAATTTTAGGCGCACGGAAAAGTAAACGCACAAAAGTTGTGCAGAAAGTGTTCTGTGGTGCGACTTTCAATTAGTGGCATGTCAATTTATGCTGCGGGTTCTGTGCGGAGATGCTGCGTGTTGGGCCCATAGACTTCACTGGGAAAGATAAAATCTGCATCAATTTGTTTTGTTGTGATTTTTATAGCGTTTACGCAGCGGAAACGCAATAAAAACTGCTGGAAATCCGCAGATGCCCATATACTTTGCTATAATCAACGTTTAACACCAAATCCGCAGGTAAAAGCGCTGCAGAAAAACCACACCGTTTCTGCAGAAATATACACAGCAAAAATGAACTCTTTGGTGCGGATTTCTGTGACAGATTTACCAGCGTTTTTTTTTTAGACTCCGCTGCAAAAAATCTGCAGCATATCCTGTGTGTGGGAGCATACCCTTAAAGAGTTGTCTCACCACAGGTCTTTTCTGTCTTATTGTAGAGATTGGTAACATATTGTTAGATACTGTAAGGCTGGGTTCACACGACCTATTTTCAGGCGTAAACGAGGCATTTTATGCCTCGAATTACGCCTGAAAACACGGCTCCAATACGTCGGCAAACATCTGCCCATTCATTTGAATGGGTTTGCCGACGTACTGTGCCGATGACGTGTAATTTTACGTCTCGCTGTCAAAAGACGGCGCGTAAAATAAGAGCCTCGTCAAAGAAGTGCAGGACACTTCTTGGGACGTAATTTGAGCCGTTTTTCATTGACTTCAATGAAGAACAGCTCCAAATTACGTTCGTAATGGACGCCTCGCAAAACGCGAGTACGAGTAATTACGTCTGAAATTCAGGAGCGGTTTTCTCCTGAAAACAGCTCCGTAATTTCAGCCATAATTGACGTTGCACATACCCTAAGGCTTTTGCCTGTGTGCTTTTGACTTTTAAGCACTTACTCAAACCTTGTTTCAGCGCCATTGCTCCCCACTAAGGCCATGTTCACACCACGTTTGTGACATACGTTCAGCATGTACGTTGGGAAAGTTCCTAATGTATACGGTAAACGTGTCCACAAAGCTCCACTAGCCAGACTTAGTCCAAAAGAGTGTCCTTCCGACCTTCATCAGGCTTGTACAAACAGTATACCGTATTTTTTTGAGGTTTGGAATACCATAGTACATTTGGCTAATCCATCCAACGCAAACAAGTTAAACCGCGCGGTATATGTTCTTAAACATGGGAGCTCTTAAACAACGGTGGAGTATGCCACAACATGGCATAAGTCATCGGTTAAACATCTACGTCATGAGCTCTTGAATAGCTTTTTATGACTTCTACGTTAAATTGATACCATTATGCTCTTTGGGTGACGTATGCCACTGTATAGCATAATTTACAGGCATTCGTTAAATGTATACTGTACATCATGAGCGATTAAATAGCTTTTCCTGAAGTATCCGTTAAACAGAAGCAATCATAGGTTATGGGTGATGGATACCTGTAAAGAAATGCCCAGCAGGACATCTGATATCCATAGGCTATTACGACATCCGTTGACCATTTAATGTTTTTGGCGTAAAACGCAAAACGTAGGCAAAAAACCTTATGGTAATGGGGCCGAAGGCTTACTTCCTGATGTGTGGGCAGGCAATCACCCCACCCCACCCGTCCACAAGGCAAGGGAGAGCAGCTGTAACATGTGGGCCAGGCCAGCAAGAAGTGCAATGCTTCACAAGCAGTACTAGCTGTTTGGGTACTATTTCTGACTAGCAATCAGTATGGAAGCACTGCAAAGTTGTTTTTCTTAAGCACTATTTCATGACAACTCTATCTAAGTTCTATCACGGTTTAGCCACCATTTTGAGAAACGCTCAAAATCTGCAAAATAAAACAAAAAAAAAAAAAACTCATACATTTTTTGCCACTGCCTTCTCCTCAAGTTCAGGACAGATTATAAATGGGGTTGGTGCAATAGTCTATGTTCAATACTTACATGCATGTGATTTAGCGGTTTTTGTAGAGAACTATAAAATGAGGCTTTTGGTTGGATTTACTGGTGGAAGGAGCCTAAGGCAGAAAGTATATGCCATTAGGCTACAGAGAAGTAAAATCAAAATTAGGTTATTAATTGGTCATTTCATATCCCCTTCTGACATAGAAAAAGGATCGGTTTGCATAGCTTTGACCATCAAAGGGCATCCACTCTCAGGCAAATGTTTAAATGGCTGGCCCTATCCTCACCAAGGCGCCAGAAGCATGGATTAAGGCCCTTTCACACTGGGCAATTATCGGGTAGACAAGCGTTCATAGAAAGCTTGTTGCCGATAATTGCCCTATGTGAAACGCTCGTTCATCAGCTGATAGTATCGTTTTAAAAAACTGAAATATTATCGCTGTCAGCAGCACGATGATAATAATGTATTGGGACGAGCGATCGGAGTAACGACCGCTCGTCCCCATATATAGCTCGTGACAGGAGCTAACGAGCACAGATCAACGAGCTGTCTCGTTGATCGGAGCTAGTTGCAGCCGCCAAAATTGGCCGGTGTAATAGGGCCTTAAGGGTTTTATCACTATGGCCTGTATCTAGCATTAGATAACATCCTGACCAGTGATCAAAAGATTTGCAAAGGGATACCTGTTGTGGGTCTGCCATGCGGACCTGGCGAAACATGTGACAATGGCCTAAGTTCAAACGAAATATGATTAGTCAAGGCAAACCCCATCATAATTGATATTGGGTGTGACCCACATAGGTAGTTATGATCAGGGAAAATAGCCCTCACATAAATGTAAAATTCCCAGCCACACACCCAGAGGGACTACCCGGAATTGGTTATTGGCTAAAAACATGGGCCTATTTCAGTGGTGTTTGATAAGCCCTGGTTAGTAAATGTCTGCACAGGTGAATAAAGGTAATCTTATTTTTCTAGGGGATTACTGCAAGAACACATGCCCATTTTTGCGTTTCTCAATAAAAATACAACTGCGTAATGGGAGGCGTATGCTTCATTATCATATGAACAGCCCCCTCTCAGTGACATCACCAGCCAGTGGACTAGAGGGAAAAATTGGGTTTAAAATCCCAGGAGAAGAGAGGGTCAGTGTCAGTCGTTGGGGATCCATATCTCGGTTGGAGTGACTGCCCATCTTTTAACCGGACAGATATTTTTTGCATTGAACTGCACTATTGTGTATTAAATTTGAAATATTAATAAGTCTCTTCCTTGTAGTCTTACAGAACTTAATCTTCCGAAGGTGAAGAAGGTTACCTGAATTTTATGTTCCATTTAGATAATCGGTAATTGTAACTGGTGTTAAGGGAATATAGAGACGTAGGCCCCTATTGCCTAGATAAGTATAGGTGGTTGTAGCATACTGTGGTATAAATTGTTGGGGTGTTGGAAACCTATGTGAGTAATTTAGCATAGTCCTGTCATCTAGAGTGGGTGGACGTGGATTTATGTGGTAAATTAATAAGCTCAGTAGTGTAATTCACCCCTGTGACGTGACCAGAGAGCGGCGATCCTCACAGTCAGCTACTTATATTATGATATAAAAGTACTATTTTGAGGTTTGTTGAATGAATATTGATTAATAATAGAATACACTATAAGCCATTCGCCCATTGTTGGGCTTTGTATACCTTTGCCGATTATACCTTTAGATTCTTGTAAACTTTGGGTCTTACGTCATGGTAACACGGATCATACCTGTTTAATTGCTTCATCAGTGAGTCGGTCTTGGTTCCCAACATGAACTTTTTGTAAAGATGTACAATGTGTGGCCAGAGAGATGAGTGATAAGTCCGACAGCTGCTTGCACCGGTACGCAATGTATTTCACCAGGCCTGAACATTTGGTTGCCAACATCCCAATCCCAGCATCCGTCACATTTAGACAGTCGGAAATGTTGAGTTCTGTAATGTTCCAAAACCTGGAAGCAATTTTTTCTAAAATTTCATCTTTCACCTGTAAAGTAAGAGTATTATAGATATATTATTTTTTCACCTAATAAAAAAAAAAATTCATTACAGACACCCAGGGTTGTATCTTACGCAGAAGGAATGTTCCTCAGCATCAAACATGTTTTTCTCCCTTGTGCATTCCATGAGATGACTTATATTCTTATATATTATATGGTTATTTACCAAGAACACAAATAACAAAGATAAAGTTCTCAAAAGGCTCCGAAAATTCTTAATTAGACACTCAAAACCATGCAAATATACATACATTAGGGCACATTTACTAATACGGTCTAAGTTTAAACAAGTTAGAAAATGCACCAAATTCATCACAGTGGTAAACGCTGTATGATACATTTGGCGCATCTAGCTTGACACTTTTCTCCTTCATATACCACCTATTAGTTAACTTAGCTTGCATTTTATGCCGCATGGTGTCACACTTTAAGCCCTGCCTATTTTAGTAGCCCATGCCCACTTTCCTGATAAGCCACGCCCCCTTGTCGAACGTGTCAAAAAAAAAGTGGGTCTAAAACAGTTAATAAATGCATGTAAGCCGGAATTCTGGTTCAATTTGAGCCCGAATTTTTGCGCATTTTGAATAGTAAATCTGCCCCATCGTCTGTATGTGCAAGAAGTCTAGTCTTAAAAACTCATTCTACACAAACACTGACTAAGCCTAAAGTTACACAATGGTTGCTTCATATGTCAAATATGTACATTTCACACGTACACGTGTATTTCAATGGGGCCGTTCATACGGCCGTTGTTTTAACGGAGCGTGTGAAGGGTCCGTGGAAAAATAGGATGTGTCTTATTTTCTTGCGTTTTCACGCATCCCTCCATAGACTCTAGTTCTATGAGGGATCCGTGATAAAGCGTCCTGCACGGGTGCACCTCGGACGTGAAAAACTTCCGTTTTTCATGTCCGAGGTTGCACACGCTCGTCTAAATGTAGCCTAAGGCATCAGAAAATTACTGTTTCCGTATTGCGGACTGTAAAATATATGGATCCTAGTGGCTTCCTTGTGCTTTTCCTTTTTTTTTGCGGACCCATACAGTAGAGTGGGTAAGACAGACCGCAAATACGGACAAGAATCGGATACGTTCTATAATTTTGTGGAACAGACATATGGATTTGCAAGAAAAACAAAGACAAAAAAAAGAAGAGGCGTGTACGGCACCATAGAAATTAATGGTTCAGTACACTATACGCAAAAAACGAGTCCTAAATCAGAGAATATTTACAGATTCCCACGTTTTTTTTTTTCTTTTTTTAAATCTGTCCTGAGGTTTCAAGTTTTCCTTTTTCTCTGAAATCTAAAACAAATCTTCTATGTTTATAAAAAGTTAAATGCATTTCCTTTTTTTTGCTGATGAAAGAAATGGTTGACAGAAGTAATTTATGTTTAGGCTGTTTTAGCAGTTGAAAAAAAAAAAAAAAAAAAAAAAAAAGAAGGTTTGCTTGTATAAACACAGTCATTCTTCATCATAGTTTACAAGTGGTAATTAACGGCATCAACACAGAAGCAATCGCTCAGAATTCTAAGTATCTGAAATGAGATCCATACAAATGAGATCCCAGCACCAGACCGTACTGTGAGCACTTGTCTCAGAGAAATTCACTTCTGATTCTGATAGACGCCAATGAAAACAGCTCCAAAAACGGACGTAAAAAACGCCGCGAAAAATGCGAGTTGGTAAAAAAACGTCTGAAAAGCAGGGTCTGTTTTCCCTTGAAAACAGCTCTGGATTTTCAGACGTTTTTGTTGACTACGTGTGAACATACCCTTATAATTGACATACCTTTATTGTTTTTTTAAGTCATTACAAGTAGAAGGATACCACATGTGTATATTTGTACCGTTTATATTAACTTTAATAAAAACTTTCATTAAAAAAAAAACATGATGATTATTGTAATTTATCTTTTTGCAGCATTCATTTGAAATGAAAAAAAAAATTATGTTTTAGCTTTTTCCCCTTTTAGGGGATTTTTATCTATAATGCAATGTAATATTTGGATATGAAATTAAACTCATTCCTGTGTATATTGCGTCTAAAATGCACAGGCATCTGTAAGGACATACATAATGTGTCCTAAAAAACCTGTTTAACCCTTTCATGACCAAGGGTCATTGATGCCCCTGTGTCCAAGTCAAATTTTTCATTTTTGATATGCACTTCTTTAACCCCTTAAGGACGCAGCCTAGTTTGGGCCTTAAGGCTCAGAGCCCATTTTTCAAATCTGACATATTTCACTTTATGTGGTAATAACGTCGGAATGCTTAAACCTATCCAAGCGATTCCGAGATTGTTTTCTCGTGACACTTTGGGCTTCATGTTCGTGGTAAAATTTGGTCGATATATTCAGTCTTTATTTGAGAAAAATTGCAAAATTTAGAGAAAATTTAGAAAAAATAGCATTTTTCAGAATTTAAATGCATCTGCTTGAAAAACAGACGGTTATACCACCCAAAATAGTTACTAGTTCACATTTCCCATATGTCTACTTTAGATTGGCATCGTTTTTTGAACATTATTTTATTTTTCTTGGACGTTACAAGGCTTAGAACATAAACAGCAATTTCTCATATTTTTAAGAAAATTTCAAAAGCCTTTTTTTTAAGGTACCTGTTCAGTTCTGAAGTGGCTTTGAGGGGCCTATGTATTAGAAATCCCCCATAAAGCACCCCATTTTAAAAACTAGACCCCTCAAAGTATTCAAAACAGCATTTAGAAAGTTTTTTAACCCTTCAGGCATTTCACAGGAATTAAAGCACAGTGGAGGTGAAATTTGCAAATTTCGTTTTTCTTTCTGAATTTCAATTTTATTCTATTTTTTTTCTGTAACAAAGAAGGTTTTACCAGAGAAACACAACTAAATATGTATTGTCCAGATTCTTCAGTTTTTAGAAATGTCCCACATGTGGCTCTAGTGCGCTCGTGGACTAAAACACAAGCCCCAGAAGCAAAGAAGCACCTAGTGCATTTTGGTGGTGCTTTTTTATTAGCATATATTTTAGGCAGCATGCCAGGTTTGAAGAGGTGTTGAGGTGCCAAAACAGTAGGAATCCCCCAAAACTGACCCCATTTTGGAAACTGCACCCCTCAAGGAATTAATTTATGGTTATTGTTACAATTTTGACCCCGTAGTTTTTTCACAGCGCGTATTTGAATTGGGCTGTGAAATTAAAAGAATGACAATTTTTCCAATAAGATGTCATTTTTGATCAGAATTTCTTATTTTCACAGGGAACAAAATGCCCCATTTTGTTGCCCAATTTGTCCTGAGTGCGGCAATACCCCATTTGTGGTGATAAACTGCTGTTTGGGCCCATGGGAGGCCTCAGAAGGAAAGGAGCGCTATGTGTTCTTAGGAGTCCAGATTTTGCTGGATTGGTTTTCGGGTGCCATGTCGCATTTGCAGAGCCTCAGAGGTATCAAAGCAATGGAAACCCACCAAAAGTGACCCCATTTTGGAAACAAAACCCCTCAAGGAATTTATTTATGGGTGTTGTGACCATTTAGACCCCACAGTTTTTTCACAGAACTTATTTGAATTGGGCTGTGAATTTAAAAAAAAAAAACTTTTTTCCAATAAGATGTAGTTTTGGCTCAAAATGTCTTATTTTCACAACGAATAAAATACCCCATTTTGTTGCCAAATTTGTCCTGAGTGCGGCAATACCCTATTTGTGGCCATAAACTGCCGTTTGGGCCCATGGGAGGGCTCAGAAGGAAAGGACCACCATGTGGCCTACTGGAAATTTTCTGGTGCTAAGTCGAGTGTGCAGAAGCCCCTGAGGTATCAGTACAGTTGAAACCCCCGAGAAGTGACCCCATTTTAAAAACGACACCCCTTAAGGAATTCATCTAGAGGTGTAGTGAGCATTTTGACCCCACAGGTATTGTGTAAAAGATAATGCGCAGCAGATGGTGCAGAGTGAGATTTGCAATTTTCTATATATATGCCATGTCAGTGTCCGATATATTGTGCCCAGCATGTGCCACCAGAGACATACACCCCATAAACTGTAATGTGGGCTCTCCCGGGTACGGCAATACCCTACATGTGGCTGTTATTAGCTGCCTGGGCACACGGCAGGGCTCAGAAGGAAAGGACCACCATTTGGCCTACTGGAGCTTTTCTGGTGCTAAGTCTTGTACGCAGAAGCCTCTAAGGTACCAGTACAGTTGAAACCCCCAAGAAGTGACCCTGTTTTAAAATCTACACCCCTTAAGGCATTCATCTAGAGGTGTAGTGAGCATTTTGACCCCACAGGTATTGTGTAAAAGATAATGTGCAGCAGTTGGTACAGAGTGAAATTTGCAATTTTCTATACATATATGCCAATTCAGTGTCCGATATATTGTGCCCAGCATGCGCCACCGGAGATATACACCTCATAAACTGTAATGTTGGCTCTCCCGGGTACGGCAATACCCTACATGTGGCTGTTATCAGCTGCCTGGGCACACAGCAGGGCTCAGAGGGGAAAGATGAGGAGGGGTAAGCTGTGCGAAGTGGATCAGAGCGAGTAAAACTGGGGTAAATTAAAAATAAAGGGATGTATGATAAATTTTAAAACACTCTTTCATACAGAGCTCTGGTTTTTCGGGACACGCGTCACATTGATATATTGTGTCCTTCCTTATCCCCCTCTTATAGCAGACTCTGCACCTCTTTTGACTTTTTCCCTTCTTGCCAGTTTGGGGAACTTCTCCTAAAAAGTGTTGCCCTGGTACGATGCCTGTGGCCCCGCTTCCAGAAGTACTGTAAGGCTTCAGGACTTGATCTGACAAGTCCACCCCTCCCATGTACCTATTGTAGTCCAGGATGCAGTCTGGTTTGGGGGTCTCTGTACTGGTACCTCGTACAGGTACATGGGTACTGGTGTGGCATCTCTCTTGTCCTTGTACTTGACACACAATATGTTGCTGCTAGAATGTGCCCTGCTCTCACCTCTTCTGAGTGTTTGCCCAAGCAGAGTCTTAGGGAGGCCTCTCAGGTTTCTTCTAGCAGTGCCGCATGCCGCAGGACTTCTGGAAGCGAGGCAGTTGAAGAGTGGGACGCTGGTATAAAAATTATCCAGGTAGAGGTGGTAACCCTGGTCCAGCAGTGGGTGCACCAAATCCCACACAATTTTTGTATTAACTCCCAGTAAGGGGGGGCATTCTGGGGGCTGAGTACTGGTGTCCTTCCCTTTATATATCCTAAATTTGTAGGTATACCCTGATGCACTCTCGCACAGCTCATACATCTTCACGCCATACCTTGCCCTCTTACCCGGCAGGTACTCGCGGAATTGAAGCCTCCCTTTCAAATGTACCAGGGATTCATCTATAGAAATACACTTCTCGGGGGTGAATGCTGGGAAAACCGGGCACTGAAATGGTCTAATAGGGGTCTCCGTTTATACAAACGGTCAAAACTGGGGTCATCTCGGGGTGGGCACAGCTCATTATCAATATAATGTAAGAAGCGAAGTATTGCCTCATTTTTATTTTATTTTTTAGTTTCCAGCTCAGTTCTGAAGTTGCTTTGAGGGGCCCATATATTAGACACCCTTATCAAACACCCCATTTCAGAAACTAGACCCCTCAAAGTATTCACAACAGCATTTAAAAAGTTTATTAACCCTTTAGGTGTTTCACAGGAATTTAGAGCAAAGTAGAGGTGACATTTAATTAATTTAATTTAATTTATTAGGCACCATGTCCGGTTTGAAGAGGTCTTGTGGTGCTAAAACAGTGGAAACCCCCTAAAAGTGACCCCTTTTTGAAAACTAGAGACCTTGAGGAATCCATTGTAGTTTTCTTGGGGTGCATGCGACTTTTTGATCAGTTTTTATTCTAATTTTAGGTGGCGTGGGGACTAAAAAAACAGCAATTTTACTATTGTTTTTTATTCAATTTTTTTTACAGCGTTCACCGTGCGCTATAAATGACATATTCACTTTATTCTGCGCGGCGATACGATTACGGCGATACCAGATGTTTATAGTTTTTTTTTATGTCTTACGGCGTTTGCACAATAAAATACGTTTTGTAAAAAATCATTTACTTTTTGTGTTACCTTATTCTAAGAGCCATAACGTTTTTATTTTTCCATCAGGAAAGTCGTGTGAGGACTTATTTTTTGCGTAACGAACTGTAGTTTCCATCAGTACCATTTTTAGGGACATGCGACTTTTTGATCTCTTTTTATTCCATTTTTTGGGAGGTGAAGTGACCAAACAATTGTGATTGTGGTACGGTTTATTATTATTTTCTCTTACGGCGTTCACCGCGCGGGATAAATAACGACATCGTTTTGTAGTTCAGGTCGTTACGGACGCGGCGATACCAATTATGTATAGTTTATTTGTTTATTTATATATTTTTATTAATAATAAAGAACTGATAAGGGAAAAAGGGGGACTTTTACTTTTATTACTTTTAAATCTTTTATTTTCTTATTTTTACACAACTTTTTTTTACTTTTTTACACTTTTTTTACTTTGTCCCACTAGGGGACATGAGGGCAGGAGGCTCTGATCGCTATTCTAATACACTGCACTACATACGTAGTGCAGTGTATTAGAGCTGTCAGCTGTTCGCTGACAGCAAGCATAGTGGGTCCTGACTTTGTCGGGACCCACTAGGCTTCCGTCGATGGCGTAGCCAGAGTCCATTGTTAGGATTCTGGTTGCCATAGTAGCCATCACGGCCCGCTATCGTGTAGCAGGCCGGCGATGGCAGCTTAACCCCTAAGAAGCCGCGATCGCTATTGAACGCGGCTTCTAAGGGGTTAATCGGCGGGGACCACGGCGATCGGTCCCTGCACACTAAGCTGTGATAGCCTGCTGTCGGAAACAGCAGGTATCACAGCTCAAGCACGCGCCGGGATTAAATGGCGCCGTGTTTACTCAGGTCACCTGAGCGCGAACGTTCTACTTAGCAGGACGTACTATTACTGACCTGAGCGCGAAGGGGTTAAACGATATCTTTGGAACCGCTTTGAATATCACAACTATTTTTACAAGACTTATGAGGCTTTCATTTTCTAGATTAGTTTAATTAATTCAGTGGTTTTAATTTTTATTAGGAGCAAACAAATCACTAAGGATTAAAGAAAAAAAACACTTTTTTTGTAAAATTATACATATATATATACACACACACACACACACACACTAGAGCTCTAACAATTAGTCTTCTCTCTCCGTCACCCTGGATCGCTGTGAGAGGAGAGTGAAGAGGACTATATACACACATACGACATGAAAATGGCAGTCAACAACAAATTTGTTGACAACGCTCACAGATCCATAGCTGCGGGCGTCGGGAGGCAAGTAAACTGGACGGCCCGCGGCCATGGACGCTACAGTATCCCCCCTCTTACGCCCCCTCTTCTTGGGGCCAGAGCGAGAGAGGAATTTCTTCAGAAGGGTAGGACCATTGAGGTTTTCCTCTGGCTCCCAGGACCTCTCTTCAGGACCAAACCCCCTCCAATCCACCAAATAAAAAGTCTTTCCTCTCACTTTCTTGGTGTCCAAGATCTCCTTAACTTCGAAGGTGTCTGAAGGGTCGCTGGAGGCAACCGCAGGGTGAGGAGTCTTGGTATAGCGGTTCAGAACCACCGGTTTCAGGAGAGAGATATGGAAGGAGTTGGGGATCTAGGAGACAACTGAAGCTTGTAGGCGACAGGGTTGATCTGCTGCAGGATCTCGAAGAGTCAGAGGAACCTGGAAGCAAATTTGTATGATGGCAATCAGTTCCCGGGTCTTACGAGTACCCGCGTGACCTGCCAGTCTAGAGGAGTGTCCCCAGCGGAGGATTCTCCTCAGTCAGCCAGGCGCTCAAAAGTCCTCCCTGGAGGAATGTCCCCAACTTGCAGGGGATTGACAGAGACAATGCAAGACGGATCAATAATGTTCTGTGAAATCTCCATGGTGTCTTCTTTCTCTAAAGGCCTAGACAAGGCATCAGCCCTCACATTCTTGTCGGCCGGGCGATAATGGAGCTCAAAATGGAACCTGGTAAAGAACAGTGACCACCTGGCCTAACGAGGGTTCAGCCGTTGGGCCGTCTGAAGATAGGTGAGGTTCTTGTTTTCCGTAAAAATCAGGATGGGATGAGCTGCGCCCTCT
The DNA here is from genome assembly GCF_050947455.1 of Rhinoderma darwinii. Lineage (NCBI taxonomy): Eukaryota > Metazoa > Chordata > Amphibia > Anura > Rhinodermatidae > Rhinoderma > Rhinoderma darwinii. Next base: position 523,618,893 of record NC_134687.1, on the reverse strand, counting down.
AGTAGATGTCTCCACTCTTCCAGGGCCAATTTGATGGCGAGTAACTCCCGATCCCCAATCGAGTAGTTGCGTTCTGCGGAAGAGAAGCGCTGAGAGAAGTATCCACATACCATTAACTTGCCCTTGGAACCTCTCTGGAACAGGAGTGCACCAGCACCGACAGAGGATGCATCCACCTCCAACGAGAACTGTAGGGAAACATCTGGATGATGGAGGATAGAGGCTGACGCGAAGGCGCTCTTCAGGCTATTGAATGCGGACTCTGCCTCATGAGGCCACATCTTGGCGTTCATGCCCTTCTTAGTGAGGTTAGAGATAGGAGATGTCAGTGAGGAGAAGTTTGGAATAAACGGTCTATAAAAATTGGCAAATCCCAGAAAGCGCAGTATGGCCCTCAAGCCTTGAGGACATGGCCATTCCAGGACAGACTTTACCTTTTCAGGATCAAACTTGAGACCTCTATTCGAGACAATGTAGCCCAGGAAGGGTGAGCATCTTTTTCAAAGACGCACTTCTTCAACTTGGCGTACAGACGATTCTCCCTAAAGCGCAGCAAAACTTGACGAACATGTCTCTGATTAGTCATAGGATCTGCAGAAAAAAAATCATGTCGTCATCAAGATAGACCACAACACAAAAAACAGGAGGTCACGGAAAATGTCATTAACGAACTCCTGGAAGACCGCGGGAGCATTACACAGGCCAAAGAGCATTACTAGATATTCATAGTGTCCGTCACAGGTGTTAAATGCAGTCTTCCATTCGTCACCCCGGCGAATCCGGATTTGGTTGTAAGCCCCACGTATGTCTAGTTTGCAAAAAATCTTGGCACCACGTATACGATCTAACAATTCAGAGATCAGTGTCAATGGATACTTATTTTTCACCGTGATTTGGTTGAGACCCCGGTAGTCAATGCAAGGACGCAGGGAGCCATCCTTCTTTTTGACGAAGAAGAACCTGGCTCCTGCCGGGGAGGAAGACTTCCGTATGAAGCCCCTCTCCAAGTTCTCTTTAACATATGCAGACATGGACAGAGTCTCTGGCAAGGAGAGAGGCTATATCCTACCACGGGGAAGGGATGCATCAGAAATCAGCTCGATAGGACAGTCATACATCGGGTGTGGGCGCAGTGTCTTCGGCTCCCTTTTGCCGAAGACGTCCGAAAATGCAGCATAATGACCAGGCAACCTTGCCAATGACCGAGGCAGAGGAGGCTGAGTCTAACTAATCTGAACCAGGCATCGGCTGTGACACTCAGGGCCCCACTGGAGAACCCCTGCAGAGTTCCAGTCCAGGACTGGGGCATGCAGTCGGAGCCAAGGAAGGCCCAGCAGCACGGGGTTAACAACGAGAGGAGCTCGGAGTGGAGAGCCCCTACTTGGAGCCGCAGCGGCTTGGTCACAGCTATAACTGGGTCTGGCAGGGGTAGTCCATTTACCGATGCAACAATCAACGGCCTCTCGAGAGGGGTAGTGGGTAATTGAAGAAGGTCCACCAGGTCTCTACAAATGAAATTAGCAGTGGATCCAGAGTCCCGATACGCAGAGACCTGATGCGCTTTCTCACCGGGCACTATGGTCACGGGTATGGAAAATTTAGATGGGAGTCCTTCTTTGCCCAAGATTGTCTCTCCTACCAACCCTAGGCTTTGGGGCTTTTGGGGACACAGACGCACAAGATGGCCTCCGAGACCGCAAAAAAGACAGAGTCCCGAAGTGCGTCTGCGTGGTCTCTCCTGGGTAGATAGCTTACATTGGTCCATCCTCACAGACTCCTTAGGAGGATCAGCATTGAGGAAGGCAGGGGTTGCTGCAAGGTAGGGACCGCACTATTAAGACATCCCTCCCGACGAAACTCTTGGAGCCGTTCTCGGAGCCTTCTATCAATCCGGGCAGCCAGAAGGATGAGGTCATCCAGGGTAGATGGCAGGTCTCGAGCGGCAAGTTCGTCCTTAATTTTAGGAGACAGTCCATGCCAGAATGTAGCCACCAGGGCCTCATTGTTCCACAACAATTCTCCCGCCAGGGTGCGAAGTGGATAGCGTACTCGCCCACAGAGATGTCACCTTGGCTTAGGTTCAGCAAGGAAGCCGCTGCAGATGAAACTCGTCCAGGGTCCTCAAACACTGTGCAAAATGTCCAGAGGAGCCCCTGGAAGTCACGGTTCTCTGGTCCTTGTCTCTCCCAGATAGGGTTCGCACATGCAAGGGCCTTGCTAGTAAGAAGAGAGATGATGAAAGCGACCCTTGCGCCATCAGACGAAAATGCCCTTGAATACAGGTTGAAGTGGACTTGGCACTGGTTCAAAAATCCACGACAGGTGCCTGCGTCTCCATCATAGTGGTCAGGAAGTGGCAAATAAAAACGAGGATCAACACTGCCAGGAGGTGTAGTCTGAGGAACGGCAGCTTGTGCCTCCTGCCGACATGCGAGAATGTTCAAGGCCTGGAGGAGTTGGTCCTGTCGAGACCAGAGGTCTAGCATATCCGCCCGCATCTCTTGCGACGTTGTCATGGTCTTGGATCTACCAGCGGGGTCCATGGCCTGAGCATACTGTCACGTTGGGTTCGTGGTGGTATGTCAGCTGGCCAACAGGGCGCAGGTCACAGTCCACAGTTCGTATAAGGTACCTGTGGCAGCTCGGACAGTAGCAAGGGAGGCTCAGCTGGGACTAGGCAGCAGTTAGAAGTCAGGCGTGGAGCAGCAGGACAGGCGTAGATACAGCACAGCACGACTGCAGCGCAGCACTGCACTTGACCAGGATAGCACGGGATACAGGAACAGGGAACACTGGAACTGGAAAACACTAGGAGACCATTTGCTTAGACAAACTAGGATATGACAAACAACACTCAGGCAAGGATCAGAAGGGCAGAGGCCTTCTTATAGTCCAGGAAATCATGTGAGTTGATGATGGTTTTCATGTGCGCGTGCTGGCCCTTTAAGAGCGGGCACGACAGTGCGCGCGCGCGCCCTATGGGACACAGCGGACCGGAGTGGAAGTGAGCGCTAGCATCTCCTAGGAAGGAGACGGGGACCAGCGCTCACACATCCATGGCTGCGAACGTCGGGAGGTAAGTAAACCGGACTGCCCGCGGCCATGGACGCTACACAGTCCCACACCCCCTGTAAATAGCGCTACCCGCCCTGTAGATAGCAACATCCACCCTGTATTTAGCAATATCCCCCACTGCAGATAGCGCCACTCCCCCAGTAAATGGTACCCCCTTCCTGTAAATAGCACCACTGTAGCACCCTGTAGGAGCAGAATCCCTCTGGCTGAAGATCCGCTCCTACAGGAAGCCCCTGATGTCTCAGTCCATATATGGACAGTGACGTCAGGGGTGAACTCTAAAAGCGGAATCCCCTGCCAGAGCGGGGATTCCGCTCCAGGAGTAGCCCCTGACCTCACTGTCCATATATGGATAGTGACAGCAGGGGCATCTCCAGTAGTGGAATCCCCCACACAGAGCGATCTGACACCAGGGATTCCACTCCTAGAGAGAGCCACTAAGGTCACTGTGAAAATAGACAGTGACATTAGTGGCTCTGTCTAGGAGCGGAATCCCTGGCCAGTGCGATCCGACTCCAGGGATTCCGCTCCTAGACTTAGTTCAGGTGGCGCTATTTACAGTGGTGGTTGCAATGCTATCTACAGCAGGGGGGGGGGGCGGCACGGGCTCCCTCTAGGAGGGGAAGCCTCGGCCAGGGGTTCCGATGCTGGAGGGAGCTTAGGTGGCGCTATCTACAGAGGGTTTTGCGGGGGTTGTGGGTGGCGCTATCTACAGTGGTGGGGTGTATTCTGGGGCTCTCAAAGCCCCGACACACATGGGAGTGAGTGCAGTGCTGCTCATACTGAAGCAGAACTGAACTCATTAAACTCGTTCATGGCTGCCGATGTCCATACACGTGCTAACTGCACTTGGCATCAGCAGTTAGAACATATATAGCCGTATGGCAGTCGTGAAGGGGTTAAAGTCTATAAGAGCTCTGTCCTCAACATTTTTAGTACATGTAAATCAGAAAGTGGAAAGGAATAGGATAGGAACAGCACAAAACCGGCACTCCAAGATTGCAACAGACGTTCCGCTGGGTCAGCTCTCACCCATAAATGCTTATGTCTGGAAGAAGTTAATAAACGTCCGCGATAAATTCAAACGTGAAATTTTTTTATTGTTCCATAAAAAACACCATGCGAAGTTTCAACCTCCAAGAGGTCTTTCTCAGGCCTTAAAAGGAAAGGCCTCTTGGAGGTCAAAACTTTGCATGGTGTGTTTTATGGAAAAATACATTTCTCATATTTGAAGAAAATGCTGAGGTTTATTCACTTTTTCCAAACGTAAATTAGAAAATGTGATCACATTAATTGCAAACAACCCCTTTATAAAGAGCTTCTGTAATGAGGGTGGAGATCTTGAAGGTCTTTGGAAATGCCCAAAAACAGTTATTGGTTCAGGCAAGACAAACTGACAGGGATCCATCAAGGTGGCAGAAGCAGTGTACAGCCCCCATCCTACCTCTCAAAGTATGGTTCAAGGGCCTGTTTAGTGGGCATCTTGTAGTTCAAAAAAGAGTGCTTAACCCCTTAGTGACCACCGATACGCCTTAGGCTAGGCCCTCGCCTTTTCACGGCGGCCCAGTCTAAGTCCTGCACGGGTGTCCCGTGCAGGCTGGAGCCAGGGCTCGGTTGGCTAATGACAGCCGGGCACCTGCTCCAACGGCCGTGAACGAAGTTTACTTAGATCGCAGCCGATTAACCCGTTAAATGCCGCTGTCAATAGCGACTGCAGCATTTAACTTGTTTACAGAGGGAGCGAACTCCCTCTGTCCCCCATCGGCGGCCTGCAAATGCAATCGCAGGCCTCTGATGAGGTGTCATGGCAGCCGGGGGCCTGATAAAGGCCCCCAGGTTTGCCCTGGGCATATGCCTATTAGGACGCGCCAGAGGCACGTCCTAATAGATTGCCGGTCAGTTTTACACTGACAGGCAATAATGCTTTGGTATACCAAAGCATTATAGCAGCGATCTAAAGTAAAAAAAAAATTTCCCATAAAAAGTGTTTTTATTTAGTAAAAGTGTAAAAAACAAATAAAAGTACACCTATATGGTATCGCCGTCACCGTAATGACCCAAACAATAAAGTTAAAATGTAATTTAAACCGCAAGGTGACCAAAAACCAATGGCCCATATACCACAAAACAGTACCAATCAAAACTACATCTTGTCCCGCAAAAAACAAGCCCTCATATCACTACATTGACGGAAAAATAAAAAAGTGACGGCTCTTACAAAGAGACGATGCAAAAACAAATATTTTGAGTTCAAAAGTGTTTTTATTGTGCAAACGTCGTATAACATAAAAAAACCTCTACATATGTGGTATCGTCGTAATCGTACCGACCCATAGAATAAAGGTAACATGTTATTTATGCCGCATAGTGTACAGCGTGAATTGAAAACATATAGAACAATGTCGAAATTTCAGGATTCTTAGTAAAAGTTAATCAAAAAATGATATCTACCCCAAAATTGTGCCATTAAAAAGTACAACTAATCCCGCAAAAAAACAAGTCCTCATACAGCTATGTCGATGGAAAAATAAAAGAGTTATAGCTCTTTTAATGCGACTATAGAAAAACGAAAAAAATAGCTTGGTCACTGGGCCTAAAATAGTCTGGTCACTAAGGGGTTAAAGGAGAACCAGTCATTACTTTTTTTTCCCCAACGAAATAACACAGAAGGATTTAGAAATCATATAAACAATGGGCTTTTAGGCCTGTATTGTCTTTTGTATTGCAATTTTTAGATTTTAGCATGGTCTATAGGACCCCCAGAAAACCCTGTATATGGGGAAAAAGTGGCAAAAAGGTCCTAGTTAAGATGAGCATATATGAAGATGTCGTCATATGAGGACATATCAATATATATGTTTTTTGTTTTTTAAAACCTTCCTTTGGATAAATAGGAGTGAAACATAGTTCTATAGTTCACCTATATCCCTTCCCCCCATCCCTTGGTTTAACATGATGGACATTTGTCTTTTTTCAACCATCCTAAATATGTATCTATGTAAAGTGTAACAGAAATGATCAGTACTGTAATCCAAACATTCACCATCCCCTTTGGATACCTGCTTTGTCTTGAGTAATTAAGAGGTGCAAAGACAGACAGATATCACCTCACTGACCTCCATACATGCGGTAACCATTACACTCCCCAGAAGCAATGTCCCAATCAGCAAAGTATAGATTATGCATTAAAACATGTCACATGTTAAAACGAGAGCGTAGAATAAAAACAGGGCAACCACTCAAAATCCTGCAAAATAAAAACTGGAATCTGATTGGTTGATTTAAGAAGTAGTACATTTAGAATAGGATTCGGAGTACCTGGCTTCGACTGCTGAGATCCAGCTGCTTCCAGAACTGAAAGTCTAAGAGGAGGTCACGCCAATATTTACAGACCAGAGATACAGAAAGGCAACGCTCATTCAATGATAGGTGAGAAAAAATCTGTAGGAAAAAGAAGAATTTCAGAGACATCCTGTGTTTTTTGTATCTTGCTCTATTATACATATGATCATATTCGTATAAATCGGAAATCCCTGGAATTAACAAATCTAACCAATTACTGCAAAGCTACAAAAGCAACTTAGAGAACCTTTCACCTGCCCATACAGGTGCAGCATGTAATGGGGAGGGCCGCACAAGCCCTGGGTCACTTTACATTTTTTTTCTACCCTCTTCCGTTATTTAGATATCGGTCCCGTTATATTTAAGTAACCCCCTGAACTGTCAATGGGGCGTGTAATGGCAAGGGGGCGTGTTCCTATCTATGGTTGTCACACTGTCCAATCAGATACGGACAGTGTTACAGCAAGAGGGAGGATAGAGTGAGTGCGCGCACTCATACTCACTCTTCAGCTGTTGAGATCAGTCTTCTGCCGAACTGGCAAGGGGGCGTGTCACTGCTACGGACAGTGTAAGAGCTGGAGAGAGGAGAGCGGGTATGCGCGCTCTCCTCTTCAGCACTTGCACTGTCCGTAGCCCGTGGCTGGTGGTTTTCCCACAATGGACATTTATCACCTATCCATGGGATACGTGAAAAAACTCTGATTGGTGGGGGTCTGATTGTTGGGACTCCAACCACTCACGAGCTTCTCCAAGACCCTTATGTGAATAGATAGCCAAGCTCAGAACCCCTACCGATCAGACATTTATCACCTACCCTATGGATAGGTGGGAAATGACCATTGTGGGAAAACCCCTCTGAAAATGGTATGTATACCTTTGCAACCCTTTATTTTGTGCTCTGATGCATCTAATAGACAGACTGATGCTCCTTTACACATTCTTGATCAAAAGCTTCCTACTGTTAGGGGTTTACAGCTCCTATTCAGACCCACGTGTCTCTATAGTTCCAAGCTACAAACAAACACAGTGTATTCTGCTTCCGGAGTCATAGCCCCATGGACCTGTCACCTACTAAAGGTATGTTAGCAACGAGTATGGGACAGATCTGCTGCAAAGGTATACATACCCTTTAGTAAAGTTTCTTTGCATGATTTTTCTAGCTGGGCATGCAGTCCACAGCACCAGTGCTAATCCGAAATACTGGTAACCTGAGAGATTCAACCTGTTTGTTGGCAAGATTGAACTTCTAGAGCACAAATCACTCTTACTGCCTTGTTAACGAAATAGGGGAGGCCCTGCTGTGTCCACCAAGAAGTCAGGGCCTGCTGTGACTACTGGGGAACAGGGGAGTGGTAAAATGGCAATTGAATAAAACATGCAATTTTGCCTTGGTGCAGCGATAGGGTGACAATTTTTACTTGGGGGGGGGGGCACTGCTGCAACTATCAAGGGGCACTCTATTCTGAGTACTTGTGGGAAAAACCTCAAGTGATGTGTAAAGCATCTCTCGCACATCGCCGCTGGCATCTTAAACTGGCCAAGATTAGTCCGGCCTGCATTAACATCACATTTGCCATTTTTATAGGTGGTGTGCTTTCATATCCACCTGGCTTAGTAGCATGTTCCTTATTCCCCACTAGATGTACTGTGCCGGGGAATATAGCGCATGATATATTAGTTATACTAACACGGTGTATTCTAGATTACACCACAGTACTATTATTAGTAGCCACTACTGCTTGGGCACTGGTGTCACTGTCATGTAAAGTCCTTTGTCACTGGCTTGACAGACAGGATGGACGCCTTCTCTAGGTCTTGGCCTCCTACTATACTGATTTGTTTAGGTTTGCAGCACCCAAAGTCAGCAGTGCTGCCGCCTGCTTATGTGAATTTATAGGTTAATGGCATATGATGTGGGTACAATGTCATGACTACATTTACAATACTGCAGGAAGAGGACAGGGGTGACATGGGAGGCAACTCTGACTATTTATTTGTACAGGGAGCAAGAAAACTTTGACAGCACCCCTTTTTTTAGAGCTACGTCACAGCCGCCATGTGACCTCACCTTCAGCAACAGGGATGGAGGCAGCTGGTTAATATTTAGCGGCTCATCCTCCACCTTGTGCGTTTCAGGATCAGCTTCCCTGAGAGTCTGCGGCTGCTCCTGGGAAGATGAGGAGCCGACGCTAGAGGAAGCACAGCACAAGTTCTGGTTGGTTGGTTCCGTCCCATAAGTGGGATGTCCCTGCCCTGCTGTCCAGGACTGGGAATGCTCCTCTGGAACGGGCAAGTCCTCTTTTTTAGAACAGTCCAGTGCTGGATTCCTTGAAGGTTGCTGTGCCAGCTCCTCTGTACAGGGCAACGCTGGATCCCCAGTAGGCTGATCTGTAGGTTCCCCAGTACATGGGGGGGTGTGGTCCTGGTAATGCTGGGTGCTGGGGTGCCCCTCATCTCCAGCAGAAGTTTGCCCCCCAGGACAAGGATGTGCCCGCTCCTCTGACAGCTCTTGTGCCTGCTCTTCTGCTGGGGAACATCGGGGTTGCTTGCAGGGGGTGCCTGGCTGCTGGTTCTCTCCACTGTTCTTCCGCTTACACACCATGGTAAGAGTATCAGAGTCGTGCTCCTGGGAAGTGACAGTGTGCAGACCACTGCAGCTCCGCTCCTGCCAAGTGTTCAGCAGCGATAGGTGGGCACAGTCCTGAGAAGCAGTACGTGGAGCAGAGTACACCGGCTCACTTACTGCAGGCTCCCGCACTAAGAAGCACAGCATGCAGGGTGCACGGAGCAAGCAGTCCCGGTGCTGCAGCTTCTTCCTCCGCTGGGCTCCGGATGATGTGGGGCCGCGACGTAGCTTACAAAAGAAGCTGCCCATAAATGACGACCAACCCGAGGTGACGACTCTGGAGCGGGCACTGACCCGGCTCATACACTCACTGACACACACTCTAATGCTTTCTCCGTTACCGCCGTTCTGATGTCATCACAACACTAGACGTCATTCAGGAGAGTAATGTTTCTATTGGCCGGAAGGAGGACGCTGCGTTACGTCCATCCGCATGGTACGCACTGTCAAAAGAGAAAGTCTGTGGCCATATTTGTAATGGTAAATACCAAGATTATGTCGGCCGCTTGCAAGCATATGTATTGTCTGTCATTTATCATTGCCCTCTTCCAACATGGCGGTTACGTTTCGTTTTTCGAGAACTACAGTAATAATCTTGGAGCATGTCATACAAAGCACAGTGCCCCCTTTGGTTCTAGACTGACATTACATCTGTAGTAGATTTGAAGTACTGATCATATATTTCAGAACTGTGAGCTTGTGATATCTCATATGTCTTTTTTTTCTGGTCATTTGTCATTTAATATAGGAGAAACTCTCATCTTCAGACTGTAATGTACTGGTTTTTTCTTTACAAACCTTGTTGGCTCACTGTCTTATGTGATAATGCTGGATATTGCATACCTTAAGTGTTCATAAAAAAATAAATGATGGCTCTTGGAATGTGGGTTGATGTCAAAAATAATAATACAATTCTTCTGGTTACCAAGGCCATTTGGCTGTGTCCATAAGTGGTTTAACAGAATTTGACATAATGACGGAACACTTCAGGTCAGGACTTCTGTAAGATGCTTTAAAAAAGTTTCTCAAAACGTTGCACATATACCCAAGAGGGTACATGCCAAACATCTCTGGGGTACACAGCTTTAGTCAGGGCCGCCATCAGGGCAGTACTACTGGTACTGCCATCAGGGGCCTGGCCACATGGCTGAAAAAAGGAGCCCGCCAGACTCACCTTGCTCTCAGCGTGTAAGAAATGCGCGCGCATTTGGTATCGCTGAAATCGGCAGAATTTGCCAAATATGAATTTAGGTGTGTTTACCCAGTGGCATGCACCAGATGTCAAAAAACATATCCAAAATTACATATTCACTTTTTGTTTTTTACTTTATTTCCCTTTTTTTCCTTTTACATTTTTTAAAAAGTAAAATATATCATTTTTTTTTTTTTTACACAATAGGGAAGCCCAGCATGCTCTGAGAAAAACAAGACCAAATACTTGTTGGATTGCACACTGAAAATTAAATACAAATTACAATATAACTCATGTGAATGGGGTTTACCTTCTTTTGAAGGATGGAATAGTGTAGTAGACTATGCTTTTCCATCCTGAGAGATCCGGCAAAAAAACCGTATACTGCACCTAAAAACACTATATGGACAGTAATGTCAGGAGCTTCCCAATGCCGGAGTCCCCTGGCAGAGCATCGCAATCTCCCTGCCCTTAGACTTTGGCCCTGGGGAAGCTCCTGACATTACTGTCCAAATATGGACATCAGGAACAGCGCCGGAGTCCCTGACCGAGTTCTAGTAGAAGCTCTGCCCAAGGACTCCAGCCCTGGGAAAGCCATTTATGGTCAGTGACCATAATGTCCCCGGTCGACGTATACCTCTGTATGCCATACAGTGGGATAAGTTTTGGCTGAATTGAACAAAACCGGTGCATTAACGGTTATTAAAACCAGGACATTAACCGGTCCTGTGCCTGACCCAAGGTTTCGTTCACTGTAATTGACATCAGTACCAAAATCAGTTAATGCGTATAACATACAAACGTGAGCCCACTGCTTTCCGTTGCACAACCCTCAGTAATGGAAGGGGACCCAGACTCCTTGGCTGTATGGGGCCCAGAAATTCCTGATGGCGGCCCTGGTTCTAGTCATAGAGTTAAAAGCTAAAATGATACTGTAGTTGCCCGCTGCCATTGTTAGATTGTTTCGGAAGTACTTACTTTGATGCACTTATCATATTGTGTTATATATATATATATATATATATATATATATATTTATTTATTTATTATTTTTATCATATTGAAATTTAATTTTGCAGAAAACAAGCGTGCTTTATTAATATAATGGCTGTATGTACCAATACTATAAACTGCTATACAAATATTACAATACTATACTAATAATGCAAAAATAATTATGCTACAATATATCCAGCAGATGGCAGTGCCGGACTTTGATTTTCCAGAACGATATTTGCAGGAACCATAAACTTGGCTATAAGTCTCCAATTTTTAAAGGCTAAATAATTCCATAAGCGCTTTGGAATCATGGCTATTCTATAAGCAAGATAAATTCCTGATGAGCGAGCTAGTACGCCATTGAATTCAGGTGGTCATACTTTTACGGTCATTTGTCTCTTAATATCAGTATAAGGGTATGTGCACACACACTAATTACGTCCGTAATTGACGGACGTATTTCGGCCGCAAGTACCGGACCGAACACAGTGCAGGGAGCCGGGCTCCTAGCATCATACTTATGTACGATGCTAGGAGTCCCTGCCTCGCTGCAGGACAACTGTCCCGTACTGAAAACATGATTACAGTACGGGACAGTTGTCCTGCAGCGAGGCAGGGACTCCTAGCATCGTACATAAGTATGATGCTAGGAGCCCGGCTTCCTGCACTGTGTTCGGTCCGGTACTTGTGGCCGAAATACGTCCGTCAATTACGGACGTAATTAGTGTGTGTGCACATACCCTTAGAGTTATTCCTTTGGGCCTTGGGCAGATTCAAGACTACAGCTGTCTTCTTTCGGGTCATGCATACCTTGCACAATTATAGCATATATCTATTTGTAACATTTTGCACTTTACCCTGGTTCTGAAGTTTTCTAGGTACTCACATGGCAGCGCCGATGTCACATCGTTCAGGCACAGGTCTGCCTTTGGTACTTGTGTATTATACTAAGGTTCCTCTATACTTTGATTTGTATATTTTGCGGTGTTCTGTACATTTTGCTACTTATATTTATAATATCATTATTTTTGCTGTTTATGTAGTTTTTCTATATTATTGAATATTGAGACCTATTTGCTTGCTAAATATATTTTCTACATTTTCTCTATCTACTTACTTGCTACAAATATGCATTGTTGACCTGTGTGTATTGCTTACACCTTAATATGGGTGATTTCTGCAGTTGAGCGTCTGACTCTTATGGCTCCGGGGGGAAGGAGTTATCCCCCCATAGAGACCTCAGCAGTTATTCAGACCCTCTAACCCCCCCCCCCCCCCCCCGCAGTATAATATTTATTGAGGGCTCTGTGGGGGAGATTATACAGCAAGGGGGGGGGGGGTTCTGAGCGTCTGACTGACTTCAGAGGGCTCTATGGGTGGGAAATAATTTCACACACAAAATTTTTGAAACTAAACACCTTATATACAATTCACACTAACACACTATATATTCAAACCACACACACTACATACACACACTGCACGCACACACTTACACTATATAGACTTACATTATACACACTATAAACTCTATACACACAGCACACCCTATATAGACTTACACTATACACACACACACACACACACTATATAGACTTACACACTATACATACACAGCACACCGTATATAGACTTACATTATACACTATAAACTCTACACACAGCACACACTATATAGACTTACACTATATACAATATACACACACTATATAGACTTACACTATATACACTATACACACACAGCACACACTATATAGACTTACACTATATACACAGCACACACTATATAGACTTACACTATACACATGCCACACACTATATAGACTTACACCATGTTGACTATATACACACCACACACTATATATACTTACATTATACACAATATATACACACCACACTTACCAGAGCCTCTTCCTCTGCAGTGCCTGAGTACAGCCTACAGGACATTAATCATGGTACTGTGATGTCACCACAGGTCCTTCACCTCCTAGTTGCAGTCTTGCCATTATCAAGCAGCTGCTGGAGGTATAGACAGACGAGACAGTCCACAGCAGCACAGAGGAGCAGACGGTCAGTGAGAGCGACTCCCGCACCTGCCCATCACTACCTCTGACAGTCTTCTCTCTACAGCTGATGTGCTGTGCCGCCTGCCCCCTGTTCTCTGACCGCAATTGACTCCCCCTGCACATCCTCTCCCACCCACCTCTTCATAAGCATGTGGGACCGATGACAGCGAGAATGCGGCAGGCAGCAGCCCTAGATAGTTTTTTTTTCTAACTTATGTGCAGCCATGGGCCCCCTGAGAGCCTTGGGCCCCGGGTGGCTGCCTGAACCACCCATATGAGAATCCTCCACTGTATACACGTTGTAGCGTCCATGGCCGCGGGACGTCGGGTTTACTCACCTCCCGACGCCCGCAGCTATGGATCATTGAGCGCTGGCTCGCATCTCCATCCTAAGAGACGCCAGCGTTCACTTCCGCTCCGGTACGCTGTGTCCCGTAGGGTGCGCGTGCACGCTCGTGCCCGGTCTTAGAGGGCCAGCGCGTGCACATGTGAAAAATCATCATCATCATCAACTACACATGATTTCCTGGACTATAAGAAGGGCCCTGCGCTTCTGATCCTTGCCTGAGCGTTGTTAGTGCATCCCAAGTCTGTCTTGCAAATGGTCCCTTAGTGTTTTCCTGTTCCAGTTATTACCCGTGCCCTGTTACCTGTTCCTGTATCCCATGCTGTGTTCTTGTTCCTGTGCCTACTAGTGTTGGAGTCATGTCTACTGCACCTGCTGTCGTTTGCCACATCCTGTGTCATCTGCCACGTCCTGTGTCATCTGCCACGTCCAGTGCGATCTTCCTCGTACAGAGTTATCTGCCACATCTGGCGCAATGTGCTGCACCTGCTGTTATCTGCCATGTCTGGCATAACCTGCTGCACCCACCTCCATCCGTGCCAAAGCCTCGGCCACTGTCTGGACTATTCAGGTACCCTTGTGTGGGACTTTGTATTGCTGGGGTGCTCTGTGGTATGACCAGCTGCCTCCCTGATACGGCGGTGCGGCCTAGTGGGTCCACATACCCAGAGAACGTGACAGTACGCTCAGGCCATGGACCCCGCTGGTCAACCTGAAACCTTGACGACACAAGCCATGCTGGCCGAGATGCAAGAACTCCAGTCACGGCAAGACCAACTCCTCCTGTCGGTGAACGCCATTCCTCATTGGCTCGTTGCTCCAACCACAGTCGTCACCGAACCCATTTCTGCTGTTCCTCCTGCTACACTTACTGTCAGTACCAGTGCCGATTCCCCTATGCTTCTGCCACTACCTCCTCATTATGACGGAGACACGAGGACCTGCAGGGGATTTCTGAAAAAGAGCCAGATCCACTTCAGACTACATGCCAGGGCCTTCCCTTCTGATGACGTCAGGATAGCCTTCATCATCTCTCTCCCTACTGGCAAAGCCCTGGCATGGGCTAATTCTCTGTGGGAACATCAGAGACCCGTGACTTGCAGTGCTTATTACGGACTTTCCGCTTGATTTTTGAGGAACCTGGGAAAGTTTCTTTGGCTGTTGCATCCCTGCTGACCCTACACCAGGGAGACAACTCCGTGGGCGAGTATGCCATCCAGTTCCGTAACCTGGCTGCTGAATTAACTTGGAACAATGAGACTTTGGTGGCCACATTCTGGCAGGGACTGTCTTCTGGGATTAAAGACGAACTGGCCGCACGCGATCTGCCATCTACCCTGGTCGATCTCATCCTACTTGCCACACGGGTTGACATGAGGTTCAGGGAGCATTCCCAAGAGGTTCTCTGGGAGAGAGAACTTCCTTGGCTGGATTCTACTTTCCAGCAATCCTTACTATGCTCCTCAGTTGTTCCACCAGAGGATCCTACGCAGATGAACCGAGTCTACTGAGGAGAGACAACGCAGAGGCACTTCTGGACTTTGTCTGTATTGCGTCCTCGGAGGCCATATTGTGCGTTTGTGTCCCCAGAGGCCAGAGAGACCCCAGTGCCTAGGATTGGTTGGAGAGACAACCCTAGGTGGAACGGTACCAAATAAAGCATTCTGTTCCAAGTTGACTATTCCTGTGACTATAGTATCTGGCGAGAGGACGCATCGGGTTTCTGCCTATCTAGACTCTGGGTCCGCGGCACACTTAAAACAAAAGGAGCTAGTGGATCATCTCCAGTTGCCCACAGTTCCCCCTAGAGACACCTTTGGCTGTTGCCTCGGTGAATGGACTGCCTCTGCCCGATTCGATCGTATATAAGACCAAGCCGTTGAAGCTCCAAGTTGGAGCCCTTCATTCTGAACTAATTTCATTTCTTGTTTTGCCCAAGGCCATCAATCCTGTTTTGCTGGGCCTGCCTTGGCTTTGACTGCATGCCCCAGTCCTGGACTGAAATTCTGGAGAGGTTCCCCAATGGGGCTCCAAGTGCCTCGGTCATTGTCTGTTGCAGATCTATCCTGTCCAGCCTCCTCTGCCTCAGTCATTGGCGGGACTGCCTCCCCATTTCGCTCAGTTTGCAGATGTCTTCAGCAAGAGGGAGGCTAAGACGCTGCCTCCACATCGGACTTATGATTGCCCCATTGAACTGGTTCCTAATGCCTCTCTCCCCGGTGGACGGGAATATCCTCTCTGCTTGACAGAGTCTCTATCCATTTCAGCCTATATCAAAGAGAATTTGGAGAGGGGTTTTATACGAAAGTCTTCCTCCCCGGCCAGGGCTGGGTTCTTCTTCGTTAAAAAGAAAGGCGGATCCCTTTTGACCCTGCATTGACTACCGTGGTCTCAACCAGATCACGGTCAAGAACAAATACCCGTTGCCACTTATATCCGCACTGTTTGACCGTATACGAGGAGCCAGAATTTTTTCGAAACTAGACTTGCGTGGTGCTTATAATTTGATCCGAATCCCTCAAGGGGACGAGTGGAAGACGGCGTTCAACACTCGAGACGGACACTACGAATACCTGGTGAAGCCATTCGGGCTGTGTAACGCGGTCTTCCAGGAATTTATCAATGATATCTTTCGAGATTTCCTCTATGTCTGTGTTGTAGTTTATCTCGATGTTGTTTTGATTTTCTCCCCAGATCCGACAACTCATCGGAGGCATGTCCGTCAAGTTCTACTGCGATTAAACCCTTCCCGACATTTGACGTATCCATACGCAAAAGTTGGGTAGGGGAAATATGGAGCAGGCTCACGGAGTGAACCCGCTCCATACGATGTGGGTGTCGGCTCTTTGTTACAGCCGACACTTCAGAGAAATGAGCAGCATAGTTTAACTCGTTCAATTCTGCAGTCAATAACGACCGCAGCATTTAAATCGTTAGACGGGGGTGACCCCCTCTAACAGCTCATCGCGCCCCCCGCAATGCAATCGCAGGGGGGCGATGGTTGCTATGTCTGCCTGGGGGCCTAATGCCTCTGGCAGGGCTTAATAGTTGCCTGTCAGAATCACGACATACTGCAATTCATTAGTATTGCAGTATATCGTGCAAGCGACCTAACGATCGCTGGTTGAAGTCCCCTAGGGGGACTAATAAAAAAAGTAAAAATGAGTTAGATATAGTTTATTTTTTGTGTAAAAATAAATATATATATATATATATATATATATATATATATATATATATATAAAGTTAAAAAAACACCCCCTTTCCCATTTTCCCCATAGAGCATAGTGAAAAAAAAAAAAAATAATCATAATTGGAATCGCCGCGTCCGTAAAAGTCTGAACTATTACAATATATCATAATTTAACCCGCACGGTGAACGACGTAAAAAAAAATTGTAAACGCCAGAATCTCTATTTTTGTCACCTAATCTCCCACAAAAAAATGTAATAAAAAGTGATTAAACCGTCGCATGTATACCAAAATGGTATTATTAAAAATTACAGCTTATCCCGCAAAAAATAAGCCCTCATACCACTCAATCGACGGAAAAATAAAAAAGTTATGGCTCTCGGAATTTGGTGGCACAAAATAAATTTTATTTTTTACACTTAGGTTTTTACTTGTAAAAGTAGTAAAATATATAAAAAACTATATATTGTAATGACGGGGTAGGGAGACAGACAGGTGAGCCCTAATCTACCCGCCACTCAGTCCCTGCCTACTTGCACGGCCCGTCCTAGGCGACGGCGTACAACTGGGCGACGGTCCCTACGCTCAATATGTGCACGACAGACAAACAGACACGGGTACACAGAAGCTAAGGGAAATGGGGCAGTTGCCCACGGCAACACCGTGAGCAACAAGAGTAGTGAACAAGCCGAGTCAAACCAGGAGTGTACGAGGTACCAAACGCAGAGCAGGAGCGTAGTCAGTAAAGCCAGGGTCAATATGAAGCAGAGGTCAATAGTACAAGCAGCAGCAGCAGAGCCAGGAAACAGGCAGAATCACAGGCAAAGGAGGAGCAGGAAATGAAGGTATAAATAGACAGAGGGCGGGAGCTAGCTCCGTCTGGCCAGGCTGTGATAGGCTCTCCCACTTCTCAGCCTCCCAACCCGAGTGGTAGATGATCGGGTCACTCTATCAGACTTAGGAGCAGGTGCAGACTGATTAACCACGGGCGTCGACACAGAAGCTGTGTCTGGCAGATCCTTTACATATATATTTGGTATCTGCGTAATCGTATTGACCCACAGAATAAAATTAACAAGTTTTTTTCATTTTCTACCCCACAAATAATTTTTTTCCCTTTTCCTAGTACATTATATGGCACAATATTTGGTGCTACGAAACACTACAACTCGTCCCACAAAAATCAAGCCCTCAGAGTACTATATCGACGGAAAAATAAGGACGTAATGGCTTTTGGAAGGTGGGGAGGATAAAATGAAAATCTGAAAAAGGGCTGCGGCGGGAAGGGGTTAAGGGAGAATCGTTAATATGCCAAGCTGGAGAAGTGCTTCTTTGAAAATAATTCTCTGCCCTTCCTGGGCTATATTCTCTCGGATCAAGGTCTCAAGATGGATGTAAGAGCTGTCCTGGAATGGCCACGCCCTCAAGGCTTGTGCTCCATACAGCGTTTCCTGGGATTCACCAATTTCTACCGGCAGTTTATCCCAAACTTCTCATCACTGACAGCTCCCATCCCTACCCTTACCAAGAAGGGTGTGAACGCCAAGGTGTGGACTCCAGAGGCAGAATCCGCATTTATTAGCCTCAAGAAAGCCTTCACTTCAGCCTCGATCCTCCATCATCCTGACGTATCTCGGCAGTTTTCAATGAAGGTGGACGCTTCTTCTGTTGGGGCAGGTGCACTTCTGTTCCAGAGGAGCTCCATAGGAAAGGCAGTTGTATGTGGCTATTACTCGTGACTTTTTTTCTTCTGCAGAGCGCAACTACTCTATTGGGGACCGTGAGCTACTGGCCATCAAATTGGCTCTGGAGAAATGGAGACATCTTCTACAGGGTGCAGCTCACCCCATCCTGATCTACACCAACCACAAGAGCCTCACTTATCTTCAGTCCGCTCAACGACTAAATCCCCGTCAAGCCAGGTGTAACGTCTATGGCCACGGCCATTCGTTCTGACTTAAACCTCGACCACCGTGGCCATGGACATCTTACCTGTGTGCAGCATCGTCCTCCTGTGAGGTGACGTCACTCACTTCCGGACATCGAGACTATCTCCGGCGGGCGCGTGCACGGTCTTAAAGGGCCAGTGCGCGCATTTTGCAGGAAGTCTATAATCTAGCCCAGGATGCCCTGGGCTATAAAAAGGGCTCTGCCCTCTTGCTCTTTGCGAGAGCGTTGTTTGTTACCCATAGTTTGTCCTGCTAATGGTTTCCCAGTGTACCTTGTTCCTGTATCCCGTATCCTGCTTCTGTGTTACCTAGTTCTAGTGCCGTGCTGTGCTGTTGCCGTGCTGTGCTACAGTCTACGCTTGTTTTGCTATGCCTCACCTGACGTCTTTCCGCCGCCTGGTCCTGGACGTGCCTGCCCCGCTACTGTCTACGTTGCCTCAGGTATCCTAGCTGAACTATTGAACTCTGTACTTTACCTGTTTGGCCAGCTGCCATCCCGCTACGCGGTACGGCCCAGTGGGTCCACACCCCGCTACGTGACACCAGGTGGTCGCTGTTCTTCACCTGTTTCCAATTTGTGCTCCACTACCGTCCCGCTGACAAGAATGTGAGGGCCGATGCCCTGTCCAGGTCATTTCAGACGGATGACACGGTGGAGTCCCTTCAGAATATCATAGACCCGTCCTGCATTGTCACTGCCAATCCATTGCAGGTTAGAGACATCCCTCCGGGTAGGACTTTTGTTCGGTTTGCAGTCAGGAGAAGAATTCTCCGCTGGGGACACAGCTCTAAACTGGCTGTTAACGCTGGTGTTCGTAAGACCTGAGACCTGATTGCTCGTCACTTCTGGTGGCCCATGCTACCCAAAAATATTGTGGACTTTGTCTCTTCCTGCACGGCGTGTGCTTCTAAAAGTTTACTCACTCCAAGCTGGCCTGCTTCAAGCTCTGGCTGTACCCAATGCCCCCTGGCAGCACGTTGCGATGGACTTTGTCACAGACCTTCCTCCCTCAGCAGGATGCAACACTGGTGGTGGTGGACCAGTTCTCGAAGATGGCACATTTTATCCCGCTGACTGGCCTACCTTCTGCTCCCCGACTGGCGAGTCTCTTCATTCAGCACATCTTCCGCTTGGATGGCTTGCCCCTTCACATTGTGTCCGATTGGGGGGGGGGGGGGGTTAAATTTACCTCAAAATTCTGGAGAGCCCTCTGTATACTCCTGGATGTGAGATTCGACTTTTCCTCAGCCTATCACCCCCAGTCCAATGGGCAAGTCGAGAGGATAAACCAGATCATGGAGAATTATCTCCGCCACTTCATCTCCTTGCAGCATGATAACTGGGTACAGCTTCTTCCATGGGCCGAGTTCTCGTATAACAACCACACAAGTGAGTCCACCACTTCCAGACCGTTTTACATTGTCAACAGTCAACATCCTAGAATCCCTCTTCCTGTGTCGACTACATCTAAGGTTCCCCGCTGCTGACTCTGCATTTGGGGACTTTCTGCAAATCTGGCAACAGACCCGGTACTCTATTTTGCTGTCAGTCGATCACATGAAGCGAAAAGCAGATAGAAAAAGAAGAGAGCCGCCTCAGTATTGTCACGTTGGGTTCATGGACCCACTGGGCCGTACCGCCTTGGCGGTATGGCAGCTGGCCAACAGGACGCAGGTTACAGTCTATAGTTTGTATAGGGTACCTTGGCAGCCCTGACAGTAGAAAGGTAGGCTTGGCTGGGACTATGCAGCAGGAAGACGTCAGGCGTGGTGTAGCAGGACAGGTGTGGTATACAGCACAGCACGACTTCAGCTCAGCACGGCACTTGACCAGGATAGCACAGGATACAGGAACAGGGAACGCTGGGAACTTGGAAACACTAGGAGACCATTTGCATAGACAAACTTAGGGTACGACAACAACGCTCAGGTGTGGGAGGAAGGGGCTGAACCGTTGTTGTAGTCCAGGGTACTATGGGCTAATTAAACATAAAAGTCCTGCGAACCCGGCCGAGTGGAGCGGAAGTGAGCACTGGCATCTCTGGAGGAGGAGACTGGGGCCAGCGCTCGCAGATCCATGGCTGCAGGCATCAGGAGGTGAGTCAGCCTGACGGCCCGCGGCCTTGCGCATGACAGTATCCCCCCTCTTACGCCCCCTCTTCTTGGGACCAGAGCGAGAGAGAAACTTCTTCAGAAGGGTAGGAGCATTGAGGTTCTCCTCTGGCTCCCAGAAATGACGGGCAGTCAGATACCCGCGTGACCTGCCAGTCTAGAGGAGTGTCCCCAGAGGAGGATTCTCCCTCTGTCAGCCAGGTGCACAAAAGTCCTCCCTGGAGGAATGTCCCCAACTTGCAGGGGGTTGACAGAGACAATGCAAGACGGATCAATAATGCTCTGTGGAATCTCCATGGTCACTTCTGTCTCGAAAGACCTGGATAAGGCACCCGCCCTCATATTTTTGTCAGCCGGGCGATAATGGAGCTCAAACTGGAACCTGGTAAAGAACAGCGACCACCTGGCCTGACGAGGATTAAGCCGTTGGGCCGTCTGAAGATAGGTGAGATTCTTGTGGTCCGTAAAAATTATGATAGGATGAGCTGCGCCCTCTAGTAGATGTCTCCATTCCTCCAGAGCCAATTTGATGGCCAGTAACTCCCGATCCCCAATCGAGTGTAATGTGCGTGGCTGCGGGATATCTGCTCCAACCTCCCCCTGACAGCCGCAGCTATGAGTCGGCAAGCGCTGGCCCCAGCCTGCTCCTCAGGAGACGCCAGCGCTCGCGTCCACTCACCTCTGCCGGATCCCGTAGGGTGCGCGCGCACACTCGTGCCCGCTCTTAAAGGGGCAGCGCGTGCATCGGACCTCATGGATGAACTTTGACATGTGAGTACCCTGGACTATTAGAGGGGTACAGCCCCCTAGTTCTATGCCTGAGCGTTGTTGTGTTCCCTAGTTTGTCTATGTGATGGCCTTCTAGTGTCTTTCCTGTTCCAGTCCTTGCCCCTGTACCTATACTTGGTTCCAGTTCCTGTTCCTAGCAATCCATACCATCCTGGTCTAGCACTGTGCTGTGACAAAGTCGTGCCGTGCTGTATCCACGTCTGACCTGCTTCACCTCGCCTGATGTCCGCCTGCTACCTAAGTCCCAGCCGAGCCTGCCCTGCTGCTGTCTGAGCTGCCACAGGTACCTATAGAAGTATAGACATTCACCTGCTCCCTGTTGGCCAGCTGCCTTACCGCCAAGGCAGTACGGCCCAGTGGGTCCACAGACTCTTCGTGACAGTACGCTCAGGCCATGGACCCCGCTGGTCGATTTAAGACTATGACGACGTCACAGGAGATGCGAGCGGATATGCTGGACCTCCGGGCCCGACAGGACCAACTCCTCCAGGCGTTGAACATTCTTGCACGTCGGCAGGAGGCACAAGCTGCCGTTCCTCCTACTACACCTCTTGGCAGTATTGATCCACGTGTTTCTTTGCCGCTTACTGACCGCTATGATGGTGAAGCAAGTACCTGTCGTGGTTTTCTTAATGCCAGATCCACTTTAGCCTGTATGCTAGGACATTTTCGTCTGATGGTGCAAGGGTCGCTTTCATCATTTCTCTCCTCACCATCAGGGCTCTTGCATGGGCGAACCCTATCTGGGAGAGACAGGGACCAGAGACCCGTGACTTCCCTGCCTTCCTCCGGACTTTTCGCATGGTGTTTGAGGAGCCTGGACGTGTCTCATCTGCAGCGGCTTCTTTGATTAACCTGCACCAAGGAGACACCTCCGTGAGTGAGAACGCCATCCACTTCCGCACCCTGGCGGGAGAGCTGTTATGGAACAATGAGGCTTTGGTGGCTGCATTCTGGCATGGACTATCTTCCAGAGTTAAAGACTAACTTGCCGCCCGGGATCTGCCGTCTACCCTGGATGACCTCATCCTTCTGTCTGCCCGGATTGATATACGGATCCATGAACACCTCCAAGAGGTTTAACGGGAGAGAGCCCTTCCTAGTCTGGTTCCTACTTTGCAGCAATCCCTGCTGTCTCCCCGATGTCGATCCTCCTAAGAAGTCGGTAATAACGGACCAGTATAAGTTATCTACCCAAGAGAGACAACGCAGATGCACATCTGGACTCTGGACAAATGCCAAAACCTAGGGTTGCTTGGAGTGACTACCTTGGGTAAGGATGGACTTCCGTCTAAATTGGCCATACCTGTGACCATAGTGTCCGGCGAGAGAACGCATCAGGTCTCTGCGTATCTGGACTCTGGATCCGCTGCTGATTTCATCTGCAGAGATCTAGTGGACCTTCCGTAATTGCCCACTACCCCTTTGGAGAACCCATTGACAGTTGCTTCAGTAAATGGACTATCTCTGCCAGACCCAGTTATAGCTGTGACCAAGCCGCTGAGGCTCCAAGTGGGAGCCCTTCACTCCGAACTTCTGTCTTTCTCTGTCCTGCCCAAAGCTGTTAACCCTGTGTTGCTGGGCTTGCCTTGGCTCCGACTGCATGCCCCAGTTCTGGACTGGAATTCTGGAGAGGTTCTCCAGTGGGGCCCTGAGTGTCAAGGTCGTTGCCTGGTTAGTTCGGCTCAGCCTTCGCTGACATGGTCATTGGCAGGATTGCCGGGTCATTATGCTGCCTTTTCTGACGTCTTCAGCAAGCTAATCGTGGAAAAATCCTCCGCTGGGGACACTCCTCTAGACTGGCAGGTCATGCGGAGTTACGTAAGACCCAGGATTTGATTGCTTGTCATTTCTGGTGGCCCACTCTGCCCAAGGATATTGTGGACTTCGTTTCTTCCTGTGCTGTATGTGCAGCCAACAAGGCCACCCTCTCCAGACCTGCTGGTCTGCTCCAGCCATTGCCCGTGCCCAATTCTTCCTGGCAGCATATAGCGATGGACTTTATCACGGACCTGCCTCTCTCTGCTGGATGCAGTGCTGTCTGGGTGGTAGCAGACCGATTTTCAAAGATGGCCCACTTCGTTCCTCTGACCGGTCTTCCTTCTGCTCCTCAGTTGGCCAAGTTATCTATCCAACACATCTTCCGCCTGCACGGCTTGCCGCAGCATATTGTGTCTGATCGGGTGGTTCAGTTTACCTCGAGCTTCTGGAGAGCCCTCTGCGGACTTCTTGGTGTGAAGTTGGACTTTTCTTCTGCCTACCATCCTCAGTCTAATGGTCAGGTCAAGAGGATCAACCAGATTTTGAGAACTGGCAGCAGACTCGATCCTCCATCCTAATGGCAGTGGACCGCATGAAACAGAAGGCTGACACAAGGAGAAGAGAGCCTCCTCGGTTTCTTCCTGGCACTAAGGTCTGGCTGTCGTCCAGGAATATCCGACTGAGGGTGCCGTCATGTAAATTTGCCCCCAGGTTCCTCAGACCATTCGAGGTCCTGCAGCAGATCAACCCTGTCGCCTACAAGCTTCGGCTGCCTCCTACCCTCAGGATTCCCAACTCCTTCCATGTCTCCCTCCTGAAACTAGTGATCCTGAACTTCTATTCCAAGACTCCCAGCCCTGCGGTTGCCTCCAGCGGCCCCTCCGACATCTTTGAGGTCAAGACTTTTTATTTGGTGTATTGGAGGGGGTTTGGCCCTGAAGAGAGGTCCTGGGAGCCAGAGGAGAACCTCAATGCCCCTACTCTTCTGAAGAAGTTTCTCTCTCGCTCTCGTCCCAAGAAGAGGGGGCGTAAGATGGGTAATACTGTAATGTCCGTGGCTGCGGTCTGTCAGCTCCAATCTCCCCCTGACAGCCGCAGCCACGAGTCGGCAAGCGCTGGCCCCAGCCTCCTCCTCAGGAGACGCCAGCGCTCGCGTCCACTCACCTCTGCCGGATCCCGTAGGCTGCGCGCGCACGCTCGTGCCCGCTCTTAATGGGGCAGTGCGCGCACCGGACCTCATGGATAAACTTTGACCCATGAGTACACGGGACTATAAGAGGGGTCCAGCCCCCTAGTTCTATGCCTAAGCGTTGTTGTGTTCCCTAGTTTGTCTATGTGATGGCCTCCTAGTGTGTTTCCTGTTCCAGTCCCTGCCCCTGTACCTATACTTGTTTCTAGTTCCTGTTCCTAGCAATCCACACCTTCCTGGTCTAGCACTGTGCTGTGCCAAAGACGTGCCGTGCTGCATCCACGTCTGACCTGCTTCATCTCGCCTGACGTCCGCCTGCTACCTAAGTCCCAGCCGAGCCTGCCCTGCTGCTGTCTGAGCTGCCACAGGTACCTATAGAACTATAGACATTCACCTGCTCCCTGTTGGCCAGCGGCCTTAACGCCAAGACGGTACAGCCCAGTGGGTCCACAGACCCTTCGTAACATCGAGTAGTTGCGTTCTGCAGAAGAGAAGAGCTTAGAAAAATATCCACATACCATTAGCTTGCCCTTGGAACCTCTCTGTAACAGGAGTGCACCAGCACTGACAGAGGATGCGTCCACCTCCAACGAGAACTGTAGGGAAACATCTGGATGATGGAGGATAGAGGCTGACGTGAAGACATTGTTCAGGCTGTTGAATGCGGACTCTGCCTCATGAGTCCACACCTTGGCGTTCATGCCCTTCTTGGTGAGATTAGAGGTAGGAGAAGTCAGTGAGGAGAAGTTTGGGATGAACTGTCTGTAAAAATTGGCGAATCCCAGAAAGCGCTGTATGGCCCTCAAGCCTTGAGGGCATGGCCATTCCAGGACGGACTTTACCTTTTTAGGATCCATCTCGAGACCTCGATTCGAGACGATGAAGCCCAGGAAGGGTAGAGCATCTTTCTCAAGCACGCACTACTCCAACTTAGTCCCTTAACCACAGCAAAACTTGACGGACATGTCTCTGATGAGTCATAGGATCTGGAGAAAAAATAAAGATCTCATCAAGATAGACCACAACACAAACATAGAGGAGGTCACGGAAGATGTCATTAACAAACTCCTGGAAGACCACAGGAGCATTACACAGGCCGAAGGGCATTACTAGATATTCATAGTGTCCATCACGGGTGTTAAATGCAGTCTTCCATTCGTCACCCCGGCAAATCCGGATTAGTTTGTAAGCCCCACGCAGGTCTAGTTTGGAAAAAATCTTGGCACCACGTGTACGATCAAACCGTTCTGAGATCAGTGGCAACGGATACTTATTTTTCACCGTGATCTGGTTGAGACCCTAGTAGTCGATACAGGGACATAGAGAACCATCCTTTTTCTTGATGAAGAAGAACCCGGCTCCTGCCGGAGAGGAAGATTTCCGTATGAAGCCCCCCTCCAAGTTCTTTTTAACGTAGGCAGACATGGACTGAGTCTCTGGTAAGGAGAGAGGATATTCCCATACCACGGGGAAGGGATGCACCTGGAAACCGCTCAATAGGGCAGTCATACGCCCGGTGTGGGGACAGCGTCTCCGCTGAAGACATCCGAAAATGCAGCATAATGACAAGGCAATCCTGCCAATGACTGAGGCAGAGGAGGCTGAGCTGAACGAATCTGTCCCAGGCAATGGTTGTGGTTGTGATACTCGGGACCCCACTGGAGAACCTCTCCAGAGTTCCAATCCAGGACTAGGGCTTGTAATCGGAGCCAATGCATGCCCAGCAGCACTGGGTTAACAGCCTTGGACAAGACAAAGAACGATAACAGCTCGGAGAGGAGAGCTCCCACTTGGAGCCTCAGCAGCTTGGTCACAGCAATAACTGGATCTGGCAGAGGTAGTCCATTTACCGATGCAACCGTCTCTCCAGAGGGGTAGTTGGTAATTGAAGAAGATCCACCAGGTCTCTACAAATGAAATTAGCAGTGGATCCAGAGTCCTGATGCGTTTTTTCGCCAGACACTATGGTCACTAGTTTGGACAATTTAGAGAGAAGTCTTTTTTTATCCAAGGTTGTCTCTCCTAGCAACCCTAGGCTTTGGGACTTTTGGGAACACAGACGCACAAGATGGCCTCCAAGGCCGCAATATAGACAGAGTCCCGAAGTGCGTCTGCGTTGTCTCTCCTGGGTTCATAGCTTACACTGGTCCATCCTCACAGACTTCTTAGGAGGATCAGCACCTGAGGACAGCAGAGGTTGTTGCAAGGGTGGGACCGGACTAGGAAGGCCTATCTCCCAACGAGTCTCTTGGAGCCGTTCTCGGTTCCCCATATCAATCCAGGCGGACAGAAGGATGAGGTCATCCAGGGTAGACGGTAGATCTCGAGCGGCAAGTTTATCCTTAATTTTAGGAGACAGACCCTGCTAGAATGTAGCCACCAGGGCCCCATTGTTCCACAACAGTTCTCCCGCCAGGGTGCGGAAGTGGATGGCGTACTCGCTCACGGAGGTGTCTCCTTGGCATAGGTTTAGCAAGGAAGCTGCTGCAGATGAGACTCGTCCAGGCTCCTCAAACACCATGCGAAAAGTCCGGAGGAAGCCCTGGAAGTCACGGGTCTCTGGCCCTTGTCTTTCCCAGATAGGATTCGCCCATGCAAGAGCCTTGCCAGTGAGGAGAGAGATGATGAAAGCGACCCTTGCGCCATCAGACGAAAATGTCCTTGCATACAGGCTGAAGTGGATCTGGCACTGCATCTCCATCATAGCGGTCAGGAAGTGGCAAAGAAAAACGGGCATCAACACTGCCAGGAGGTGTAGTAGGAGGAATGGCAGCTTGTGCCTCCTGCCGACGTGCGAGAATGTTCAATGCCTGCAGGAGTTGGTCCTGTCGAGACCGGAGGTCCAGCATATACATCCGCATCTTTTGTGACATCATCTTGGTCTTGGATCGACCAGCGGGGTACATGGACTGAGCATACTGTCACGTTGGGTTCGTGGACCCACTAGACCGTACCGCCTTGGCGGTATGGCAGCTGGCAAACAGGGTGCAGGTTACAATCTATAGTTCGTATGGGGTACCTGTGGCAGCTCGGACAGTAGCAAGGCAGGCTCGGCTGGGACTAGGCAGCAGGTAGACGTGATGTAGCAGGACAGGGGTGGTATACAGTACAGCACGACTTCAGCTCAGCACGTCACTTGACCAGGATAGCACAGGATACAGGAACAGGGAACACTGGGATCTGGGAAACACTAGGAGACCATTTGCATAGACAAACTTAGGGTACGACAACAACGCTCAGGTGTGGGAGGAAGCGGCTTAGCCCTTCTTATAGTCCAGGGTGCTATGGGCTAATTAAACATAAAAGTCTGGTGCCGGACCCGGCCGAGGTGAGCGGAAGTGAGCGCTGGCGTCTCCTGAGGAAGAGACTGGGGCCAGCACTTGCAGATCCATGGCTGCGGGCGTCAGGAGGTGAGTGAGCCTGACGGCCCGCGGCCATGGGCATGGCAAGTATCTCCAAACTACCAAAGTCTGGCTGTCCTCACGGAACATCTGTTTAAAGGTGCCTTCATATAAGTTTGCTCCCAGGTTCCTCAGTCCTTTTGAGATTTTGCAAAAGATAAACCCTGTCTCCTATAGGCTGCGGCTGCCTCCTACCCTAAGAATCCCCAACTCCATTTCATGTGTCC
Source organism: Rhinoderma darwinii (assembly GCF_050947455.1). NCBI lineage: Eukaryota > Metazoa > Chordata > Amphibia > Anura > Rhinodermatidae > Rhinoderma > Rhinoderma darwinii. The sequence continues at coordinate 523,590,627 of NC_134687.1, read as the reverse complement.
CTCCTGAAACCAGTGGTTTCCTGGACTATAAGAAGGGCCTTTATTTCTGATCGTCTTTCCTTTGAGCTTTGTACGGACTCATAGTCTTTTTATTGAGCCCGTACACCGCTTGCTTAGCTAACAGAGGAAAGACGATCAGAAACAAAGTGGCATAGCACTCACCTGTGCGCTTCTGCAACTTTGTTTTAGCAATTGGTGGGGTGCTCAGACCCCCACTGATCAGAACTTATGACATGTCACTATGATATATGTTTTTTTTTTAAAGTTTAGTAACCCTTTAACCCTTTCAAGACCGAGCTCATTTTGACCTTCATGACCAGCCCCATTTTCTCAAATCTGACATGTGTCAATTTATGTGTTAATTACTCTGGAATGCTTTTGCCTATCCAAGCGATTCTGAGATTGTTTTCTCGTGACATATTGTACTTTATGTTAGTGGAAAAATTTGGTCAATAAATGTATTGCTTATTTGTGAAAAACACCAAAATTTAGAGAAAATTTGCATAAATTATGATTTTTCTCATTTTAAATGTATCTGCTTGTAAAACAGATAGTAATACCACAAAAAATAGTTACTATTTTACATATTCCATATGTCTACTTTATATTTGCATTGTTTCTTGAACATTATTTTATTTTTCTAGGACGTTACAACGTTTAGAACTTTAGCAGCAATTTCTCACATTTTCAAGAATATTTCAAAAGGTTATTTTTACAGGGACCAGTTCAGTTCTGAAGTGGCTTTAAGGGCCTTATGTACTAGATAGACCCCATAAATCACCCCTTATTAAAAACTGCACCCCTCAAAGTATTCAAAACAGCATTCAGAAAGTTTCTTAACCCTTTAGGCGCTTCACAGGAATTAAAGCAAATTAGAGGTGAAATTTAAAAATTTTATTTTTTTTGCTGAAATTCATTTGTAATACATTTTTTTCTGTAACACAGAAGGTTTTACCCGAGACATGCAACTCAATATTTATTGCCCAGATTCTGCAGTTTTTAGAAATATCCCACATGTGGCCCTAGTGCGGTAATGGACTGAAACACCGGCCTCAGAAGCAAAGGAGCTCCTAGTGGATTTTGGGGCCTCCTTTTTTTAGAATATATTTTAGGCACCATGTCAGGTTTGAAGAGGTCTTGTGGTGCCAAACCAGTGGAAATCCCCCAAAAGTGAGACGGTTTTGGAAACTACACACCTCAAGGAATTTATCTAGGGGTATAGTTAGCATCCTGACCCCACAGGTCTTTTGCTATATTTATTGGAGTTTGTCTGTGAAAGTGAAAATCTACTTTTTTTCTGAAAAAATATATATAAAAAAAAATATTTGCAAGGAATAAAGATTAAAAAGCACCCCAAAACTTGTAAAGCTACTTCTCCGGATTACGCCAATACCCCATATGTGGTACTAAACTGCTGTTTGGACCCACGGCAGAGCTGAGAAGGGAAGATTTTGCTGGATTGGTTTTCAGTGCCATGTCGTGTTTGCAACTCCCTGGAGTAAGCAAAACAGTGGAATCCCCCCAAAACTGACCCCATTTTGAAGACTACACCCCTCAAGGAATTGTTCTAGGGGTATAGTTAGCATTTTGACCACTCAGTTTTTTTGCTGAATTTAGTGGAATTAGGCCGTGAAAATGAAAATCTACTCTTTTCTGAAAAAACATAGAAATGTTTAAGTTTTACAATGAATAAAGTAGAAAAATCACCCCAAAATTTGTAAAGCATTTTGTCCTGATTACAGCAATACGCCATATGTGGTAATAAACTGCTGTTTGGACCCACGGCAGGACTCAGGAGGGAAGGAACAATATTTGGCTTTTGGAGCTCAAATTTAGCTGGAATGGTTTTTGGGTGTCATGTCGCATATACAAAGCCCCTGAGGTACCAAAACAGTGGAAACCTCCCAAAAGTCCCTTTAGGGGACTGGAACGAGCGATCATTAGGTCGCTGGCACAATACACTGCAATACTAATGTATTGCAGTATAATGTCATTTTACAGGCTCCTGTAACAGCGCGATCGCTGTTCCTGTCCGTTAGTCCCGTGTGTCAGCTGTAATACACAGCGGACACCTGCAGAATATGGAGCGGGCGCAGCGTGTGAGCCCGCTCCATATATTACCCCTCGCACCACGACATGCTATTAAGTCGTGGTGCGCCAAGGCGTTAATGCGCAGCGGATGGTGCAAAGTGAAAATTAAAATTTTCCACTGATATGCCATTTTAATGCACAATATATTGTGCCCAGTTTGTGCCACTGAAGACAAATACCTCATACAATGTTGAGCGGGTTCTCCCGGATATAAAATATCATGTATGTGAGCGTAAGCTGGTGCTTGGACACGCTGTGGGGCTCAGAAGGGTGGGAACGCCATTTGGCTTTTGGAGCGCAGATTTTGCTTGGTAGTTGTTCTGTTTGGGGTTTTGCTGGTATTTCAGTTTATGATGTGGGGGTATGTGTAAACTGGGCAGAGTACATCAGGGCATAATAAGAGGGTATAATAATGGGGTACATAAATAATAATCCGCAGATGTGTGGCTGGTGTCGCACTGATAAATGGCGCCCGATCTTATCCGCTTTTGGAAAACTCTGCACATTTTGCATCGCCATATTCTGAGAGCCAGAACTTTTTTATTTTTTATCCACTGGAGCCGTGCGAGGACTTATTTGTTGCGGGACAATCTGTACTTTTCATTAGTACCATTTTAGGGTACATGTGATTTTTTTTTTATCACTTTTTATTAGATTTTTTTGGAAGCAAAGTGACAAAGAAACAAATTCTGACAATGTTTTTTGTATTTTTTTTTTTACATTGTTGACCGTGCGGTATAAATGACATTTTACTTTATTCTGCGGGTCGGTCCGATTACGGCGATACCATATGTATATAGGTTTTTTATGTTTTGTGGCGATTGCGCAATAAAATCACTTTTCGATAAAATGATTTATTTTTTGACACCATATTCTGAGAGTCATAATTTTTTATTTTTCCGTCAAAAAAGCGGTGTAAGGGCTTGTTTTTTGCGGGACGGGTTGTAGTTTTTCTTGGTACTATTTTGGGGTACATGCGACTTTTTGATCACTTTTTATTCTATATTTTGGGAGGGTTGATGACCAAAAAATAGTGAGTCTGACATTGTTTTTTAATTATTTTTTTTGCGGTGTTAACCGTGCGGGAAAAATAATATTATAGTTTTATAGTTTGGGTCGTTATGAACGCGGTGATACCAAATATGTGTACTTTTTTTAACATTTTCATTTTTGTCCTATAATAAAATACTTATAGGAAAAAAAGCATTTTTTGTTTTTGTAACTTTTCTAACTTGTTTTTACACTTTTATAAAACTTTTTTATTACTTTATTTTTTACTTGTTTTACTTGAAGACTGGCAGCACTGATCGCTGCTATAATACATTACACTACCTAGGTAGTGTAACGTATTATATACTGTCAGTGTGACGCTGAGAGTCACACTGACAGGAAGCTTATGAGGACCAGCCTCCGGCTGGTTCTCATAGGCTGCTGTGCATGGCAGACCCGGGGGCTGTTATATGACCCCCGGGTTCTGCCTTATAACCGACTGCAGCACCAGCAATCGGTCCCCGGGAAAGTTTGTTGTAGCAACAAACTTTCCAGTTTGTTATAGCAACAAACTTTCGGGTTCGTTGCTACAACACACTTTCCCTGCGATCACATGACCGGGACCTGAACTAATCAGGTCCTGATCATATCTCCGGGACCAGAGGCAGGCGATAACAGCGCGATCCGGGGTGTCAGCGCTACTCTGAGACACCCGGATCGCGCTTTTAACACCCACCGTGAATTCACGTCGGCGCTGCACAGAGCCCAGCAAGTGCCGACGTGAATATACAGTGGGCGGTCGGGATGCGGTTAACCAGTCAGACACCCCTCCCTTGCAGTCAAATAAATCCTGAGGGCTATATGGAAGGATTATACTGCAAGGGGGGTCAGTTCGTCTGACTGACTGCTGAGTGCTCTATGGAAGGGTCTGAGCGTCTGACTCTTATGGCTCTGCGGAAGAAGGAATTATCCCCCCCCCCATAGGAACCTCAGCAGTCATTCAGACCCTCGGAGTCCCCCTTGTAGTATAATAACTACTGAGGGCTCTATGGGGGAGATTATACTGCAAGAGGTGTTCTGAGCGTCTGACTGACTGCAGAGGGTGGGAATTTTTTTCACGTCAACACATGTCATCACAGTTTTCTATCGGAGACTATTTCAGGGACAATAACCAGGGATTCCGTGCACCAGGGGCGTTGCTAGGGTCTTAAAGGGAATGTGTCGTGAATTAAACCTTTTTTTTTTTAACTGTCATTACTTATTTCCATTATATTTTTTTACGTTTTTTGCTGTATTTTTTTTTTCTTCCACATGAAATAATAATTTGACATGTTTTCCTATGTTGGCCACCAGGGGGGGGGGCACTTCCCAGAATTACGGCAAGGTGAATAAGGCAAAGCAACCTGACTCACAGCTGCCGTAAATGTGGGAGGGAATCTCACCCCCGCCCTCCTACAAGCCAGGAAAAGGTGTCTTCAAATTGCTAAGCAGTGTCCGGCTGTCATTTTGGGTGTAATGTGCACTTCATTTTGGCGGGCGTCTTATTACGTGCCGTTTTTGGAAAACTACCACGTAAAAAACGCCCTGTCGGAACAGAACACCGTATTTGGGCAGATGCTTGTAGGCGTTCTGCTTCCGATTTTTCAGCTTAAAACATTGCGTGTGAACATACCCTTAGAATGATGAAAGTGAAGTGAATGACTTTTCAGTTGACAGGTTCGCACGGTGTGTATTTGACGTTTTTTTTTTGCACATTTTACGTGTCAAAAACCACATAAAGCACATAAAAAACCGCTTGATTACACTTGATTTTGTGTGTGGGGGGATTTGTGTGTGTGTGTGTGGGGGGGGGGGTGCTCGCCGCTGATTCTTCAAAACAGCTAATAAGCGGCTATGAAGTATCCAGCGGCGCCCGTGCACACTCCGCCACACACACACACACACACACACACACACACACACACACACACACACACACACACACACACCACTACAGACACAGGAAGAGTGTTAAAGGGGTCGTCCAGGAAAACATGGCACCGTACCTGGCCTCAGGTCATGTGTGGTATTACAGCTCTGTCCTATTCACTTCAATGGAGGTAAACTGCAGTACCAGGCACAACCTGAGGACAGGTGCGGCGCTGTGTCTCCAATCCGGACACCCCTTCTGTCCTGAGATGACCCGACGGGGGAGGCGGGTGTCCGAGCCACCCACCGCCATCACGGCAGACAGAACCACACAACTACGGCATGAGGGCAGGGCTATCGTTCAGGGGTCTGGGAAAGCTGGATGACCACCATTACCCCTCCTACTAGAGTGTGTTTGGGGATGTGACTAATGAACCTCTCACACTCCAGTAGGAGGGGTAATGGTGGTTACCCGGCTTTCCCAGACCCCTGAACGGTAAATCTCTAGTTGTGCTGAGTCTGTTTGGGGATGTGACTAATGAACCTCTCAGTCTCAGCACAACTAGAGAGATTTACCGTTCAGGGGTCTGGAAGCTGGGTACCACACTAACAGCGGGCATATTGTTTATCACCCAGCTTTCCCAGGACAGTTACATCATGTGTGGATGGCAGACATCACATTACATAGAAGGATAAGCTGCGTCCTTTATACAGAGTCTCCTGCACGACTACAGCGGGGCCGTCGGGTGGGGGGGCCCGTCGAGGGGGAAGCCGCCGGGTGAAGGGGCCCGTGGGGGGGGGCCGTCGGGTGGGGGGGGCCCATCTGGGGTCACGAGAACGGCAGTCTGTGAGAGAGAGGGACAGACAGAGACACACACCATACCTGCAGTGCAGCTGGTCTTCATAATGGCGCCTGCTATCTCCCTACAAACAGCTGCTCTGCTGTGTGACTCTGACCTGCGCCTGCGCAGTACAGAGCCAGAGAGCAGAAACAATGGACGGGAGCCGTTCATTGACTCCTATGCACTGTAGCTGCCGTATTCCATCTCTGTATGTGTTGTTAATCGACACATACAGAGATGAAAAAAAAATGGCAGCCCCCATAGAGAAGTAAAAGTAAGAAAAAAGTAAAAGATAGAACACAAATAAATACAATTTATTTGAACCCCTTCCCGCACCTTGACGTTAATGCACGTCAATGTGTGCAGTAAGTTTGCGCACCTTGACGTGCAGTAACGTCTGTGCTTTGACAGTTAACCGCCGCGCGGCGCTACACTGCAGCAGCGGTTAACTGTGCAGGGTGTCTGCCCTGCATTCCCTGTTGCCGATCAGAGGCCCATCGCCGCTGATTTCGGCAGTTAACCCCTTAATTGCGGCGTTCGATTTTGAACGCCACAATTAAGGTGTTTAGCGCCGATCGGCAGCCCCCGTGTGAGATCACGGGGGCTGGCGATGGTACCCATGGCAACCGGAAACCAGACAATGGCTTCCGGGCTGCCATGTACAGAAGCCTAGGAGGACCAGCCTCTGCTGGTCCTCCTAGGCTTCCTGTCAGTGTGACTGTTACGTCACAATGACAGTTGGAATGCATTACACTACGTGTGTAGTGTAATGTATTCCAGCAGCGATCAGAGCTGCAAGTCTAAGTGTCCCCTTGGGGGACAAGTGAAAAAAGTAAAAAAAAGAATAAAAATGTTTTAAAAAAAGTGAAAAATAAAAGTTAGAAGTGATATAAACAAGAACTGCTTTTTTTCCTATAATAAGTCTTTTATTATAGGAAAAAAAATGAACACGTAAAAAAAAGTACACATATTTGGTATCACCGCGTTCGTAACGACCCCAACTATAAAACTATAATATTATTTTTCCCGCAAGGTGAAAACCGCAAAAAAAATAAACGAAAAACAATGCCAGAATCACTATTTTTTGGTCACCACCCCTCCCAAAATATACAATAAAAAGTGATCAAAAAGTTGCATGTGCGCCAAAATGGTACCAATACAAACTACATCCAGTCCCGCAAAAAACAAGCCTTTACACAGCTTTTTTGACTGAAAAATTAAAAAAAATATGGCTCTCAGAATACAGTGACACAAAAAATAAATTCTTTTCTAAATAAGCTATTTTATTGCGCAAACGCTGCAAAACATAAAAAAACGATATACATATGGTATCGCTGTAATCGTACCGACCCGCAGAATAAAATATAAAGGTCACTTATAGCCCACGGTGAACGCTGTAAATAATAAATAAAAATCATTGTCAGAATTGATGGTTTTTGGTCACCTGGCTTGCCGAAAAATGGAATAAAAAGTGATCAAAAAAATGGCATGTACCCCAAAATGGTACCAATGAAATCTACAGATTGTCCCGCAAAGAATAAGCCCTCACACGGCTCCGGTGGTGAAAAAAGAAAAAAAGTTCTGGCTCCCAGAATATGGCGATGCAAAATGTGCAGTATTCCAAAAGCGGATAAGATCAGGCGCCATTTATAAGTGCCACAAAGGCCACATATCTGCAGATTATATCTTATTATACCCTCTTATTATGCACCTGATGTACTCTGCCCAGTCTACATATGCCCCCACATTATAAACTGAAATACCAGCAAAAGGCCAGAGCTACTACCAAGCAAAATCTGCGCTCCAAAAGCCAAATGGCGTCCCTCCCTTCTGAGCCCTACAGCGTGCCCAAACAGCCAATTACGTCCACCGATATGGCATCGCCATACCTGGGAGAACCCGGTTAAAATTTTATGAGGTATTTGTGGCACTAACTGGGCATAACATATAGTGCACTAAAATGGCACATCAGTGAAAAATTAGAATTTTCACTCTGCACCATCCGCTGCGCATTAAACCCTTTGCGCACCATGACTTAATAGCATGTAGTGGTGTGGGGGGTGATATATGGAGCGTCTCACGCGCTGAGCCCGTGCCATACGCTGCGGGTGTCAGCTGTGTATTACAGCTGATACCCGGGACTAACGGACAAAAACAGCGAACACGCTGTTACAGGAGCCTGTAAAAATTACAATATACTGCAATACATTAGTATTGCAGTGTATTCTACCAATGATCTAACGATTGCTGGTTCAAGTCTCCTAGGGGGACTAATAAAATGTATAAAAACAAAAGTAAATAGTTATTATTAGTGGAAAAAAATTAAATAAATATTTAAAGTCCAAAAAGAAACCCTTTTCACATTTTTTCTCTAAAGTAATGTAAAAAAATACACAAAGTTGGTATCGCTGCGTCCATAAAAGTCCAAGCTATTACAATATACCATTATTGAACTCGCATGGTGAACGCCGTGAAAAATAAAGAATTTTAAACGGCAAAATCACAGTTTTTTGGTCACCTTCGCTCTACCAAAAAATGTAATAAAAAGTGCTCAAAAAGTCTTATGTACCAAAAAATGGTACCAATAAAAACTACAGCTCGTCCCGCAAAAAAATAAGCCCTCACACCACTCTATTGACAGAAAAATAAAAAAGTTGTGGCTCCCGGAAAGCGAGGAGGAAAAACGAAAAAGAAAAAGCAAAACATGGATCAGAGCGGAAAGGGTTCATTACTTCTAATGAAAAAACATTTATGACCACATGTGGGGTATAGCCGTACTCGGGAGAAATAGCTTTACAAATGTTGGGGTGCACTTTCTCCTTTATCCTTTGTGAAATTTTAAAAATTCAACATTTTAGTGGAAATAATGTTGATATTAATTTTCACGGCCTAATTCTAATAAATTCTGCAAAAGACGTGTGGGGCCTAAATGCTCACTATACCCCTAGATAGATTCCTTAAGTGGTGTAGTTTCTCAAATGGGGTTACTTTTGGGGGGCTTCCACTGTTTCGGTCTCTCAGTGGCTTTGCAAATTCGACATGACACCCAAAAACTATTCCAGCTAAATTTGAGCTCCAAAAGCCAAATAGCGCTCCTTCCCTTCTAAGCCCTGCTGTGGGTCCAAACAGCAGTTTATTACCACATATGGGGTATTTACGTAATCAGGAGAAATTGCTTTACAAATGCTTTTTCTCCTTTATTCCTTGTAAAAATTTAAAATGTCTAAGTTCTTACAGAAAAAAAGTAGATTTTTACCTTTACAGACTAATTCCAATGAATTCAGCAAAACAACTGTGGGGTCAAAATGCTAACTTTACCCCTAGAAAAATTCCTTGAGGGGTGTAGTTTCCAAAATAGGGTCACTATTGGGGGGTTTCCACGGTTTTCATCCCTCCAGTGCATTGCAAATGCGACACGGCACTGAAAACTATTCCAGTAAAATCAGAAATCCAAAATCCAAATGGTGCTCCTTCTCTTCTGAGGCCTGCTGTGGGTCCAAACAGCAGTTTATTACCATATATGGGGTATTGCTATAATCGGAAGAAATTGCTTTATATATGTTGGGGTGTTTTTTCTACTTTATTCCTTGCAAAAAAAGTAGATTTTCATCTTCACATACAAATTCAAATACATTTAGCAAAAAAACGGTGGGTTCAAAATGCTAACTATACTCATAGATAAATTCCTTGAGGGGTATAGTTTCCAAAATGGGGTCACTTTTGGGGGGTTTTACTGTTTTGGTACCACAAGACCTCTTCAAACCTGACATGGTGCCTAAAATATATTCTAAAAAAAAGGAGGCCCCAAAATGCACTAGGTGCTCTTTTGCTTCTGAGGCCTGTGTTTCAGTCCATTACCGCACTAGGACCATATGTGGGATATTTCTAAAAACTGCAGAATCTGGGCAATAAATATTGAGTTGCTTTTCTTGGGTAAAACCTTCTGTGGTACAGAAAAAATGTATTACAAATTAATTTTTGAAAAAAAAAATGAAATTTGTAAATTTCACCTCTACTTTGTTTTAATTCCTGTGAAACACCTAAAGGGTTAAAACACTTTCTGAATGCTGTTTTGAATACTTTGAGGGGTTCAGTTTTCAAAATGGGGTGATTTATGGTGACTTTCTAATATATAGGGCCCTCAAAGCCACTTCAGAACTGAACTGGTCCCTGAAAAAATAGGCTTTTGAAATTTTCTTGAAAATATGAGAAATTGCTGCTAAAGTTCTAAGCCTTGTAACGTCCTAGAAAAATAAAAGAATGTTCAAAAAACGATGCAAACATAAAGTAGACCTATGGGAAATATAAACTAGTAAGTATTTTGTGTGGTATTACTATCTGTTTTACAAGTAGATACATTTAAATTTTGAAAAATGCTAATTTTGGCAAATTTTCTCTAAATCTTGGTGTTTTTTACAAATAAATATTGAATTTATCGACCAAATTATTTCCCTAACATAAAGTACAATATGTCACGAGAAAACAATCTCAGAATCACTTGGATAGGCAAAAGCATTCCGGAGTTATTACTACATAAAGTGACACATGTCAGATTTGAAAAATCGGCTTCGTCCTGAAGGCCAAAACAGGCTCAGTCCTGAAGGGGTTAATATCATACTAAAAGCAATTTGATAAAAAAATAAATACATTTCATGACACCTTCCTTTTAAAAGATCAGGGACATAAGCCCCGAGACATTTATCTAACACCCCCCCCTAAATAAAATTACATTTAAAATACATATCGGGAGACTTCTGGTTCCGGCGCCTGCATGTGAGGTCGCGCGAGTGTAAGTGTTCCAGCCCTTGATACCAAAATCACTCGGTCAGATCCTACTAACTATCGCTGGGACAATCGAGTCGGATCCCCTGCAGCACGGAAGACAAACCTGTCGGTATATGGACAGATTCGTCCATATTATGGGCAGATCCAGAGCGCAGAGCAAGTCCGGCCGCGCGGCCGACCAGACAGCCATCATGGCGGACGAGTCCTCTATGCAAACCACACCAGAGTCGGAAGTTCCTCAAGCTCCACTGACCTCCACGTCTGGTGAGTCTACATTATCTACCCTGAATATTGACTATAAGCAATTGGCGATTAAGGTAGCGCAATTAATCTCCCCGGATTTACAAGAATCCCTGTCTAAAACGGTTAATACCTCCCTATCACAACTACATGACACGGTGACGAAGCAGGGGGAGCGAATAGACACGCTGGAGACAGCCATGCACCACGTGGACACAGCATTCATGGACCTCCGCCAACTAGTCCAAGATACCAGGTTCACGCTATGGAGATAAAAGTAAAAACAAAGCGCACATCGTGCCTGAATCTGTTTAGGTGTGGAGGAAAAAGAAAAGGGGTCAAATATACTGACCTGGTGATGTTATGCTAGGAGCACAACATCCCAAAAGGTGTATTCAAAGGTGCCCTTATCAGAGCCGGTTGCAGCCACAGTTCCCGATCCGGAGATTTGAAGTACACAAAATCCGCTGAACTAATCCAGTAAAAAGGAAAAAAGGTCGGAGAAATCCAAGGGCGCAGCCATATAAGGATGAGATACTTTAATTGTACATGAAACAACAACAAAAGACTGTGTTTCGAAGCCGTACCGGCCTCTTCGTCAGGTCAGAGTACAAAATAGAAGATACCAGGTTGGACAACCAGAAGCTCTGGGATAGAGTGGAAGACTTAGAGAATAGGTCACGCAGGAACAACCTACGCATCGTGGGTTTACCGGAGTCGGTGTTGGCGAAAGATCTCAGACGACTGTGCGAGTCGGACTTACCGGAGGCTTTGGGAATCCGCCAGGCCTGTAAAGTAGAGCGAGCTCATAGAGTTGGACCTGACTTACGATCCACAGACAAGGGCTCACAGGAGACGAGACCTCGCCCGCGCCAAATCATAGTCAAGTACTTAGACTATTCAGACAGAATGGCAGTGCTGAAGGCCTTTAAAAGTAGACGCGATGGTCTGGATTATAAAGGACACCGCATTTTGATTTTTGGCGACTTCTCAGCGGAAGTCACGAAAAAACGTCGAGCATTTTCACAAGTCTGCTCGGCATTATACAAATGCCATGTCAAGTTTGCATTATTGTACCCGGCAGTTCTCAAGGTCGCGAATACGGATGGATCCTATGACACCTATGACACCTTTTCTACACCGGAAGCGGCGGATGCCATTTTGAAATCCTTACCGCTTGATCGCCCTTCTCCTACGCATAAGCCAATGGGTGAAGCACGAGAATTATCCAAGGAGGACAGATCTTCATCAGATGGCTTTTCTTTCTCAGCTCCTAAACCGCAGAGGAACAGGAATCTTCAGCAAAGTCACACTTGATGAACTCCCATATCCAGAGGCTCAGGAACACAGGAGCACTCGGGTCTCCTATGAGATATATCCTTTCACACATATGGGAATATATTGCTCAGTGCTTTTAGATATTTGTACATGAAATATATGCATTGTTTCCTGATCGTTTTGCACAACTAGATGATGTATGCAAGATAGACCACCCTTTGTTTATATCTTTCGTGCTCGATCCTATAATGATATGACCAGTCCAGCACCATGGCTGGGAGTAGCTTCGTTACGGTGAAGTTAAGATAAGATGTGCTTTTACATGTGGGAAAAAAGTGAAGTCGCATGTCACATATACGTGGATGTTGCAATGGTACAGCAAGGACCATGGTGTGAGAGTTACCTGTTGTTGGTTATGCATTTGGGTTTGAAAGCGGGGTTTGGAAGGGGAGGGGGGCAGTTAGACATCCACATTGATAAATTAAATGTATCATTCGTTTATGAGAATCGTTTCATGGAACGTTAAGGGACTCAGGTCACCCCATAAGCGCATGATGGTACTACGCCATCTCAAAAGGCTAAAGACCGACATTGCGCTCCTACAAGAAACTCATCTAACGGAGTTAGACTACCACCGTATGCAAAAACTGTGGGTGGGCCAGGTGTACGGATCCCCCGCCCAGCATTCTAAGGCGGGAGTTCTGATACTCCTTGGTAAGAACCTCCCCTATTCAGTCACGGGCTCTACAGCTGACTCAGCAGGGAGATGGGTGAATATACACCTCACGGGTTCAGAAGATTCCATTAGCATATATAATGTATATGGGCCTAATGTACGTAGTCCTCGCTTTTTCAAGACGCTAAACTGAGTTATGGCAGGTGATACGACACCCTCCAAACTTCTGGGGGGAGACTTGAATGTAGTCTTACAACCTGCGGAGGATAGGAGTAATCCCCATAAACCGTTTCTTCACAAGGATCTAGCTAGAGAAACTGTCTTACACACATTCCTTTCAGACACGGGTTTACATGATCCCTGGCGTCTGCATCATCCTGATGGCAGAGAATACTCGCATTATTCACATGCCCAACAATCATGGTCATGCATCGATTACACTTTGGTGTCGACGCCGCTCCTTCAGCGGGTGCACCAGAGTGTCATCGAACCCATGGTTATATCAGATCATTCTCCGGTATTGCTAGAAATACATGACTGCTTTCCGAAGGGCTCGGACATCCTGTGGCGCTTCCCCAGTAACTTGGCAGCTGATGAATCGTTCCAATCTTTACTTAAAGGTTGGTGGTTGGATTTTGAGGATACCAATGGAGCTCACTCACAGGATCCACAGCTATTCTGGGACACCTCCAAAGCAGTCATGAGAGGGCAACTAATAGCGTATGTCTCAAAACTTAAAAACCAGACTAAATTGAAAAGGTGTATGGCCTGGCTTTAAGGCAGACTTACACACGTTTTCAAGCAATGCCAACGCCCTCAAACAAAGAAGAATGGCAGAAAGCAAAGGGGGAATATGAATGGTGGTTGGATAAAGGGGAAAAGATGAAACGGTCCGCTTTTGAAGCGAAGCTGTTTCGATACGGAAACAAAGCAGGGAGGTTGTTGGCACGTTTGTCCAAACCTTTGGGACCACAATTCCATATTACCACATTGAAGGATAAATCGGGAACTTTGCAGTCACACCCTAAACAAGTTAATTCCATCTTAAAGCAATTTTATGAGGATCTGTATACAAAGCGAACATATACTCCTACCTCGCTCCCTACGGTCTTAGACTCCCTACATCTTCCCAAACTTACAGAGGAGGAACGGACATTCCTGAATTCCCCAATTACAGAAGTAGAGTTAAAATCTTGTATAAATTCACTGAAAATGCAGAAAGCCCCAGGCCCCGACGGATACGCCAGTGAATACTTCAAGGTCCTGAGGGATCAAATCACCCCGTGTTTACTTCAATTATATAATGGATATTTGTCAGGACAAACCATTCCGGCAGCCTCCAATGTCGCATACATAAAGGTCCTCCCAAAGCCAGGAAAGGACCCAGAATTAGCTTCCTCACACCGTCCGATTTCCTTAATCAACTCGGACTTAAAACTAATATCTAAACTTATGGCGGATAGATTAGCCACTATATTACCTAGAATAATTTCACCAAGCCAAGTCGGCTTTGTAAAAGGCCGCTCCGCGGTATCCAATATCAGGAAAATACTAACTGTACTAGATGATGTTAAAGTTAATCCGTCTGCTCACCCAAACCCAGCTATCCTTACTATAGACGCCGAAAAAGCGTTCGATATGGTTGATTGGGATTGGTTGGGAGGTACAATGGACTCTATGGGTATTTCAGGACCCTTTCTATCCTTTATTGGAGCCTTATACTCGGCCCTTTCCGCAAAGGTATACACTCCAGGATTTATTTCTTCCACCATCCCATTATATAGAGGGACACGTCAAGGCTGCCCTCTCTCCCCCCTCCTTTTTAATCTCGCATTGGAACCCTTTATCCGCACAATGGAGGCTGACGAAAGTGTAAAGGGCATCAGGGTGGGCACGGAAACAATTAAGGCAACATACTTTGCAGATGATGTCTTGATATTCCTATCAGACCCGCATCACGATCTTCCCCACGTCTTTGAGCTTATTAAAAAATTTGAGAGCCACTCCGGCTTTAAAGTAAATGTCGCAAAATGTGAATTACTACACTTGACCAGTAACGGCGCAGCACACTTTAAAACTTCTTTGAGTATACCGGTTACTATAGCTAGGTCCTCCATTAAATACCTAGGGATAAACATAGGTCGCACACCGGACACAATATATAACCTCAATTACCCGGCGGTTATAAATAAAATTAAACAAGACCTTCAACGATGGCAGCATCTGCCTCTCTCCTTCATGGGGAGATGCCATCTTTTGAAAATGGTAAGCTTCCCGAGATTGCTTTATCCCCTACAGACAATTCCTCTTCTATTAAAACACACTGATATCAAGACATTAAATTCCATGTTCTCCGTCTACATATGGAATAAGAAACGCCCGAGAATAGCCTTAAAGAAACTTATGACACGCAAAAAAAGGGGGGGTGTCAATATCCCGGATCTTCGTAGCTATAACTTGGCATGTTTGGCTCGTCATGGCCTTGACTGGCTACAAGGATCAAACTTTTATTCTAATTACGCACTTGAGGAGGGGGTGGTGGCTCCACTACATTTGTCATCGCTAATACATGTCTCTATTGGGAACATACCACCAGAAATAAAACATCGTATATTATTTAGGGATACCATTATGGCTTGGAAATCTATTAGAGCACTTTTTGGCCTCCCTCAACACGTTTCTAAGCATATGCATTTATGGGGACACCGTGGAGTTTCCACAGGGGAGGGAGAACCCGCATTTCCGGGAAATTAAATTGTTGGGGATCTTCAAGCTTAATCATCTCTTGCACTCTACTGAAAATAGATATATGACATTTCAAGAGTTGCAAGTTGTAAACAACCTTTCCACAAGGCATCACCTAGCCTATTGCCAAATAATGTCCTTTTTAAGGTCAAAACTGCATAATATAGCCCCAGAATGCCCTAAGAACTTCTTGGATGACTTGATAGTGTCCCCCCCATCTAAATCCTCTTTATCTTTTTTGTATAGTACACTGAGAGAATCACTCGCTAAAGCTACCACTGCCACAATGTTTAAAATGTGGAGTAGAGAGCTTGTCCGGCAAGATCTTACCCAGCAGATTTTGGGAGGGTGGGCAAAGGTGCATAAAGCAGTTGTCTGTGAAAGATGGAGGGAGACGCATTTCAAGTTCATCCACAGGGCCATATACGGTTTTGATATTCCCCCACACCCTAACTGTCCGGATAGACAAGTAGCGTGCCCACGATGCCATGCACCCAAAACAAATTTATTTCATGGTTTGTGGACTTGCCCCAAATTATTTACATATTGGAACGAGATTTCTGGGATAATCAGAGATACATGGGGGGAAGCGGTCGCGGTGGAGCCATTACCTCTTTTATTTCATGCCTTTCCTGATACTCACCATATTCCTGACGCACTTCATGCCTTTCTTCTGGTAGCCAAGAGGTCCTTGCTTGCCCTCTGGCTTAAACCACAGCTACCCTCAGGCCTAGAGGTTATTTCTCAGTTGAAAATATATATATATATATATATATATATATATATATATATATGGATCGGCTAGATATTGAACGAACAGCGGAATCTGGTTCATCAAAATTTTTTAAGAAATGGAAAGTTTTTATATGTAAACATTTCCAGTCCGACGAAATAAAGGATCTGATGACACCGTTCTATTATACCTCATGGTACCTGACGAGAGATGTGGCAGGAACATTAGGAGTGCTGAAAAGGTGATTCAGTTAGGCGCTAGGGAGTGATAGGGACCCACCTTCCTGTTCAGACACGGTTCGGTTATATGACCATTCTACAATTTAATATTAGAAACTTGCATATATAGGATGTCAGGGGGGAGGGGGGAGTTTCAAGGGGTTAAAGGTTGATAACAATGTTAGCTATGCATGATCTATATCAAATTCGTCTGCCAGTTCTGTACAATTTTGTATTGACGATCAGTTGAATAACTCACGTGTAATGTCCAATGCAATGTCATGCATCTGTTTCTGTTTATTAATGTTGGAAAAATGCAATAAAAATTGTTTTATAAAAAAAAAAAGACATATCGGATATAGCATATCTATAAGACTAAGGCTCCTTTAGCTTCACCACTGGATAGAATTGGATGTCTCAGCAGACAGTATCACACATGATAGGCTTAGTTAGATACATGGCCCCGGCAGACAGTGTCAGGCATGATAGAATTAGATACAGAGCCCAACAGCATATATGTAGCAGACAGACCCTATAGCTATGGATAGGATTAGATACAGTGGCTCAGCAGACTTTATTACATATGATAGGCTTAGATATAGGTCCCAGCTCGCTGACATTGCGGCTCCAGTGCTGGACCCAGTAAAGGTACGAATAATAAATGTTTTGCTTTTTTATGTTACTAATTTTTTTGTGTGTTTGTGTTTTTTTACAGGTTCGGTTGATGGACTACTTCAATGACAGCATTTTTTTTATTCTCAATAAAATGGTTAACGAGGATTGTGTGGTGGTTTTTTATTTCAATAAAATATTTTTTCTATGTCCTTGTATTTTTTACACTTGATTACTACCGCCTTAGTAATGGCCGCTGGCTGCTTGACAGTGTCCATTATTAAGGTGGGGCTTAATGTTAGCCGGTGAAAAGGTTAACACTTCTCTCCATCATTACCCCGGTACCCACCGCCACCAAGGGTACAGGGAAGAGCCGGGCGCGATCTGTAGTGACGGTTGGGTACTGGGGCGGCAGCAGGCTGGTATTATTAGGCTGGGAAAGCCCAAAAGCAGTGGCCCTTTCCACCCTGGTAATGCCAGCCTGCTGCTGCTATTTTGTATCTGGCTGGTGATCAAAAATGGGGGACACACACCACATTGTTTTGTTTTGTTTTTTTTTTTAAATAATTGGAAAAATCAAAATTTTTCATAACCAGCAAGTTACTATGTTACTATGTTACCTGGATGCATAGCAAACTGTGAAAGAAGAAGTTAGCAATACTTGTGGCTACTTAATTTCCATGTTGTAGGCTGCTCTCTCATTGTGGGCAGCAGAAGGTGGCTGGAAAGGAGAACAAGTAGCCTGGTCCAAAACAAAATGGAGACTGACTGATACTGTGAGGATCATTGGGCCTTTGCATAGATGGAACACCGCGTGTCACAATGAAGCCTCTCATCAGCCAGAAGTCATGACCTAATAAAGGGTCCGCATTCAGACACACATACAGCTAGGATGGCCATGAAGGTGGACAGCAGTATATGGCAGATGATCTGTCCTCTGGTGGGATAAGGTTGCACAGTCGACCGAGGATATTCGCACATGGCAGAAGAGCAAATGCTTGTGGCCAGAAAGGAAGGTTTATGCAGATTTAAATCCCCTTTTTAGCAGAGCATTGTAGTGAATGCAAAAGACTCAAACCATGTCTCTCGCCATGGATAAGGGTGCCAGCAAGACCCAGAGCATTCCTGGAAGTGTCTGCCATTTCTAAAAAAGTGAAAAGCATTGGCGACCTTTCGACGACGTTCTTTTTTGGGTGGTCGATTCCGGCTATGCAGATATGTTAGTGTAGGGAAACCTGTGCTGTATATTGTACTGTCATGCTATGCATAATATCTTGCACCGCGTTGCAGTACATTGTATGTATATTTAAACGACTGTTAATAAAGTATTTTCAACCAAAAAAAATCTGTTCTTATCCCTTTAATATATGATCAACCGTCTCCCAGGTAACAAGCTTCACCTAAGCAAGTCACGAATTCATGCACCTAAGTGGAGAGGGATGCTTAAAATAAAAAGCAGTGGCTGTAAATTAGCTTCTGCTTCCGCCGCCATGAAAGCGTGGCCTGGATACATGGAATGTCCCTCCCCTCTCTGCATTTAAAACACACACTAACCCACCTTGCAATAAAGGCTCGCTGCCAAGAACACAGTTACTATATTACCTGGATGCATAGCAAACCGTGAAAGAAAATGTCAGCAAAGTTTGTGGCTGCTTAATTTCCGTTTTTTAGGCTGCTATCACTTTTTTGTGGACTGAAGAACATGTCTGGCAAGGAGCACAAGTGGCTTGGTCGAAAACAAAATAGAGACTGACTGATACTGTGAGGCTCATTGGACCTTTGCATAGATGGAACACTGCACATGTCACAATAAAGCCCCTAAATAGTCAGAGGTCGTGACCTAATAAAGAGACCTCAGCCAGCCACAGATACACACACAGTTAGGATGGCCAGTCAGCTAGAGAGCAGTATATGATGGGTGATCTGTCCCGTGGAGGAGGAAGGGGAGGGCAGGGTGATGAACGATAGGCCCAGGGTGCGTGTACTCAGCAGGAGGGTAAATAGGCATAGCCAGAAAAGCTGTTTTATGCAGATTTTAATCATTTTTGCAGAGCAGTGTGATGACTAGAATTGGAGCTCCGGAGCGGCAGGACACTCTACATAGGAGCATCTGTACTGTGAGGGCAGACGTAGCAGCGTATCAGGGGGAGGGATTTTAGTACACTCCAGGGGTTTTGGACAGAAGAAGGACGTGTTAGAAAAGTGTTCAAGATGTTGGTAAAGGAAATAAAGAAGAGCAGGGTCGGCATCAGAACCCGGGCAAGTGCCGGGTCCCACTACCCTGCCAGAGTCTTGCCAGGGATACTGCTTCTAGAGGGAGCCCCTGTCTAGGAGGCAGCGTAACTACCGCTGTAGCAGCCATA
This sequence comes from Rhinoderma darwinii, assembly GCF_050947455.1. Classification (NCBI taxonomy): domain Eukaryota; kingdom Metazoa; phylum Chordata; class Amphibia; order Anura; family Rhinodermatidae; genus Rhinoderma; species Rhinoderma darwinii. Next base: position 523,571,146 of record NC_134687.1, on the reverse strand, counting down.
GCGGCTGCCACATGGCCCGCGGCATGAGAGGGCCTGTGCTGCCCGCCGTCAAGGCCCCCCCATGCCCAGTGGCCCTGCTAGCAGCCGCTATGGCGGCTACAGCGGTAGCGACACCACATTCAATAGTATCTGCGTCCTTAGGACGCAGATACTATTGAATGCCATGGCAGAGCAGGGATGTATCTCCCCGCTCTGCCATTTACTACGCTAATAACTCCCAGGCAGAGTGCTAGCAGCTAATAGCGCTCTGCCTGTGACAACGGCTCTGGGGAAGCCCTAGACATCACTGTCCATTTATGGACAGTGGTGTCAGGAGCAGAGCAGTGTCAAAGGCAGAGTGCTAGTAGCGCTCTGCCCAGGACTTTGGCTCTGGGGTTGCCCCTGACATCACTATCCATATATGGACAGTGATGTCAGGGCCTTCCCCAGAGCTGGAGTACAGCCATTACTAGCGCTCTGCCCGGGACTTCAGCTCTGCTCCGGACATCAATATCCATATATGGACAGTGATATCAGAAGCAGAGCAGGAGTCCCAGGGAGAGCAATAGTAGTGCTCTGCCCGGGACTATGGCTCTCGGGTTGCCCCTGACAACACTGTCCATATATGGACAGTGACGTCAGGTGTAATGTCAGGATGGGGAGACAGACAGGTGATCCCTAATCTACCCGCCACTCAGTCCCTGCCTACTTGCATAGCCCGTCCTAGGCGACGGCGTACAACTGGGCGATGGTCCCTAAGCTCAATAAGTGCATGACAGACAAACAAGACAAGGGAAAACAAAAGCAAAGGAATGTGGGGCAGTCGCCCACGGCAACACCGTGAGCAACAGAGTAGTGGACGAGCCGAGTCAAACCAGGAGTGTACGTGGTAACAAATGCAGAGCAGGAGAATAGTCAGTCAAGCCAGGGTCAATATGAAGCAGAGGTCAATAGTAACAGCAGGAACAGCAGAGCCAGGAAACAGGAAAGAATCACAGGCAAAGACAAGCATGACACCATTGGGCCCCCTGAACCTGATTATAGATATTGGGGATGAGAGGAAGCGGGTGTTGGTTCTATGGCCAGGGGCCGTCATTCAGACTTACAATCAGACGGCCCCGGCCGTGTACATCTGTCTTCGTGGCATCAGCTCCCTCCAGGGAGACGCCGGCACTCACTTCCGAGTCCTCAGACTGTTTCCCGCAGTGTGCACACGCCCGCGCGTTACATGGCCTTAAAGGGCCAGTACGCGTCCAGTTGTCACCCATCAATAATTAGCCCAAATGGCTGCTGGACTATAAAAAGGGGCTCTGCCCACTTGTTCCTCGCCTGAGCGTTGTTGTATACCTAAGTGTGTCTTGCAAATGGTCTCCCAGTGTTTTCCAGTTCCCAGTGTTTTCCTGTACCCTGTATCCCGTGCTATCGTATCTACTGAGAAAGTCAAGTCGTGTCTTCCACTGCATCCACTGTGCCACCTGCTGAGAAAGTCAAGTTGTGTCTTCCGCTGCACCCACAGTGCCACCTGCTGTGAAAGTCAAGTCGTGCCTCCGCAACTGTCTACATTGCCTCAGGTACCCGTTCCTAAATATAGACATTGTTTTGTACCTTGTTGGCCAGCTGCTACCCCACTACGCGGTACGGCTCAGTGGGTCCACACCCCGCGCCGTGACAGACAACAGGGAAGAGCAGGTAAAGGCCCTGAAATTCTGTCATGGACAAATACACTGTAAACAGTGAGGTCCCTGTTCTTCCAAAACCTCTGTCCGTACCTACTTGTACGACCAAACCTAAATGACGGCGCACAACTGGGCGGCGTTACCTATACTATTACCAGTGGAACTGTCAAACGGATAAGACAGAGACAGTACAAAATAAGAAAGGGTCACCTGGGAAGTACATGGAGTGAGAGGCAGGGAAATTGCGCCATGGACATGTCCGGGCGCAAAAGGCGGCGTCAGGCAGGCAGTGTCAAAGTGGGAGAGTGCGGAAAAAACAAAAGTCAGAAGGCAAAGAAAAGTCAGGAGTCCAGCCGGGGTCATGTCACAAAGGAGTCAAAATGCAAGTCGCTCGGGGGAGTCTGAAACAAGGGAAAGCACAAGGCTAGGTAACTCTAATTACAGGCAAAGGCCTACTACCCCAGGCTGAACTAAATAAGGAGAGGGCGGGAGCTCAGGAACATCAGCCAAGCTTTGATTGGCCTGACGCTCCTGAGCTCCTATTGGCTGCAGACTGCCTCAGTCTGCCAGGCCGGGCGACGCCCGAGCGAGTAACTCGCGACGTCCTGAAGACCGAGGGAGCAGCAGGAAGGGAGTACGTGACACAGCGTCATACACTTCTCTTCATTCATGTTTAGCTTTTTTCACTGCTGTCATGTCCGTGGCTATGGGCTGTCAGCTCCAATCTCCCCCTGACAGCCGCAGCCACGAGTCGGCAAGCGCTGGCCCCAGCCTCCTCCTCAGGAGACACCAGTGCTCACTTCCACTCACCTCAGCCGGATCCCATAGGGATGAACTTTGACATGTGAGTACCCTGGACTATAAGAGGGGTCCAGCCCCCTGCTTCTATGCCTGAGCGTTGTTGATATTTCCTAGTTTGTCTATGTGATGGCCTCCTAGTGTGTTTCCTGTTCCTGTACCTGTACCTGTTCCAGTCCCTGTACCTGTTCCTGTTCCTTGCATGCCATACCATCCTGGTCTAGCACTGTGCTGTGCCAAAGTCGTGTCATGCTGTATCCACGTCTGACCTGCTTCAACTCGCCTGACGTCTACCTGTTGCCTAGTCCCAGCTGAGCCTGACCTGCCTGCTCTTGCCCTGCCTGGCAAAGACAAGCATGACACCATTGGGCCCCCTGAACCTGATTATAGAGATTGGGGATGAGAGGAAGCGGGTGTTGGTTCTATGGCCAGGGGCCGTCATTCAGACTTACAATCTGACGGCCCCGGACGTGTACATCTGTCTTCGCGGCATCAGCTCCCTCCAGGGAGACGCCGGCACTCACTTCCGAGTCCTCAGACTGTTTCCCGCAGGGTGCACACGCCCGCGCGTGCATGGCCTTAAAGGGCCAGTACGCGTCCAGCTGTCACCCATCAATAATTAGCCCAAATGGCTGCTGGACTATAAAAAGGGGCTCTGCCCACTTGTTCCTCGCCTGAGCGTTGTTGTATACCTAAGTGTGTCTTGCAAATGGTCTCCCAGTGTTTTCCAGTTCCCAGTGTTTTCCTGTACCCTGTATCCCGTGCTATCGTATCTACTGAGAAAGTCAAGTCGTGTCTTCCGCTGCATCCACTGTGCCACCTGCTGAGAAAGTCAAGTTGTGTCTTCCGCTGCACCCACAGTGCCACCTGCTGTGAAAGTCAAGTCGTGCCTCCGCAACTGTCTACATTGCCTCTGGTACACGTTCCTAAATATAGACATTGTTTTGTACCTTGTTGGCCAGCTGCTACCCCACTACGCGGTATGGCCCAGTGGGTCCACACCCCGCGCCGTGACAGACAACAGGGAAGAGCAGGTAAAGGGCCTGTAATTCTGTCATGGACGAATACACAGTAAACATTGAGGTCCCTGTTCTTCCAAAACCTCTGTCCGTACCTACTTGTACGACCAAACCTAAATGACGGCGCACAACTGGGCGGCGTTACCTATACTATTACCAGTGGAACTGACAAACGGATAAGACAGAGACAGTACAAAATAAGAAAGTGTCACCTGGGAAGTACACGGAGTGAGAGGCAGGGAAATTGCGCCATGGACATGTCCGGGTGCAAAAGGCGGAGTCAGGCAGGCAGTGTCAAAGCGGGAGAGTGCGGGAAAAAACAAAAGTCAGAAGGCAAAGAAAAGTCAGGAGTCCAGCCGGGGGCAGGTCACAAAGGAGTCAAAATGCAAGTCGCTCGGGGGAGTCTGAAACAAGGGAAAGCACAAGGCTAGGTAACTCTAATTACATGCAAAGGCCTACTACCCCAGGCTGAACTAAATAAGGAGAGGGCGGGAGCTCAGAAACATCAGCCAAGCTTTGATTGGCCTGACGCTCCTGAGCTCCTATTGGCTGCAGACTGCCTCAGTCTGCCAGGCCGGGCGACGCCCGAGTGAGTAACTCTCGACGTCCTGAAGACCGAGGGAGCAGCAGGAAGGGAGTACGTGACACAGCGTCATACACTTCTCTTCATTCATGTTTAGCTTTTTTCACTGCTGTCATGTCCGTGGCTATGGGCTGTCAGCTCCAATCTCCCCCTGACAGCCGCAGCCACGAGTCGGCAAGCGCTGGCCCCAGCCTCCTCCTCAGAAGACACCAGTGCTCGCTTCCACTCACCTCAGCCGGATCCCATAGGAATGAACTTTGACATGTGAGTACCCTGGACTATAAGAGGGGTCCAGCCCCCTGCTTCTATGCCTGAGCGTTGTTGATATTTCCTAGTTTGTCTATGTGATGGCCTCCTAGTGTGTTTCCTGTTCCTGTACCTGTACCTGTTCCAGTCCCTGTACCTGTTCCTTGCATGCCATACCATCCTGGTCTAGCACTGTGCTGTGCCAAAGTCGTGTCATGCTGTATCTACGTCTGACCTGCTTCAACTCGCCTGACGTCTACATGTTGACTAGTCCCAGCTGAGCCTGCCCTGCCTGCTCTTGCCCTGCCTGGCAAAGACAAGCATGACACCATTGGGCCCCCTGAACCTGATTATAGAGATTGGGGATGAGAGGAAGCAGGTGTTGGTTCTATGGCCAGGGGCCGTCATTCAGACTTACAATCTGACGGCCCCGGACGTGTACATCTGTCTTCGCGGCATCAGCTCCCTCCAGGGAGACGCCGGCATTCACTTCCGAGTCCTCAGACTGTTTCCCGCAGGGTGCACACGCCCGCGCGTGCATGGCCTTAAAGGGCCAGTACGCGTCCAGCTGTCACCCATCAATAATTAGCCCAAATGGCTGCTGGACTATAAAAAGGGGCTCTGCCCACTTGTTCCTCGCCTGAGCGTTGTTGTATACCTAAGTGTGTCTTGCAAATGGTCTCCCAGTGTTTTCCAGTTCCCAGTGTTTTCCTGTACCCTGTATCCCGTGCTATCGTATCTACTGAGAAAGTCAAGTCATGTCTTCCGCTGCATCCACTGTGCCACCTGCTGAGAAAGTCAAGTTGTGTCTTCCGCTGCACCCACAGTGCCACCTGCTGTGAAAGTCAAGTCGTGCCTCCGCAACTGTCTACATTGCCTCAGGTACCCGTTCCTAAATATAGACATTGTTTTGTACCTTGTTGGCCAGCTGCTACCCCACTACGCGGTACGGCCCAGTGGGTCCACACCCCGCGCCGTGACAGACAACAGGGAAGAGCAGGTAAAGGGCCTGTAATTCTGTCATGGACAAATACACAGTAAACAGTGAGGTCCCTGTTCTTCCAAAACCTCTGTCCGTACCTACTTGTACGACCAAACCTAAATGACGGCGCACAACTGGGCGGCGTTGCCTATACTATTACCAGTGGAACTGACAAACGGATAAGACAGAGACAGTACAAAATAAGAAAGGGTCACCTGGGAAGTACATGGAGTGAGAGGCAGGGAAATTGCGCCATGGACATGTCCGGGCGCAAAAGGCGGAGTCAGGCAGGCAGTGTCAAAGCGGGAGAGTGCGGAAAAAACAAAAGTCAGAAGGCAAAGAAAAGTCAGGAGTCCAGCCGGGGTCAGGTCACAAAGGAGTCAAAATGCAAGTCGCTCAGGGGAGTCTGAAACAAGGGAAAGCACAAGGCTAGGTAACTCTAATTACAGGCAAAGGCCTACTACCCCAGGCTGAACTAAATAAGGAGAGGGCGGGAGCTCAGGAACATCAGCCAAGCTTTGATTGGCCTGACGCTCCTGACATCCTATTGGCCGCAGACTGCCTCAGTCTGCCAGGCCGGGCGACGCCCGAGCGAGTAACTCTCGACGTCCTGAAGACCGAGGGAGCAGCAGGAAGGGAGTACGTGACACAGCGTCATACACTTCTCTTCATTCATGTTTAGCTTTTTTCACTGCTGTCATGTCCGTGGCTATGGGCTGTCAGCTCCAATCTCCCCCTGACAGCCGCAGCCACGAGTCGGCAAGCGCTGGCCCCAGCCTCCTCCTCAGGAGACACCAGTGCTCGCTTCCACTCACCTCAGCCGGATCCCATAGGGATGAACTTTGACATGTGAGTACCCTGGACTGACTATAAGAGGGGTCCAGCCCCCTGCTTCTATGCCTGAGCATTGTTGATATTTCCTAGTTTGTCTATGTGATGGCCTCCTAGTGTGTTTCCTGTTCCTGTACCTGTACCAGTCCCTGTACCTGTTCCTGTTCCTTGCATGCCATACCATCCTGGTCTAGCACTGTGCTGTGCCAAAGTCGTGTCATGTTGTATCCACGTCTGATCTGCTTCAACTCGCCTGACGTCTACCTGTTGCCTAGTCCCAGCTGAGCCTGCCCTGCCTGCTCTTAAAGGGGCAGCGCGCATACCGGACTTTGATGAACATCAGGCCGTAAGTATCCTGGACTATAAGAGGGGTCCAGTCCCCTGCTTTGATGCCTGAGCGTTGTTTTTGTTTCCTAGGTTTGTCTATGTGATGGCCTCCAAGTGTGTTCCTGTTTCTGTTCCCTGCATTCCGTACTATCCTGGTCGAGTACTGTACTGAGCCAAAGTCATGCCGTGCTGTATACCACGCCTGTCCTGCTTCACCACGCCTGACGTCTGCCTGCTGCCTAGTTCCAGTCGTGCCTGCATTGCTACTGTCCGAGCTGCCACAGTTACCCTATACGAACTATAGACATTGACCTGCGCCCTGTTGGCCAGCTGCCATACCATCAAGGCGGTACGGCTCAGTGGGTCCACAGACCCTTCGTGACAATTGCTCAGTGTGATCTCGCGAGATCACGCTGTGACGGGACTTCCTCACACAGGTCCTTCACCAAAGAGATAGAAGAGTCAACAGACATCGCCTCCAGCTGCTGCAGATTCGGATAAACGTCCTGGCATGGCTGGAGGCTAAAATTGTTCATAACGCTCAAAAATGATAATTTTTTCAAAATAAAAATCAATGTTGTTATCTACATTAAAGGGCCTATTAGATTATGTAGGAGATAGGGCACTTATAAACTGGTGACAGAGCCTCTTTAATTACGTCATAGATGAGGGGCACAAACTATAGGGGGCATTGTGATAAGCACTATCTACAGGGGGCACTGTGAGTGTGTGGTGCTTTACTTGACATAATTTTATTCATGGGCACAGTGTATGGTGCTATTATATTCAGGGGCACAGTGTATGGTACTATTATATTCTGGGGCACAGTGTGTAGCGCTATTATATTCAGGGGCACAGTGTATGATACTATTATATTCAAGTGAATAGAGGGTGGCATCATGAGAATTTTATCTTCGTTTATAGGTGCGGAAATGTTGGAAAAGTAAGCAGCCGAAGACATCTGAGCGACAAACTCTGCAGAAATAGATCGTGGCCAGGAGGCGTCATCATGGAGGTCTGGACCAGATGGAAAAGAAAAAAGAAGAACGACTTCAATCTGAGAATACGTCACCTGTGAGTCACTAAATGTAAATGTTTATTCTCCCTGTGACTGATCACTGTATGATCTGCAGCGAGATGATGGGTGTATCGCTCTTTTTTTGCAAAACAGCAACTCCCAGCATATCCTTACCATTGTTCAGGCCATACTGGGAGCTGTAGTTTTATGTTGCACAAACATATGGTAGGGGTTAAACTGAATTTTCAAATGATCTCTGTACTGAGCTGTATTTTTGCTTGTGCTGTATATATGTATTGAGTTTTGTTCTGATGCTGTATTTATGTACTGAGCTTGGTTCTGGTGTTGTATATATGTACTGCGCTTAGTTCTGGTGATGTATTTATGTACTGAGCTTGGTTCTGGTACTGTATTTATGTACTAAGCTTTGTTCTGGTGTTGTATTTATGTACTGATCTTGGTTCTGGTGCTGTCTATATGTAATAGGCTTGGTTCTGGAGCTGTTTGTATGTACTAAACTTGGCTCTGGTGCTGTATATATGTACAGCCATCTGCCTAAACAGCCGTTTATGACCACATATGCTGTATTTCCACTGTACTGGTACCTTACGGGTTTTGCAAAAGCGACATGCTGCTGAGGAACCAATCCAACAAAATCTGCACTCTAAAAACCTAAATTGCGCTCCTTATATTCTGAGTCCTACCGTGTGCCCAAACAGCAGCTTATAACCACATATTTGGTATTTCTGTACTCTTTACTAATGGCAGGGGTTCTTTTTCTCCTTTTTTTCAACAAATAAACAATTTAACTAAAGCTACGTCTTATTGGAAAAAAAAACCTATTTTATTTACACTCTCCAATTCTAATAAAAATCTATGAAACACCATTTGAGTCAAAATTCTCACTACACCCCTAGATGAATTCCTCAAGGGGTGTAGTTTCCCAAATGGAGTTACTTATGGGGAGTTTGCACTGTACTGGTACCTTAGGAGCTTTGCAAAAACGACATGGTGCCGAGGAACCAATTCAGCAAAATCTGTGCTCCAAAAGCCAAATGGCGTTCCTTCCCTCCTGAGCCCTGCCATCTGCCTAAACAGCCGTTTATGACCACATATGGGGTATTTCTGTACTCTGGAGAAATTCCTTTACAAATGTTGAGGTACTTTTTCTCCTTTATTCCTTGTGGAAATTATTATAGTTTTTTTTTAGCTAAAATGGCATCTGATTAGAAAAAATTAAATGTTTAATTTTCACGTCCAAGTTCGAATAAAATCTATGAAACACCTGTGGGGTCAAAATGCTCACTACAGCTTTTTTATGTTTTACAACTTTTTGTACAATAAAATAACTTTTTTGTAAAAATAATTGTATTTTTTTTTTGTCGCCATGTTCTGAGAACCATAACTTTTGCATTTTTTTTGTCGATGGAGCTGTATGAGGGCTTGTTTTTTGTGAGACGAGCTATAGTTTTTACTGGCACCATTTTTGGATACATGCAACTTTTTGATCAGTTGCTATTCCGATTTTTGAAGGCAAAGTGACCAAAAAACAGCAATTCTGCCATTTTTTAAAGTTTTTTTTTACGGCGTTCACCGTGCGGGATAAATATCATAATATTTTTATAGATCAGGCCGTTACAGATGCGGTGATACCAATTATGTATAGTTTACTTTTTTCAATAATACAGGACTTATAAGAGAAAAAGGGCGATTTTTTATTTTATTACTTGAAACTTATTTTTTCTCATTTTTTTTTCATTTTTTTTTTAGTCCCACTAGGGGACTTGAAGGTCCAACTATCTGATCTCTATTCTAATACATTGCACTACTTATGTAGTTCAATGCATTGGAGGCCTCATGCCTCGTTTTTCGTTTTTTTTAACTAACAGCACCCTGACACATTCATTTCAATGGGGCCATGCACACTTCCGTTGTTTTAACGGAACCGTGTGGCCGTTCTGACAAAAATACGGAACAGTCTTGGCCTTTTCATTAATTTGCTCCGTTGAAACAATGGACTGCACACGGAAATCATACATGTGCGGTCCGTGTTTCACAAATCCGTTATTAGCGGCCATACGACGGCCAACGGAAGTGTACATGGGTCCTTATCTTTATATTATATGTTCTACTTTAATATTGAACACACACACTTACAAAGAGACATAAACTTACATATACTGGAATATATACACATACAAACACAGAGACACCATCTCCCCTTGCAGACAGGATCACATGCTTCTTGCAGGACGGGATGTGGGTGGAGCTTTCTCCTCTGCTCCTGTTTACTCCGTGTGTGTAACGGGGAGCTGAAGACAAAGCAGAGCAGAGCCCAGTGGCGCCATCTACATGCAGGGAGGGTGCCGCGCCCTGTGCACTCGCACAGGTCGCACGCCCCTACGGCCGGCCCTGTATCCAGGCCACTGTTGCATGGCGGCGGAGGCATCAGCTCGCTGCTTCACCATTCACTATGTAATGTCAGCCATGAGCGGCTTGGCACAGACAGGCGCGATGCAGTGACATCACAAGGCCTGTCTGCGCTAAGCTACTGATAGCAAGACCAGAAGAGCAGTGGGATCTCCTCAACTCGTGGTGAAAACGGGGTTAGGTTAATATATTTTTTAAATTGATTTTATGAAGTACTATGAGGGCATTATACTGTGTGAGGGCAGCTAAGGGGCATTATACTGTATGGGGCAGATATGGGGGAATTATATTGTATGTGGGTAGCTATTTTGGCATTATACTGTGTGGGGGCAGCTGTGGAAGCATTATACTATATAGGAGCAGCTATAGGGCATTATACTCTATGGGGGCATCCATGGGCGCATTATACTGTATGGGAGCAGCGTTGTTGGCATTATACTGTATTGGGGCAGCTATGGAGCCTTATACTCTTTGGGGGCAGCTATGGGGTCATTATACTGTATGGGGGTAGCTTTGGAGGTATTATTTTGTATGGGGGCATCCATGGGGCATTATACTGTATGAAAGGAGCTACGGGGCATTATACTACATGGGGGTTGCTATGGGAGCATTATATTGTATGGGGTAGCTATGGGGCATTATACTGTGTGAGGGGTACTATGGGGAATTATACTGAATGGGCACATCTATGGGGGCATTATACTGTATGGGGCAGCTATAGGTCATTTTACTGTGTGGATGGCACTATGTGGGCATTACACTGTGTGGGAGGCACTATTGGGGCATTATATTGTGTTGGGGCCCTATGGGGGTATTATACTGTATGAGGGGACTATGGAGGCATATATTCTATTGGTGCAGCTATGGGGACATTATACTGTATAGAGGGCACCATATGGCATTATACTGTGCGGAAGCCACTATGGGGGCATTATACTGTATGGAATGCACTATGTGGCATTATGCTGTGTAGGAGGTACTATGGGGCATTATACTGTGTGGGGCATTATGCTGTGCGGGGCAGGTATGGGGGCATTATACTGTGTGGGGCAGCTATGAGGGGCGTTATACTGTGTGGAGGCCTTTATGAGGGCATTATACCCTGTGACAGCCACTATGGGGGCATTATACTGTGAGAGGGGCTGTATCGGGCATCATACTGTGTGGGGGCGCCATAGGGGACATTCCCCTGGCTAAAAACAGCTATTCTTAGCGATTACCTGCCACTTACCTGCACACCTTTTGGCTACAGGTTCGCTGCACGCAGCAGAGCAGCCCTATGGCTTAAGTAAACTCCAAGCTGTAGCGTCCATGGCCACGGGCCGTCGGGTTTATCATGGATCCGTGAGCGCCGGTCCCCATCTCCTTCCTAGGAGACGCCAGCGCTCACTTCCGCTCCATTCTGCTGTGTCATCATTATCAACTGCCATGATTTCCTGGTCTATAAGAAGGCCCCAGGCCTTCTGATCCTTGCCTGAGCGTTGTTAGTTTTCCCAGTCTGTCTTGCAAATGGTCCCTTAGTGTTTCCCGTTCGAGTTGTTACCCGTGCCTTGTTCCTGTTCCTGTTTCCTGTGTTGTGCCTTTAGTATTGAGTCTGCCACGTCCTGTGCCATCTGCCACGTCCGGAGGAATCCGCCACGTCTGGCGCAACCTGCGGCACCTGTGTCATCCGCCACATTTGGCGTTTGACGACACAAGCCATTCTGGCCGAGATGGAGGATCTGCAGTCACGACAAGACCAACTCCTCCTGTCGGTGAACGCCATTGCCCATCGGCTACTTGCTCCAACCACAGTCGTCGCCGCACACATTCCTGCTGTTCCTCCGGCTACACTTCCTGTCTGTACCGGTACCAATCCCCTGTGTTTCTTGCCGCTAGCACCACGCTATGACGGAGACCCGAGGACCTGCAGGGGATTTTTAAATCAGTGCCTGATCCATTTCAGACTACATGCCAGGTCCTTCTGTTCGGATGACGTCAGGATCGCCTTCATCATCTCTCTCCTTACTGGCAAAGCCCTGGCATGGGCTAATCCTCTGTGGGAACATCAGGGACCAGAGACCCGTGACTTGCAGTGCTTCTTACAGACCTTCCGCTTGATCTTTGAGGAACCTGGGAGAGTTTCTTCGGCTGCTGCATCCTTGCTGACCCTACATCAGGGAGACAACTCCGTGGGCGAGTATGCCATCCAGTTCCGTATCCTGGCTGCTGAATTGACCTGGAACAACGAGGCTTTGGTGGCCACATTCTGGCAGGGACTGTCTTCAGGGATGAAGGACGACCGGGCTGCTCGCGATCTGCTATCTACCCTGGACGATCTTATCCTACTCACCACCCGGGTTGACATGAGGATCCGGGAGCGTTCCCAAGATGTTCTCCGGGAGAGAGAACTTCCTAGGCTGGATTCTACTTTCCAGTAATCCTCCTCAGTCATCCCACCAGAGGATCTGATGCAGAGTAATTATGTCAAATTGTCTACCCAGGAGAAACAACGCAGACGCACTTCTGGACTTTGTTTGTATTGCGGCCACAGAGGCCATATTGTGCGTCTGTGTCCCCAGAGGCCAGAGAGACCCCATTGCCTAGGACTGATTGGAGAGACAACCCTAGATGGAACAGTACCTAATAAAGCATTCAGTTCCAAGCCGACTATTCATGTGACCCTAGTATCTGGCGACAGGACACATCAAGTTTCTGCCTATCTTGACTCTGGTTTTGCTGCAAACTTCATCCAGAAAGAGCTTGTGGATCATCTTCAGCTGCCCACAGTCCCCCTAGAGACGTCTTTGGCTGTTGCCTCAGTTAATGGACTGCCTCTGCCTGATCCCATCGTTTCTAAAACCAAGCCGTTGAAGCTCCAGGTTGGAGTCCTGCATTTTTAATTCATTTCTTTCCTTGTTTAGCCCAAGGCCATCAATCCTGTTCTGCTGGGCCTGCCTTGGCTTCGACTACATGCCCCAGTCCTGGACTGGAATTCTGGAGAGGTTCTCCAATGGGGCTCCAAGTGCCATGGCCGTTGTCTGTTGCAGATCCATCCTGTCAAGCCTCCTCTGCCTCAGTCATTGGCGGGACTGCCTCCCCTGTTTGCTCAGTATGCAGATGTTTTCAGCAAGAGGGAGGCTGAGACGCTGCCTCCACATCGAACTTATGAATGCCCCATTGAACTGGTTCCTAATGCCTCTCTTCCCCGTGGCGGTGTATATCCTCTCTCCTTGCCTGAGTCTCTATCCATGTTGGCCTATATCAAGGAGAATCTGGAGAGGGGTTTCATGCGAAAGTCTTCCTCCCCGGCTGGGGCTGGATTTTTCTTCGTTAAAAAGAAGGACGGATCCCTTCGACCCTGAATTGACTACCGTGGTCAAAACCAGATCACAGTCAAGAACAAATACCCGTTGGCACTTATATCTGAGCTGTTTGATCGCATACGAGGAGCCAAAAACTTTTCTAAGCTAGACCTGCGGGGGGCTTACAATCTAGTCCGGATTCGCCGGGGTGATGAATGGAAGACGGCATTTAACACTCGGGACGGGCACTACGAATACCTAGTGATGCCCTTCGGACTGTGTAATGCTACCGCAGTATTTCAGGAATTCGTCAATGATATTTTCCGAGATCTCCTCTATGTCTGTGTTGTTGTTTATCTCGATGATATTTTTATTTTCTCACCAGATCCAACGACTCATCAGAGGCATGTCCGTCAGGTTCTACTACGATTAAGGGAGAATCATTTATACGCCAAGCTGGAGAAGTGCGTCTTTGAGAAGAGTTCTCTGCCCTTCCTGGGCTACATCATCTCGGATCAAGGCCTCAAGATGGATCCTGAGAAAGTGAAAGCTGTCCTGGAGTGGCCACGTCCTCAAGGCTTAAGGGCCATACAGCGGTTCCTGGGATTCGCCAATTTCTACCGGCAGTTTATTTCTAACTTCTCTTCTCTGATGGCTTCCATCTCTACCCTTACCAAGAAGGGTGTGAACACCAAGGTGTGGACTCCAGAGGCAGAGTCCGCATTTATTAGCTTTAAGAAAGCCTTCACTTCAGCCTCGATCCTCCATCATCCTGACGTATCTCGGCAGTTCTCACTGGAAGTGGACGCTTCCTCTGTTGGTGCAGGTGCACTTCTGTTCCAGAGGAGCTCCAAAGGAAAGGCAGTAGTATGTGGCTACTACTCAAGTCTTTTTTCTTCTGCTGAGCGCAATTACTCCATTGGAGATCGGGAGCTGCTGGCCACAAATTGGCTCTAGAGGAGTGGAGACATCTTCTAGAGGGCGCTGCTCACCCTATCCTGATCTTCCCCGACCACAAAAACCTTACCTACCTTCAGTCTGCACAACGACTGAATCCCCGTCAAGCCAGGTGGTCGCTGTTCTTCACCCGTTTCCAGTTTGTGCTCCACTACCGTCCCGCGGACAAGAATGTGAGGGTCGATGCTCTGTCCAGATCGTTTGAGACGGAAGACATGGTGGAGTCCCTTCAGACTATCATAGACCCGTCCTGCATTGTCACTGCTAATCCTCTGCAGGTTAGAGACATCCCTCCTGGGTGGACTTTTGTTCGGTTGGCAGACAGGAGAAAAATTCTCCGCTGGGGACACAGTTCTAAACTGGCTGGGCACGCTGGTGTCTGTAAAACCCGAGACCTGATTGCTCGTCACTTCTGGTGGCCCACGCTACCTAAAGATGTTCTGGACTTTGTCTCTTCTTGCACGGTGTGTGCCTCTAACAAAGTGACTTACTCCAAGCCTCCTTCAACCTATGCCTGTACCCAATGCCCCCCGGCAGCACATTGCGATGGACTTTGTCACATACCTTCCCTCCTCAGCAGGATGCAACACTGTCTGGGTGGCGGTGGACCGGTTCTCTAAGATGGCACATTTCATCCCACTGACCGGCCTACCTTCTGCTCCTCGTCTGGCGAGTCTCTTCATTCTACACATCTTTCGCTTGCATGGCTTGCCTCTTCACGTCGTGTCAGATCGGGGTGTTCAATTTACATCAATTTACAATCAGTTCTGGAGAGCCCTCTGTAAACTCCTGGATGTGAGATTGGACTTTTCCTCAGCTTATCACCCCCAGTCCAATGGGCAAGTTGAGAGGATCAACCAGATCATGGAGAATTATCTCCGCCACTTCATCTCTTCACAGCATGATAACTGGGTACAGCTTCTTCCATGGGCCGAGTTCTCATACAACAACCACACAAGTGAGTCCACCACTTCCACTCCATTTCACATTGCGTACAGTCAACATCCTAGAGTTCCTCTTCCAGTGTCGACCACATCTCAAGTACTCGCTGTTGACTCTGCTTATGGGGACTTTTTGCAAATCTGGCAACAGACCCGGTCCTCTATTTTACTGGCAGTCGATCGCGTGAAGCGAAAAGCAGATACTAGGAGAAGAGAGTATCTTCCGGCGACTAAAGTCTGGATGTCCTCTCTGAACATTCGCTTGAAGGTACCATCATACAAGTTTGCTCCCAGGTTACTTGGTCCTTTCAAGATTCTGCAACAGATAAACCCTGTCTCCTATAAGCTGCGGCTGCCTCCTACCCTCAGAATCCCCAACTCCTTTCATGTGTCCCTCCTGAAGCCAGTGGTCCTGAATTGCTACAGCAAGACTTCTAGTTCCACAGTTGCTCCCAGCGGTTCTTCTGATATATTCGAGGTGAGGGAGATCCTGGACTGCAAGAGGGTAGGAGGAAGGACTTTCTATTTGGTGGACTGGAGAGGTCCTGGGAGCCAGAAGAGAACCTCAGTGCCCCTGCGCTTATTAAGAAATTCCTCTCTCGCTCTGGCCCCAAGAAGAGGGGGCGTAAGAGGGGGGATACTGTATCCGCCACGTCCTGTGTCATCTGCCATGTCCGGAGGAATCCGCCACGTCCTGTGTCACCTGCCATGTCCGGAGGAATCCGCCACATCCTGTGTCATCTGCCACGTCCGGAGGAATCCGCCACGTATGGTGCAACCGGCGGCACCTGTGTCATCCGGCACGTTTGGCGTTACCTGCTGCACCCATCTCCATCAGTGCCAGAGCTGCGGCCACTGTCCGGACTATCCAGGTACCCTTGTGCGGGACATTGTATTGCTGGGGTTTCTTGTTGTTTGGCCAGCTGCCTCCGCGCTACGGCGGTACGGCCTAGTGGGTCCACTAACCCGCTTCGTGACACAAGCATTTTCGAGCAGTCATAAGAGCAGCAGCTGCTGGCACTCCAGACTCTCATATTGAGTCTATTGAAAGCAAAATGGATAATACTATTTCTACCAACACACTAAATGCATTGAAGATGTTTATTCACAACTAGAGGAGGCACACCCTAAAATTGAGACTCTAAAAAACGGATCCCGCAGAGAAAATGTCAGTATTGGGGGGCTTTCTGAATCCATTACAGATTTAGAGACTGTGGTTCAAGGCCTTTTCAAAGGTCTTTTGCCAGACTTCCCTGTTCAATACTATGACATTGATAGAGTTCAAAGAGCTCTAAATGCACCAAGAGCTGATGGCCTAACTAGAGATATTTTAGTAAAACCTCATTATGTTTCTGTCAAAGAATGGGCAATGAAAGCCTCAAGAGCATGCGATCATTTGAAACTATGCAATGAAGATATATAAATCTTTGCGACCTTGGATCTTCGTACTTGGATCTCCATAGAGGCCAAAGAAGACAAAGTCTTAAACCGGTGCTACAGATCTTGCAAAAGAAGGACAGTGGATACCGTTGGGCATTCCCATTTCACCTTGTGTTTTCCTACTAAAATTGCCCTTACAGCTCCGCTACTCTTTATAAAGGAGAATCTACCTTTGAGCTCATGGGCCTACTATCTAAGGAAAGAAGGGATTCTCCCGCCAGATAATCGCATCAGGGTCCTAACCCCATTTCGCCATTCTGGAGACTCAAGTAAAAAAATTGACCCTCTGGATTTCTGGTGCCCTGAAGTCTTATGTTTGAGAGATTAAGGGAATGCTACCTCTTTTGATTATACCAGTCCTTATTTCATTTGGACGCTGATGCCCGATGTATCCTTATTCGGTTGGTTTACTCTCTAGATAGTGTGGTGACTTTGCTTCTAATTTTGCATAAAGTGTTCTATTGTTACTAATTTAGAAATCTGATTCTGGCTTAGCTTCCTAGGGCCTGGGGAAATCCCTGCTTGCCTTCCCTCTGAGCTTGAGGTGTTTCACTCCGGGGCTTGAATTTGCCTTTCCCTCTAAAGGATTTCCCAATCTCACTAGTTGCCCTCAGGGGGATATCAGTTTTATTTATCTATTTTGTGGACTACATTGTGTTTGTTCTTTCCCTTGTCTACCCCCTCTCCTTTTTTTTATTATTTTTGTGTGTGTTGTGGCTAATGCATACTATGGTGCTTAATGATAGCTACCACTAATAGTTCTTTTAACTTGTCACAACAATGTATAGGGCTTGAATATTCCGACTAAACGAAGGAAAGCTTTTAATTTATACCATTCAATGAAGTATGAGGTTGTTTTCTTACAAGAGTTAAATTTTTATTTCTTGTCCCAGATGTATGCATACTAGGTTCCCGGTGTATTCCATGGCATTAACTGCCGAGAAGGAGAGGAGTTGGCGTGTATTTTGCAAAACACATATCTTTTGTTCACAAATTTACTTTCGCAGATCCAGACAGTCGATACATATTGGTCAACGGGTCCATTTAGGATGCACAGGTTACGTTTAAATCCTACTATGCTCCAAATGAGACAGGTATCTTTTTTTAAAGAAATGTCACAGATCCTTTCCCCTTACTTTTCAGGCAAAATCTTTCTAGTCGGTGACTCGAATGTAGCCCTAGATCACCTTCTGATCCATATCAGGGAAAGTTATATTAATCCCCCCCCCCCCACCCCAAAAAAAAACCCAAAGTCTTTACTTGGATAGATTACTCCATACATAAGATTTTATAGATGTCTGGCATATGGCTAACCCTTCAACTAAGCTTATACTTTTCTTTCTTCGGCCCATGAAATTTATTTTCATATTGATCATCTCTTTCTTCCCTTGCATCTCTTGTTTGGTCTGCAAAAGGCTAAGATTACACCCACCCCCTGGTCTGACCATGAACCTGTCTCTAGATTGTTTCTGGTTCAAATCTGTCTCGACCCACTGGAGGGTTAATGAGTCTATGTTGATCAATCCTGTATTGTTTCAAAGACTCTTTTTGCCACTTTAGACCTATTTTGAACTCAATACTCCAGAAGCAATCTCTCTAACTATTAATTTATTAATTGGGAAGACCATAAGGCTACCATTCAATTAGCTATCTAGTGGAAAAGGTGAACGTTTATTCTAATTTATTGACAGCCTAAACTCGATCTCCGAACTAAATTTGAGACTGCTAGACTGGAACTCAATATGTGCCGGACTACTATTGCAGAATGTAGTATCATATGGTCACAATACCAATTCTTTGCTCAGAGTCATAAACCTGGTTCTCTTTTAGCTCGGAGATTGAATCGTTCCTATACTATTCCAAAAATCCAAATAGCCAATGGTTCTTTATCCTAACACCCTAAAATGGTTCTTGATACCCTTTATAAATTTTATTCAGATCTTTATAAATCACCAGACAAGTTCAGTTCTAAATTGACTTCTCCCTAATTGGAGAACGCATCTTTACCTACTCTTTCTGAACCTCAGAGAGACTTGATAGAATCTAAAATTACTCCGGAAGAGTAAAAACTCCTGGACCTGATGGTTTGTCAAATTTATATTACAAAAAATTTGTAGACATATTTGGTCACTCTTCTCAATTCCTTTCGAGAAGATAATCTTCCTTGTTTTGATGCCATGAGAGCTTATATATTGGTCATTCCGAAACTTGGAAAGGACTATTCTTCCTGCCAGAACTATAGACTTATAAATTCATTGATATAGACATGAAAATTTGGACCAAAATCCTGGCGACCAGAGTTAACTTCTTTCTGGAATTGTGTATTCATCCTGATTAAGTGGGTATTGTCCCTAATAGACAGGCGGTGGACCAAACCCGTAGGATCATAGATCTAATTTCTTTGGTTCAGGCTAAGTGGGATGTTATGACACGTAACTTTACTTCATGTCTCTCTCTAGATTTACATAAAGCATTTGACTCCTTACATTGGGTAATACCCCCATTTTTCATTTATATCTGTAGAGTGCTACCTACCTTTTATTTCTACATAAAAACGCAGCTATGCTGAGATGGCTGCTACTCCCTCGATACCGATTGACCTACTAATGCGGTTAAAACCTAAAGATAGACCGACAATTTTATGCCCGTTCCTCTCTTCTTCGCTAGCATTATGGGATAGACTTAAGAGGGGATATAAAGTCCTCTCCTTGAATACACATGCTGCTGGTCTTTTCTATAATCCATGTTTTTTCCAGGAATGCAGACACAGGCATTTAAGTGGTGGACAGATGAGAATTTAGATCATTTTGGCAACTTTATTGATAGACTCATTATTAGTTCTGTAGAGTTTTTTCAACTTACCCATAAAATGCATGACACTGAGGTATTTTGATATAATCAGTTTGCTCATTTCTTAAACTCCATGAAGTCATTATTATAGGATGTTACTATTTACTCCCCTTAGGACAGCTTGTTTCTGCATTCTTCTGATGGACATTATATTCATTATAATATTTACGCATAAACTGTAAGATCTTCCCATCAACTAAACTCCCTTATATGATTCAATGGGAAAAAGGTCTTTCCAAATCTTCCTCAATGAGGGAATGGCTTGATATGGTGGAAAGGACTGCAAACATACAGATAAATATGTCTTTGGTAAAAGAAAGTTGTAAAGTCTTTTTATGTTGATAAACATAAAAGGTGGCCAGAGTGCATGGGCGTGCGCACTCTGCCCGCTTCTTAAATCGCCAGTGCTCGCAAAATTCTAAAGTTTCCCAATCACCCCTGCTGTTTCCCAGGAATATTTAACTCCTTCCCGCTTTAGCCACTTTTGACCTTCCTGACAGAGCCTCATTTTTCAAATCTGACGTATTTCACTTTATATGGTAATAACTTCGGAATGCTTTTACCTACCAAGCGATTCTGAGATCGTTTTCTCGTGACACATTGGACTTTATGTTACTGGCAAAATTTGCTCGATACATTCAGTATTTAATTGTGAACACCAACATTTTGCAAAAAAATTTAATTTTTTTAATTTTTTTACATTTAAATGTATCTGCCTGTAAGACAGGCAGTTATACCACACAAAATTGTTGCTAATTAACATCCCCCATATCTGTACTTTAGATTGGCATTGTTTTTTGAATATCATTTTATTTTTCTAGGATGTTACAAGGCTTAGAACTTTAGCAGCAATTTCTCACATTTTCAAGAAAATTTCAAAAGGCTATTTTTACAGGGGCCAGTTCAGTTGTGAAGTGGCTTTGAGGGCCTTATATATTAGAAACCCTCAATACGTCACGCCATTTTAAAAACTTCACCCCTCAAAGTATTCAAAACAGCATTTAGAAAGTTTCTTAACCCTTTAGACCAGAGGTCTCAAACTCGGCCGGGCATAGAAAAAATGGGAAGTTGACGGGCCGCATTACTTTCAAATTTTGATACAATACAAAATTATTGTTAATCAATTAGTTATTTGAACTACTATAACACTATATTACTATAATATTAATACTATATTACTATAATAATACCGCTAGGTTTAAAATTTGAGATATTTCTCCACACGCTTATTTCAACAATCCAGTTTTCCAGTATAAGTGTCGCTAAATGCAGTCTGGCGGCTCAGTTAGCAGCGTTTGGCAGACACACATGTCAAGATTTGGCAGAAACAGTCCCCTCGGTGGATGCTGCCGCAGTGCCCTCTGTGGATGCTGCCGCAGTGCCCTCTGTGGATGCTGCCGCAGTGTCCTCTGTGGATGCTGCCACAGTTCCCTCTGTAGATGCAGCCACAGTGCCCTCCGTAGATGCTGCCACAGTGCCCTCCGTAGATGCTGCCACAGAGCTGCCACAGAGATGTCAGGGGCAACCACAGAGCTGGAGTCCCGGGCAGAGCACTAGTAGGCTCTTCCTAGGACTCCAGCTGTGCTCCTGACATCACTGGGACTCCAGCTCTGGGCAAGCCCCTGACATCATTGTCGATGTATGGATAGCGATGTCAGAGGCTTCCCCAGAGTCCCAGAGCAGAGCCTATACTAGCGCTCTGCCCGGGACTCCGGCTCTGGGGAAGCCCCAGACATCGTGTGTCCAAACATGGACACCGATGTCAGGGAATTCCACAGAGTCCCGGAGCAGAGCCGATACTTTCGCTCTGCCAGGGTCTCCGCTCTGGAGAAGACCCTGACACACTGTCCATATATAGACAGCGATGTCAGGGAATTCCACAGAGTCCCGGAGCAGAGCCTATACTAGCACTCTGCACGGGACTCCAGCTCCGGGGAAGCCCCAGACATCGTGTGTTCAAACATGGACACCAATGTCAGGGAATTCCACAGAGTCCCGGAGCAGAGCCGATACAAGCCCTCTGCCTGGGACTCCACTCTGGGGAAGACCCTGACACACTGTCCATATATGGACAGCGGTCAGGGAATTCCACAGAGTCCCGGAGCAGAGCCTGTACTAGCGCTCTGCACGGGACTCCGGCTCTGGGGAAGCCCCAGACATCGCTGTTTATATGTGGACAGCGATGTCAGGGAATTCCAGAGTCTCGGAGCAGAGTCTGTACTAGCGGCTCTGTGAGCTGCGGGCCGCAGATGACAGCCCCAGGGGCCACATGCGGCCCGCGGGCCGCGTGCTTGAGACCCCTGCTTTAGACGTTACACAGGAATTAAAGCAAAGTAGAGGTAAAATTAAAGAGGCTCTGTCACCAGATTTTGCAACCCCTATCTTCTATTGCATGAGATCGGCGCAATGTAGATTACAGTAATGTTTTTATTTTTAAAAAACGAGCATTTTTGGCCAAGTTATGACCATTTTCGTATTTATGCAAATGAGGCTTGCAAAAGTACAACTGGGCGTGTTGAAAAGTAAAAGTACAACTGGGCGTGTATTATGTGCGTACATCGGGGCGTGTTTACTACTTTTACTAGCTGGGCGTTGTGTATAGAAGTATCATCCACTTCTCTTCACAACGCCCAGCTTCTGGCAGTGCAGACACAGCGTGTTCTCGAGAGATCACGCTGTGACGTCACTCACAGGTCCTGCATCGTGTCAGACGAGCGAGGACACCGGCACCAGAGGCTACAGATGATTCTGCAGCAGCATCGGCGTTTGCAGGTAAGTCGATGTAGCTACTTACCTGCAAATGCTGATGCTGCTGCAGAATCAACTGTAGCCTCTGGTGCCGACACGATGCAGGACCTGTGAGTGACGTCACAGATCTGCACTGCCAGAAGCTGGGCGTTCTGAAGAGAAGTGGATGATACTTCTCATCAGAGCGCCCAGCTAGTAAAAGTAGTAAACACGCCCCGATGTACGCACATAATACACGCCCACTTGTACTTTTACTTTTCAACACGCCCAGTTGTACTTTTGCAAGCCTCATTTGCATAAATACGAAAATGGTCATAACTTGGCCAAAAATGCTCGTTTTTTAAAAATAAAAACGTTACTGTAATCTACATTGCAGCGCCTATCTGCTGCAATAGCAGATAGGGGTTGCAAGATCTGGTGACAGAGCCTCTTTAACACATTTCTTTTTGTTTTTGCAGAAATAAATTTTTAATCCATTTTTTTTGTAACACAGAAAGTTTTACCAGAGAAACGCAACTCAATATTTATTGCCCAGGTTCTGCAGTTTTGAGAAACATCCCACATGTGGTCCTAGTATGCTTCTGGACTAAAGCACAGGCCTCAGAAGCAAAGATTCACCTAGTGGATTTTGGCCTCTTTTTTTAGAAAATATTTTAGGCACCATGTCAGGTTTGAATGGCTTTTGCGGTGCCAAAACAGTGGAAATCCCCCAAAAGTGCCCCAATTTGGGAAACTAGACCCATCAAGGAAATTATCTAGGGGTATAGTGAGCATTTTGACCACACAGGTTTAATGCAGAAATTATTAGAAGTAGGCCGTGAAAATTAAAATCTAAATTTTTTCAAAGAAAATTTAGGTTTAGCTTATTTTTTCTCATTTCCACAAGGACTAAAGGAGAAAAAGCACCATAACCTTTATAAAGCAATTTCTCCCGAGTAAAACAATACCCCAGATGTGGTCCTAAATGGCTGTTTGGAAACACAGCAGGGCTTAGAAGGTAAAGAGCGCCATTTGACTTTTGGAGCTCAAATTTAGCAGGAATGGTTTGCGGAGGCAATGTCGCATTTGCAAAGCCCCTGAAGGACCAGAGAAAATGGCCAAAAAGTGACTCTATTTAGGAAACTACACCTCTTTAAGAATTCATCTACGGGTGTAGCGAGCATTTTGATCCCACAGGGGTTTCATAGATTTTATTAGAATTGGGCAGTGAAAATAAAAACAATACTTTTTCTTCAATAAGACGTAGCTTTAGCTCATAATTTGTCATTTTCTCAACAAATAAAGGAAAAAAAGAACCCCAACATCTGTAAAGCAATTGGTTATGTGGTTATGTGGTCATAAAGTGCTGTTTGGGCACAGAGTAGGGCTCAGAAGGGAAGGCTTTTGAAGTACAAATGTAGCTGGATTGGTTTCTAGTCGTTATGTCGCATTTGCAAAGCCCCTGTGGGACCAAAACAGTAGAAACCTCCCAGAAGTGACCCCATTTTGGAAACTACACCCCTCAAGGTATTCACCTAGGGGTGTAGTGAGCATGTTAACCCCACAGGTGTTTTGCAGAAATTAGTGTGCACTCGATGTTGCAGAGTGAAAATGAGATTTTTTCTATAGCTATGACAATATGTGGTGCCCACCATAACAAGACAGCTTTCTAATTATTATGCTGTGTTTCCCGGTTTTAGAAACACCCTACATTTGGCCCTAATCTTTTGCCTGGACTATCGTCAGGGCTCAGGAGTGAAAGAGTACCATGCGAAGTTGAGGCCTAATTTGGCAGCTTACACAGTATTGGTTCACAATTGCTGGGGCTCTGATGTTAAATAATAAAAGAAACCCCTGAAAAGTGACCCCATTTTGGAAATTACACCCCTCAAGGCATTTATTAAGGGGTGTAGTTTGCATTTTCACCCCACAGGTCCTTTCTATAAATGATTGCGCTGCGGATGGTGCAAAGTAAAAATGTACATTTTTCTCTAGATGTGACATTTCAGTGGGAAATATTTCATGCCCAGCTTGTGCCACTGGAGACACACCCCCCAAAAATTGTTAAAAGGGTTCTCCCGCATATGGCAATGCCATATATGTGGATGTAAACTGCTGTTTGGGGACACTGTAGGGCTTAGAAGGGAGGGAGCGCCATTTAGCTTTTGGAGCGTGGAATTTGCTTGGTAGTAGTTTTGTTTGAGTATTACTGGTATTTCAGTTTATAATGTGGGGGCACGTGTAAGCTGGGCAGAGTATATCAGGGGCATAGTCAGGTGGTATAATAATGGGGTAAAAAAACAATAAAATAATGCATAGATATTTGTTATGCTGTGAAGCAATCCTTTCTGCACAGACCAGTGTTGCACTGATAAATGGTGTCCTTTCTTATCCTCTTTTGGTACACACTCCGCACCTTTGGGGAATTTTTCTGGGAAGTGTTGTCCTGGTATAATACGGACACCCTCGCTTCCAGCAGATACGTTTGGGCCCTCCTCTTCCTGGTTCCCTAATTTTAGGGCCTTGATAAATCGCCTCTTGAAATAGAAGAAATGTTCCCCTCGGGCCTACACAACTGCATATTTTTCTTTCCTGACATATTGGAGCCTTAACTTATTTTATTTTTTCATAGACGTAGTGGTATAAGGGTTGTTTTTTTTGTAGGATGAGCTGTAGTTATTATTGGTACCATTTTGGGATACATGCGACTTTTTGATCACTTTTTATATATTTTTTTGGGTGGCAACGTGATCAAAAAACAGCAACTCTGGCATAGTTTTTTTATACAGCGTTCACCACACGTCATAAATTACATGTTAACTTTATTCTGCGGGACAGTACGATTCCGCCAATACCAAATTTATAGCACTTTTTTATGTTTTACAACTAATAGCACAATAAAATTATTTTTGTAAAAAGAATGTATTTTTTCTGCCGCCATGTTGTAAGAGCCATAACTTTTTAATTTTTTCATCGACGGAGCTGTTTGAGGGCTTGTTTTTTTGTGAGACGAGCTATAGTTTTTATAGGTACCATTTTTGGATACATGCGACTATTTGATCACTTTTTATTTTAATTTTTGGAAGACAAAGTGACCCAAAAAACAGCAATTCTGGCAGTATTTTTTTACAGCGTTCACTGCGTGGGACAAATAACATAATATTTTTATAGTTCAGGTCGTTACGGACGTGGCAATACCAAATATGTATGGTTTTATTATTTGTTTTCAATAAGAAATGACTTGATAAGGGAAAAAGGGCGATTGTGTTTTATTTTATTACTTGAAACTTTTATTAAAATTTTTACAACTTTTATTTTTAGTATTTTTTTACACTTTTCTTTAGTCCCACTAGGGGACTTGAAGTTCCAAATGTTTGATTGATGTTCTAATACATTGTACTACCTATGTAGTGCAATGTATTAGAACCTGTCAGTTGTTCACTGACAGCAAGCCGATCAGGCTCCGCCTTCAGTCGGGGCCTAATCGGCTTCCGTAATGGCAGACAGGAGGCCATTGTTAGGCCTCTTTTTGCCATAGTAGCAGTCGGCAGCCTTGCCATCACATGGCACAGCTGCCGATTTGCTACAAACCACTAAGATGCAGCGATCTTTTTCGATCGCTGCATCTAAGGGCTTAATGGCAGGAATCGGAGCTAGCTCCAGTTCCTGCCATTACAGCTGCTGATGACACCGGCTCAGCTTCTTAGCTTGCGCCATCTTGCCGATAGTACCGGAAGCCTTTTAGACCCCGCCTCCGAGCGGGGCATAGGAGGCTTCCGTTGCTGGCAGACTGGGAGGCCAGTATTAGACAACCCAGCGATCATGTTGCTGGGGTGACGGTGGTTAAAACCCCTCACATGCTGCGATCTCTATTGAACGCAGTATCTGAGGGGTTAATCGGCCGCATCGGAGGCTAGCTCTGTTCCTAGCCATTACATCAGTGTGCCAGCTGTAACATACAGCTGGCACCCGGCGGTGATGGTGCGGGCTCAGCTCCTGAGCCCGCACTATGACCGCGATGTAATAGTGCTGCGCCTTGTGGGAAGCCCTGTCCGACAGCGCCGTATATATACAGCGAATGTCGGGAAGGGGTAAAGGCACCTTCTCCATCTCCCAAGTGCCTGATTAATGTTGTTGTTAACCCAGTGTTAGTCTGCAAAAGTTTCATAACCTGTTCCTGAAACCTGTGTCCGTGTCTAGTCCAGTGTTTGTAACAAGTCCAGTATCAAGTCCAGTGTCCTTATCAAGTCCAGTGTCCGTTAAAAGTCCAGTATCAAGTCCAGTGTCCGTGTCAAGTCCAGTATCCGTGACGACTTCAGTATCTGTGTCCAGTGTCCGTGACAACTTCAGTATCTGTGTCCGTGACGAGTTCAGTATCCGTTTCCAGTGTCCGAGACGGGTCCAGTGTCCGAGACCAGTTCTGCTACCAATAACCCAGCACATGCCAGCTTCCGATATCCAGCACAAGCCAGTTTACGATAATCCAGCACAAACCAGCTTCCGATAATCCGGCACAAACAAGCTTCTAATAATCAGGCACAAGTCAGCTTCCAGCTATCCAGCACCAGCCTGCCATCCAGGTACGATTGACCATTGACTGTTCTTTATTTGTTTGGCCAGCTGCTACTCGTTATGGCGGAGTGGCCCAGTGGCTCCACAAACCCGGTGGAAATGACACTGTGCTTTAGGGCGGATTTACACGAACATGTGCGTTTTGTGTGGGGAAAAAACGCGGCGTTTTGCGCGCGCAAAAGGCACTTAACAGCAACGTGTGTCATCACCATATGATGTGCGGCTGCGTGATTTTCGCGCAGCCGCCATCATTATGACACTCTGTTTGTATGTTTGTAAACAGAAAAGCACGTGGTGCTTTTCTGTTTTCAATCACACCTCTTACTGCTGTTGCGCGAATCACGCGCGTCCCAAGGAAGTGCTTCTGTGTGGTGCGTGTGATTTTCACTCACCCATTGACTTCAATCGGTGCGTGATGCGCGAACAGCGCAGAAATATAGGACATGTTGTGCGTTTGTCCGCTGCGTGAAAATCACGGACTGTCTGCACGGCCCCATAGGCTAACATAGGTCCGTGCGAAATCACGCGCGTTGCACGGACGTATTACACCTTTGTGTAAATCCGCCCTTAGGCATTGTGGTAATGTTGGGACCCCATTACAAATTTACTGGGAATGTCCGAAGAATTGTCACTTTTGGCGACAATATCTGTTAAATGAAACCTTTCCGGTGTAACATCCGTGGTCCCTGACCACGAACTCCTTCCATCCGGTCGACGCCCTTATCTCCAGAGATGTCTGCACATGCGGCCGTCCTGTTCCACAGTGACCACCAGGGTGTGCTTGCGAGCTCAGTCCAGCCTTAAGGAGCCAGAGCGCACACAGGTGTGAGATTGAGCTCATATTTTTTCATTTTTGCAATACATAAAAGAGAAAAAGCACCCCAACATTTGTAAATCAAACTCTTCTGAGCACACCAATACCCCATATGTGGTAATAAACTGCTATGTGGACACACGGCAGGACGGAGAAAGGACAGAGAGACATTTTAATTTTGGCTCTCAAGTTTTGTTGGAATGGTTTGCGGCGCCATGTCACATTTGCAAAGCCATGGAGGGGCCAAAATAGTGCAAACCCCGCAAAAGTGACCCCATTTGGGAAACTATACCCCTCGTGGAATTTATCTAGCGGTATAGTGAGCCTTTTGACCCCACTGTTTTTTTGCTGAATTTATTGGAATTAGACAGTGAAAATGAAAATCTACATTCTTTCCACTAAAATGTTGAATTTTTTTCATTTTCACAAGGAATAAAAGTGAAAAAGCGGCCCAACAATTGTAAAGAAATTTCTCCTGAGCACGGTAATACCCCATATGTGGTAATAAACTGCTGCTTGGACACACGGCAGGGCTCAGAATGGCAGGAGTGCTACTTGGCATGTAGATTTTGGTTGATTGTTTTTTGGGCGCCATGTCGCATTTGCAGAGCCCCTGAGGTACCAGTAAAGTAGTAACCCCTGAGAAGTGACTCCATTTTGGAAACTATACCCCTCAGGGTAATCATCTAGGGGTGTAATGAGCATTTTGATCCCACAGATGTTTCATAGATTGTATTAGAAAGAGGCAGTGAAAATGAAAAATATTTTTTTTCCCCCAAAAATATGTAGTTTTGCACTACAGATCAGGATACAGGTTACAGGATACAGGAACAGGAAACACTGGGAGCAGGAAACACTAGGGGACCATTTGCAAGACAGACTAGGAATACAACAACAAAGCTCAGGCGTGGGAGGATGGGGCTGGGACCTTCTTATAGCCCAGGGTGCTCTGGACCAATTAGCTCAATCACCAACATGCTTGCGCTCTGGCTTCTCAAGTCTGGACTGAGCTGGTGAGCGCACCCTGGTGGTCCCTGTAGAGCAGGATGGCCGTATGTGCAGACATCTCTTGAGAGAAGGGCGTCGACTGTATGGAAGGAATTCGTGGTCAGCGACCACGGACGTTACAACTACACCCTCAAGGCATTTATCATTTGCCTGGACATATGACAGGGATTCGGAGTGAATGGCGCATGTGAGGCCTATTTTGGTGATTTTCACAGCATTAGCCCACAATGGCAGAGCTCTGGGGTCAAATAGTAAAACAAAACCCCAAGTAGTGAGCCTCATTTTGGAAACTGCACCCCTCAAGGCAATTTTTTTAAGAGGTGTAGTGAGCATTTTGACCACACAGGTTTTTTGTTTTTTTTATTAGAAATGAATGCTCAGTGGATGGGGCAAAGAAAAAATTGCAAATTTCCACAGGTATATGCCATTTTAATGCACAATATGTGCCAAGTTTGTGCCACTGAAGACAAATACCTCAAACTGTTAAGCGGGTTCTCCCGGGTACGGTAATGCCATATATGTGGACATAAACTGCAGTTTGGGCACGCTGCAGGGCTCAGAAGGGAGGGAGCGCAATTTGGCTTTTGGAGCGCTGATTTTGCTTAGTGGTAGTTTTGTTCTGATGTTTTTTTCTGCTTTTGTTTTACGTCGTTCGCCATGCGTTATGAATGACAATTTTACTTTATTCTGCGGGTCGGTACGATGTAATACCATATGTATATAGTTTTTCTTATGTTTTGCAGCGTCTGCACAATAAAATCAGTTTTGTTTCAAATGATACATTTTTTGTGTCCCCATATTCTGAGAGCCATAACTTTTTAATTTTTCCGCCAAGAAAGCTGTGGGAGTGCTTGTTTTTTGCAGGACGGGCTGTAGTTCTTAATGGTATAATTTTGGGGTACATGCAACTTTTAGATCCATTTTTTTAAATTCTGTTTTGGGAGGGGTAGTGACTAACAAACAGCGATTCTGGAATTGTTTTTTATTTTATTTTTTGACGGTGTTCACCGTGCGGGTAAAATAGCATGATACTTTTATAGTTCGGGTCGTTACGGACGCGGTGATACCACATATGTGTACTTTTTTAATGTTTTCCATTTTTTCCTATAATAAAAGACTTATTATGGGAAAAAAGGCTGTTATAGTGTTTTTTAACGTGAAACTTTTAGTTTTTGATACTTTTTTACAACATTTTTATTAACTTGTTTTAACTTTTTTTTTGTCCCACTAGTGGACAGGCATGACGCCCTGATCGCTATTCTAATACACTGCACTACCTACACTGTCAGCTATTTAGTGACAGCAAGCCTGTTAGGCTTCGCCTCCCGGCGGAGCCTAATAGGCTTCCGTAGTAGGAAGCCATTGTTAGGCTACGGTTGCCATAGCAACCATCGGCACCCCGCGGGTGCCTATGGTTGCCATTAGCAACCATAGGGTGCGATCTAACCACCTAGATGCAGTGATAGCCGCATCTAAGGGGTTAATCGGCTGGATCGGAGCCTAGCTCCGGTCCTGGCCGTTAGGGCAGGATGTCTGCTGTGACAAAAAGCTGACACCAGCGCCCGTGGCAACCATCATGGCTGCCGACAGGCTAGAAGCCACTTAGATGCAGCGATCACTTTTATCGCTGGATCTAAGGAGTTAATCGGCCGCATTGGAGCCTAGCTCCGGTCCTGGATGTTACAGCGAAGTGTCAGACAGCCTGTACCCTGGCGGTGATGGCGCTGGCTCAGCTTCTGAGCCAGCGCCATCACATACACATTCTCATGGAGCTGTGGTTGGTCAGTCTGCTGTGATTGGTCCCCTGCCGTCTTACTGTGCCAATCAACTTTCATAAACAGTTGACGGCACAGTTCTGTCACCCTGTCCTTTTTAGCCTGGACGCACCAGTACGTCCCAGTGCCTTAAAGCACTGCAATACTGCACGTACCGGTGCGTCCTGGTGCGGTAAGGGGTTAAACCAAATGCGTACACCAGAGCAATGACCGTTGTGGTTCCCTGCTCTCACCTCTGCATTCTGTCATGCCTCTACGATGGCAGCTCCTCCACCGGCAGGGATTATTACTAACCTCAGCTTGAGCAGGTACTACACTTGATCTTAGCCAATTTACGGTTTGATATGACAGGTAACATGGTAACTATGTTTTTGCAAGTGAGCGTTTGTTGCAACATGGGTGAGTGTGGCTATGAAGCAGCACACAATAAATAATCTCATATATTATGCAAAGCATGATAGTACAATATACAGAACAGGTTTCCCTACACTAACATTCCCGCATAACCAAAAAGCCGATAAGCAACAAGCCAAAAACCCAGCGTGCCGTCACTAACCAGTCATGGTAAAAAACATGATATTGCTCTTTTTCAGTTACCACAATGTTCTGCAAAAAGGATTTGAATCTGCATAAGACCACCTTTCTGGCCTTGCCTACTCCTGCCGTGTGCGCACACCCTTGGCCAATTGTGCATGTCCACACCTGTTCCTGCCCTCCTTCACAGGACAGATTACCTGCTTTATACTGATGTCTTCCTGACTGGCCATCCTGTGTGTTTGTATCTGGCTGAGGTCATGACTTCTGGCTGCTGAGAGGCTTCATTGTGACACGCGCAGTGTTCCATCTATGCAGAGGACCAATGATCCTCACAGTATCAGTCAGTCTCCATTCTGTTTTGGACCAGGCTACTTGTGCTCCTTGCCAGCTGCCTTCTGCTGCCCACAAGAGGGAGACAGCAGCCTACGAAACGGAAATTAAGCAGCCACAAGCATTGCTGACATATTCTTTCATGGTTTGAAATGACCGATAATATAGTAACTCTATTTTTGCACGTGAGCATTTGTTGCAAGGTGGGCGAGTGTGGCTATGAAGCAGGACACAATAAATAATCTCATACATTATGCAAAGCTACATAGTACAAAATGCAGCACGGGTTTCCCTAAACTAACGTTCCTGCATAGCCAAAAGGCAGAGAAGTGACAACCCAAAAACACCTGTTTGAGGGTGCATGGGGGGGGGGGGGGGATCACAGCTGCACGTGGCTAACTTATCAAGTCTGGTTTGCAACTAAATAGTCCACACCAGGAGAAATTGCAGGCCCCCTTTATACAGGTACAAGAATGTCGCCGACACAGTTGATTCAATGTTCAATGTTCAAACTTTACTGGAGATGAACTCTCTTGGAGAGGCAGAATTCTTGAACGTTAGAAATGCAATAACACAGTCTCTTACTAAAAGCAACTATATACATTGGTTGATGGTGATTATGACAACCTGGTCATTACCAGCCCTTAACGGCTTGTGCCCCACATGGCAATCCAGCACTTAGGCCTATTCAGCGTCTCCCGCCCCGCTTGGCAAACCAGCATTTAGGCCTATTCAGCGGCTCCCGCCCCGCTTGGCAATCCAGCACTGAGGCCTATTCAGCGGCTTCCACCCGCTTGGCAATCCAGCACTGAGGCCTATTCAGCGGCTCCCGCCCCGCTTGGCAATCCAGCACTTAGGCCTATTCAGCGGCTTCCGCCCCGCTTGGCAATCCAGCACTTAGGCCTATTCAGCGGCTCCCGCCCCGCTTGGCAATCCAGCACTGAGGCCTATTCAGCGGCTTCCACCCGCTTGGCAATCCAGCACTGAGGCCTATTCATGGGCTCCCGCCCCGCTTGGCAATCCAGCACTTATATCTATTCAGCGGCTTCCGCCCTGCTTGGCAATCCAGCACTTATATCTATTCAGCGGCTCCCGCCCCGCTTGGCAATCTAAGCACTGCACACACCCTTATCTGTGATCCGGGTGGCCATCTATTGTAGTCACTTACTTTACTCGTGTCCTCAGGAGAACAGTCCTGGGCTATCAAGTCTTTACTCCTCACCGTTCCATGTGTTCCATAAACTGGCTTGAATCTCCATGCTATTACTCGGACCTAGTTGTTCAGCACCACTCAGTACTCTGGGTTTTCAGGTCCCTCACTCGAGCCCTTGCCACGTGTGTATATTGCAGCTCACCCGCTTACTCCATGGTGCCAGTGTTTGGGCCTCCTCGCTCACACACTCTGAGCAGCCCCTCTCAGTCTTTCTCCAGTCACACTGCCCTGCACGTCACTTCCTCCTTCCTGCATTCTATCTCTTCCTGCCAGTATGAAGCCATCTAGTGGCGAAAGTAAATTATTACAGCAGATATACATGCAATACATACAAGGCAAAACATATAGACAATGGAACAGACTTAATAAAAAAAACATTCACTCAGTTCTTTTACGTAAGGGGAAGTACAGTGTTCGACCCCCTTACACACTGTCTGCCATTGC
The DNA here is from genome assembly GCF_050947455.1 of Rhinoderma darwinii. Lineage (NCBI taxonomy): Eukaryota > Metazoa > Chordata > Amphibia > Anura > Rhinodermatidae > Rhinoderma > Rhinoderma darwinii. The sequence goes on along the minus strand of NC_134687.1, from coordinate 523,538,365 downwards.
TGGGCAGTCACCAACGCTTTCCACTTTTTCATGAGAAGATGACTCCTTTTTGGCACGCTTTGGGACTCTGGCACGTTTATGGTGTAAGACATCGTTTTACTCTATTTCCAGTCACCACGTTGCTCTGCAAAAAGGATTTTAATCTGCATAAAACCACCTTTCTGGCCCACCCCTTCACCCTCTTGCCGTGTGCGTGCACCCTCAGCCGACTGTGTATGCCCATGCCCACCTCTTCCTCCACCACGGGACAGATCACCTGCCATATACTGCTGTCTACCTTGACAGGCCATACTAACTGATAAAGAACTGATAAAGAAAGTCTATGAGCCCATACACCGCTACATCGGCTTTCTGGAAAAAGCCAAACAGAAACGAAGCAGCTAAGCGCTCACAGCGCTTCTGACGCTTCCTTTTAACGATTGGTGGGGGTCTCAGTGCTCGGACTCCCACCAATCAAAACTTCTGACATGTCACTATGACATGTCAGAAGATTGTTGAACGTTTAGTTGCCGTTTGACATGTCATTTTTACCACACACTGAATGTCGTAAAAACAAAACCGGGTGTCAAACCCCCACGATCATATACTGATGACCTACCCCGTGGATACAGCGGCGTAGCTAAAGGCTTATGGCCCCGTTGCAAAAGTTCAACTTGGCCCCCACAGCCCGGGCACAACTACTTTTCGTGGCCGATGGCAGAGGCCCGTCCGTTATCTTAAGCTACATCTCTTGGTCTCTAAAGTGACCAATTAATGCAGCACTAGCAGCTGGAGACAATGATAGGGCCTTAAGAGATCAGGGGCACAAGCCCCAAAACATATGTTTTGCCCCCTCCCACAAAAAAAACAGCTATGCCACAGGTTAGGATTAGATACAGCGGTTTAGGTGGCAGTATCAAACATGATAGGATTAGATACAGCAGCTCAACATACAGTATCACACATGACAGACTTAGATACAGCGGCTTAGCAGACAGTATCACATATTATAGGATTAGATGCAGTGGTTCAGCAGACAGTATCCATATACTTACCCTCCTCGCTCCTGTAGGGTCCTTTTCAGCTCTGGCGCAGTGCTCGGTTCTGTCACCGTGCAGCTTTAGGATGTTATGTGTGCCAAGTATACAATTTAGTGACACTGAATGGCGTCAGGACCCAGCACTGTGTCTAAAGCCGAGGAGGTCCTGATTTAGGAGCGAAGACAGTAATTATATGGAGGAGTTTCTGTAGTAACAGGGGTTCGTGAAGTTTCAACAATTGAAAACGACATAAGTCTCATTTACTACAGTAACTGCTGACAGACATAGTGCAGGGAGTCATGGGCAGCGGATTTTGCTGTGAGTATGTTATAAATCCGCTGCAAATCCCTGCCGAAATCTACGTGTGTCACACGTAAACTTTGCCACAGATTTCTTGCAAGTACAATGTAAAGAGTGAAATCTGCTGTAAAACTTTGCAGCAATTCTGCAATATAAAAGGCATGTTGTGGATTTAAAAATCTGCAGCCTGCCCTGATTTTCTCAGTATACTTGGGGTTTTGAACATATAAATATGGGCACAGAACAGAGGTCTCAAACATGAGGCCTGCAGGCCGCATGCGGCCCCTGAAGCTGTCATCTGTCGCCCACTGACAGCGGGAGAGCAGAGAGGAGGACGAAAGAGGAGCGCCGCACACTCCTGTTGATAGTACCATGCCACACACCCCACCCTGTGGACAGCACTACACCCCCCTCTATATAGATAGCTTCATTGGGGCTCCCTCTAGGAGTAGAATCCACAGCCAGGCCGGGTATTCCGCTGATAGACCTGGCCCTGACGTCACTGTCCATTTATGGACAGTGACGTCAGGGGCTCCTCCAGGAGAGGAATCCCCAGCCAAAGTGACGGCAATGCTTTGGCTGGGGATTCTAATCTTAGGGGAGCCCCAATTGAGCTATCTATATGGGGATATGTGTGGCACTATCTACAAAGGGGTGTGTGTGGCACTATCTACAAATGGGTGTGTGGCACCATCTACAAAGGGGTGTGTGGCACTATCTACAGAGGGCAATGTGGCAGTATCTAAGGTGGGTGGCACTATCTACAGGGGGCACTGTGGCATTATCTACGGGGGGTGTGGCAGTATCTATAGAGGGCACTGTGGCATTATCTACGGAGTGTGGGGGTAGCAGTATCTGCAGAGAGCACTGTGACACTATCTAAAAGGGGCTGATCAATCTTGACATTCTTGTGTCTGCCAAACGATGCCAACTGAGCAGTCAGACTGCATTTAGCGATACTTAAACTGGAAAACTGGATTGTTAAAATAAGCACGTTGAGTAAACTCACAAATTTCCAGTAAGTTTACACCTAGCGTTATTATTATAGTAATGTAGTATTATAGTAATGTAGTATTATAGTAATGTAGTATTGTTATAGTAATGTAGTAGTAGTAGTGTTATAGTAATATAATATTATTATAGTAATGTAGTATTATTATAGTAATATAGTATTGTTATAGTAATGTAGTATTGTTATAGTAATGTAGTATTATTATTATTATAGTAATGTAGTATTATTATAGTAATATAGTATTGTTATAGTAATGTAGTATTGTTATAGTAATGTAGTATTATTATTATTATGGTAATGTAGTATTGTTATAGTAATGTAGTAGTATTATTATAGTAATGTAGTATTATTATAGTAATGTAGTATTGTTATTGTAATGTAGTATTATTGTAGTAATGTAGTATTGTTATAGTAATGTAGTATAGTAATAGTATTTCAAATAACGAATTGATTAACAATAAATTTGTATTTGATCAAATTTTAAAGTAATGCGGCCCGTCAACTTCACATTTTTTTCAGTTTGCGTCCGTTCCGCTAGGTTTTTGTTTTTTTGACTGAAAGAATAGCGCAACACACTTCGGTATCGTTTCCGTCAAAAAAAGAAAACCTAGTGGAATGGAGGCAAACTGAAACCAACTGAAACCCCAAAAAACACCATTGAAATCAACAGTAATGCAAACGATAATTTACATTTGTCTTTCCGTTCATCTGTTCCTCTGATGGAACAGATAAATAGAAAGACCAAATGGAAGGCAAACGTAATGTGAACAGGCCCTAAACCGCGGTTCTTCGGCTTTTGTTCTGAGGCTGTGAATAAGGTAAAAAAAAATACTGCATTGCTGATGGAATGTTGGCGTATTCTGTTTGGATGTAGGAGAAAAATCCACACCTAAATCCTGAAAGAATCCCCAGCGTGTGAATATGGCCCTAGGATATGTTTCCATAAAATTTTCTTCACGATTTTGTACAAGTCATGTCAGGAAATAAAAGAGCAAAGATACTGTATTTTCAACCCACAGTAAGTTTACATGTTGCGTTAATATTGCGGATTTTGCGCAATGGATTTTGTTTCAGAAAATCCGTAGCATAATACAGTAGCAGCAGAGTGGATCAGATTTGAATAAACCTCATCCACACGATGCATAAATTTTAAATGGGAAAAAAAACCGCTCAGAAATGGACCTGCGGTGCATTTTTTAATCCGCTGCATGTCAATTGTATTTGCGTAATCGCTGCTTTTTTGTTGCGGGTTTTCCCCATTGAATTCAATAGGGAAATCCCGGAACAAATCAGAAAGCAAATGTTGTGCTTTTTTGCAGCGGAAAAGCTGCGATTCCACCGCAAAGAACGCAACTCAGAAAAAATAAATAAATCTTATACTTACCCAAAATTCTGTGCTTCTTCGTCCAGGCGGGCCTCCTTGGATGATGTTTCATCAAGCCAATCACAGGCTGCAGTGGTCAGATGGGATAAAACATCATCCTAGGAGGCCGGGCTTCAGGACGTCAGAGGGTAAGTATTAGGTTTTTTGTTTTTTTTTTACGTGCATTTTTCCGCAGTAGACATTCCGACCGAAAAACTGCACCACAATTTTATGTTTTTTTTTGTCCAGAATTCCCTGCAGCCGCCAGGGTGGATACGCTGTGTGCTTTAACGCAGCGTATCCGCCCTGTATGAACATAGTCTAATTGTCCTCCAAAGGTTAAGCCTGTCGGTGGCGTAGGGATTTGATTGCGTTTTGTGCCATTTGTGTAATTATCAAAATCGAGGCAATAACATTCCATTTTTACCGCAATTTTTGTAATCGCAAATCAAAAATGGTGTGGTATGGCAGTGATTTTTGTAATCGTGGTAAAAACGACGCAGTTTTGCCTCGATTGCGAAAATCGCAGCAAAATTGCGACATTTTTACCGCAATTACAAAAATCGCAACACAAAATGCAACAAAATCGGGAAAAAAATGTAAAGTCATGTAAACATGAGTGATTGGGGGAGCACTTACTTTAGGAGACCTGTAGTGATGGTCCCAGCCTTCTGCAGTCTTTAAGGAGCAGGAAAATCGCTAAACCTGCTGCACATTCCAGGTACCCGTAATGTCTCACTCTCAGGAGACGTCCTGACTGGTGGGCGGGATCTCTTCTCTGCTGGGCAGTAGGTAGCAGCTGCTTTATTTTATGTTCTGCGGCCTCCTGTCTTCATGCTGATTCTTTGGCAGAGACTCTCGATCTGACTGAGCTTTTCAGCTACCGCCCGCTTGCTTTCATGGACGGGCAGCTGAACAGCAATGCTAAAGGAGGGGGCCCCTGTAGGGATGTGGGCCCTGGGCAATTGCCCAGTTTGCCACCCCTAATGCCGGCTCTGGACAGGGTTTATCTGTTGCAGGATCTCAAAAGGTCAGGGGAACCTGGGAGCAAATTTGTATGATGGCACCTTCAAGTGAATATTCCTTGAGGACAGCCAGACTTTGGTTCCGGGAAGAAACTGAGGCGGTTCTCTTCTTCGTGTATCCGCTTTTCGCTTCATGCGATTTATTGGCAGTAGAATAGAGGGCTGGGTCTGCTACCATATTTGTAGAAAGTCCCCAAATGCAGAGTCAGCTGTGGGTACCTGAGATGTAGCCGGAACAGAAAGAGAAATTCGTGGATGTTGGCCGTAGACAATATAGAATGGTGTGGAAGTAGTGATTGTTATAAGAGAACTCGGCCCATGGAAGAAGCTGTACCCAGTCATCGTCCTGCATGGAGATGAAGTGACTAAAATAATTCTCCATGATTTGGTTAATCCTCTTTTCTTCTCCATCTGGTCCAGAGTTCATAACGACTTCTCCCAACCATGACCGATTTCTGCAGAATTTGCCACTCAGATGTCTTTGGCTTCTCACTTTTCCACCATTTCCACACCAGTAAAAGTCCAGACAGTTGCAGAGGCTTAGGCATAGATGGAACTTGATGGTAGATAACGCCAAACGTGGCGGATGATACCAGGCATGGCAGATGACACCAGACGTGGTGTATGACTGCAGGCGTGGCAGATGGCACAACATGACTCCAACACTAGAAAGGGTACAGGAACAAACACAGCACGGGAACACTGGGAACAGGATAAAACTAAGGGACCATATGCTAAGACTAAGGGTATGTGCACACACACTAATTACGTCCGTAAGTGACGGACGTATTTCGGCCTCAAGTACCGGACCGAACACAGTGCAGGGAGCCGGGCTCCTAGCATCATAGTTATGTACGACGCTAGGAGTCCCTGCCTCGCTGCAGGACAACTGTCCCGTACTGAAAACATGATTACAGTACGGGACAGGTGTCCGGCAGCGAGGCAGGGACTCCTAGCGTTGTACATAACTATGATGCTAGGAGCCCGGCTCCCTGCAGTGTGTTCGGTCCGGTACTTGCGGCCGAAATACGTCCGTCAATTACGGACATAATTAGTGTGTGTGCACATACCCTTACATGGGAATACACATCAACGCTCAGGCAAGGAGTGAAAGGCCAGAGCCCTTTTTACAGTCCAGGGTGATCTGGGAATAATTAATAAATTATTTACATGTGCGCGTATCAGAGTTACCTCTAATCCCACCCGTTTAACCCCTTAGATGCCATGACCATGGCATCTAAGTGATTTCAGAGGGAGGTGGCTCCTTCTGTCACCTCATCGCCATCCCCGCTACAGGATCGCAGGGTGTTGATTTTTTGCATGGCAGATGGAAGTTTAACAAAGGCCACCAGGTCTGCCATCAGTGTACACCTATTAGGGCCTAATAGAATGCACGCGCCCATATTTTAATCACTAATGGTCCCTAAAGACTGCCAGCACATTTTTTTTTACCAGCATTCTTAATACGCCTTGTTAAAGTACCATATATACCACAAATATCACATACCATAAATCAGAAAATAAGCACACGAGATGGTTCTTGGGGTGATGCTGGGGTCGGCCACATCATTTATTTTTCTGTCATAACAAATTTTTAATAAACTTTATTTTCTTTAAAGAAATTCTTAAATAAATATTTCAAAAATGAAAGTTAATATACTTTTACTTTATTCTATACATCTAGTAACTAAATGCATACGGCCAAAAATATTCTGCTTGTTGCCGGGATATCACAATAGTCATTTGTTCTATTTTGTGAACAACTGAAAATATGTGTCCATGCTTGCAGTGTTAGTTGAATTTGTGGGTCTCTTGTTGATAGTTGTGAAACAATAGGAAGGTAGTTTTAAACACTGACTGTAGTGTAGTGCTGCTCAGGGATAGCTCTAACAAACCTCAACAAACTAACGTCTCACTTTTTACAAGAACACAAACAAAATATGGATAAACTATAAAGAAAATAAAAAAGTCCCCTTCCTGCTACTGTAATAAGAACAGTATATATCAGGAAATTCAGTAGCTTAGTTTTCATGAGAATTTATTCTCTGTGTGATTGAGTATTCCTAATAAAAATCTTAGACACCATTTAAATAAAATGCTGCAGATTTTTGGTGCAGATTCTGTACCAAAAATCCATGACAAATTAGGGTGTGTTCAAATATATCAGTTGCATAAGCATCAGTTTTTTTGTCTCTCAAGTGATTACAACTGATGCGAAAACAGATGCAAAAATTTATCAGTTGTCATCAGGCTTTTTCACGATTTCTACTACAAAACCATCAGTTGTCATCAGTTCTCGTTAGTTGTCATCGGTTTTTACTATCCGTTTTTAACATCAGTTTTTATCACAATGGTCCACCAAAAAGGCATTTGTACGGTGTGAAAATGTGCCAATTTTATAAGAGTGGTGCATAGCTTTTGATAGATTGGATTCAAGATAGATAGATACTTGTTGTGTATCATGTCAGAACTCTCCTTCTCTGCTCCTCAGCGCTACACTGAAATCTGACACACACATTGTAATGTCACGTGTTTTATATTCAGTGCAGCTCCAAGGCCGGCGCTCTGAGAGAGCCCAGAAGGCAGCTGCTGTCCACTCCAGATCTTCCACGCAGCCGTGTGAGCCTGCAAAGACGCCAAACACTAGCCCTAACTTCAGGGAGTAGCTAGTTTTTGGCGCCTTTACAGCTACCCAATCCAACCCCGCATCTCCTACCCAACCAAAACACCAAACAGGGATTGCTGTTTCTTTTCACAAAACAGGGTTCAGGTGTGGGCGGTTGAAAGCAACCGTCTGGGTCCATTTTTGCATCTGTTTTGCATCGGCAACGGGGATTCCGCTCAAGGAGTAGCCACTGACGTTACTGTCCATGTAGCGTCCATGGCCGCGGGCCATCGGGTTCACTCACCTCCCGGCGCCCGCAGCCATGGATCTGTGAGCGCTGGTCCCCGTCTCCCTCCTAGGAGACGCCAGCGCTCACTTCCGCTCCGTTCGGCTGTGTCCCGTAGGGTGCGCGCACACGCTCGCGCCCGGCCTTAAAGGGCCAGTGCGCGCAATAAGGAAATCGTCACCATCATCAACTGCCACTATTTCCTGGTCTATAAGAAGGCCCCTGGCCTTCTAATCCTTGCCTGAGCATTGTTAGTTTTCCCAGTCTGTCTTGCAAATGGTCGCTTAGTGTTTCCCGTTCCTGTTGTTACCCATGCCTTGTTCCCCGTTCCTGTTTCCCGTACTTTGCCTTAGTATCAAGTCGTGCCACGTCCTGTGTCATCTGTCACGTCCAGAGGAATCTGCCACGTCCTGTGTCATCTGCCACGTCCAGAGGAATCTGCCACATCCTGTGTCATCTGCCACGTCCAGAGGAATCTGCCACGTCCTGTGTCATCTGCCACGTCCAGTGGAATCTGCCATGTCCTGTGTCATCGGCCACGTCCGGAGGAATCCGCCACGTCCTGTGTCATCTGCCATGTTCGGAGGAATCTGCCACGTCTGGCGCAACTTGCGGCTCCTGTGTCATCTGCCACGTTTGGCGCCATCCGCTGCACCCATCTCATCTGTGCCAGAGCTGCGGCCACCATCCGGACTATTCAGGTACCCTTGTGCGGGACATTGTATTTCTGGGGTTTCCTGCGGTTTGGCCAGCTGCCTTCCCGCTACGGCGGTACGGCCTAGTGGGTCCACTAACCCGCTTCGTGACAGTCCATATATGGACAGTGACGTCAGGGGTTACTCATTGAACGGAATCCCCAGCCACAGCACTGCCGACGCTGTGGCTTGGGATTCCCTCAAGGAGGCCTCCCTGACGACACTGTCCATATATGGACAGTAACGTCAGTGGCTACTCATTGAGCGGAATCCCCGTTGCGGACTCTGGCTCTAGGAGGAGTACCTGACGTCAATGTCCATATATGGACTAACTTCAGGGGTTTCCTCTAGGAGCGCAATCCCCGGCCAGATCATCGGCAATGGGGATTCCGCTCAATCAGTAGACACTGGTGTCACTGGCCATATATAGACAGAGCGTCAACGGCTTCCCAAAACAACTATTAATTTAGCACTGTGCCCGGGGTGTCCTCGGCGAGCGGAGGAGCTCCTTCTGCTCCTCCGCTCAACTAATTATGAAGCAGGGAGCTGATGATTCCCTGCTTCAGAATTGGGTTCAACTCAGCGGGACATACTCCCTGCTGGAAAGTGGATGCGGCAGCACCCGGCGTTCATCCGGCCACAGTTAAATTAGTACATAGAATAAAACCTAAAATACTTTTGCCAGAATTGCTGTTTTTTCATCATGTAGCCTCCTGAAAAAATAGGATAAAAAGTTATCAAAAAGGGCAAAGTATTCCAAAATGGTACCAATAAAACCTACAGCTCGTCCCGCAAAAAACAAGCCCTCTCACAGATCCGTTGACGGAAGGGCAAAATGTTATGGCTCTCAAAATATGGCGACCCAAAAACATGATTTTTTTACAAAAAAATAAAAATGTTTTATTGTGTAAAACTAATTAAACATATAAAAACCATATAGATTTGGTATACTGACCTGCAGAATAAAGTTAACATGTAATTCATACAGATCGGAGAACACCGCATTAAAAAAAAACTCAAAAACTCTGCAGGAACTTCTTTTTTTACCACTTTTCCTAAAAATGGAATAAAAAGTAAGCAAAAAGTTGCATGTATCCCAAAATAGTACCAATAAAAATTACACCTTGTCCTGCAAAAAACAGCCCTCATACCACTATTTCCATGAGAAAATAAAATAAGTTAAGGCTCCCATAAATCAGGAAAGAAAAAATAAGCAGTTGTGCAGACCAAAGGGGAACATTTCTTGTGTTAAAAAAGGTGATTATCAAGGCCCTAATATTTGGGAACCAGGAAGGGGAGGACTCACACATATCTGCTGGAAGCGAGGGTGCCCGTATTATACCAGGACAACACTTTCCCAGCAAAATTCTCCAAACTGCAAAAGTGCCATTTGTGTACCAAAAGGGGAATAAGAAAGGACACCATTTATCAGTGCGACACTGGCCTGTCACACATCCATGGATAATTTTATTATTTTTGTACCCTATTATTATATCCTGATGTACTATGCCCATCTTACCTATGACACCACATTATTAACTGAAATACCAGTAAAACTCCAAAAAAGTTACTACCAAGCAAAATATGTGCTCCAGTGGGATGTGTGCCTCCAGTAGCACAAGCTGGGTAAAACATATTTGCCACTGAAATGGCATATGTGGGGAAAATTTTTAATTTTTACTTTGCACCAACGGCAGCGCAATTATTTCTAGAAAACACCTGTGGGGTTCTACATGCTCCCTCCATCCCTTAATAAATGCCTTGAGGGGTGTCGTTTACTAAATGGGTTCACTTCACTTCTCAGGGATTTCTGTTATTATTTCACATCAGAACCCTGCAATTATGAACCAATACTTTGTAAATCACCAGATTAGGCCTCAAATTTGCCTGGTACTCTTTCACTCCTGAGCCCTGTCGTATGTCCAGGCAAAAGATTAGGAACACATGTATGGTGTTTCTAAAACCGGGAAACAGCAAAATAATTAAAGAGATGTCTTTTCATGGTGGTACAAGCAGGGCTGTCACCAGCAATTCCTGGGCCATGCAAGACAAAAGATGGCAGGTGCTCTGATACGGGAGGGGGATACAGAAGGTGGTACCTCCCAACCGTCCCAGATTCAGCGTGATAGTCCCGTATTCTGGGTGTTGTCCGAGGCTGCCAGGGGTATGTCCCGTTGTCAACTGTATCTGCGTCCCCAGGACACAGATACAGCTGAATCCAATTCTGAAGCAGGGAAATGTCAGCTCCCTGCTTCAGCATTAGTTCAGAATGGAGGAGCAGAGGGAGCTCCTCTGCTCGTCGAGGACTCCCCGGGCACAGCGCTACTTTAAGCGCTGTGCCCAGGGAAGCCCTTGAATTCACTGTCCATATATGGACAGTGACGTCAGTGGCTCCTCTAGAGTGGAATACCCGGCCTATGTTCTGGCTATGGGATTCCGTTCCTAAAGACAGTCCCAATGGCGCTATCTAGGAGGGGTAGTGCTATCTACAGGCATGGTGGCACTATCTTCAAGGGGGTGTAGCACTATCTACATGGGCACAGTGGCACTATAAAGGGGCACTTTCTACAGGGGACACTGGCGCAATCTTTCAAAATTATTTTTATTAACATTTTTCAATAAGGGATACAAAAAGTAAAGAGGGGATGGGGAATGAGAAGCATCCAAGATAATGATAAAGATAAAATAAAAGGATAAAATAAAAAAATAATAAAATAAAATAAAAGGGGGGGGGGAACAAAAACATAACAGTCATAACCATTACTACAAGGCTCGCTATATCAGTAGATTCAATAGGTCAGGTGAGGGGATCTACATATCAAGCAAGTGACAGGCTCTCCCTCCCTCGCAGAGTTTTCAACCCCAGCCTGAATGAAAGCATGGGCATGGAACCAGCCAATTACCCTATGCCAGTCCCACGATATGTTATCCAAACGTTTTCTCCGAGGCAGGAGATCGCCATTAGACAGATCAGAGGCGTGACACCCGCAGGCACCATGAGAATCCAAATCCCTGACAGCTCATCAACTTATAGTAAACACACATTACACTATAGGTGTATTCCCCATGAGTAACTGTTCTTGAAACCATATAGTGGAGTCAAAGCAGTGTTTTATTTTTATTTGCACATTCAGTGGGAGGAGTGAAATAAAGGATTCCCAGGTATCGAAAAATTGCTGGACCTTTTGCTCTTTATGGAGAGATGTCTCCATTCAATCCATCTTCAACAGATAAGAGAACTTGTCAAGAAACATTTTGAAAGCCGGGGCCTGATCGTAAAGCCAGGTTTGTAGGATAGCCTGCTTGCCCCGGGGGAGCAGTGGTGTGTATCAGGGTCCCGGTACCGAAAGATTGCCCACAACGCTGTATTAGGAACAAAGTTTGTGAGGTGTTCAGAGGTGAATAATTGTATTCTGGAGCAAAAAGTTTGGATATTTGGGCAGGACCATAGACAATGATAGAGGTTAGCTTCCGGTGTATGACATTTGAAGCAATGCGAGGTGTGATAGATGCCAATTTTGAGGCCTATATGCGGTGTTAAGTATGACCTATGAGAGATCTTCAATCTCATCTCCAGGAAACGTGCCGAAGGGAGAAATTTATGTGCCTGCGTCAAGGCCGCTAAAATGGTTGTGTAGGTGAGCGTTTGGTCATCTGTTTGCCATTTGGTTAGGGTTTTTTTGGTTTGAGAGTAATCTAAGGGGACATGGATAAATTGGTAATTACAAGTGATTTGACCCCTAAGGTAGTTTTGTTTTGAAAAGTTATGTCGTAAGTATGGGTCCCATTCCTGATCAGGCAAATGTGGTAATATTTTTGTTAAGTAGCTTTTAACTTGCAAATAGCTAAAGAGATAAATCACGAGATCTGGGAATTCCGTCCCTTGGTTGAACTTGATGGACATGTGTCTTTTTTCAGCCGTACTAACTATGTAACTATGTAACTATGTAACTATGTAACTCCGTAAAGGAAAACATCCTACGCTCTTCTATGCTCACAAATTGCCCCACAGAAGTGAGCCCCAGCCTGTACCATCTGTGAAAGATAGTATCAGGATTACTATTTTGAAAGTCAGGGTTACATACCAAGGGCATATGAAGAGACAGCAGAGGAGATAGATGAAAAAGAGATCTTATCCTCTGCCATCCCTTCCAAGTAGTAAAAAGTAAAGGATTGGCCCTTGTTTCCCTAGTCAAGCTTCCATAAGGGAGATGCAAGAGTCCCGATAGAGCATTTCCCATGAACAATGCCGAGTCAAGAGGGGAGGAGGTGTATACGGAGGTGTTGTGGATCTAATCAGAGATATACCGATATAAAGCTGCCAAATTGTAGTGTTTAATATTGGGAAAGTTAATACCCCCATTACCCCTGGGCTGTTGTAGGATGATATAGGCTATTCTGGATCTTTTCCCGCCCCAGATAAAGGTTCTGTAAAGATAGTTAATTCTGCGCTCATCTTTGGGTGTGAGGTAAATTGGGAGAGTGTGAAAGAGATACAAAAGGCCTGGGAATTCTGTCATTTTAAGTAGATTAGCCCTGCCCAGATAAGAAAGCATAAAGTGTTTGCAGGAAAGGAGTGTCTTCTCCAATTCAGTTATATAGTGCGATATGTTGGTTCTATAGAGTGCTGACGGGCGTTTCGTGATTCGAACTCCTAGATACGTGAGGGCCTGAGAGTTCCATTTAAATGGGAATTTCTGTGACCACAGGGGTGTGGAAGGACCTTTCAATAACATTGCTTCTGTCTTATCTAGGTTCAGAGTGTAACCTGACAGTCGCCCCACCCCCTCCAATTCACACAAAAGAGGGTCTAGAACCAGTTTGGGGTTAGATACTGCTAACAAAATATCGTCTGCAAAGGCGGCCACTTTTAATTCTATATTATGTAGTTTGATGCCCCGAAAGGTAGATGTCTGGGAAAGATGACGCAAAAGGGGATCTAAGGCGAGAATAAAAAGGAGGGGGGATAGGGGACAACCCTGTTTAGTGCCCCTAAAAATATCTATCGGAGCCGAGTTATGCCCATTGACCATCACACTTTTCGCACACCCAACACGAAGAGATTGCAGGAATTGAGTAATAGTCAATCCAAGTTTTGTTCGCTCCAGTATCTCATCGAGAAAAGGCCAGGCGACAGTGTCAAAGGCCTTCTCAGCATCAAGGCTCATCAACATATTAACAGGTTGATCTTGCTCCTGCGCCATAAGGCTGGGTTCACACGTGGCGGAATTTCACTTAAATTCCGCTGCGGACACTCCGCAGCGTTAATCCGCAGCGGAGCCGTTTGTCCATTGACTTACACTTTAATTTAGCAGTGTTCGTTTAGACGAGGCGTAAAATTCCGCTGCGGAGCATAGGCTGCGGAGCGGAATTTGGTGTCCGCAGCATGCTCTGTCTGTTGCGGAGCAGTGGCGGACTCATGGCGGAATTTCTCCATTGACTTCAATGGAGATTCTAATTTCCGCAATGAAGTCCGCAGCTGTCATGCACATGTTATGTGTGCTGCGGATCCGTCTTGCTTTTTTAACTTGACATTTCTTCATTCTGGCTGGACCTATGTATTTCTAGGTCTACAGCCAGACTGAGGAAGTCAATGGGGCTCCCGTAATGACGGGAGCGTTGCTAGGAGACGTCTGTAAATAGTCACTGTCCAGGGTGCTGAAAGAGTTAAGCGATCGGCAGTAACTGTTTCTGCACCCGGGACAGTGACTACCGATCCCAATATACAGCAACCTGTAAAAAAATAGAAGTTCATACTTACCGAGAACTCCCTGCTTCTGTCTCCAGTCCGGCCTCCCAGGATGACGTTTCAGTCTAAGTGACGGCTGCAGCCAATCACAGGCTAATAACAGGCTGCAGCGGTCACATGGACTGCCGCGTCATCCAGGGAGATCGGGCTGGATGCCGAAGGAGGGACGTGTCACCAAGACAACGGGCGGTAAGTATGAATTTCTTTGACTTTCACAAGGGAAAGTGCTGTCCCTTCTCTCTATCCTGCACTGATAGGGAGAAGGGAAGTACTTTTACCGCAGTCCGCAGCAGCTAGTCCGCATCAATTTACTGCACATTTTGTGCAGATCCGCAGCAGAATCTGCAACGCAGATTCTGTGCGGCATTGATGCGGACAGTTGCGGAGGAAATCCGCCACGTGTGGTCATGCCCTAACTGTGGCAGCAACAGCTGATCTTATATTCTTGATGCTAGTCCTGCCTTGTGTGAAACCCATTTGGGTTTTTCATAAAAGGTCGGGGAGAACAATCTGGAGTCTATCAGCCAATATTCTTGCCAATAATTTATAGTCTTGGTTGAGTAGTGAAATTGGCCTATAGGATTGGGCCAGGGAAGGGTCCTTATTTGGTTTTGGCAAGAGAACTGTGCGAGACTCCGTTAATCGGTCAATGGGCATTTGGCGTATGAAGGCGTCGTTAAATAAATTAGTTAGAGAGGCGATTATTTGGGGAGCCAGAATTTTATAATATTCCGCAGGGAAGCCGTCTGGACCCGGTGTTTTGCCATTGGAGATTAGAGAGATAGCTCGTCTCACTTTCTCCTCCTGTATGTCCGAATTCAGAAAAGATTGTTGAGCTTCAGATAATGAGGGTAAATTTATTGTGTCCAGGAAAGTATTAATATCTGGGAGGGATGCTGGGGCCGCTCTATAAAGATCTTCATAGTATTCAGAGAAAATCTGTGCTATATCAGAGGAATTGGTGACGAGAGAGCCGGTGGTAGGGTGCTGCAGAGATAGAATGGGTTTGAATGGATGCTTTTGTTTAGTTAGGGTGGCGAGTAATTTTCCAGTTCTGTTCCCCCACCTATAAAATTTGTTATCCGTGTGTTTTACCTGCCAATGGGATTCATCGTGGACAAAAGTGTCCAAAAGATGCCTAACATTTTGGTTATATGCAGAGGAATCTACTGCATACGTACGCTGAGCGGTCAGCAAAGCCTTGTGTAAGGCGTCAAAGCGTTCCCTTCTCATTTTCCGCCTACGGGACAGATAGCTGATGATGACCTCTCATTACAGCCTTGGAAGTCAACCACAACAAGGGGAAATCATCAGCATAAGAGATGTTGTCGTCCAAGAATTGACTCCAATATGTTTGGAGATGCTGTCTAAAGTCATCAGAATCTGCCATATACGCAGGAAATCTCCAAATTCTAGTTCTCAAATTGGATGGGGATAAGGATAATGATATTGTAAATGGAGCATGGTCCAATATGGTGATTGGATGTATACGTGATGAATAATGTGCCTCAAACAGGGGGGAGGATATAAGAAAGTAGTCAATACGAGAAAATGTTTTATGGGCGACAGATTGACATGTGTATTCTCTTGCCCCAGAATCCATCACCCTCCAGAGATCGCACACATTAAGGGAGTCAATGAGAAGAGTGAGGGAGGCGGTCGCCACCTGGGATTGAGATGTAGGGGGAGATCTGTCTAGTGTGGGGCATTGTACAGGATTGAAGTCGCCTCCAATTATTAAGTGACATTTGGGAAAGCTCGTTATGGTTTGGAGAACCTCTGGGAAAAAACTTTGTTGGTCGTGATTAGGGGCATAAATGTTTACCAGTAAATATGCTATCCCGGCAATTAAGACCTGTAGTATTAGGTATCTGCCCTGAGGGTCCGCTATTGAGTTCTCCACAGTGTATTGGATGTCTCTTCCGAAAAGTGTCGCCACCCCCGCGAAGAGGAAGAATATGAGGTGGAAAGGAAATCTGCTAGCCATGGGGCTTTCAACTTGCTTTGCGTGCCTGATCTCCAGTGAGTCTCCTGAAGAATTATAATGTCAGGGGAGAGTCTTTTGAGATGATTAAGCACCTTTTTCCTCTTCAGGGGCGTGTTCAATCCTGCTACATTCCAGGAAAGGAATTTAATACGGGGGTGGGTGCTAAAAGTGTCAGGGTGTAGTGTACTTGGGGTACTCATCCTGTGTCGAGGTGGTAGATTCGGATCAAAGGTAATGAAAGCCAGATGTTGCACCCCACGGTCCCAGCGAGCCGCGAGTACAGCCCCTTCCCACTGATGCCTTTACAAATGGGAGTCACACCACCCACCACCTGAAAAAGGAGAAAATATGTATGCGAGCATAAAGAACACAAAAAAAACATAGAAACAACAAAAATCGTAGCGGTGTCCACAAGTAACTGGTGTTTTGCTACGAACACAACTGCCTCAGGTTGCGCATTAATTTGACAAGGTAAGCGAAGTAAGCACATGTCCATGAGTAGGCGGGCCAATCTTTCCTTTTGAAAGGTAGTCACTATCCTTCATCCCACATTTCCAGATGGAGGCCAGTGCGGGCCAGGATCGGGTCTTCAAACATTAGCGTGTGGTCCCCCATTTGAACTTTCATCTTGGCCGGGAAGAGGAGCTGAAATCGGGTGTTCTGTTTGTGCAACAATCGGCAAACTGGAGCAAAGGCTTTTAAACGCTTCTGTGCGAGCGCCGACGAATAATCTTTAAAAAATCAGGATTTTGGAGTCATTCACGGGAAGTTCCCCCTGCTGCCTGTATGCTCTCAAGACTCTTTCTTTTATCGCCCAATGTAGATATTTGGCAATCACTGGACGTGGCGTATTGTCTCCCGCATTCCCCCGGGTCCTAGGTGGTCCTAGCCTATGCACTCTCTCAATCATGTGGGGGGTCACGTCCAAGGTCAGTGCTGAGGGCTGTGGGTATATCTTTGGTGATGTAGTCCAGTAGCCGGTCATTCGTCACTCTTTCAGGGATACCCACGAAACGTAAGTTGCTTCGCCGATCCCTATTTTCTAGGTCGTCCAGTTTGTCTCTCAAGGCTTGGGATGTGGCCTGACTTTGTCGTAAGGCAACCTCCATTGTGGAAATGGAGTCCTCAGCTGTAGTGAACCTTGTTTCCATATCTGCAATTTTTTGAGAGTTCGAAGGGATTAGCGCCAATGCAGAATTTATGGAGGTATGTAAGATATCCTTTTGTCGAATAGAGGCAGCAGAAGTTTGGAGACATCCTGTGCCACTAAGGTCGCCTGAAGTGAGTCAGTCTCCGAATCGTGTGAATGACTGTTTTGTGGGGATAGTCTGGGTGGTGTGACATCATCTCCAGGAAGAAGTTCTAAGGAGAACTGAGCTTGAGAGCTTGAACCTCTATTGGATGAGGATCTGGGAGTCTGTTTATCCCCCTTCATGTGGTTTTTGGATTTCTGCATTTTGGAGGACGGGGTTATCCCAGACGTCCGAGCGGTGCAAGAGCGGGTAGGTTACATAGTTACATAGTTACATAGTTAGTACGGCTGAAAAAAGACACATGTCCATCAAGTTCAACCAAGGGAAGGGAAAAGGGAAGGAAAAATTTCTACACATAGGAGCTAATATTTTTTTGTTCTAGGAAATTATCTAACCCTTTTTTAAAGCCATCTACTGTCCCTGCTGTGACCAGCTCCTGCGGTAGACTATTCCATAGATTCACAGTTCTCACTGTAAAGAAGCCTTGTCGCCTCTGCAGCTTGAACCTTTTTTTCTCCAGACGGAGGGAGTGCCCCCTTGTTTTTTGAGGGGGTTTTACAAGGAACAGGATTTCACCATATTTTTTGTATGTGCCATTAATATATTTATATAAGTTAATCATGTCCCCCCTTAGTCGTCTTTTTTCAAGGCTAAATAGGTTTAATTCTTTCAATCTTTCCTCATAACTTAAATTCTCCATGCCCCTAATTAGCTTCGTTGCTCTTCTTTGTATTTTTTCCAACTCCAGGGCATCCTTTCTATGAACTGGAGCCCAGAACTGGACTGCATATTCTAGATGAGGCCTCACTAATGCTTTGTAAAGTGGTAATATTACATCCCTGTCCCGCGAGTCCATGCCTCTTTTAATACACGACAATATCCTGCTGGCCTTTGAAGCAGCTGATTGACACTGCATGCTGTTATTGATTTTATGATTTACAAGTACACCCAGATCCTTCTCAACAAGTGAATCCGCCAGAGTAGCTCCCCCTAGGACATATGATGCATGCAGGTTGTTGGTACCCAGATGCATAACTTTACATTTATCTACATTAAACTTCATCTGCCAAGTGGACGCCCAAACACTTAGTTTGTTTAAATCTGCCTGTAATTCATGAACATCTTCCATAGTCTGAACTATATTACATAGCTTGGTGTCATCTGCAAAAATAGAAATAGTGCTATTAATCCCATCCTCTATATCATTAATAAATAAGTTGAATAGTAGTGGTCCCAGCACTGAACCCTGGGGTACACCACTTATAACCGGTGACCATTCAGAGTAGGAATCATTGACCACAACTCTCTGGATACGGTCCTTGAGCCAATTCTCAATCCAATTACAAACTATATTTTCTAAACCTATAGTCCTTAATTTACCCATTAGGCGTCTATGGGGGACAGTGTCAAATGCCTTTGCAAAGTCCAAAAACACTAAATCCACAGCGGCCCCTCTGTCTAGACTTCTGCTCACCTCTTCATAAAAACAGATTAGGTTAGTTTGACAACTTCTGTCCTTAGTAAAACCGTGCTGGCTGTCACTTATAATGCTATTTATTGTCACATAATCCTGTATATAGTCCCTCAATAGCCCCTCAAACATTTTCCCCACGATGGATGTTAAGCTTACTGGTCTATAATTACCTGGGGAAGACCTAGAGCCCTTTTTGAAAATAGGCACCACATTTGCCCTGCGCCAGTCCCTTGGCACTATACCAGTCACTAGAGATTCTCTGAATATTATGAAAAGGGGGACAGAAATAACTGAACTAAGCTCTTTAAGAATTCTAGGGTGTAACCCATCTGGTCCCGGGGCCTTGTGTACATTTATTTTATTTAATTTAGCTTGGACCATCTCTACATTCATCCAATTCAGTATATCAACTGATATATTAACAGCACTGGCACCGGCTACATCAGCTGCTCCTTCTTCAGTTGTATATACAGAGCTAAAGAACCCATTTAGTAACTCTGCCTTCTCTTGATCCCCTGTGATCAACTCCCCATTACCATTATCTAGGGGTCCTACATGTTCAGACCTGGGCTTTTTTGCATTTATATGCTTGAAGAATTTTTTAGGATTTGTTTTACTATCCTTGGCCACCTGCCTTTCATTTTGTATTTTTGCTAATTTTATTACATTTTTACAGATTTTATTAAGCTCTTTATATTTTACAAAGGCTACAGCTGTACCCTCAGATTTGTATTTTTTAAATGCCCTTTTTTTGTCATGTATTGCCCCTTTCACAGAAGGTGTAAGCCATGTGGGGTTTAATTTGAGTCGTTTATACTTGTTACCTATAGGAATACATTTTGCACTATAATAACTCAAAGTAGATTTGAAAATCTCCCATTTATCATTTGTTCCATTATTTGACATTAGTTCTTCCCAGTCTATATCCTGAATTGCTGCCCTCATCCTAGGGAAATTGGCTTTCTTAAAATTAAATGTTTTTGCCCTCCCAGCCTGCATTTGTTTTTTACAGTATAGGTAAAATGTAACTATATTATGATCACTGTTACCGAGGTTTTCACGAACATTGACATTCCCAACAAGATCTGCATTATTAGAAATGACCAGATCCAACAGAGCTTCACCTCTAGTCGGGTCTTCCACAAACTGGCCCATAAAATTTTCCTGCAACAGGTTGAGGAAATGTCTCCCCTTTGCAGTTGAAGCCGAACCATGACACCAATTAATATCCCGGAAATTAAAATCTCCCATTATCACTACAGTACCCGCCTGTGCAGCCCGCTCCATCTGTTTATATATCTGACCCTCCATCTCCTCAGTTATATTGGGGGGTCTATAGATTACACCAAAAGTAATTTTTTCAGTGTTTACCTCCCTTTCTAGTTCCACCCACAAGGTTTCAACCTCCTCACAGTATTCACCCACTATTGTCTCTTTCACACTCGCCTTCATATCATTTCTCACATACAGACATACACCACCACCTTTCCTATTTGTCCTGTCTTTCCGAAAAAGTGTAAAACCCTGTAGATTTACAGCCCAGTCATGTGAAGAGTCCAGCCATGTTTCAGCAACACCAACTATATCTATATTTTCTTCCAGTATCAAGGCCTCCAGCTCCCCCATTTTGCTTGCTAGACTTCTGGCATTTGTGAACATACACTTTAACTTGCCTGTCAGTTTTTCACTTTTATTATCAGAAATGTGATTTGACATTAATCGGGCCTTTTTATTTACACTGATGTTTTGTAACGAAAGGATCTCCTTATCATGTTGTCTAGTCCTCTCCCCACATTCTGTTTCTCCCCCCACCAATATAGTCTGACCCCTCTCTAACCTGGCTACCCCTTTTTTTTCTACATTGACCTCCCTCCTCAGCCCTAGTTTAAATACTCCGCCACCCCAGCTAGAATTCTCTACCCCAGCACAGCGGACCCCCTTCCATTTAGGTGCAAATCATCTGCAGAATACAGTTTGTACCCCAATGAAAAGTCAGCCCAGTGCTCTAGGAACCCAAATCCTTCTCCTCTACACCAAGACTTCAGCCATGCATTTAACTCCCTGAGCTCCCGCTGTCTTTCCTGTGATGCGCATGGCACAGGCAGTATTCCTGAGAATACTACTTTGGAGGTCCTTCCCTTCAGTTTGTAGCCTAGTTGTAGCCTAATTATTCTTAAGGCTCCTCCACCTACCATTTATTCTGTCGTTGGTACCGACATGGACCACAACAGCTGGATCATCACCAGCCCCTCCCAGCAATTTGTCCACCCATTCCACCACATGCCGAACCCTGGCACCAGGGAGACAGCAAACCATTCGGTTGAGGTGGTCTTGGCGACAAATTATTCTATCCGTCTTCCTGATTATAGAATCCCCTACGACTATCAATTGTCTTGGCTTACCTGCATTACCATCCCGCCGACTACTAGCTGGGCTGTTCTCCCGGCTGTTAGGGAGATCAGTATCCACTAGGGCTGCCATTTCTGAGACTGACACCCTCGCATCATCACCCAACTTGGCAATTTTGCCTGGAATGTCAGAAACCGGAATGGCCTTCCTTTTCTTTGACCCCTTTCTACTGCCCCTAACTACATTAACCCAGCTACTTACCTGATCCTGATCACCCATGTCTTCACACTCCAGTTCAAACACACTAACTGCATGCTCTGTGAGCAGCAAGCTCTGCTCAAAATTGTCTATCCTCCTCAGTGTTGCATTCTGCTCCTCCAGATCTCTAATACGAGCTTCCAGGTGAACAACATGCTCACATCTGCCACAGAGATATTCACCCTGGAACTCCGGCTCCAGTCGTGCTTACATATGGCAAACTGTGCACTGAAGAAAACCTCCAATCTTGCTATCCATTATCCAAGTTACAAAAAAAACAGCGAACAGGTGTTAATCAAAAAGAAAAAGAAGTAGAAGAGCACTTACTGGGACTTTAACTCCTCTTTTGAACTCCGGTTTTTGGAACTCCACTTGATATACAAACCACTTGTTGTTTCAAGCCCACTAGAGCTGGCTCTACAGAGTAGTGAGGCATGATTTATAGCACCTGGTAGCAGCTAACCCCTCCCCCTTACTCAGCTACTCAGGAAGGAAACTGCAAGGGAAAAATGGTTTTAAATAATGTCACTTTTGCAAACTTTGTAGCAAGCAAGCAATCAATACATATATCACATACAATGGCCCCCCACTTTGTCACACACAACACAGTAAATCAATCCGGTTTTTGGAACTCCACTTGATATACAAACCACTTGTTTTTCAAGCCACAGAGATGGCAGATTTATCCCTCAAAGATTTTGTCAAATATTTGTCCATGTCACGTTCCCCTGTCAGGGGAATGGAAAGAGAGATTATATAGGCAATGAACAGGCAGCAGAAGCATACAGTAGGAAAGTAGCCCAAAGCGCTTTACATCTTTACAGATCCATCAGCATGTGCAGGATTCTAGAAGGATCGCTAAAACGAAACATAGTGGATTCAACAGTCAATGTCCAGATTAAACAGTGAAGCAAGCTAAGGCGAGGAAAAAGGGAAGTCCCTGAGGCGCAGTATATCCCAAATTCATTATACAATGTCGACGTAAGCCAACGTATTCCACAGAGTTAGGAGAATCGAGTTGAATAGTCCCCGGCTAAGGAAAGGCGCAATTAGGCTGGTGAGTGTGTTGTTCAGGAAGTGTCCCTCAAAAGGAAAATAGCGGAGTTATTTGCCTTGTGGTCCGCAGAGGACCTTCTCGCTGATTTGGGGACAACGTCGCGCCCACACTTTGTCTGGCCGTCCCCCAGACAACAATACAGTGGCAAAATTGTGGCCAAGCGTCATAGAGTCCAGGCCTGAGTAGAACAGATATACCCAGTAGATGGTTCCTCTCACCTGGGGATTGCACCGCCTCTCCTCCCCCCGTCCGTGTGGTGTGTACGCAGTCACTCGGCCGGTAGCAGCGGCCGTCAGGCCCAGTAGTGCCACCAGCAAGATGGCGTCCGAGTGTCCTCCCGCGAGTGTTGCCTCGCACAAGATGGCGGCCGGGATCACAGACTGCCTGTGTGAGAGACAACACTCCTCACCTGTGAATTGTGCCACTGCTCCTTCCGATCCCTCCGCAGGCCGCCGGGAGTGCTCCGTCTCACTTCGGATCTCAGGCAAGGGGTGCGAGGTTTCCACCGTCCGCGTGGAGATGATCCAGCCCTAAATAGTACAGTTATGTCCAATAGATGGCGCCTCTCACCTGAGGAGGGCACCGCCGCTCCACCCACCGTCCGTGTGGAGTGCACGCAGTCCCGCGTCTGGCATCAGTGGTCGTCGGGCCCAGTAGTGCCACTCGCAAGATGGCAGCTGGGGTGTTGCCTCGCGCAAGATGGCGGCCGGGAGCTTCCCTTGTTAGGCCAGTATCGCTCGGCGCCGTACAATGGTGGCCAAGCGTAGGATCACGGAGCGACCTGTGTGGGAGACAGCACTCCTCACCCGGGAACTGCACCATCGCTCTTTCCGCTCCCCTCACAGGCCGTGCGTTGCGAATGCAGTCCAGTGCCTGTCAGGCCGAGCCGTGCCACCCCCAAGATGGCCGCCGGGAGTATCCTGTTCCTCTTCAGCTGGAGAGCCAGGTAAGGTGAGCGCCAGCAGTGGGACTGCTCCAGATGTTGGGTCTCACCCTCAATCCAGGGCTCGTCAATTGCTGGGTGTCAGTGTGCAATAGCAGGACGGCATCAGGGACCCTTGTGATACAATCGGCGTTCCACCGCCACGGCTCTGGGGAGATCAAGAATAAGAGTCTCTCTGGGGTAAATACAAGCCCCCGTGTCAGGAGAATCGCCAGCAATGTCTGCCGAGGATGGCTAAGATTCGCCCTGGATGGAATCAGGCCACAGAGGAGCTCTTGCTAAAAGCGGCCATCCACAATGCCCTGCTCCCGGAAGACACTGGCGCTATCTACATGGGCAGTGTGAGCACTACACAAGCTCTGTGGCACTCTCTATATGGGCACTGGCACTGGGGGCAGCTAAAGGGGCATTATACTGTATGGGGGCATCTAAGGCGGCATTATACTGTATGAGGGCAGCTATGGGAGGCATTATACTATATGGGGGAAGCTATAGGGGCATTATACCATATGGGGCAGCTGTGGGGTCATTATATTGTATGGTGGCAGCTAAGGGGGCATTAAACTGTATGGGGGCATTATACTGAATGGGGAAGCTATAGAGGCATTATACTGTATGGGGGTGGCTATGGGGGCATTATGCTATATGGGAGCAGCTGTAGGGTCATTATCATGTATGGGGCATTATACTGTATGAGGGCAGCTAAATACTCCCACGGCTGTGGCCCACCACAAAAGGAGCTCCATCTCCTTCTAGATTTGCAAACGCACGTCACATCACTGTGAGGAGAGGGGGCTGCGGACACTGGCTGGTTCTTGGCAGGGACGTAGCTATAGGCCCATGGGCCCCGATGCAAAAGTCCTTCTTGGGCCCCCCTCAAAGTTCTCATGGCTGACGGCCCGCAACTTTCAGCTGCATTGCTGGGTCTCCTAAGGGACCCAACGATGCAGCACTAGCAGCCAGGAGCGTCGCTAAGGTCTTAAAATTTCAGGGCCAATACATATGTCCCCCCCAAAAACAACATGTGGGTGCGTGTATGCATATGTGAATATATGTGTATATATATATATATATATATATATATATATATATATATATATATATATATATATATTTGACAACATATCTGTAGCACTACGTCCCTATAGCTATGGATATAGGGCCCAGCTCGCTGACATTGCGGCTCCAGCGCTGGACCCAGGAAAGCTAAGTATAATAATTGCTTTGCTTTTTCATGTTACTATTTTTTTTTGTGTGTTTGGGTTTTTTACACGTACAGTTGTTGGACCCCATATCATTTTTTCTAATTATTTATATATTTATTTTCAAAAATGACGTGAGGTCCCCACCATTTTTCATAACCAGCCAGATACAACATAGCAGCAGCAGGCTAGCATTAAAAGGGTGGGAAAGCCCACTGTATGTGGGCTTTCCCAGTCTAATAATTGGGCCGCCCCAGTGCCCGACCATAACTAGAGATGGTCAGGTACTGGATCGTACCCGGCTCTTCCCGGCACCCCCGGTGTCGGTGGGTACCGGGGTAATAATGGGAGTTAGTGTTAGCCTATTCACCGGCTAACACTAAGCATCGCCTTAGTAATGGCAGCCATTACTAAGGCGGTAGTAATACATTTTTCAAAAATACAAAGACATAGAAAAAATATTTTATTGAAATAAAAAATACCCACACAACCCTCGTTAACCATTTTATTGAAAATAAAAAAATGTAATCGAAGTAGTCCACGAATCCGACATAGTCCAACATCCGAACCTGTAAAAAAAAATACACAAAACAAACCCCATTGGTAACACATGTGGTAGGCTTAGATACAGGGCCCATGTGTGATACTGTCTGTTGGACTCTGTATCTAAGCCTACCACATGTTAGGCTTAGATACAGGTTCCCAGCAGACAGTAATCTTATACAGTATAAGATTACTGTCTGCTAGGGCCCTGTATTTAAGTCTACTATGTGTAGGCTTAGATACAGGGCACAGCAGACAGGATCTCACCATGTGTGATCCTGTCTGATGGGCCCTATATCTAAGCCTTTCACATGTTAGACTTTGATACAGGGCCCCACATGTGTGATCCTGTCTGATGGGTCCTGTATCTAAGCCTACCACATGTTAGGCTTAGATACAGGGCCCCAGCAGACAGTAATCTTATACAATATAAGATTACTGTCTGCTGGGGCCCTGTATCTAAGCCTACTATGCGTAGGCTTAGATACAGGGCCCATCAGGCAGGATCACACATAGGCCATGTATCTACGCATACCATGTGATAGGCTTAGATACACGGCACAGCAGACAGGATCAAACCATGTGTGATCCTGTCTGATGGGCCCTATATCTAGGACTTTCACATGTTAGACTTAGATACAGGGCCCCAGCAGACAGTAATCTTATATAGTATAGGATTACTGTCTGCTGGGGCCCTGTATCTAAGCCTACTATGTGGTAGGCTTAAATACAGGGACCATCAGACAGGATCACACATGGGCTATGTATCTACACCTACCATGTGATAGGCTTAGATACAGAGCCCAGGAGACAGAATCACACCATGTATGATCCTGCCTGCTGGGTCCTGTATCTAAGCCTACCACATGGTAGGCTTAGATACAGGGACCATGTGTGACATGTGTCTGTTGGACCCTGTGGCGTCCTTACTGTCTGCTGTGGTCCAGTATTTTAGCCTACCTTGTGGTAGACTTAGATACAAGGCCCAGCAGACAGGATCACACCATGTGTGATCCTGTCTGATGGGCCCTATATCTAAGCCTACCACATCGTAGGCTTAATTACAGGTCCCCAGTAGACAGTAATATTTTACTTACCCTCCCCTCGGGTTCGGGCGCGGCAGAGGTTTTGACACCATCCAGCGTTGCAACTTTGTGCGCGGCGCACAGCGTCGTGACGTCATGCGCGGCGTACAGCGTTGTGACATCCTGCCACGAAGTGACGCCACGAAATCTACTGCGGTCAGGAACGATGAGGGTAAGTTTATTGTTATCACTATATTAACAGGGGCCCGTGTATTTTATTACATAGGCCCCAGTTACTATAGTAACTTTTTATAGTCCGTTTCAGGTGCTCCTGACCACAAGTACTTCAGTGAAACTTGAAGGAAAAGCCAGTTGGATCCACGCCAGCCATTGTAAGAAGGTTCTCTACACGCCAGAAGACGAAAGAGAAAGGTCATCTAAAGAATCAAGATGAAGATTTTGCTGATTTTGGGGGTGGTGGGACTTATTCTTCACAGGTCCGAATCCAGAGCTCCCGCACATGCGATAACCAGAATGCAAGGAACATTGCAGTGGGGATGGGTAATATCCAACAACATTCGGATTCAAGATGGATTTAGTTGTCCTTCTAGACAAATTTGTAGCGGATTATTTAACCTTACCAAGACCAACGAACTTGTAGACTGGTATACGGGAGGTGGATCCCAGCGGGGAGTAATATATATGAAATTCCCTGATGAGGATACTGTAACAAATGTGACTTATGAAGCCCGGGTGAAAATGTTTTGCAGCGACATGAGCAGATTAATGCGTTTGCAAGATTTGAGAGATCATAGTAATCGGTCAGGAATGCTGACTAATTGTTCATTGTCCAAAATAGATAGCCCTATACTAATGAATAGTACTGTAAAAATGGTGATTTGTGTGAACTCTACCCGAATCATCGGAAGAACCTGGTTCGTAACAATTATACAAACTCTAGTAGGAGGTAGGCGTCCGGAACATGTAAACACCTCGATAAATAGGATTCCCCAGACTTGTGTGCCTATGGCCTATAGGGAGCAAAGAAAGATAGTGCATTGGAACATCACATTTCCTAAGGATAAGGCATGTAGAGTAAAAAGGGAATGGTATGATACCCTTTTAGGAGGAGCAGGAACAGGGATGGGAATCCTTAACGGTGTACAGCTAGAAGTAATGGCCAATAAATTGGCCTCAGTCGGAAGCAACATAGAAGAAGCCATAGCTTTGGGTGCCCAGTGGTTACCCACAAGTTTTGAGACACAACAATTACAGTTAAAAGTGGAGCAAAATTTCCTTAATGTTTTTAATGAATCTGTACTCACCCAATATCGAGCTTACAAAGATATGTCTGCTTTTATAGATTGGACTATATGCACCACTAAGACTTTATGGGAAATGAGACAAAAAGATAAATTCCAAGAAGATTTGATGAGTACACACCCTCATGTCTGGGGAAGGGCACAAGTACAAGCGAATTCTAATGATACATGGGGCTGGTCTGACCCAGACTCAGTAGAATGTACAGATGAATGGTGTTCAGGAAAATTGATAATACATAAGGTGACTAATATTGGGATGGTATGTAAATATGTAGTGTTACCTATTGTCATGACTGATGAATTTACTCAGAATAGCCAATACTGGTGGCCCGAATTTAGACATCCACATATAACTGACAGAAACAAAACTATTGATATAGGTTTGTGTATTTTAACCAAAAAAGGATATGTATGTAACAAACAATCAGAGAGTTACGAACCTTGCCTGATGGAATATGAGGACAATATATGCCCTTTCTCAGTAATACCAGCAGAAAATTTTTCAATGTATATAGAGATAAAACCACAGAGTGTATGTATGGTTACGGATGACCCCAAAACACTAAAACCTTTTTCACTACAGGTACCCTTTTCCGGATGTATATTTAATGTTAGCCATATAGAATGGAAAAACCAGACTATTGTATTTCTCCCGGATTTGGATGAGATTGTAAGCACAGTATGGGTACCGGACCCATTGCCAACACCTAATATTAGTCTTCCTTTAGATGAGTTGAATAAAGTTCTAAGAGACGCAGAAGAGGTAAGAGAGATGGTTAGGAGACATAATGTTACACTACAAACAGTAAAACTGAATGCTGTTATAAGTGGGAAAACGCTGCGATATTTAGGATCCCAGATTAAGGATGACACGGCTCATCACTGGTATGACATATTTACAGGGTTTTTGTCGACTGCCAGTTCAGTACTAAGCTACTTATTCCAACCACTAATATGTATTATGATTGTTTTTGTTATTATGACTTGTTTTAACTGTTATGCGTTTTATAAGATACGGAGAGCTTTCACAGCGAGGCCTCTAGAAAGAAGTGACAGGTTGTTGTGAAATTAGAGGCAGGTAAAGATTACCAGACCTATAAAATCACAAAAGGTGGGAAATGTGAAAGCAAAAATATTTTCCAAAGTGTTTTAGACTTACTTTATACCTTATATACTCATATCTTTATATGCTTGTACAAGTTAGTTATATTAGAAGGTAGATGCTCTAGGACTTTAAGGCAGTAGGCCGTGTGCAAAGTACTACGCAGTAATAATAAGAATTAAAATGGAGAATCATAGGGCCGGGTGCAAAGCCTACGCAGCAATAATAAGAATTAAAATGGAGAGTCATAGGGCCGGGTGCAGAGCCTACGCAGCAATAATTGGGAAGATAAGGGAACGGCCCCCCTAAGAGCCAATTAAGTTCTGGAACTTTATCTAAACTTTCTGACTCATTTGTTGTTGAAAACTTGTTATTGTCGGAGTATAAATATACGTGCTGATAAGAATAAAGTAGAAGGATTTTCATACAGTAACGTGTCTGTGTGTTTTTACTCCTCCGAGCTGCTCGTACTCATAACATTATTTTTAAAAGCTAATTTGGAACTGGATGGAATTCAAGGCGTGTGGGCTGGTAAATTGCCCCCAATTGCAACTGCTGCGACCCCTATAGCTACACCACCGGGCCCGCCTGTTGCCCTCCAGGCCAGGTTTTAGACAAAGTGCAGCCCTGAGCAAGGTTAACCCCTTCAGGACTGAGCCTGTTTTGGCCTTCAGGACGAAGACGATTTTTCAAATCTGACATGTGTCACTTTATGTGGTAATAACTTGGGAATGCTTTTACCTATCCAAGTGATTCTGAGATTGTTTTCTCATGACATATTGTACTTTATGATAGTGAAAAAACTTGGTCGATAAATTCAATATTTATTTGTAAAAAACAGCAAGATTTGGAGAAAATTTTCAAAAATTTGAATTTTTCTAAATTTAAATGAATCTATTTGTAAAACAGATAGCAATACCACACAAAATAGTTACTAGTTTACACCCCCCATATGTCTACTTTATGTTTGCATCGTTTTTTGAACATTCTTTTATTTTTCTAGGACGTTACAAGACTTAGAACTTTAGCAGCGATTTCTCATATTTTCAAGAAAATGTCAAAAGGCGATTTTTACAAGGACCAGTTCTGTTCTGAAGTGGCTTTGAGGGCCTTATATATTAAAAAATCCCCATAAATCACCCCATCTTAAAAACTTCACCCTTCAAAGTATTCAAAACAGCATTCACAAAGTGTTTTAACTCTTTAGGCGTTTCACAGGAATTAAAGCAAAGTAGAGGTGAAATTTACAAATTTCATTTTTTTTTTTACAAAATTCATTTGTAATACATTTTTTTCTAAACCACAGAAAGTTTTACCCGAGAAATGTAACTCATCATTTATTGCCCAGGTTCTGCAGTTTTTAGAAATATCCCACATGTGACCCTAGTGTGCTAATTTACTGAAATACAGGCCTCAGAAGCAAAGAAGCACCTAGCGGATTTTGGGGCCTCCTTTTTTTTAGAATATATTTTAGGTACCATGTCAGGTTTGAAGAGGTCTTGTGGGGCCAAAACAATAAAGACCCCCAAAAGTGACCTCATTTTGGAAACTACACCCCTCAGGGAATTTATCTAGGGGTATAGTTAGCATTTTGAGGCCACAATTTTTTTGCTAAATTTATTTGAATTAGTATGTGAAGATGAAAAACTACTTTTTTTCTGAAAAAACGTAGACATTTTTAATTTTTTCGAGGAATAAAAGAGAAAAAACACCCCAACATATGTAAAGCAATTTCTCCCGATTACGGAAATATGCCATATGTGGTAATAAACTGCTGTTTGGACCCACAGCAGGGCTTAGAAGGAAAGGAGTGCTATTTGGCTTTTGGAGCTCAAATTTAGCTGAAATGGTTTTTGGGTGCCATGTCGCATTTGCAAAGCCCCTGAGAGGCCAAAACAGTGGAAACCCCCCAAAAGTGACCCCCATTTTGTAAATTACACCACTTAAAGAATCTATCTAGGGGTATAGTGAGCATTTAGACCCCACAAGTCTTTTGCAGGATTTATTAGAATTAGACCGTGAAAATGAATATCAACATTTCTTCCACTAAAATGTTGAATTTTTTCAATTTCACAAAGGATAAAGGAGAAAAAAGCCTCCCAACATTTGTAAAGCAATTTCTCCTGAGTACGGGAATATCCCATATATGGTCATAAATGTTTTTTCATTAGAAAGTAATTAACCCTTTCCGGACTGAACCATTTTTTTCTTTTCCATTTTAGTTTTTCCCTCCCCGCTTTCCAAGAGCCATAACTTTTTTATTTTTCTGTCAATAGAGTGGTGTGAGGGCTTATTTATTGATGAAAGAGCGGTCGTTTTTATTAGTACCATTTTTTGGTACATACAACTTTTTGTGCACTTTTTATTACATTTTTTGGTAGAGCCAAGGTGAAAAAAAAAACAGTGATTTTGCAGTTTTAAATTCTTTATTTTTCACGTGAGCCCGCTCATTACATCACCCACCACACTACAACATGCTATGTCGTGGTGCGTGAAGGGGTTAATGTGCAGCGGATGGTGCAGAGTGAAAATTAAAATTTTCCACTGATATGCCATTTTAGTGCACTACATGTTATGCCCAGTTTGTGCCACTGAAGACAAATACCTCAGAAAATATGAACCGGGTTCTCCCAGGTATGGCGATGCCATATCAGTGGACATAAACTGCTGTTTGGGCACGCTGTAGGGCTCAGAAGGGAGGGAGCAGCATTTGGCGCGCAGATTTAGCTTGTTAGTTCTGTTTGGCGTTTTACTTGTATTTCAGTTTATAATGTGGGGGCATATGTAATCTGCGCGGAGAACATCAGGGCATAATAAGAGGGTATAATAATGGGGTAAATAAATAATAATCCGCAGATGTGTGGCTGGTGTCGCACTGCTAAATGGCGCCCGATCTTATCCGCTTTTGGAACACTCTGCACATTTTGCATCGCCATATTCTGAGCCAGAACTTTTTTATTTTTTCTCCACCGGAGCTGTGAGAGGTTTTATTCTTTGCAGGACAATCTGTAGTTTTCATTGGTACCATTTTGGGAGACCAGAAATTTTTTTGATCACTTTTTATTCCATTTTTTGGCAAGCCAAGTGACCAAAAACCATCAATTCTAACAATGTTTTTTTTTTTTGTTTTTTTCATGGCATTCACCCTGGGCTATAAATGACCATTAAACTTTATTCTGCGGGTCGGCATGATTACGGCGATACCATATGTATATAGCTTTTTATGTTTTGCAGCGTTTGTGCAATAAAATAACTTATTTATAAAATAAATAATTTTTTGTGTCACCATATTCTGAGAGTGATAACTTTTTTATTTTTCAGTCAAAAAAGCTGTGTAAGGGCTTGTTTTTTGCGGGACGGGTTGTAATTTGTATTTCTACCATTTTGGCGTGCATGCGACTTTTTGATCACTTTTTATTGTATATTTTGGGAGGGGTGGTGACCAAAAAATTGTGATTCTGGCATTATTTTTCGTTTATTTTTTTGCGGTGTTCACCGTGCGGGAAAAATAATATTACAGTCTTATAGTTGAGGTCATTATGAACCTGGCAATACCAAATATGTATACTTTTTTTAACGTGTTCATTTATTTCCTATAATATTATCTTTTTTTAACTTTTTTTTACTTGTCCCAATAGGGGACACTTAGACTTGCAGCTTTGATCGCTGCTGGAATACATTACACTACCTACGTAGTGTAATGTGTTCTAACTGTCATTGTGACGTGACAGTCACACTGACAGGTAGCCTCGGAGAACCGGCCGGAGGCTGCTCCTCCGAGGCTTCCATACATGGCACCCCGTAGGGCATTGTCTAGTCTTTGGTTGCAGTAATAAGGATCACCAGCCCCCGCAAATGCATGTGGGGGGCTGCCGATCTGCTCTAAACCGCTTCAATGGGGCGACCGCATTCGAACACCGCATCGAAGGGGTTAATTGCCGATTTCAGCAGTGACAGGCCGCTGATCGGCAACGAGGAGAGCAGGGCAGACACCCTGCACAGTTAACCGCCGCTGCGGTGTAGCACCGCGCGGCGGTTAACTGTTAAAGCGCGGACGTAAATGTACGCCCAGGTGCGCAAAGTTACTTCTCACCTGGGCGTTCATGTACGCCAAGGTACGGGAAGGGGTTAAAAGTGGGGCCTCAAATGCTAAATTAGGACCTGTTCACATCTGCGTCAGGGTTCCATAGATGGCTTCCGTCAGACATTTCCATCAGGGGAACCCATGAATGCACACCAAACGGAAACCATAGCTTCCATTTGCATTACCATTGATTTTAATGGTAATGCCTCCATTGCAAATGGTTTCCGTTTGTCTCCGTTCTGTAAGGTTTCTGTTTTTTTTTTGAGGAAACAATAGCGCAGTCGACTGCGCTATTGATTCCGTCAAAAAAATTGAAAACTTATGGAACGGAGACAAACGGAAACCATTTGCAACGGAAACCAAAAGCTGATGTGAACACACCTTTACTGTATCAATAATGCAGTCAATTCAGAAGGTGATGTGCAGAGAAGTGCATCATTGATTTCTAGCGCACCCAGGAGTGTTGCAAGACCCAAAGCATATGTCCCCCCTCACACAAAAAAAAGGTCTATATACATATACAGTTATTAAATCATACCACTATACCAGATAAAATATTACCTGCAGAGTTACTGAATAATACCTCCACACCACAACCAAATAGTGACTGAATAATACCCCCATACTGTTACTGAATAAAAACCACTATACAAAGACCGATATTACCACCATGTAGAAACCATATAGTGGTAGATGCCAGTTATACACAGGAGCTCTGCAGACGATATAAGTGATTACAGCACATTTATATCTAGTGACTCACAGGTGATGTTTTCTCTGATTAGGGTTGTTCACTTTCCCTTTTTTTCTGCATCCAGCTCAGACCACTGTGACGACTTATTCCAGCCACGACTCGTCTCTGCAGAATTTGACAGACAGACATGCTGGTTTCTCACTTTTCAAGTACCCTCCACACCTAAACCCCATCCTCTAAACAAACTCGTAATCTACAGTGTCCCAGATGGTAATAATGATCCCTTAGTGCTCGACACAAAAAAGTGTTCCATCAGTAACCGTGCCCCCTTTGTGCCCCCACAGCAGTAATGCCCCCTTTGTGCCCACTGAAGACACCGCCACACACAGCCCCTGTAGATATCGACACACACAGCCCCCCTGTAGATAGCGCCACAGCCCTCCCCTTATATATAGTGCCACACAACCCTCCTTAGTAGATAGTGCCTCAACG
The DNA here is from genome assembly GCF_050947455.1 of Rhinoderma darwinii. Lineage (NCBI taxonomy): Eukaryota > Metazoa > Chordata > Amphibia > Anura > Rhinodermatidae > Rhinoderma > Rhinoderma darwinii. The sequence goes on along the minus strand of NC_134687.1, from coordinate 523,504,526 downwards.
CCCCTCTTGTATATAGTGCCACACAGCGCCCCTCCCTTGTATATATAGTGCCCCACAGACCCCCCTTGTATAAAGTGCCACACAGCCCCCGCTTAGTAGAAAGTGACACACTGCCCCTCTTGTATATAGTGCAACATGGCCCCCCTCCCTTGTATATAGTGCCACAAAGCACACCTCCCTTGTATAGAGTGCAAAACAGCCTCCCTCCCTTGTATATAGTGTCACACAGTGCCCCCTTATATATAGTGCTACACAGAACCCCTCTTGTATATAGTGCTACACAGTCCCCCTCCATTGTATATAGTGCTACACAGCCCCCCTCCCTTGTATATAGTTCTACACAGAAACTTTTCCTTGTATATAATGCCACCACCCCTTGTATATAGTGCTACACAGCCTCCTCCTTGTCTATAGTGCTACACAGCCCTCCTCCCTTGTATATAGTGCTACACAGAAACTTCCCCTTGTATATAGTGCCACCGCCCCTTGCATATAGCGCTACACAGCCTCCTCCCTTGTATATAGTGCTACACAGACCCCCTCCCTTATATATAGTGCCACACAGCCTCCCCTTGTATATAGTGCCACACATCCCCCTTCCCTTGTATATAGTGCCACACAGAACCCCCCCTAGTATATAGTGCTACACAGCCCCATCCTCTCTTGTATATAGTGCTAAACAGCCTCCCTTCCTTGTATATAGTGCCACACAGCAACCCCCTTGTATATAGTGCTACACAGCCCCCCTTGTATATAGTGCTAAACAGCCCCCTCCCTTGTATATAGTGTCATACAGCCCTCCTCGCTTGTATATAGTGCCACACAGTCCCCCTCCTTTGTAAATAGTGCCACAATGCCCCCCCCCCTTGTATATAGTGCCACACAGCCCCCCCTCTGTAAAGGATCTGCCAGACACAGCTTCAGTCTGCACCTGCTCCTAGGTCTGATAGAGTGACTCGATCTGCTACCACTCAGGCTGGTAGGCTCAGGAGTGGGAGAACCTATCACAGCCTTGCCAGACGGTTCTAGCTCCCGCCCTCGGCCTATTTATACCTTCATTTCCTGCTTGTCTTTGCCTGTGATTCTTTCCTGTTTCCTGGCTCTGCTGCTCCTGCTATTATTATTGACCTTGCTTCATTTTGACCCTGGCTTTACTGACTACTCTCCTGCTCTGCGTTTTGTACCTCGTACACTCCTGGTTCGACACGGCTCGTTCACTACTCCTGTTGCTCACGGTGTTGCCGTGGGCAACTGCCCCATTTCCCTTAGCTTCTGTGTACCCTTGTTTGTTTGTCTGTCGTACACATATTGAGTGTAGGGACCGTCGCCCAGTTGTACGCCGTCGCCTAGGACGGGCCGTGCAAGTAGGCAGGGACTGAGTGGCGGGTAGATTAGGGCTCACCTGTCTGGCTACCTACCCCGTCATTACATAATCACAGGCCCATATACCTTTTCTACCCTGGTCCCTGACACAACTATGGACCCCCTTGAGACCCTGGCTCAGCAAATGCAGGGCCTCTCCCTACAGGTCCAAGCCCTGGCTCAGAGGGGCAACCAGCGTGATGCTACCCTGGTAGTGCCCCCCACCTCACCTCTTGAACCCCACCTCAAGTTGCATGACCGGTTCTCAGGGGACCGGAAGACTTTTTTCTCCTTTCGGGAGAGTTGTAGGCTCTATTTCAGTCTAAGGCCCCGAGTGGGTATAATTATGTCCCGGCTCCAGGACGGGCCCCAAGAATTGGCCTTCTCCTTGGCTCCTGACGCCCCTGAACTTTCCTCTGTTGATCTTTTTTTTCTGCTCTCGGGCTCATATATGACGAGACTGACAAGACTGCCTTTGCCGAGAGTCAGCTGGTGACCTTACATCAGGGTAAGAGACCCGTTGTGGAGTACTGTTCTGACTTTAGGAAGTGGTGTGTAGCTTCTTGGTGGAATGACCCTGCCTTGAGGTGCCAGTTTAGATTGGGTCTGTCGAACGCCCTGAAAGACCTGTTAGTTAGCTATCCCTCTTCAGACTCTCTAGATCAGGTTTTGGCTTTAGCAGTACGTCTTGACCGACGTCTCAGGGAACGACGACTTGAGCGTTTTTGTGCTTTCTCCTCTGGCTCCCCCATGATGGCTCCCGATGTTCCGTTGCTTCATTCTTCCACGGAAAACTCGGATGAACCAATGCAACTCGGGGCCTCCGTGTCTCCCCAACAACGTAGAGAGCTCCGCAGGAAGAATGGTCTCTGCTTCTACTGTGGGGATGACAAGCATCAAGTGAACAACTGTCCTAGGCATAAGAATAAGCAGCCAGAAGAACTTCCGCGCCTAAGTGACCATCGGGGAGGTCACTTGGGCGCACAGGTATTTCCCGTAAATATGAAATCTAATAAGATCTTGCTTCCCTTTCAGGTCTCTTTTGAGGGTAGGTCTGCTACCGGCAGTGCCTTCGTGGATTCAGGGTCTTCTGCTAATATTATGTCTGTGGAATTTGTTATGTCTCTAGCTATGCCATTGATTGATTTGCCTAAACCTGTCCTGGTAGTGGGTATCGACTCCACTCCACTTGCTAGTGGTTATTTTACGCAGCATACCCCTGTTTTTGAACTCATTGTTGACTCCATGCATTTGGAGCAGTGCTCTGTACTGGTGATGCAGGGATTATCGTCCGATTTGGTTTTAGGCCTTCCCTGGTTGCAGATGCATAATCCCACGTTTAACTGGAATACTGGGGATCTTACCAAATGGGGTAATGAATGCTTTACGTCATGTTTTTCTGTTAATTTTATTTCTCTCCCTGAGGAGGTGAACACTCTAACTGAGTTTATTCAGGACTTCGCTGATGTTTTTTCTAAAAAGGCCTCCGAAGTGTTACCTCCTCATAGAGAATACGATTGTGCTATCGATTTGGTACCAGGAGCTAAGCTCCCTAACAGTAGGATATTTAATCTCTCTTGTCCCGAATGTGAAGCCATGAGAGAGTATATCCAGGAATGCCTGGCCAAGGGTTACATTCGCCCCTCTACTTCTCCGGTAGGTGCTGGCTTCTTCTTCGTAGGGAAGAAGGATGGTGGTCTGCTAACCCCTTGTTTGTGGTCGGGGATCTAGTGAGGCTGTCTTCAAAAAATTTGCGCCTTAAAGTCCCGTCCAAAAAATGTACTCCCCGGTATATAGGGCCGTACAAGGTCATTGAGGTCCTTAACCCTGTCTCCCTCCGGCTGGAGTTACCACCGTCTTTCCGAATACACGACGTGTTTCATGCCTCCCTCCTTAAACGCTGCTCCCCGTCCTTGGCTACCTCGAGGAAATCTCTGGTTCCTGTTCTCACCCCTGAAGGGGAAGAATTCGAGGTGGCTAAGATTGTGGACAGCAGGATGGTCCAAGGCTCCCTCCAGTACCTGGTCCATTGGAGAGGATACGGGCCTGAGGAGAGGACTTGGGTACCCGCCCGGGATGTTTACACTGGGGTATTGCCCAGAAGCTTCCATCTTCGGTTCCTCAATAAGCCAGGTCCACCTAGAAAGTGTCCAGTGGCCCCTCATAAAAGGGGGGGTACTGTAAAGGATCTGCCAGACACAGCTTCTGTGTCAACGCCCGTGGTTAATCAGTCTGCACCTGCTCCTGGTCTGATAGAGTGACTCGATCTGCTACCACTCAGGCTTGTAGGCTCAGGAGTGGGAGAACCTATCACAGCCTGGCCAGAAGGTTCTCGCTCCCGCCCTCGGCCTATTTATACCTTAATTTCCTGCTTGCCTTTGCCTGTGATTCTTTCCTGTTATCTGGCTCTGCTGCTCCTGCTATTATTATTGACCTTGCTTCATTTTGACCCTGGCTTTACTGACTATGCTCCTGCTCTGCGTTTGGTACCTCGTACACTCCTGGTTTGACTCGGCTCGTTCACTACTCCTGTTGCTCACGGTGTTGCCGTGGGCAACTGCCCCATTTCCCTTAGCTTCTGTGTACCCTTGTCTGTTTGTCTGTTGTACACATATTGAACGTAGAGACCGTCACCCAGTTGTACGCCGTCGCCTAGGACGGGCCGTGCAAGTAGGCAGGGACTGAGTGGCGGGTAGATTAGGGCTCACCTGTCTGTTTCCCTACCCCGTCATTACACCCTCCTTGTATATAGTACTACACAGCAATCCCTCTTTATATTGCCACACAGCCCCCTCCCTTATATATAGTGCCACAAAGAACCCCCCCTTGTATATAGTGCTACACAGCCACCCCTCCATTGTGTGCAGTGCCACACAGAACCCCCCCTTGTATATAGTGCTAAACAGCCTCCCTCCGTTGTATATAGTGCCACACAGCGCCAACATTGTATAATGCTACACAGAACCACTCTTGTATATAGTGCTACACAGTCCCCCTCCATTGTATATAGTGCTACACAGCCCCCCTCCCTTGTATATAGTGCTACACAGAAACTGCCCCTTGTATATAGTGCCACCGCCCCTTGTATATAGTGCTACACAGCCTCTCTCCCTTGTATATAGTGCTGCACAGCCCCCCTCCCTTGCATATAATGCTACACAGTGCCCCCTTGGACATAGTGCAACACAGCGCTCCTCCCTTGTATATATATAGTGCCACACAGCCCCCTCCCTTGTATATAGTGCCACAATGCTCTTTCCTTGTATATAGTGCCACACAGCCCCCTTCCCTTGTATATAGCCCCCTTCCCTTGTATATAGTGCCACACAGCCCCCTCCCTTGTATATAGAACCATACATGCCCACTTCCCTTGTATATAGTGCCACACAGACCCCTCCCTTGTATATAGAGCCACACATGCCCCCTACCTTCTATATAATGCCACAATGCCCTCCCCTTGTATATAGTGCCACACAGCCTCCCCTTCTATATAGTGCCACACATACCCCTTTCCCTTATATATAGTGCCACACAGAACCCCCCTTGTATATAGTGCTAAACAGCCCCCCTCCCTTGTACATAGTGCCACACAGCACCCCTTCTTGTATATAGTGCTACACAGAACCCCCTTGTATATAGTGCTACACTGCCCCCTCCCTGGTACATAGTGCTACACAGCCCCCCCTCCCTTGTATATAGTGCTGCACAGCGCCCCCTTGTATATAGTGCTACACAGTGCCTACCATTGTTTATAGTGCTACACAGCGCCCCCTTGTATATTGTTAGACAGCCCCCAAAAAATAAATAAATCTGTACTTACCTTGCCCCATTCCCGCGATGAATGGAGCGATGCACTACCTCTGGACGGGATGCATGCAGTGACATCATCATGCCGGCCTGCGCAGGGATCCTTCCCAAAGCCTTATAGGCTGCTTGCGTAACGTGGCCTGCAGCCTATAGTAGTTAGTTGTATCTGCAACTCGAGGACGCAGATACAAGTGAATGTGGCTGTCGCTAGCACCTGGACCCACTGGTGCGGCTGTCGCTAGCACCTGGGCCCCCTCCATAAATGTTATGGGCCGGGCCCTGGAGCAGCCGTGGGCAGGGGGCCCTAAGAGGATGGGCCCCAGGGTAATTGCCCAGTTTACCCCCCCTAACGCCAGCCCTGCCACCAGCCAGGTGGGCCCCTTATTAAATTTGCATCCGGGCCCCATACGGCAGTAACACTAGTATTGCACTGATAGCGGCCCTGGGCACACGTTGGGCACAACATATTGTACGCTCAAATGGCATATCTATGGAAAAAGTGCTTTTTTCACTATGCACACTAATGTCTGAAAACATTAATTTGTGGGGTGTAATTTCACAAGTGGAGTTACTTCTCTAGAGTTTTTACTGTACTGTTACCTCATGGGCTCTGCAAATGTTGACATGGCGCCCAGAAACCAATTCAACAAAATCTGTGCTCCACAAGCCTAATGGTGCTCCTTCCCTTCTCAGCCCTTCTGTTTGTCCAAACAGAACTTTATGACCACATATGAGGTATTTCTGTACTCTGGAGAAGCTGCGTTACAAATGTTGGGGTTTCTTTTTCTCATTTATTCATTGAGAAAATAAAAAATGTTGAACTAAAGCCTCCACACCATATAATACCTCCACATCATAACCACATAGTGACTGAATAATACCCCATACTGTTACTGAATAAAAACCACTATACAAAGACCAATATTACCACCATGTAGTGAACATATAGTGGTAGATTGCAGTTATATACAGGAGCTCTGCAGACGATATAAGTGATTACAGCACATTTACATCTAGTGACTCACAGGTGACGTTTTCTCTGATTAGTCGTTCACTTTCCCTTTTTTTCTGCATCTGGCCCAGACCACTGTGATGACTTATTCCAGCGATGACTCGTCTCTGCAGAATTTGACAGACAGACCTGTTGGTTTCTCGCTTTTCAAGTACCCTCCACACCTAAACCCCATCCTCTAAATAAACTCGTAATCTACAGTGTCCCAGATTATCATAATGATCCCTTAGTGCTCGACACAATAAAAATGCCCCATCAGTAACCATGCCCCCTTTGTGCCCCCCACAGCAGTAAAGTCCCCATTGTGTCCCCAGTAGATAGCGCCACACACAGCCCCTGTAGATAGTGCCACACACAGCCCCCCTGCAGATAGCGCCACAGCCCTCCCCTTATATATAGTGCCACACAACCACCCTTAGTAGATAGTACCACACCACCCCTCTTGTATATAGTGCCACACATCGCCCCTCCCTTCTATATAGTGCCACACAGACCCCCCAATGTATAAAGTGCCACACAGCCCCCCTTAGTAGATAGTGCCACACAGCACCCCCCTTGTATATAGTCCCACAATGCCCTCCCCTTGAATATAGTGCCACTCATCCCCCCTTCCTTGTATGAAGTGCCACATAGCCCCCTCCCTTGTATATAGTGCCACACAGCCCCACTCCCTTGTTTATAGTGCCACACAGCTTCCCTCCCTTGTATATAGTGTCAAAATGCCTCTTCTTGTATATAGTGCCACACAGCCTCCTCTTGTATATAGTGCCACACAACCCCCCTTCTTGTATATAGTGCTACACAGCAATCCCCCCTGTATATTGTCACACAGCCCCCCTCGCTTGTATATAGTGGCTCACAGAACCCACCTTGTATATAGTGCTACACAGTGCCCCCTTGTATATATAGTGCTACACAACCCCCTCCCTTGTATATAGTGCTACACAGCATCCCACCTTGTATATAGTGCTACACAGAAACCCCTCTTGTATATAGTGCCAACCCCTCCCTTGTATATAATGCTACACAGTCCCCCTCCCTTGTATTTAGTGCTACACAGTGCCTCCCCCTTGTATATAGTGCTACACAGCGCCCCACCTTGTATATTGAAAGACAGCCCCCATAAAAAAAAAATCTGTACTTACCTTGCCCTGTTCCCGCGATGAGCGGAGCAATGCACTACCTCCGGGCGGGATGCATATACAGACCAGCGTGATGCAGTGACGTAATCACGCTGGCCTGCGCAGTGATTCTTCCCAGTGTCTTATAGGCTGCAGGCCTAACCTGGCCTGCAGCATATAGTAATAATTGTATCAGCGTTTCGAGGACGCAGATACAAGTGAATGTGCCTGTTGCTAGCACCGGGGGCCGCCTCCGGTGCTAGCGATTCCATCGGGCATGAGGGGGCCTGTGCCACCCGGCCCATAAATGTTAACAATTGCCGGGTTTGCCCCTCCTAATTCCGGCCCTGCCGCCCGCCAGCCGGCAGACGGGCCCTTTCTTATTATATTTGTATCCGGGTCCCATACGGCCGTACCACTATTACTGCACTGATGGCGGTCCTGGGCACAAGTTGGGCACAACATATTGGACACTCAAATGGCATATCTATGGAAAAAGTGTTTTTTTCACTCCACTGCACACTAATTTCTGGACTACACCTGTAATGACGGGGTAGGGAGACAGACAGGTGAGCCCTAATCTACCCGCCACTCAGTCCCTGCCTACTTGCACGGCCCGTCCTTGGCGACGGCGTACAACTGGGCGACGGTCCCTACGCTCAATATGTGCACGACAGACAAACAGACAAGGGTACACAGAAGCTAAGGGAAATGGGGCAGTTGCCCACGGCAACACCGTGAGCAACAAGAGTAGTGAACAAGCCGAGTCAAACCAGGAGTGTACGAGGTACCAAACGCAGAGCAGGAGAGTAGTCAGTAAAGCCAGGGTCAATATGAAGCAGAGGTTAATAGTACAAGCAGTAGCAGCAGAGCCAGGAAACAGGCAGAATCACAGGCAAAGGAGGAGCAGGAAATGAAGGTATAAATAGACAGAGGGCGGGAGCTAGCTCCGTCTGGCCAGGCTGTGATAGGCTCTCCCACTTCTCAGCCTCCCAGCCCGAGTGGTAGATGATCGAGTCACTCTATCAGACTTAGGAGCAGGTGCAGACTGATTAAACATGGGAGTCGACACAGAAGCTGTGTCTGGCAGATCCTTTACAGTACCCCCCTTTTTATGAGGGGCCACTGGACCCTTTCTAGGTGGACATGGCTTATTGGGGAACAAAAGATGGAACCTCCTGAGCAATACTCCAGCGTGAACATCCCGGGCGGGTACCCAAGTCCTCTCCTCAGGCCCGTATCCTCTCCAATGGACCAGGTACTGGAGGGAGCCTTGGACCATCCTGCTGTCCACAATCTTGGCCACCTCGAATTCTACCCCTTCAGGGGTGAGAACAGGGACCGGAGGTTTCCTCGAGGTAGCCAAGGGGGTAGTCAAGGAGGAGCAGCGTTTCAGGAGGGAGGCATGAAACACGTTGTGTATTCTAAAAGACGGGGGTAACTCCAGTCGGAAGGAGACAGGGTTAAAGTCTTCAATGACCTTGTACGGCCCTATATACCGGGGAGTAAATTTTTTGGATGGGACTTTAAGGCGCAAATTTTTTGAAGACAGCCACACCAGATCCCCGACCACAAACAAGGGGTTAGCAGAACGTCTTCTATCTGCCTGAGTCTTTTGTCTGCTCTGGGATGCCTCTAGGTTCTTCTGAACCTGGGCCCAGACTGTGCACAGTTCCCGATGAACGACATCTACCTCGGGATTGTTGGAACCACCAGGTGAAACGGAGGAGAACCGTGGATTAAACCCAAAATTACAGAAAAAGGGGGAGACCCCTGACGAGTTACTGACCCGGTTATTAAGGGAAAATTTGGCGAGGGAAATGAAGGAGACTCAATCATATTGACAGTCAGAGATAAAACACCTTAAATATTGTTCTAGAGACTGATTAGTCCTCTCAGTTTGGCCATTAGTTTCAGGATGGAAGGCCGAGGAGAAGGACAGATCAATCTCCAACTTTTTACAGAAAGCTCTCCAAAACAATGAAACAAATTGTACCCCTCTGTCAGAAATTATATTGACAGGAACCCCATGGAGACGCAGGATGTGTTTGACAAACAAGGTAGCTAACGTCTTAGCATTGGGTAGTTTCTTGATGGGCACAAAGTGGCACATCTTACTGAAGCAGTCTACTATAACCCACAGCTAGCTCTGTCTGGCCAGGCTGTGATAGGCTCTCCCACTTGATCAAGTCACTCTATCAGACTTAGGAGCAGGTGCAGACTGATTAACCACAGGCGTCGACACAGAAGCTGTGTCTGGCAGATCCTTTACAAAACCTGTGGGGTTACTATGTTCACTTCACCCCAAGGTCAATGCCTTGAGGGGTGTAATTTCCTAAATGTGGTAATTTCTGGGGATTTCCACTGTTTTGGTCCCACAGGAGCTTTGCAAATGTGACATGGTGCCCAGAAATTAATCCAGCAAAATCTTCACTCAAAAAGCCAAATGGTGCTCCTTCCCTTCTGAGCCCCGCAGTGAGCCCAGACAGCAGTTTATGACCACATATGGAGTATTCCATAAACAACACAAAAGTTTGAACAGCACATTCCAAGAAAATGATATCAAATTTGTATGCAGGTGCAAGAACACCTGTGACTGCAAATATACAGCAGACAAAAAAATGGCGACAGCACACTGCGAACACCAATGTAACCTAAACCACTAAATATAAATAAATATGCATTACTGCTAAATCTACTTACAATAGGGAGGTTCTTAGTGCACATTTTGATCAAAAAGTGTTTGCCCACCTGCCACAACATATTTAGTGGTTTAGGTTACATTGGTGTTCGCAGTGTGCTGTCGCCACCCCCAGACGAAGGCATTTGCCGAAACGCGCATCGGGTGTTGGCGTCCTCCCAGTGCAAGACTATGACCTCGGGTATGTATGTTACCTTGAACAGGTGTTTGTGTTACACGCTCTTGGTCTGATTTTATTTTGACCCTCAGTGATGGGCTGCACAGGTCTCAGCTCTGCATTTGATTTATATATAGTCTATTAGTTCGTGGCTATAGGCTGTGCTACCTGCATTTTCCCAGCACTTTATACTTGACTACTGTTGTTACTAATATTAATTACTTTGCTACACATCTCATGTAGTTTGGCTGTCCCTTCTGGACTCCAATTTACACATGCGCCTGTATCTTGATATTTACGCATGATCATGTTCGATATACATGCCTCTTTGGTCATGCTTAGGTTGACGTCTTCTCATTGTGTGACTCATCTTTTTTATTCTGTTGTGTCTATCTGTAATAAAATTTATATATTTTTATACTCAACTATTTTGTGCCAGAGTTGATCATTTTTCTAGTCTGTAGGTCTCACCTTATAGAGGTCGCCTTGTCGTGGCAGGTGGGCAAACACTTTTTGATCAATATGTGCACTACGAACCTCCCTATTGTAAGTAGATTTAGCAGTAATGCATATTTATTTATATTTAGTGGTTTAGGTTACTTTGGTGTTCGCAGTGTGCTGCCGCCATTTTTTTGTCTGCCACATATGGAGTATTGTCGTTGTCAGGAGAAATGTCTTTACATATTTTGGGCTGCTTTTTCTCCATTATTGCTTGTAAAAAATTGTTAGCTTATTCTACATCTTATTGTAAAAATTTATTTCTAATTTTCACGGCCCCATTCTAATAAATTCAGCAAAAACCTCTGGGGTCAAAATGCTCACTAAACCCCTAGATGAATTCCTTGTGGGGTGTAATTTCCCAAGTGGAGTACACTGTACTGGTACCTCAAGGGCTCGGCAAATGCGACATGGCGCACAGAAACCAATTCAGCCAAATCTGTGCTCCACAAGCCTTATTGTGCTCCTTCTGTGTGTCCAAACAGCAGTTTATGACCACATATGAGATATTTCCGTATTCTGGAGAAGTTGCTTTACAAATGTTGGGGGTTATTTTTCGACTTTATTTGTTGGGAAAATAAAAAATGTTGAGCTACGTCTTATTGGGAAAAAATTAAATTTTTTATTTTCACTGCCCAATTCTAATAAAATCTATTAAAAACACCTGTGGGGTGAAAATGCTCACTACACCCCTAGATGAATTCCTTAAGGGGTGTAGTTTCCCACATAGAGTCGCTTCTGTGAGGTTTCCACTGTACTGTTACCTCAGGGACTTTGCAAAAGCGACATGGGGCCGAGAAACCAATACAGCAAAATCTGGGCTCCAAAAGCTAAATGGCGCTTCTTCCCTTCTGAGCCCTACTGTGTGCCCAAATAGCAGTTTACATATGGGGTATTTATGTACTAGGAAGAAATTGCTTTACAAATGTTGTTTTTTTCATTTATCCATCATGGAAATATTTTTTTTTATCTAAAACGACATCTTATTAGAAATTTATAAGAAAATATGTGAAACAACCATATATTAATTCCTTGTGGAGTGTCGTTTTGAAATTATTATTTTTTGGGCGTGTTTCCTTTGTTTTAGCACAATAAGACCTCTTCAAACTTGACATAGTGTCTAAAAAACAAATCTAATACAAAGAAGGCCCCAAAATCGCTAGGTGCTACTTTGATTTTGAGGCCTGTGCTTCAGTCTTTTAGCACACTAGGGCTACATGTGGGATATTTCTAAAAACTGCAGATTTTGGGCAATAAATATTGAGTTGCCTATCTATGGTAAAACCTTCTGTGTTACAGGAAAAAAAAAAGGATTCAATTTGAATTTCTGCAAAAAAAAAAATAATAATTTTAAATTTCACCCCCATTTTGCTTCAATTCCTGTGAAATGCCTAAAGGGTTAAGAAACTTTCTAAATGCTGTTCTAAATATTTTGAGGGGTGCAGTTTTTAAAATGGGCTAATTTATGTTTATTTTTTTTAATGTATGGGCCCCTCAAAAGCCACTTCAGATCTGAACTGGTCCCTAAAAAAATAGGCTTTTGAAATTTTATTGAAAATGTGGCAAATGTCTGCTAAACTTATAAGCTTTGTAACGTCCCAAGAAAATAATCGATGCCAACATAAAGTAGACATATGGAAAATGTTAATTAGTAACTATTTTGAGTGGTATAACTATCTGTCTTATGAACAGATACATTTAAATTTAGAAAAATGCTAATTTTTGCAAATTTTCTCTAAATTTTGGTGTTTTTAAAAAAATAAGCAATTAATGTATTGACCAAATTTAACCTCTGACATAAAATACAATGTAAAACATAGCAGGGAGTGAAGAAGCACAAGTCCAGATAAATGGGATGGTGTCTTTCCGTCCAATATTGGATAAACCACAGCTGATCATCTACAATCTGTAATGACAGTGGTCGCTAACCGTGGGGATTCTCCACTCACCGGCAGCCGCAGGACGCTGAAGCTTTGTCGGCGTCTCCTTCCCCGGAGACGCCAGCGCCCACTGCTCTCTCCTCCGGCTAATGCCCGTAGGGAGCGTGCACGCTCGTCCCAGGTCTTAAAGGGCCAGCGTGCACAGGAACTTCACCCCTAACCAATCCCAGCACACCCGAGACATAAAAAAGGACTTCCCCACTTCCTCATTGCCTGAGCAATGTTGTGTTTAACCCTGTGTTGGTCTGCAAAGGTTTCCAAGCATTATCCTGTATAGTGTATTCCGTATCCTATATTTAGTATCCGTGTTCGGTGTCAAGTCCAGTGTCCGTGACGACTTCAGTATCCATTTCCGGTGTCTGTGTGAAGTCCAGTGTCCGTGACGACTTCAGTATCCGTGCCATGTATCCGAGACAAGTCCTGCTATCCGGCAAAAACCAGCTTCCGATAGTCCGGCACATGCCAGCTATTCAGGTACTCTCTTTCTTGAGACTGTGATTGACTTTCGTTTGACCAGCTGCTGCTCCATTACGGCAGAGTGGCCCAGTGGGTCCACAATCCCCACAGCTGTGACATAATCCTTCCAACAGTGTTCGGACAACAACACACATCTCCAATAGTATGCAGTAAAAATCTCAGAATTTCTAGGATAGGTAAAAGCATTCCAAAGTTATTACCACATAAACTGACACAGGTCAGATTGAAAAATGAGTCTCTGTCAGGAAGGTCAAGAGGGGCTGCAGTGGGAAGGGGTTAATTTTGTGGTGACTTAGTTATGTCAATATAATCTCTGCAGTACAGTATTTGGGGCACTGGCCAGCACAGCAGGCACATTATTAGATAGCATCAGGATGACACTGTTAGGATACCAGGATGAGCAGTTTGTGTTGAGATGGTGGGGAGGATGATGGAAAAGTGAGGAACCTAAGATGTCAGGGCAGCAAACTCTGCTGAGGTGAGTCGTTGCTGCAAGAAGCGTTCATGACAGTCTGGGCCGGATAGAAAAGACGTCCGCTATGAGTCACTGGATGTAATTGTGTTTTTCCTGTGATCGCATCTGATCAGTGCTGTACTCTCCTCTGTGTTTTGTAGCACAGAATTTCTTTTAAAAGTCATATCCATCCAGGTACAGTGTCTTTTAAGACTCTAGCAACACCCCTTATAACTTACACACCATTCCCCCCAATGTCCTGTCACAACTCGGTACTACGTACATCTCTAGACTATTCCGAGTTACAACAGTAGATCTCCACCTCTCTTAGGTTAGCTGAGCATGTCCACTCAACTATTTTCATAAATTCCATAGACTACAATGGAGAGTGGACAAGCATGGCACCTGCTCTGAAGATGGTTAATTTTAAAAATGAAAATCTTAAGTATTATGAAACGATGTGACATTTATCTGTAAATGTTTACAGCAAGACATTGTGTTATAATTCCTCACATTTCTTCCACACCAAAAAGGTCCACGCAGTGCTCTATAATATAATCCATAGAGAATGCCTAGACAACAAGTATAAACACTGTGAAATGTTTTACATAGAGAAGTGCGTTCTTTCACTTTGGTTTATGTTGTAATAATTTATCAGAAAAAAAGGTTCTAATTGACTTCTAAAATAAAAAAAATGTAAGTGTACAAAAAAAGCAAGAAAGCAGATGGTGGGAAAACAGGTTATATTTGGCAACTTACAGTTCTTACTCTAAAAAGAACTGTGGGAAAGCTATATTTATCAGTCTATCTTTTCATTACTTCTGAGATTTTCCCTATCTGAAAAGTAAATGAAAACAACTGTCTTGCTTATTTCCTTTTTCAAGAAATGTGTGTTTATTTGCAGACACAAAAAAAAGGAACCTTGTAAAGGGAAGTAGAAAATAGCTTTGTATGTTAAAGGGGTTGTCTGATTTATATTTTTATATGTGCAATCATTATACACTGTCCCGCTAATCAAACTTCTAATTTACTCACATTTCCTAAAGCGCCCCTGTTCTCGGCTCTGCCCGCTCGTCACGTGACTTGTTAAATTATGTTTTCTGAATCCTCCAGTGAGGTGCCGTTATACCATTCACATGGTTTGGAGACAATAGTCCTAGCCCGGCATAAGTTACTAGTAACGTTTTGTTTGTTGGGCGTCTTCTCCCACAGTGGTTACCGCGCAAGTGCACATCCACTGTGATCCTGTGCCACAAACTCACTGAGGCCAATGTTTACTTTCAGTGATCATACGGGTATAAGGGCACATCATCACTACAGTCATGTCAATAAACAGGGGCGGGAGCACTGGTGCAGCTATGCTGGAATGGAGGATCTGTCAGGTGAGTAATGCTTCTTTTTTTGTTTTATTGAATACCCTCCAGGACACATTATTTTAAAAAAATCTTAAAATCCTTTTAAATGCTGTTTTTTCTAATACTGAATTTATTGTACCTGATTTATAGAGTAGAATCTTGCAGTTTCTTCTGGTATACACCATCCAATATTTTGGAATAGAAAAATAGAATAGAAGAATGACCAGACGAGAGGGAATAGCAAGATGGCACCTGTAGAGTGGCCTCTGATGCCAGTGTTTCTGATAACTTGAAAAGGTGTTAAAATTGATAATTAGGATTAGTTTAGGTTTATCTAGGAAAGGTTAGGGAAAGGTAGTCGCTAAGGTTTACTCAATAAGCCTAAAATTTATTAAATGTGAGGCACAGATTGCAACCCTTCAATTTAGCCTGGACTCAACCTTGTCTGTGAGGAACACATGCTACAAAATAGCCTGAGTGACCAAGAATATTGTCTTCCTGTAGACTACTTTTTAACCGATTGAGCATGAAAGTATCTGTGTTCCTGATTCAATGCTAACTGCATAACTTTGTAATGGCTGCGTCCACTTCTCCCTGCTACCGCCAGATCAGTAGCGGTGGTGCCATATGTCCGGTGGTGCCGCTAGCAACCGTTATGACTGCTACAGCTGTGGCGAAGCTACTACAGGGCCCGCACCGCCGAGCCTCTAATATTTATGGGCCGGGCGACATGGCCAGGGGGCCCCGGTGCTAGCGACAACCACCCCCTCTTGCATTAATTGTACCTGTGTCTACAAATACATGCATTAGCACTGAATGGCTGGGCATGTTCAAAGGTGCTGATTGGCAGGGCAGAATGAGTTGCCCCGCCAATCAGCGCCTTTCAACGATGCTAGCAGCGCAATTACATCATCGCGCCGCTTCCATGCTTGAAAGGCGCTGATTGACAGGGCAAGTCATTCTGCCCTGCCAATCAGTGCCTTTGAACGATGCGTCGTTCAGCTCCAGCAGAAATTGCTCAGAAGAGAGCAGGTCTGCATTGCCACCGTACGGCGCGGGAACAGTCTAAATGTGGGGATGTGGGGCACTATATACAGGGGGGTCTATATGTGGGGCAAAATCTACAGGGGGTCTATATGTGAGGATGTGGGGCACTATATACAGGGGGTTCTATATGTGGGGATGTGGGGCACTATCTACAGGGGGTCTATATGTGGGGATGTGGGCCACTATATACACGGGGAGCTATATGTGGGACACTATTATACAGGGGTGAGTTATATGTAGAGCACTACCTATAGGGGAGCTATTTGTATGGCACTATCTATAGGGGTGGGCTATATGTGGGACACTATATACAGGGGTGGGTTACCTGTGGGGCACTAGCTACAGGGGGCTATATGTAGGGCACTGTATACAGAGGTGGGCTATATGTGGAGCACTATCTATATGGGGAGCTGTTTGTAGGGCACTATCTACAGGTGTGAGCTATATGTGGGACACTATATACAGGGGTGGGTTAACTGTGGGGCACTATCTACAGGGGGCTATATGTAGGTCACTGTCTACAGGGGTGGGCTATATGTGAGGCACTATCTACAGAGGTGGGCTATATGTGGAACACTGTCTATAAGAGAAGCTATATGTAGGGCAGCACGGTGGCTCAGTGGTTAGCACTATTGCCTTGCAGCTCTGGAGTCCATATGTGGGCACTATCTATAGAGGGCTGTATGTGGGGCACTATCTACAGGGGCTTCTATGTAGGGCACTATCTACAGAGGCTCTATGGGGGTCACTATCTACAGGGGGCTATGGGGGAACTATCTACAGGGGGCATGGTGTGTGTGTGTGTGTGTGTGTGTGTGTGTGTGTGTGTGTGTGTGTGTGTGTGTGTGCGTGTGTGTGTGTGTGTGACACAGTGTATGGTACTATTATAATCAGGGACACAGTATATGGCGCTTTATTATATTTAGAGGTGTTGAGAATTGTAACTTTGTTTATAGGTGCAGAAATGTTTTAAAAATGAGAAGTGAAGACATCTGAGCGGAAAACTGCAGAAATGGGTCGTAGCCCGAAGAAATCCATCGTAAAGGTCTGGACCGGAGGGAGAAGAAAAGAACTAGAATCTGATCGGTGAGTCACTTAATCTAAATGTTTATTCTGCTTCTAATCAGCACTGTAGTCGCTGTATGATGTGCAGCGAGATGATGGGTGGTATGATTTTTTTGGTGAAAAAGCATCTCCCAGTATATCCTTACTATTGTTCCGGCCATGCTGGGAGCTGTAGTTTTACGCCGTACAACCCTATACGGCAGGGGTTTCACTAAATTGAGCTGTATTTGTTCTGGTGTTGTATATATGTACTTAGCTTTGTTCTGGTGCTGTATATTTGTATGAGCTTTGTTGTGGATCTGTATATATGTACTGAGCTTGGTTCTGGGGATGCATATATGTACTGAGTGTCACGAAGGGTGTGTGGACCCACTGGGCCGTACCGCCTTGGCGATAAGGCAGCTGGCCAACAGGGCGCAGGTCAATGTCTATAGTTCGTATAGGTACCTGTGGCATTTCGAACAGCAGCAGGGCAGGCATGGCTGGGACTAGGCAGCAGGCAGATGTCAGGCGTGGTGAAGCAGGTCAGACGTGGGATACAGCACGACACGACTTTGGCACAGCACAGTGCTCGACCAGGATAGTATGGAATGCAGGGAACAGGATCAGGAACAGGAACACACTAAGAGGCCATCACATAGACAAACTTGGGAAACATCAACAATGCTCAGGCATAGAAGCAGGGGGCTGGACCCCTCTTTTAGTCCAGGGTACTCACGGGTTCAGAGTTCATCAAAAGTCCGGTGCGCGCGCTGCCCCTTTAAGAGTGGGCACGAGCGTGCACTCGCACCCTACGGGATCCGGCTGAGGTGAGTAGAAGCAAGCTCTGGCATCTCCTGAGGAGGAGGCTGGGATCAGCGCTTGACGACTCGTGACTGCGGCTGTCAGGGGGGGATTGGAGACGACGGCCCGCAGTCACGGACATTACACTGAGCTTGGTTCTGGTGCTGCATTTATGTACTGAGCTTGGTTCTGGGGATGTATATATGCACTGAGCTTGGTTCTGGTGCTGTATTTTATGTACTGAGCTTGGTTCTGGGGCTGTATTTATGTACTGAGCTTGGTTCCGGGGATGTATATATGCACTGAGCTTGCGGTAATACATTCATCCCTTGTGACGTCGACAGGACTACGGGTAAGTATAAACTTTTTTTTTCAGAGATGCGATTTTTGCGGGGAATCAAAGCTATTCCGCCGGAAAAATCGCAACATTTGCACCTTGTTGCGGGTTTTACCTCCCATTGATTTCAATAGGAAAACTGGCAACAGAAAACCAGCGGTTCCGCAGCATAAATTGACATGCTGCGGATTAAAAATCCGCACCGCATGTCAATTTATGAAAGTTTTTTCGGCAGGTTTTTTATGCACTGTGTGGATAAGATTTGTACAAATCTCATCCACTCTGCTGCTACTGTATATTGCTGCAGAGTTTTCACAATGAAATACATTGCGGAAAAGCTGCAGTATTTATGCTACGTGTGAACATACCCGTCCTGCCAGAAGTCTCTCCCGCAGCTGATCTTCTCCAGATACTGTGTCTCTCACCAGTGCATACTCTGACCCCTCCTTAAAAGGCTAGCGCACGCAATACCACCCAGGTTTCCAGGGTATATTAGATAAACTCTCTCTTTGCTGTGAGCCTGAGCAACTAGATTTCTTAGTGCTTATATTGTCCCTTTGTGTATTTCTGTCTAGTATTATGTTATTGACCCAGCTAGTTTTTTTGACCACCGCATCTTGCCCGATACCTGCCCTGACCTCTGCCTGTCTACTGAAACAAATGCATTCTGCCAGCAAAGACCTCTGATTGACTATTAATTTACGTCTGTTCTCTGGCTGCCGTTACCTCCGCTTGTCTCTATGTGATTTGGTCCTGTGTCTCGACATCTCCTGTCCTGCCTAGTCAGCTGTTGCTAATGGTGACTACTACTAGGAGTAGCGACCTAAGAGATCCATGCAGTGAAGTCCAGATCCCTGTACAGGGGTTAAAGGATAAACACCAAGGATTTCCTTAGACTATGCTCCTGGGTTTAGCCCAGGCCATTTCCATTGCAACTCAGTGGGTCCACATCAACTCCTACAGGTAAGTGATAAACTTACAGGATGAGCATGCGCGGTTGTTGCCCACTGTTCTCAATAACAGTGCAGAGGCACTCTGGTCAAGGTAGTTTTGTGAAGGAACTGAGCGCTGTCACTTGTGACATTGTGCAGGACCACCCAGTTTGCTAAAAAATCGTGAAGAAAGTATGCAAAATCGCCAAGAAGAGGACCCTAAGAAGAAAAATTCATTCTATGGATCTGAGGATACATGCAGGTTTGTTTGCAGCATGGGAATGGGTGTGCTGGTTTGTGAAAATTACTTTCTGCTGGGAAAACTCCTTTGAAATAGACTTTGGGCAGCCTTTTGTGAATTCACACATGGCGGATTTGCTGTTGAATATACCCAGGGGCGTAGCTAAGGGGGACCAGGCGGGGCATGTGCCCAGGGCGCAACTAGGTGGTAGGGAATTAGGGGGCGCCGCAGAGCAGCTGATAGGTGCCCTGTATGTCGGACGCCTGCAGCAGCGATCAGCTTTAGGAAGAGCCAGGAGTTCATGCAGTGGCGTTCTGACTGGGGTCTGTGACGGCCAGGGAATGGACCAGTACAGTCAACTGACCTGTCACCTGACCTCACGTCAGTGACATGAGGTCAGATGACTGGACTGGTCCACTCCCAGGCTGTCACCGACCCTAGTCAGAAGGAACTCCGCCACTGCCTGCGCCGCATGACCTCCTCGGCTCCTCCGGTAAGTCACGTAAGGCAGAGCGGAGAATGGTAGCGGTAGGCTACCGCTCGCCGCTCTGTTTACAGTGTGGTGCTATTTAAAAGGGGAGGGGGAATGTGGCCCTATTTACAAGGGGCAGCGGGCTGTATGTGGTGTGTGGCGCTATTTACAAGGGGCAGCGTGCTGTGTGTGGCACTATCTACAAGGGGGGAGTGTGCCGCTATTTACAAGGGGTGGAGTGTGCCGATTTTTACAAGGGGAGGAGTGTGCTGCTATTTACAGGTGGAGTGTGCCGCTATCTACAAGGGGGAAGCTGGCTATGTGTGTCCCTATTTACAAGGGGGGGCTGTGTGTGGCGTATTTACAAGGGGGGCTGTGTGTGGCGCTATTTACAAGGGGGGCTGTGTGTGGCACTATCTACAAGGGGGGCTGTGTGTAGCGCTATTTACAAGAGGGGATGTGTGTGGCGCTATTTAGAAGGGAGCTGTGTGGCACTATTTACAAGTGGGGCTGGGTGTGGCGCTATCTACAAGGGGGGCTGTGTGTGGCACTATCTAAAGGGGGGCTGTGTGGCGCTATCTACAACAGGGGGGCTGTGTGCCGTTAACTACAAGGGGGTCTGTGTGTGGCGCAATCTACAGGGAGCTGTGTGTGGCCTCTTTAATTTATTTTATTTTAATTTCTTTTTATGTTAACTCCCTTATATAACTATATCGCTTGTAAAATGTAGAAATGCTTTTATGCTCGAGTTACATAAAAAAAATAGTGAAAAAAAAATTACACCTCATTGATTGGTAGAGAAAGCAAACATGGCGAGGGGGAAGGAGATGTTGAGAAATAAGTTGGGGGGGGGGCGCAAATCTGAATCTTTGCCCGGGTGCAGGAGAACCTAGCTACGCCTCTAATTATACCCATGGAGTTATGGAGGTAAAATCTGCAGCAAACGACAGTATAAAGACGTGGACATTTTTTCGCATGGAAAAACGGGCATGCTATGGATTTTCAAACTCGTTTTGTACCACTTTCAGTGTAGCAAGGGTGAAATCCACGGTAAATCCGCACAAAATCTTTATGTGTAACAGATCCGTAGCAGAAAATTTCTGCCAAGTGTGGATTTAACCAAAAAGATCTAGCTAAGAGTTTGCTACTTCCTTTTGGTAAATTTAAACTGCAATTGTTTAGAAATTGCTTATTGTATTTTTTGCACTTTGAACACAAGAAATATCATTATACCATTTCATATTTATGATTTTATACCATGTTCTTTGATAATTGTTATATTAAGACTTGTTAACATTTTTATTTTAGTCTACATGGCTAATTATGCCAATTTTGCTTTTTTAGTCTTCTCTGTCACTAAGAAACAACACTTTATTTCCATAACATCTTAACAAAACAGCAATGATTTTGTATATCTAAAGGGTTGTGCAGGTCAGGTATTAAACAATGTGCACTAGGATGTATAGTGAATATAACAATGATCATTGTAAGAGACTTTTTTGTGGCTGCTAACTACTTTAGCTTTATCCATTCATAGCAGACCTTTTACTATAGAGATATTTTTGTTTATTTCCTATGAATTGTGATTCACTTCCTGAGACGAAATTCTCTCATGACTAGAAGAGATGATGTTTCCTGCTGGAAAGGCTATTTGTATTCCATATTCACTGCACCAAAGAGGCTATTTTATATAGAATTGTTTTGTCATGGCATTGCACCTACAACAGTGCATCTGCCTATGGAAGCTACATGATTAGAATCCACTTTTTCTTCATTCCTCTATGAAAGTGTAGAATTTAGTTCATATTACAATAATATAAATAAGAAACATATTTTGAATAAAATAATACAAATAAATATATTATAAATATTACATGGTGAACAACATTTATCTCTAGGGCAGTGGTCTCCAACATGTGGCTCTCCAGCTGCTTTAAAAGTACAACTCCCAGCATGCGCTGGCAGCCTCTAGCTGTTGGCAAAGGTGCATAAATAAAAAAAAATCATGGAAAATCATAAATTAATGCTCAAGAACAATGTTGGGGCATGAACCAATGGATAGGAATGGAACTAATTATTTCTAGAACCTTGTGTAGCAATTCTTCACGTGACAGCTGCCAAGGGGGAGCATGCAGTGGGCCCACAGGCTGAGCCCGCTTCATACTTAGCGGTTGTCAGCTGTAACATATGGCCGAAACCTCACAACAACGGCATGGTTCTGAGATAACTGCAGTTAGAAACAAGGGGATGGCCCCCTCCTACAGCCTGTCGGCCCCTACCTGCCTATTGTTGCCATGACAGT
Source organism: Rhinoderma darwinii (assembly GCF_050947455.1). NCBI lineage: Eukaryota > Metazoa > Chordata > Amphibia > Anura > Rhinodermatidae > Rhinoderma > Rhinoderma darwinii. The sequence continues at coordinate 523,482,463 of NC_134687.1, read as the reverse complement.
CTGGGGACCTAATGAAGGGCACAAGCAGGGCTTATTTGGATCTGGTAAAAAACACAATATACTGCAAAAGTATTGCGTTTTATTGTGCAAGCGATCCAATGATTTCTAATTCAAGTCCCCTAGGGGGACTAATAAGAAAAAGGTAAAAGCAGGTAAATAAAGTTTTTTTAATGTACAAAAATATATAAAAATGTAAAAAAAAAACACTGCTTTTCCATTTTTCCCCTAAAGTAATTTCAAAAAATTTAAATGTAATATAAAAAAATGGTGCTATTAAAAACTACAACTCGTCCTGCAAAACAAGTCCTCATACAGCTATGTCGATGGAAAAATAAAAAAGTTATGGCTTTTGGAAGATGGGGAGGAAAAAATAATAATTGGGTACAGATGTAGCCAAGTTTATCTTGGCTCTGACAACTTGTTGCAGCGTGATATCACACAACAAAAGCCATTGAAAAAGTCAAGTTAAAGATTCTTGCCACTGTGTATTTCATGTGTTAAAAGTCAAGATAAAGATGGCTACGTCTGTACGTCTTAAAGGGGTTAAAAATCTGTCCTGGTCCTGTGATGGGCACACAGGTGCAGGACTGATCAGTACAGTTGTCAGTAACAAGCCGTGCACCGGTGTGTCCATCACAAGACCAGGATTTCAAAATCTGGAAGTAAATTATTAAGAATTGCAGAAAGCAGAGATCTTGACAACCATGATGAATTGATATACTTTGTATTAGAAAATTAAAATCTTTCATGATATAATGCGTAAGCTTTATTTTTATTATCTGGTATACATCCCTCAACTTGTGTAGACACTCTTACACTCTTGGTATCGGTAGGAATTTTGTACATTTTAATGTCTACATTGGCTCCATCTTTAATATGCTGTCAGGGGTCATTACCATGTATATTGTTTGCAAAAATATTATCCTCACACATATGTACACTACCGTTCAAAAGTTTGGGGTCACCCAGACAATTTTGTGTTTTCCATGAAAACTCACACTTATAATTATCAAATGAGTTGCAAAATGACTAGAAAATATAGTCAAGACATTGACAAGGTTAGAAATAATGATTTTTATTTCAAATAATAATTTTCTCCTTCAAACTTTGTGTAATGGCGGAAGGAGGTGAAGGGAACAAGTGAGCCCTAATCTACCCACCGCCCTGTCCCTGCCTACTTGCAACGACCCGCCCTAGGTGACGGGGTACAACTGGGCGGCGGTCCCTACGCTGTCTAAGTGCAAGGGGGTACAAACAGGGAACACGCAAGGGAATACAGTAGCCCACGGAACGCCGCGAGGAAACGGAGCGGGAAAGAGCCAGTCAGGATCAGGAAGTAGTGGAGTATACAAACGGGAGCACGGAGCAGAAGCAAGCCAGGGGCAGAGCAACGCAGGATAAACGGAACTGAAGCAAGGCAGAAGCACGGCAGAAGCAGGCTGGAGCAAGGCAGCAGTGGGGCCAGGAATCCAAGAGAATAACAAGCAAGGAGGAAGAGAAAACGGCAGGTATAAATGGACAGGGGGCGGAGCTAACTCTGACTGACCAGGCCGCGATAGGCTCTCCCACTCCTGAGCCTGCCACCCTGATTGGTGGGAGCAGGTGTCAGTCTCAGAGGTCTGGCCTCAGGTGTCGACTGATTAATCCTGGGAGTATACCCAGACATAGTGCCTGGCAGATCCTTTACAGTACTCCCCCCTTTATGAGGGGCCACCGGACCCTTACTAAGAGGACCCGGTTTAGTGGGGAAGAGAAGGTGGAACCTCCTGATCAATACCCCAGCGTGAACATCTCGAGCAGGAACCCAAGTCCTCTCCTCCGGCCCGTATCCTCTCCAATGGACCAGGTACTGGAGGGAGCCCTGGATCATCCTACTGTCCACAATCTTGGCCACCTCGAATTCCACCCCCTCAGGGGTGAGAACGGGAACAGGAGGTTTCCTCTAGGGGGACCAGGACGGGGAGCAGCGTTTCAGGAGGGAGGCATGGAAGACGTCGTGTATACGAAAGGATGGGGGCAGCTCCAGACGGAAGGATACAGGGTTGAGGACTTCAATGACCTTATAAGGTCCAATAAATCGGGGAGCAAACTTCCTGGACGGGACCTTAAGGCGCAAGTTCCTCGACGACAACCACACAAGATCCCCGACGACAAACCGGGGGTTAGCAGAACGTCTACAATCAGCCTGAATCTTTTGTACGCTCTGGGACGCCTCTAGGTTCTTCTGAACCTGGGCCCAGACTGTGCACAGTTCCCGATGAACGTCCTCTACCTCGGGATTATTGGAACCACCAGGGGAAACGGAGGAGAACCTAGGATTAAACCCGAAATTACAGAAAAACGGGGAGACCCCTGACGAGTTACTGACCCGGTTATTCAGGGAAAATTCGGCGAGGGGAAGGAATGAGACCCAATCAAATTGACAGTCAGAAATGAAACACCTTAAATATTGTTCCAGGGATTGGTTAGTCCTTTCCGTTTGGCCATTAGTTTCGGGATGGAAGGCGGAGGAGAAGGACAGATCAATCTCCAATTTTTTACAAAAAGCTCTCCAAAATAAGGAAACAAATTGTACCCCTCTGTCCGAAACGATATTGACTGGGGCCCCATGGAGACGCAAAATGTGTTTCACAAACAAAGAAGCTAACGTCTTGGCGTTAGGTAGTTTCTTAAGGGGCACAAAGTGGCACATCTTGCTGAAGCGGTCTACTACCACCCACACCACCGACTTGCCCTGAGATGGAGGCAAATCGGTGATAAAATCCATGGAGATATGGGTCCAAGGTCTCTGGGGAATGGGCAAGGAACGTAGTAAGCCCGCAGGTCGGGACCTAGGGGTCTTGGACCTAGCACAGACCTCACAAGCGGCGACGTAAGCCCTAACGTCTTTAGGCAACCCAGGCCACCAATAGTTTCTGGTAATGAGGAGTTTGGTACCCAAGATGCCAGGATGACCAGATAGAGCGGAGTCATGGTTTTCCCTGAGCACCCTTAGCCGGTATTGCAGGGGGACAAACAGTTTGTCCCCAGGGAGGTTCCCGGGAGCTGAACCTTGATCAGCCGCGATGTCAGAGGCTAAGTCAGAATCAGTGGCAGAAACAATTATACCAGGGGGTAAAATACAAGCAGGATCCTTCTCAGAAGGAGGATTAGCCATGAAACTACGTGACAGTGCATCAGCCTTAATATTTTTGGACCCAGCCCTATAGGTAACCATGAAATTAAATCTGGTAAAGAATAGTGCCCAACGAGCTTGTCTAGGATTAAGCCTCCGGGCAGATTCTAGGAAAACCAGATTCTTGTGGTCAGTAAGGACCGTTACCTGGTGTCTGGCCCCCTCCAAGAAGTGACGCCACTCTTCAAAAGCCCATTTAATGGCTAAAAGTTTGCGGTTGCCAATATCATAGTTACACTCCGTGGACGAAAACTTCCTAGAGAAGTAAGCACAGGGGCGGAGATGGGTGAGGGAGCTGGTACCCTGGGACAAGACGGCACCCACTCCCACCTCGGACGCGTCAACCTCCACAATAAATGGCTCCCTTTGGTTGGGCTGAACCAGCACGGGGGCCGAGATAAAGCACTTCTTGAGGGTCTCAAAAGCCTGGACGGCCTCAGGGGGCCAATGGAGGACATCAGCACCCTTGCGAGTGAGGTCCGTAAGAGGCTTAGCGACGACCGAGAAGTTGGCAATAAATCTCCTGTAATAGTTAGCGAATCCCAAAAAACACTGTAGCGCCTTCAGGGAGGCAGGTTGGACCCATTCCGCCACAGCCTGAACCTTGGCAGGGTCCATGCGGAATTCATGAGGAGTGAGGATTTGACCTAAAAATGGTATTTCCTGTACCCCAAACACACATTTTTCGGTCTTCGCAAACAGATTATTTTCCCGAAGGACCTGGAGGACCTTCCTGACATGCTCCACGTGCGAGGACCAGTCCTTGGAAAACACCAGTATGTCATCAAGGTACACTACAAGAAAATTACCCAGGTAATCTCTCAGGATTTCATTAATAAAATTCTGGAAGACGGCAGGGGCATTACACAACCCAAAGGGCATGACTAGGTATTCGAAATGACCTTCGGGCGTGTTGAACGCAGTTTTCCACTCATCCCCCTCTTTGATGCGGATAAGGTTATACGCCCCCCGTAGATCGAACTTAGAGAACCATTGGGCCCCCTGAACCTGATTAAAAAGATCCGGAATCAAAGGCAGGGGATACTGGTTCCTTACTGTGACCTTATTCAAGTTCCGATAATCAATGCACGGCCTAAGACCACCATCCTTCTTCCCCACGAAGAAGAAGCCAGCACCTACAGGAGAAGTCGAGGGGCGAATGAAACCCTTGGCCAGGCATTCTTGGATATACTCCCTCATAGCTTTACGTTCAGGACATGAAAGATTAAATATCCTCCCCTTAGGAAGCTTGGCATCAGGCACCAAATCGATGGCGCAATCGTAATCTCTATGAGGGGGCAACACCTCGGAGGCCTCCTTAGAAAACACATCAGCGAAGTCCTGAACAAACTCAGGAAGCGTGTTTACCTCCTCCCGGGGAGAAATAGAGTTAACCGAAAGACATGACATCAGGCATTCACTACCCCATTTGGTGAGATCCCCAGTATTCCAATCAAACGTGGGATTATGCAGCTGCAACCAGGGAAGACCTAATACCAGATCGGACGATAATCCCTGCATCACCAGTACAGAGCACTGCTCCAAATGCATGGAGCCAACACGGAGTTCAAAAACAGGAGTATGCTGAGTAAAATAACCATTAGCAAGAGGAGTGGAGTCGATACCCACTACGGGGATAGGATAAGGTAAATCAATAAAAGGCATCTCTAGAGACATAGCAAATTCCACAGACATGATATTAGCAGATGAGCCCGAATCTACGAAGGCACTGCCAGTGGCAGACCGGCCAGCAAACGAGACCTGAAAGGGAAGCAAAATCTTATTGCGTTTAGTATTAACGGGAAATACCTGTGCGCCCAAGTGACCTCCCCGATGATCACTTAGGCGCGGAAGTTTTCCGGCTGCTTATTCTTGCGCCTGGGACAGGTGTTCAGTAGATGCTTGTCGTCCCCACAATAGAAGCAGAGACCATTCTTCCTGCGAAACTCTCTACGTTGTCGAGGGGACATGGAGGCCCCGAGTTGCATAGGTACCTCCGAGTCCTCCGTGGAAGAGCGAGGAGACGGGACCTCGGGGGGAATCGCAGGGCAGTCAGAGGGGAAAACATTGAAACGTTCAAGCTGACGTTCCCTGAGACGTCGGTCAAGTCGTACTGCTAGGGCCATAATCTGGTCTAGGGAGTCAGAAGAGGGGTAGCTAACCAGCAGATCCTTCAGGGCGTCAGATAATCCTAACCTAAACTGGCACTTTAGGGCCGGGTCGTTCCACCGGGAAGCTACGCACCACTTTCTAAAATCAGCACAGTATTCCTCAACAGGTCTCCTACCCTGACGTAAGGTCACCAGCTGACTCTCGGCTAAGGCAGTCCTGTCAGTCTCGTCGTAAATGAGACCGAGGGCAGAGAAAAACCGATCAACGGAGGAAAGTTCAGGGGCGTCAGGAGCCAAGGAGAAGGCCCACTCTTGGGGCCCTTCCTGGAGTCGGGATATAATGATACCCACCAGCTGGTTCTCGGAACCTGAGGAGTGAGGTCTTAGGCGGAAATAAAGTCTGCAACTCTCCCGGAAGGAGAGAAAAGTCTTACGGTCCCCTGAGAACCGGTCAGGTAACTGGAGGTTGGGTTCTAAAGGTGAGGTGAGGGGTACTACAAAGGCAGCGTCAGACTGATTGACCCTCTGAGCCAGGGCCTGGACCTGTAGGGAGAGGCCCTGCATCTGCTGGGTTAGGGTCTCAAGGGGGTCCATTATAGCGTCAGCGTAGAAGAAATGGTAGACTAGGTAAGGGCTTGTCATTATGTAGTGGCGGAAGGAGGTGAAGGGAACAAGTGAGCCCTAATCTACCCACCGCCCTGTCCCTGCCTACTTGCAACGACCCGCCCTAGGCGACGGGGTACAACTGGGCGGCGGTCCCTACGCTGTCTAAGTGCAAGGGGGTACAAACAGGGAACACGCAAGGGAATACAGTAGCCCACGGAACGCCGCGAGGAAACGGAGCGGGAAAGAGCCAGTCAGGATCAGGAAGTAGTGGAGTATACAAACGGGAGCACGGAGCAGAAGCAAGCCAGGGGCAGAGCAACGCAGGATAAACGGAACTGAAGCAAGGCAGAAGCACGGCAGAAGCAGGCTGGAGCAAGGCAGCAGTGGGGCCAGGAATCCAAGAGAATAACAAGCAAGGAGGAAGAGAAAACGGCAGGTATAAATGGACAGGGGGCGGAGCTAACTCTGACTGACCAGGCCGCGATAGGCTCTCCCACTCCTGAGCCTGCCACCCTGATTGGTGGGAGCAGGTGTCAGTCTCAGAGGTCTGGCCTCAGGTGTCGACTGATTAATCCTGGGAGTATACCCAGACATAGTGCCTGGCAGATCCTTTACACTTTGCTTTCGTCAAAGAATTCTCCATTTGCAGCAATTACAGCATTGCAGACCTTTGGCAATCTAGCTGTTAATTTGCTGAGGTAATCGGGAGAAATTTCACCCCATGCTTCCAGAAGCTCCTCCCACAAGTTGGATTGGCTTGATGGGCACTTCTTGCGTACCATATGGTCAAGCTGCTCCCACAACAGCTCTATGGGGTTGAGATCTGGTGACTGCGCTGACCACTCCATTACAGATAGAATACCAGCTGCTTGCTTCTTCCCTAAATAGTTCTTGCATAATTTGGAGGTGTGCTTTGGGTCATTGTCCTGTTGTAGGATGAAATTGGCTCCAATCAAGTACTGTCCACAGGGTATGGCATCGCGTTGCAAAATGGAGTGATAGCCTTCCTTTTTCAAAATCCCTTTTAACTTGTACAAATCTCCCACTTTACCAGCACTAAAGCAACCCCAGACCATCACATTACCTACACCATGCTTGACAGATGGCGTCAGGCACTCTTCCAGCATCTTTTCAGTTGTTCTGCGTCTCACAAATGTTCTTCTGTGTGATCCAAACACCTCAAACTTCGATTCGTCTGTCCGTAACACTTTTTTCCAATCTTCCTTTGTCCAATGGCTGTGGGCTTTTGCCCATATTAATCTTTTCCTTTTATTAGCCAGTCAGATATGGGTTTTTCTTTGCCACTCTGCCCTGAAGGCCAGCATCCCGGAGTCGCCTCTTCACTGTAGATTTTGACACTGGCGTTTTGCGGGTACTATTTAATGAAGCTGCCAGTTGAGGACCTGTGAGGCGTCTATTTCTCAAATAGAGACTCTAATGTACTTGTCTTGTTGCTCAGTTGTGCAGTGGGGCCTCCCACTTATTTTTCTACTCTGGTTAGAGCCTGTTTGTGCTGTCCACTGAAGGGAGTAGTACACACCGTTGTAGGAAATCTTCAGTTTCTTGGCAATTTCTCGCATGGAATAGCCTTCATTTCTAAGAACAAGAATAGACTGTTGAGTTTCACATGAAAGCTCTCTTTTTCTAGCCATTTTGAGAGTTTAATCGAACCCACAAATGTAATGCTCCAGATTCTCAACTAGCTCAAAGGAAGGTCAGTTTTATAGCTCCTCTAAACAGCAAAACTGTTTACAGCGGTGTTAGCATAATTGCACAAGGGTTTTAAAGTGTTTTATAATCATTCATTAGCCTTCTAACACAGTTAGCAAACACAATGTACCATTAGAACACTGGAGTGATGGTTGCTGGAAATGGGCCTCTATACACCTATGTAGATATTGCATTAAAAACCAGACTTTTGCAGCTAGAATAGTCATTTAGCACATTAACAATGTATAGAGTGTATTTTTGATTAATTTAATGTTATCTTCATTGAAAAAAACTGTGCTTTTCTTGCAAAAATAACAAAATTTCTTAGTGACCCTAAACTTTTGAACGGTAGTGTATATACATTTCAATTCTTTGTGTAATATACTGATATAACAAGTTCTTTGTTCATGTCGGACACACCTATGGTAGACACCGCCCCCTGGAATGCAAGAGGAGTGTGCAGAAGAATGTACAGGAGAACTTACAGCTGAGGAGCCAATGGGGGCTTAAGCAAGTCCCATATCTCTAGGGAGGGGGCATGTGTCTTTTCCTGTGTTTCTTTGTTCTGAATAAAGTTCAGTTCGCTTCCTGTCCTATTTGAGGAAAGCTGTGTACCAACATCTCTGGCTGGTTTACTTCTTTCCAGGCATGCCTTCAGCTTTCAATTTACAGAGGTGGTTATTCAGTGTGAAATAACAGGGAGAAGGAAGCCACCCTGAAATACGGACCTGACATTGCAGCACCTTGTGGATTTTGATTTTTACTCTTGCGTCATACTCACATCTTTTTTTACACAAAACAGTCCCTTCAAACTTGCTAAATTATTAAATTTTCATAAAGGTGGAAATACTGGAGAAATATTACTACCGCTTACTTGAACTGAGAAAGTAATTTAGATGCATCCAGTTGTAGACTTAGAACTACTAGATTTTCGCAGACAAGTTATCACTTTTCTTTAAATATTATTTTCTCAATGGAGAGAACCATTTTACCTACAGCATGAAATTGACTCTAATGTGTGTGAAAATTAGATTGTGAGCCCACTGGGAACTGGGTGATGCAAGTCTATGTACTGAGCTGCACAATATCTAGGTGCTATATAAGCAATCGGAAATAAAACAAAACATTCTTGATACAAAAACCCATAACTCATAAGATAATAATAGTGAGAACCCCACCATTATGAATGTTTCCTAGGGTTATGTCAAGACTTGAACCCAGAAACTCATGTGTCCCAGGAAGCAGCACTTCTCACTGTGCTAGCAGTCAGCACAGCTTTAGAATCCATTGTCCAGTTTCTCTGACTTTTGCCTCTGTATTCCTTGCCTTGATTGGTTTCACCCTTTGACTTACTATATAAGGCTGGCCCTTGCATTTCCTCCTTGCCAAGTTCCTTTCTGCCTCAGGCCAGGACCACACGCACAGTTTCGATGCAGTTTTTTGCTCAGTTTTTTTAGCCAAACACAGGAGTAGATACAAAAGAAAGGAGATGTATTATTCTTTTCTTTATACCTTTCCTTCCTTTTGGATCCACTTCTGGCTTTGGCTAAAAAAACTGAGCCAAAAATGTACAAACTTTTGCTGTTCATTTGTGTACCAAACTCGGATTTGTGCGCCTCTTAATAAATAAGGTGCATCTTACTCCAGCGCTCTTTAGATTAAGAATGGTGTCATGATTCGTGGGTATGTGAACACACTAGGCCGCACCGCCGTAGCTGAGTAGCAGCTGGCCAAACAACAGTATACAAAGTCTATGTAAAGTCCTAGCACAAGAGTACCTGTAATAGTCCAAACAGTAGCATAGGCTTAGGCACAGATGGAACTTGACGGTAGATAACGCCAAATATGGCAGATGATACCAGGCGTGGCAGATGACACAACACGACTCCAACACTAGGAAGGGCACAGGAACAAACACAGCACGGGATACAGGTAGTAGGGCATGGGAACAGGATACGACTAAGAGACCATTTGCTATGACGAACATGGGAATACACAACGCTCAGGCAAGGAGTGAAAGAGCAGGTCCCTTTTCATAGTCCAGGGTGATCTGGGAATAGTGAATTAATTATTTACATGTGCGCGCTGGACCGTTATGGCTGGGAACTAGTGCGCGCACCCTGGTGGTCACTGCAGCGCTGAGAGGCCGGATGTGCTGGCGTCTCTGGGGAGGGAGACGTCGGCGGGAGGAGAGAGGTCTGCGGTCGTCAGCAGTTTAAGAAAGGCAGCGATCTGCGACCATTACAGTAGCCCACACTTATGCCCCCTCTTTTTGGTACAGAGCGGGAGAGGAACTTTTTAATGTGGGTATGGCATTAAGGTTCCCTTCTGGTTCCCAGGACCTCTCCTCAGGACCAAACCCTCCAGTCCACCAAATAGAAGGTCCTTCCTCCTACCCTCTTGCAGTCCAGTATCTCCTTTACCTCGAACACATCAGAAGAACCACTGGGAGCAACTGCAGGACTAGGAGTCTTACTGTAGCGGTTCAGAACCACAGGTTTCAGGAGAGACACATGAAAGGAGTTGGGGATTTTGAGGAGCCGAAGCTTATAGGAGACAGGGTTTGTTGCAGGATCTCAAAAGGTCCGAAGAACCTGGGAGCAAATTTGTATGATGGCACCTTCAAGCGAATATTCCTTGAGGACAGCCAGATTTTGCTTCCAGAAAGAAACGGATGTGATTGACTTCATTTGATTGACTGGCAGCAGAATAGAGAACCAGGTCTGCTGCCAGATTTGCAGAAAGACCCCAAATGCAGAGTCAGCTGCGGGTACCTGAGATGTTGCCAGAACAGGAAGAGGGATTTGCGGATGTTGGCCATAGACAATATAGAATGGCGTGGAAGTAGCCGACTCACTTGTGTGGTTGTTATACGAGAACTCGGCCAATGGAAGAAGCTGTACCCAGCCCTCATGCTGCATGGAGATGAAGTGACAAAGATAATTCTCCATGATTTGGTTAATCCTCTCAACTTGACCATTGGACTGGGGATGGTATGCAGAGGAAAAGTCCAATTTCACAACAATGAGTTTACAGAGGGCTCTCCAGAATTTTGAGGTGAACTGAATCCCCCTATCAGACACTATATGAAGAGGAAAGCCAAGCAAGCGGAAGATGTATAGAATGAAGAGATTTGCCAGTCAAGGTGTAATGACGGGGAAGGGAGACAGACAGGTGAGCCCTAATCTACCCGCCACTCAGTCCCTGCCTACTTGCAACGGCCCATCCTAGGCGACGGCGTACAACTGGGCGACGGTCCCTACGCTCAATAAGTGCACGACAGACAAACAGACATCGGTACACGCGAGCTAAGGGAAATGGGGCAGTTGCCCACGGCAACACCGTGAGCAACAAGAGAAGTGAACGAGCCGAGTCAAACCAGGAGTGTACGAGGTACCAAACGCAGAGCAGGAGAGTAGTGAACGAGCCGAGTCAAACCAGGAGTGTACGAGGTACCAAACGCAGAGCAGGAGAGTAGTCAGTAAGCCAGGGTCAATATGAAGCAGGGACAAATAGTTCAAGCAGCAGCAGAGCCAGGAAACAGGAGAATCACAGGCAAAGGAGGAGCAGGAAGTGAAGGTATACATAGACAGAAGGCGGGAGCTAGCTCCGTCTGGCCAGGCTGTGATAGGCTCTCCCACTCCTCAGCTTCCCAGCCTGATTGGTAGAAGGAGGGGTCACTCGATCAGACTTAGGAGCAGGTGCAGACTGACTAAGCACGGGCGTCGGCACTGAAGCTGTGTCTGGCAGATCCTTTACACGAGGAGCAAAAGGTAAACTGGAGAGCAGAATAAAAAGGGTCATCTTCGAGAACCGGTACACCACCACTCAGACAGTAGCAGAGGCCTAGGCACAGATGCTAACGCCAAACGTGGCAGAGGATACCAGGCGTGGCAGTTGACACAACTCCATCACTAGAAAGGGCACAGGAACAAACACAGCACGGGATACAGGTAGCAGGGCACGAGAACACTGGGAACAGGATACAACTAAGGGACCATTTGCTAAGACTAACATGGAAATACACAACAATGCTCAGGCAAGGAGTGAAAGGGCAGGGCCCTTTTTATAGTCCAGGGTGATCTGGGAATGTTTAATTATTAGCATGTGCGCATGCTGGCCCTTTAAGGCTGGGAACTACGGCGCACATGCACCCTTGTGGTCACTACAGGGCAGAGCGGCCAGATGTGCTGGCGTCTCTGGAGAGGCGGCGGTAGGAGGTGAAAGGTCTGTGGTCTGCGACCGTTACAACTGGCATATGAAACGGCAGTTATAATAAATTTCTCACTAAGCCTGCAAAACTGAACATATAGGCATTTCTAGCAACAAAGCGGAACTGTGGAAAGTATTTAGTATCTTACTATGACTATCTACCACCCATATAGAAAGCAATGAAGCTATCAAAAACGTATAATGCTTAAAAGTAAACTCATAGAGCTATGTATTGTACACAACAAATAAACTTCAAATAGCCAGAAGAACAAGAATAAGAGCCTGTTCACATCAGCGTCGGGCTTCCGTTCATCGGTTCCATTCAACTTTTCCGTCAAAGGAACCGATGAACGGAAAGCCAAACGGAAACCATAGCTTCCGTTTGCATTATCATTGATTTCAATGGTAATGCCTCAATAGGAGTTGGTTTTCATTTGTGTCCATTTTGTAAAGTTGACTACGCTATTGTTTCCGCAAAAGAACGGAAACCTTACGGAACAATAACAAACGGAAACCAACTGCAATGGAAGCATTACCATTGAAATCAATAGTAAATGCAAAACACCCTAATAGGGCAGATAATTTTTTATTTTTTTTAACAGACTCCTATATAGCTATATTTTTGTTGATTTTTTTCAATATTTACCAAGTGAGAAAAAAATCAATAGGAAGAAAATTGCCATCGAGACAATAGCCTAAACCTCCAAGCTTCCCCATCAGATGTATAAGCACAACAGCGGAAAGAACATAAGTGAAGAATACAGAGAGAAAATGTAATGTTTAGCAAAAGAGTATGATGGGAGTAGATAAAAGCTGGCCATGCACACAACCTTGGCTATGATCAGACACACATTTCATTATATAAATCCACTAACTTGTCCAGTACACAGTAATACACATACACAGTAATTTTCAGATTTCCATCACAAATTATTTTGTCCTAATAGATACACTTGTTAACAGTGCTTGTTATTAGCCATAAGTCTCCATAATGCAGAAGGGGCAACATAGCAAAAACCAGAGTGGAGCCAGCTGCTTGTTCATGCCATCACACCCCTCCATCTTGGGTGTGGACAGCCCAGAATCTACAAAAAGGCGAATTTAGACAATTTTCTGACGACTGTCATCATCTTTTCGTTAACCAAACGAGTGTGACAGATGCTGATCGAAGGGCAGATACCTGTGTTGGATTTTTGGTCATTGATGGGTAAAGTTGTGGGAAAATAGTTTGAGCCAGACGATAGATCTGAATCCTATCAATATAAGCCCAGACCAGGCTATAGTTCAAGGCAGAGATCAATCTGCGATTTCTCTTTTTAACCCCTTCGCGACATTTATCGTAAGTATACGTCATGGAAAGCTAGTGCTTCCTGCAAAATGTTGTATACTTATGACAAATGCACTCAGAAGCTGAGTCGGTGCCATCATCCCCGGATGTCAGCTGTATCTTACAGCTGACATCCTGCTGTAACGGTGGGGATCGAAGTTAGCTTCAATCCCCGCCATTAAGCCCTTAAATGCAGCCGTCAAAAGCGATCGCTGCATTTAAGGTGTTTGCAGCTCATCGACACCCCAGCAATGAAATTGCCGGGGTGTCGGTTGCTGCAATGGCAACCGGAGGCCTAATACTGGCCTCCCGGTGTGCCTAGCACGGAAAACTTTCAGTCCCCGCCCTTAGATGAGCCGGCGTCATCAGCGGTGGATATCAGCTGTATGTTACAGCTGACATCCACCTGTAATGGCAGGAATCGGAGCTAGCTCCGATCCCTGCCATTAACCCCTCAGATGCAGCGATCGGATGCGATCGTTGCATCTTTGTGATTGCTAGCAGATCGCCAGCTGTGCCCTGCAATCGCACGACTGACGACTGCTATTATGACAACAGGAGACTTAAAGAGGCTCTGTCACCACATTATAAGTGCCATATCTGCTACATAAGGAGATGGGCGCTATAATGTAGGTGACAGCAGTGCTTTTTATTTAGAAAAACTATTTATTTTTACCACTTTATGAGCAACTTTTAGCTTTATGCTAATTAGATTCTAAATGCCCAAGTGGGCGTGTTTTTACTTTAGACCAAGTGGGCATTGTACAGTGGAGTGTATGATGCTGACCAATCAGTGACCAATCAGCGTCATACACTTCTCTCAATTCATTTACACTGCACTGCTATATCGATATGTGCAGCCACATACACAAAGACTAACATTACTGCAATATCCTGGCCATCAATATACATTACCTCCAGCCAAGACGTGATGTGTATTCAGAATCCTGACACTTCTGAATCTTTTCTGTGAGATTTCCAGCAAGACAAATGTAATCTAGTTTTAAATGACAGTTTACAGTGTAATCTCGCGAGATTACGTTTGCCTTGCTGGAAATCTCACAGAAAAGATTCAGAAGTGTCAGGATTCTGAATACACATCACGTTCTGGCTGCAGGTAATGTATATTCATTGACAGGACACTGCAGTAATGTTATAGTGTGTTTATGTGGCTGCACATAGCAATATAGCTATATCGTTAGTGCAGTGTAAATGAATGGAGAGAAGTGCATGACGCTGATTGGTCAGCGTCATACACTCCTCTGTACAACGCCCACTTGGTCTAAAGGAAAAACACGCCAACTTGGGCATTAAGAAACTAATTAGCATAAAGCTAAAAATCGCTCCTAGCGTGGTAAAAATAGATAATTTTTCTAAATAAAAAACACTGCTGTCACCTACATTATAGCGCCCATCTCCTTATGTAGGAGATAGGGCACTTATAATGTGGTGACAGAGACTCTTTAACAATGGCTTCCTGTTTGCCATTACGGAAGCCGATCAGGCCCCGCCCGGAGGTGATGCCTAATGGGCTTGCTGTCAGTGAATGACTGACAGATCTAATACATTGCACAACGTAGGTAGTGCAATGTATTAGAAAAAAAATCTGACAGTTGGACCTTCAAGTCCCCTAGTGGGACTAAAGTAAAGTGTAAAAAAAAGTGAAAAAAAAAAGTTGTAAAAAATATAATAAAAGTTTTAAGTAATAAAACACAATCGTCCTTTTTCACTTATCAAGTCCTTTATTTTTGAAAAAAATAAATAAACCATACATATTTGGTATCGCCGCGACCGTAACGGCCTAAACTATAAAAATATTATGTTATTTATTCCATGTGGTGAACGGCGTAAAAAAAAAAAACGTAAAAAATAATGCCAGAATTTCTGGTTTTTGGTCAGTTTGTCCTACAAAAATTTAAATAAAAAGTGATCAAAAATACGCATGTATCCAAAAATGGTGCCTATAAAACCTATAGCTTCTCTCGCAAAAAACAAGCCCTCACACAGCTCCGTCAACGAAAAATGAAAAAGTTAGGGTTCTCACAACATGGCGACCGAAAAAATACATTCTTTTTACAAAAGTAATTTTATTGTGCAAAAAGTTGTAAAACATAAAAAAGTGCTATAAATTAGGTATTTCGCCAGAATCGTACTGACCCACGGAATAAAGTTAACATGTAATTTATAACGCATGGTGAACGCTGTATAAAAAAAACCCTAAAAAAAAACTATGCCAGAATTACTGTTTTTTGGTCACCTTGCCTCTCAAAAAATAGGGTCAAAACTGAAAAAAAAGTCGCATGTACCCCAAAATGGTACCAATAATAACTACAGCTCATCCCACAAAAAAACAGCCCTTATACCACTACGTCTATGAAAAAATAAAATTAGTTAAGGCTTCCATAAGTGAGGAAATAAAAAATATGCAGTTGTGCAGATCAGAGGGGAACATTTCGTCTGTTTCAAGAGGCGATTTATCGGGGTCCTAAAATTAGGGAACCAGGAAGGGGAGGGCCCAAACATATCTGCTAGAAGCGAGGGCGCCTGTATTATACCAGGAAAACACTTTCTAGCAAAATTCCCCAAACTGCAAAGGTGCGGAGTGTGGACCAAAAGGGGGATAAGTATGGACAACATTTATCAGTGCGACACTGGCCTGTTCAGAAAGGATTGCTTCACAGCGTAACACACATCTATGGATTATTTTATTGTTTACCCCATTATTATACCACCTGACTATGCCCCTGATATACTCTGCCCAGCTTACATATGCCCCACATTATAAACGGAAACACCAGCAATACTCAAACAAAACTACTACCAAGCAAAATTTGCGCTTCAAAAGCCAAATGGAGCTCCCTCCCATCTGAGCCCTACAGTGTGCCCAAACAGCAGTTTACTTCCACATATATGGCACCGACATACCCGGGAGAACCCTGTTAACAATTTTTGAGGTGTGTGTCTACAATGGCATAAGTTGGGCACGACACACTTGCCACTGAATTGGCATATCTGGGGAAAAATTAAAATTTTTACTTTGCACCATACGTTGCGCATTCATTTATGGAAAATACCTGTGGGGTGAAAATGCTCACTACACCCCTTAATAAATGCCTTGAGGGGTGTAGTTTCTAAAATGGGGTCACTTCCTGGGGGTTTATTTTATTATTTCCCATCTGAGCCTCTGCAATTCTGAACCAATTCTGTGTAAATCGACAAATTAGGCCTCAAATTCGCATGGTATTCTCTCACTCCTAAGCCCTGTCAAATGTCAAGGCAAAAGGTTAGTGCCCCATGTAGGGTCATTCTAAAACCGGGAAACACGGCATAATAATTAGAGAGCTGTCTTATGGTGGCACAAGCTGGGCACCACATATTGGCATGTCTATTGAAAAATCCCATTTTCATTCTGCAATATCGAGTGCACACTAATTTATGCAAAACACCTGCGGGGTTAACATGCTCACTACACACCTAGGTGAATACCTTGAGGGGTGTAGTTTCCAAAATGGGATCACTTTTGGGGGGTTTCCACTGTTTTGGTCCCACAGGTGTTTTGCAAATGCTACAAAGCGACCAGAAACCAATCCAGCAAAATCTGTACTCCGAAAGCCAAATTGCTCTCCATCCCTTCTAAGCCCTGCCGTGTGCCCAAAAATGAGTTTATAACCACATATGGGGTATTGTCATACTCGGGAGATATTGCTTAACAAATGTTGGGGTTCTTTTTCTGCTTTATTTTTTGAGAAAATTAAAAATGTTGTGCTAAATTTACGTCTTATTGGAAAAAAAAATAATTTTTATTTTCACTGCCCAATTCAAAAAAAAATCTATGAAACACCTGTGGGGTCAAAATGCTCACTACACCCCTAGATTAATTCCTCAAGGGCTGTAGTATCACAAATGGAGTCCCTTCTGGGTAGTTTCCACTGTACTGGTACCTTAGGGGCTTTGCAAAAGCGAGATGGTGTCAAGAAACCAATCCAGCAAAATCTGTGCTCCAAAAGCCAAATGCCGCTCCTTCAGTTCTGATCCTTGCCATGTGCCCAAACAGCCGTTTGTGACCACATATGGGGTATTGCCGTACTCCAGAGAAGTTGCTTTACAAATGTTGATCCTTTTTTCTTTTATTTGTTGAGAAAATGAAAACTTTGAGCTAAAGCTATGTCTTATTGAAGAAAAAGGATTGTTTTTATTTTCACTGCCCAATTCTAATAAATTCTATGAAACACCTGTGGGGTCAAAATGATCACTACACCCGTAGATGAATTTCTCAAGGGGTGTAGTTTCCTAAATGGAGTAACTTTTTGAGCGTTTTTACTGTCTTGGTCCCTCAGGTGCTTTGCAAATGCGACATGGACGCTAAATTTGAGCTCCAAAAGCCAAATGGCGCTCTTTCCCTTTCTTTGAAAGAATGTAGATTATCATTTTTACGGCCTACTTCCAATAATTTCTGCAAAAAACTTGCGGCGTCAAAATGCTAACTATACCCCTAGATAATTTCCCCAAGCGGTGTAGTTTCCAAAATGGGGCCACTTGTGGGGGTTTCCACTGTTTTGGTCCCTCAGGGGCTTTGCAAATGCTACATGTCCTCCGAAAACCATTCCTGCTAAATTTGAGCTCCAAAAGCCAAATGGCACTCTTTCCCTTCTAAGCCCTGCCGTGTGTCCAAACAGTTGTTTATTACCATATATGGGGTATTTTTTTACTCTGGATAAATTGTTTTACAAATTTTGTGGTGCTTTTTCTCCTTTAGTCCTTGTGGAAATGAGAAAAAATTAGCTAAACTTACATTTTCTTTGAAAGAATGTAGATTTCCGTTTTCACCGCCTACTTCCATTAATTATTGCAATAAACCTGTAGGGTCAAAATGCTCACTATACCTGTAATGTCGGGGTAGGGAGACAGACAGGTGAGCCCAAATCTACCCGTCACTCAGTCCCTGACTACTTGCACGGCCCGTCCTAGGTGACGGCGTACAACTGGGCGACGGTCCCTACGCTCATTACGTGCACGACAGACAAACAGACAAGGGTACACAGAAGCTAAAGGAAATGGGGCAGTAGCCCACGGCAACACCCTGAGCAACAAGAGTAGTGAACGAGCCGAGTCAAACCAGGAGTGTACGAGGTACCAAACGCAGAGCAGGAGCGTAGTCAGTAAAGCCAGGATCTATATGAAGCAGAGGTCAAAACAATAGAAGGAACAGCAGAGCCAGGAAACAAGAGAGAATCACAGGCAAAGGACAAGCAGCAAATGAAGGTATAAATAGACCGAGGGCGGGAGCTAGAACTGTCTGGCCAGGCTGTGATAGGTTCTCCCACTCCTCAGCCTACCAGCCGGAGTGGTAGCAGATCGAGTCACTCTATCAGACCTAGGAACAGATGCAGACTGATTAACCACAGGCGTCGACACAGAAGCTGTGTCTGGCAGATCCTTTACAATACCCCTAGATAATTTACTTAAGGAGTGTAGTTTCCAAAATGGGATAACTTTTGCAGGATTTCCACTGTTTTGGCACCGCAAGAGCCCTTCAAACCCGACATGGTGCCTAAAATATATTCTAATAAAAAGGAGGCCCAAAATCCACTAGGTGCTCCTTTGATTCTGAGGCCGGTGCTTCAGTCCATTAGCACACTAGGGCCACATGTGGGATATTTCCTAAAACTGCAGTACCTAGGCAATAATTACTGAGTTGCATTTCTCTGGTAAAACTTTGTGTTACAAAAAAATAGATTAAAAATGAATTTCTGCAACAACTTTGTAAATTTAATTTCACCTCTACTTTGGTTTATTTCCTGTGAAACGTCTAAAGGGTTAAGAAACATTCTAAATGATGTGTTGAATACTTTGAGGGGTGACGTTTTTAAAATGGGGTGACTTTTTGGAGGTTTCTAATATATAAGGCCATAAAAGCCACTTCACAACTGAACTGGCCCCTGTAAAAATAGCCTTTTGACATTTTCTTGAAAATTTTAGAAATTGCTGCTAAAGTTCTAAGCCTTCTAACGTCCTAGAAAAATAAAAGGATGTTCAAAAATCTATGTCAATCTAATGTAGACATATGGGGGATGTTAATTAGCAACGATTTTGTGTGGTATAACTGCCTGTCTTACAAGCAGAAACATTTAAATTTAGAAAAATGCAAAGTTTTGCAATTGTTCGCTAACTTTTGGTGTTTTTCACATTTAAATACTGAATGTATCGAGCAAATTTTGCCAGTAACATAAAGTCCAATGTGTCACGAGAAAACAATCTCAGAATCGCTTGGATAGGTTAAAGCATTCCGAAGTTATTTCCACATAAAGTGAAACAAAAATGAGGCTCTGTCAGGAAGGTCAAAAGTGGCTAAAGAGGGAAGGGGATAAAGAGGCTCTGTCACCAGATTATAAGTGCCTTCTCCTACCTAATCTGATCGGCGCTGTAATGCAGATAACAACAGTGTTTTTTATTTTGAAAAACGATCATTTTTGAGAAAGTTATGAGCAATTTTATATTTATGCTAATTCATGTCTTAATAGACAACTGGGCGTGTTTTTACTTTTTACCAACTGGGCGTTGCACAGAGGAGTGTATGACGCTGACTAATCAGTGACCAATCAGCGTCATACACCTCTCATTGTTCCAGCCCAGCTTCTTTCACTGCACAATCACGTTGGGCTGGAACAATGAGAAGTGTATGACGGTGATTGGTCGCTGATTGGTCACTGATTGGTGACTTATTGGTCAGCGTCATACACTTCTCATTGTTCCAGCCCAGCTTCTTTCACTGCACAGCGTGATTGTGCACAGTGTGTTTGTGCAGTGAAAGAAGCTGGGCTGGAACAATGGAAGGGACTCCATTTGTGATACTACACCCCTTGAGGAATTAATCTAGGGCTGTAGTGAGCATTTTGACCCCCCAGGTGTTTCATAGATTTTATTTGAATTGGGCAGTGAAAATAAAAATGACATTTTTTTTCCAATAAGACGTAGCTTTAGCACAACATTTTTAATTTTCTCAAAAAATAAAGTGGAAAAAGAACCCAAACATTTTTATGTGGCTGTTTGAAAAAGCGGCGCGTAAAAAAACGCCCCGTAAAAAGAAGTGCATGTCACTTCTTGAGCCGTTTTTCATTGGGTCAATAGAAAAACAGCTCTAAAAACGCCCACAAAAACAGGCCACAAAAAAACGTTTCCCTTGAAAACAGCTCCATATTTTACAGCCATTTTTCGTTTTGAATAAACATACCCTTAATGACATCTAATGTACTAGTACTAGATATGTATAGATCAGCAGCACAGGATAAATTTTTCAAGAGGGTGCACGTCTCCTGGGTCACAGTCCGAGTGACCCCTCAGTCAAGATAAAGAAGAAATGCTTGAGAAAGGCTCGTATTGAGCTGAAACGTTGCACCGTGGAATAAAAGGATCTTCACTTTGAAAATTTGGTAGTGCTGTCTCCATTTCTTCTTTATAATGTACTAGTACGTTGTTGTCGTTAAGTACTTCATGCAACACAACGTAGAGGTACGTTGTGTTGCTGGTGTGGGCTCAGAAGCTGAGCCCACACCATCGCCAGCGGGTGTCAGCTGTATAACAGCGGGTGTACAGCTGACACCCTGCTGCATGGTCAGGACCAGAGCTAGTCTCCGATACGGCCGATTAACTGCAATTTCCGGGTTCTGATGGCTGCTTTGGCAGAATAACAATGACCTTCTGTCTGCTATGTAAGGAAGCCTGTTAGGTCCCGCCCGGAGGCGGGGCCTAAAAGGCTTCTGGCCGCAAAAAGAAGATGGCGCAGGCTCAGAAACTGAGTCTGCGACATCAACCGCGGGTGTCAGCTGTATGTTACAGCTGACACCCTGCTGTAACGGCAGAGAACAGAGTTAGCTCCGATCCCTGCCATTAACCTCTTAGATGCTGCGATTAAAAGCAATCACGCCATCTTAGTGGTTTGTAGCGATCGACATCGCCGCAATGTGATCTTGGGGATGCCGATCGTTCCTATGGCAACCTCAGACCTAAAGCTGGCCTCAGGGGCATAACTAGAAAAGACTGAGCCCCATAGCAATCTTTTGACTGGGACCCCCCAGGTGCCACACGCAGCCCGTCTTATAGATAGTGCCCCCTGTAGATTGTGCCATATGACCCCTCTGTAGACATTGCTATACAGCCACCTGTAGACAGTGTCACACCTAACTTGTAGATAGTGCCCACTTGTAGATAGCGCCCCCTGTAGATATTGCCATAAAGCCCCCCTATACATAGTGCCACACAGCCCCCCTCCCTTGTATATAGTGCCACACAGCCCCCTTTAGTACATTGCACCACACACAGCCCCCTCTAGAAAGCGCCACAGCCCTCCCCTTGTAAATAGTGCCAAACAGCCCTCCTAGTAGATAGTGCCACCGCCCCCCCTTAATAGTGCCACACAACTCCCCCTTAGTAGTGCCCCGCAGACCCCTTGTGTACAGTGCCACACAGCTCCCCCTTGTGTATAGTGCTGCACAGCCCCCCTGTATATAGTGCCACAAAGCCCCCTAGTATATAGTGCCACCCTGCTTCCCCCTTGTATATAGTGCCACCCTGCTCCCCCTTGTATATAGTGCCACCCTGCTCCCCCCCTGGTATATAGTGCCAAAAAATCATATCAAAGTTAAACCACCCATCAACTCGCTGCAGATCATACAGTGACTACATTACTGATTAGAGGCAGAATAAACATTTACATTAAGTGACTCACCGGAGACGCCTCAGATTCTAATTCTTTTTTTCTTTTCTTCTCCATCCGGTCCAGACCTCTATGATAACTTCTCCCGGCCACAACCCATTTCTGCAGTTTTCCACTCAGTTGTCTTCAGCTTCTTACTTTTAAAACATTTCTGCACATATAAACGAAAATAAAATTCTCAACAACTCGAAATATAATAGCGCCATACACTGCACCTCTAACTGTAATAGCGCCATACACTGTGTCCCTGATTATAATAGTACCATAGAGTATCCCACACACACCGTGCCCCCTGTAGATAGTGCCCCCATAACCCCCTCTAAATAGTCACACCCATAGAGCCTCTGTAGATAGTGAACCAAAAATAGCCCCATGCAGTGCCCACATGTGGACTCTAGAGCTGGAAGACAATAGTGCTAACAACTGAGCCACCATGCTGCCCTACACATAGCTTCCCCTAAAGATAGTGCTCCACATATAGCCCACCTCAGAAGATAGTGCCTCACATATAATTCACCCAGTATATAGTGTCCCACATGTAGCCCACCCCTATAGACAGTGTCCTACATATAGCCCCCCTGTAGATAGTGCCCACAGGTAACCCACCCCTGTATATAGTGACCCACATATAGCCCACCACTATAGATAGTGCCCTACAAATAGCTCCCCCTAGATAGTGCTCCACATATAGCCTACCCCTGTATATAGTGTCCCTGATATAGCTCCCCCTGTATATAGTGCTCCACATCCCCACATATTGACCCCCCTGTAGATAATACCACTCACAGATTTATTATAAAAAAAATAAAACTTTACATACTCACATGATCTGTTAAGGATCTGCCAGGCACAGCTTCTGTATCCACGCCCATAGGTAATCAGTCTGCACCTGCTTCTATGTCTGTGAGACTGACTCCATCTTCCACCACTCAGGATGGCAGGCTTAGGAGTGGGAGAGCCTATCACAGCCTGGCCAGACGGAGCTAGCTCCCGCCCTCTGTCTATTTATACCTGCCTTTCCTGTTCCTCCTTTGCTTGTGATTCTTCTCTGTTGGTTTCCTGGCCCTGCTGCAGCTTCTTGAACTACTTGTCCCTGCTTCGTATTGACCCTGGCTTACTGACTACTCTTCGGCTCTGCGTTTGGTACCTCGTATACTCCTGGTTTGACTCGGCTTGTTCACTACTCTCCTACTCTGCGTTTGGCACCTCGTACTCTCCTGGTTTGACTTGGCTCGTTTACTACTCGTGTTGCTCACGGTGTTGCCGTGGGCAACTGCCCGCTTCCCTTTGTTCTGTGTTTCCTTGTCTGGTTGTCTGTCGTGCACTTACTGAGTGTAGGGACCGTCGCCCAGTTGTACCCCATCGCCTAGGGCGGGTCGTTGCAAGTAGGAAGGGACTGAGTGGCGGGTAGATTAGGGCTCAATTGTCTGTTTCCCTATCCCTGTCATTACATAATCACAAGCACATATACATACTCTACCCTGGTCCCTCACACCACTATGGACCCCCTTGAGACCCTGGTTCAGCAAATGCAGGGTCTCTCCCTACAGGTCCAGGCCCTGGCTCAGTGGGTCAACCAGCCTGATGCTACCATGGTAGTGCCCCCCACCTCACCTCTTGAACCCCACCTCAAGTTGCCTGACCGGTTCTCAGGGGACCAGAAGACTTTTCTCTCCTTTCGGGAGAGTTGTAATCTCTATTTTCGTTTAAAGCCCCACTCCTCAGGTTCTGAGAGCCAGCGGGTGGGTATAATTATGTCCCGGCTCCAGGAAGGGCCCCAAGAATGGGCCTTCTCCTTGGCTCCTGACGCCCCTGAACTTTCCTCCGTTGATCTTTTCTTTTCTGCTTTCGGACTCATTTATGACGAGACTGACAGGACTGCCTTTGCCGAGAGTCAGCTGGTGACCTTACGTCAGGGTAAGAGACCTGTTGAGGAGTATTGCTCTGACTTTAGGAAGTGGTGCGTAGCTTCTCAGTGGAATGACCCTGCCTTAAGGTGCCAGTTTAGGTTGGGTCTGTCGAACGCCCTGAAAGACCTACTAGTTAGCTATCCCTCTTCTGACTCCCTAGACCAGGTTATGGCTTTAGCGGTACGACTTGACCGACGTCTCAGGGAACGACAACGTGAAAGTTTATGTGTTTTCTCCTCTGACTCCCCCATGATGCCTCCCGAGGTTCCGTTGCTTCGTTCTTCCAAGGAAGACTCGGAGGTACCTATGCAACTCGGGCCTCCGTGTCCCCCCAACAACGTAGAGAGTTCCGCAGGAAGAATGGTCTCTGCTTATATTGTGGGGATCACAAGCATCAAGTGAACACCTGTCCTAGGCGTAAGAATAAGCAGCCGGAAAACTTCCGCGCCTAAGTGATCATCGGGGAGGTCACTTGGGCGCACAGGTATTTCCTGTAAATATGAAACGTAATAAAATCTTGCTTCCCTTTCAGGTCTCTTTTGGTGGTAGGTCTGCTACCGGCAGTGCCTTCGTGGATTCAGGGTCGTCTGCTAATATCATGTCTGTGGAATTTGCTATGTCTCTAGCTATGCCTTTGATTGATTTGCCTAAACCTGTCCCGGTAGTGGGTATCGACTCCACTCCTCTTGCTAATGGTTATTTTACACAGCATACCCCTGGTTTTGAACTCCTTGTTGGCTCCATGCATTTGGAGCAGTGCTCTGTACTGTTGATGCAGGGATTATCGTCCGATTTGGTTTTAGGCCTTCCCTGGTTGCAGTTGCATAATTCCACATTTGACTGGAATACTGGGGATCTTACCAAATGGGGTAATGAATGCTTGACGTCATGTTTTTCTGTTAATTCTATTTCTCCCCCTGAGGAGGTGAACACGCTACCTGAGTTTATTCAGGACTTCGCTGATGTTTTCTCTAAGGAGGCCTCCGAAGTGTTACCTCCTCATAGAGAATACGATTGCGCTATCGATTTGGTACCAGGAGCTAAGCTCCCTAAGGGTAGGATATTTAATCTCTCTTGTCGCGAACGTGAAGCCATGAGAGAGTACATCCAGGAATGCCTGGCCAAGGGTTACATTCGCCCCTCTACTTCTCCGGTAGGTGCTGGCTTCTTCTTCGTAGGGAAGAAGGATGGTGGTCTTAGGCCATGCATTGACTACCGTAACTTGAATAAGGTCACTGTAAGGAACCAGTTTCCCCTTCCTTTGATTCCTGATCTCTTTAATCAGGTTCAGGGGGCCCAATGGTTCTCTAAGTTTGATCTACGGGGGGCGTATAACCTTATCCGCATCAAAGAGGGGGATGAGTGGAAGATTGCGTTTAACACGCCCGAACGTCATTTCGAATACCTCGTCATGCCCTTTGGGTTGTGTAATGCTCCCGCGGTCTTCCAGAATTTCATAAATGAGATTTTAAGAGATTACCTGGGGGTATTTCTTGTAGTGTACCTTGATGACATACTTGTGTTTTCCAAGGACTGGACCTCCCACATTGAGCATGTCAGGAAGGTGCTCCAGGTCCTTCGGGAAAACAAACTGTTTGCGAAGACCGAAAAATGTGTGTTTGGGGTGCAGGAGATACCATATTTGGGTCAAATCCTCACTCCTCATTAATTCCGCATGGACCCCGCAAAGGTCCAGGCTGTGGCGGAATGGGTCCAACCTGCCTCCCTGAAGGCGTTACAGTGCTTCTTGGGGTTCGCTAATTATTACAGGAGATTTATTGCTAACTTCTCTGTCATCGCTAAGCCTCTTACGGATCTCACTCGCAAGGGTGCTGATCTCCTCCGCTGGCCTCCTGAGGCTGTCCAGGCTTTTGAGGTCCTTAAGAAGTGCTTTATCTCGGCCCCGGTGTTGGTTCAGCCCAACCAAATGGTGCCATTTATCGTGGAGGTTGACGCATCCGAGGTGGGAGTGGGGGCTGTCTTGTCCCAGGGTACTAGCTCCCTCACCCATCTCCGTCCCTGTGCCTACTTCTCCAGGAAGTTTTCGCCCACTGAGAGTAACTATGATATTGGCAACCGCGAACTCTTAGCCATTAAATGGGCATTTGAAGAGTGGCGCCACTTCCTGGAGGGGGCTAGGCACCAGGTAACGGTCCTTACCGACCACAAGAATCTGGTTTTCCTAGAATCTGCCCGGAGGCTAAACCCGAGACAAGCTCGATGGGCGTTATTTTTTACCAGATTCAACTTTTTGGTTACCTATAGGGCTGGGTCTAAAAATATTAAGGCTGATGCACTGTCGCGTAGCTTCATGGCCAGCTCTCCTTTGGAGGAAGATCCTGCTTGTATTTTGCCTCCAGGTATAATCATTTCCTCTATTGATTCTGATTTAGTCTCTGAAAATGCTGCTGATCAAGGTTCAGCTCCCGGGAACATTCCTGAGAACAAGCTGTTTGTTCCCCTGCAATTCCGGCTAAGGGTACTTAGGGAAAATCATGACTCCACTCTATCTGGTCATCCAGGCATCCTGGGTACCAAGCACCTCATTGCCAGAAACTATTGGTGGCCTGGGTTGCCTAAGGACGTTAAGGCCTACGTCGCCGCTTGTGAGGTTTGTGCTAGGTCCAAGACTCCCAGGTCCCGACCAGCGGGCTTACTACGTTCTTTGCCCATTCCCCAGAGACCTTGGACCCATATCTCTATGGATTTTATCACCGATTTGCCTCCATCTCAAGGCAAATCGGTGGTGTGGGTTGTAGTAGACCGCTTCAGTAAGATGTGCCACTTTGTGCCCCTTAAAAAACTACCCAATGCTAAGACGTTAACTACCTTGTTTGTCAAACATATCCTGCGTCTCCATGGGGTCCCTGTCAATATTGTTTCTGACAGAGGGGTACAATTTGTTTCCTTGTTTTGGAGAGCCTTCTGTAAAAAGTTGGAGATTGATTTGTCCTTCTCCTCTGCCTTCCATCCTGAAACTAATGGCCAAACTGAGAGGACTAATCAGTCTCTAGAACAATATTTAAGGTGTTTTATCTCTGACTGTCAATATGATTGGGTCTCATTCATACCCCTCGCTGAATTTTCCCTTAATAACCGGGTCAGTAACTCGTCAGGGGTCTCCCCCTTTTTCTGTAATTTTGGGTTTAATCCACGGTTCTCCTCCGTTTCACCTGGTAGTTCCAACAATCCCGAGGTAGAGGTCGTTCATCGGGAACTGTGCACAATCTGGGCCCAGGTTCAGAAGAACCTAGAGGTGTCCCAGAGCATACAAAAAACTCAGGCAGATAGAAGACGTTCTGCTAACCCCTTGTTTATGGTCGGGGATCTGGTGTGGCTATCGTCAAAGAACTTGCGCCTTAAAGTCCCGTCCAAGAAGTTTGCTCCCCGGTTTATAGGGCCGTACAAGGTCATTGAAGTCCTCAATCCTGTCTCCTTCCGACTGGAGTTGCCCCCATCTTTTCGAGTACACGACGTGTTTCATGCCTCCCTCCTTAAATGCTGCTCTCCGTCCTTGGCTCCCTCGAGGAAACCTCCTGTCCCCGTTCTCACCCCTGAGGGGGTAGAATTCGAGGTGGCCAAGATTGTGGACAGCAAGGTGGTCCAAGGCTCCCTCCAGTACCTGGTCCAATGGAGAGGATACGGGCCTGAGGAGAGGACTTGGGTACCCGCCCGAGATGTTCACGCTGGGGTATTGGTCAGGAGGTTCCACCTACGTTTCCCCAATAAACCAGGTTCATCTAGAAAGGGTCCGGTGGCCCCTCATAAAAGGGGGGTACTGTTAAGAATCTGCCAGGCACAGCTTCTGTATCCACGCCCATAGGTAATCAGTCTGCACCTGCTTCTATTTCTGGGAGACTGACTCCATCTTCCACCACTCAGGATGGCAGGCTTAGGAGTGGGAGAGCCTATCATAGCCTGGCCAGACGGAGCTAGCTCCCGCCCTCTGTCTATTTATACCTGCCTTTCCTGTTCCTCCTTGCTTATGATTCTTCTCATTTGGTTTCCTGGCCCTGCTGCAGCTTCTTGATCTATTTGACCCTGCTTCATATTGACCCTGGCTTACTGACTACTCTCCTGCTATGCGTTTGGTACCTCGTACTCTCCTGGTTTGACTCGGCTCGTTTACTACTCGTGTTGCTCACGGTGTTGCCGTGGGCAACTGCCCCGCTTCCCTTTGTTCTGTGTTTCCTTGTCTGGTTGTCTGTCGTGCACTTACTGAGTGTAGGGACCGTCGCCCAGTTGTACCCCGTCGCCTAGGTTGAGTCGTTGCAAGTAGGCAGGGACTGAGTGGCGGGTAGATTAGGGCTCACTTGTCTGTTTCCCTATCCCTGTCATTACATGATCCCATTCCAACGCCGTCCGGTGGCAATGCGGACCTGCTCTCTTCTGAGTAGGTCTGCTGGGGCTGAAAGAAGCAAGCAGCGCGATAACGTCATCAGGCGGTAGCCTCATTAAAAGGCGCTGATTGGCAGGACAGAATGACTTGCCCCGTTAATCGGCGCCTTTCAACAATGGAAGCGGCGCGATGACGTCATCACGCCGCTAGCGTAGTTGAAAGGCGATGATTGGCGGGGCAAGTCATTTTGCTCCGCCAATCAGCGTCATTGTAAGGCGCTGAATGGTTGGGTGCCATTCAGCGCTAATGCATGTACACCGCATTCCAAATTATTATGCAAATGTTATTTTTCGCTGATTTTCCTAAATAGTCGATGCAAATGACAGTCCGTATAATCTTCAAGCCATCAACCTTTGGAGTATAATGCAAATTTTATTGAACAAATCTCCTAATGATAACAGATTTGTTTTTTAGAAGTAAAAAACTTAAAATGCACTGTTTCAAATTATTATGCACAACAGAGATCAAAACATTTTAAAGGTTGTAAAGAGAACTAAAATTGTAATTTGTTGAATTTGCAGCATCAGGAGGTCATATTTACAGAAATCAAAAGCTCTTTCAATCAAAAAAAAAATAGCAGGCCAAGTTACATGTTAACATAGGACCCCTTCTTTGATATCACCTTCACAATTCTTGCGTCCATTGAATTTGTGAGTATTTAAACAGTTTCTGCTTGAATATCTTTGCAGGATGTCAGAATAGCCTCCCAGAGCTTCTGTTTTGATGTGAACTGCCTCCCACCCTCATAGATATTTTGCTTGAGGATTCTCCAAAGGTTCTCAATAGGGTTGAGGTCAGGGAAACATGGGGGCCACACCATGAGTTTCTCTCCTTTTATGCCCATAGCAGCCAATGACACAGAGGTATTATTTGCAGCCTGAGATGGTGCATTGTCATGCATGAAGATAATTTTGCTACGGAAGGCACGGTTCTTCTTTTTGTACCACGGAAGAAAGTGGTCAGTCATAAACTCTACGTACTTTGCAGAGGTCATTTTCACACCGTCAGGGACCCTAAAGGGGCCTACCAGCTCTCTCCCCATGATTCCAGCCCAAAACATGACTGCCACCTCCTTGCTGACGTCGCAGCCTTGTTGGAACAGGGTTGCCATTCACCAACCATCCACAACTCCATCCATCTGGACCATCCAGGGTTGCACGGCACTCATAAGTAAACACGGTTTGAAAATTAGTCTTCATGTATTTCTGAGCCCACTGCAACCGTTTCTGCTTGTGAGCATTGTTTAGGGGTGGCCGAATAATAGCTTTATGCACACTTGCAAACCTCTGGAGGATCCTACACTTTGAGGTTTGCGGGACTCCAAAGGCACCAACGGCTTCAAATACCTGTTTGCTGCTTTGCAATGGCATTTTCGCAGCTGCTCTCCTAATCCTATTAATTTGTCTGGCAGAAACCTTCCTCATTATGCCTTTACCTGAACTAACCCGTCTGTGCTCTGAATCAGCCACAAATCTTTTCACAGTACGATGATCACGCCTAAGTTTTCTTGAAATATCCAATGTTTTCATACCTTGTCCAAGGTATTGCTATTTCACGCTTTTCAATATTGCTTGAAACCTGTGGCCTTCTTAACCCCTTAAGGACGCAGCCTTGTTTTGGCCTTAAGGCTCAGAGCCCATTTTTCAAATCTGACATATTTCACTTTATGTGGTAATAACGTCGGAATGCTTAAACCTACCCAAGCGATTCTGAGATTGTTTTCTCGTGACACATTGGGCTTCATGTTCGTGGTAAAATTTGGTCGATATATTCAGTGTTTATTGGTGAAAAATTGCAAAATGTAGAGAAAATTTTGAAAAAATTGCATTTTTCAGAATTTAAATGCATCTGCTTGTAAAACAGACCGTTATACCACCCAAAATAGTTACTAGTTCACATTTCCCATATGTCTACTTTAGATTGGCATCGTTTTTTGAACATTCTCTTATTTTTCTTGAGCGTTACAAGGCTTAGAACATAAACAGCAATTTCTCATATTTTTAAGAAAATTTCAAAAGCCTTTTTTTTAAGGTACCTCTTGAGTTCTGAAGTGGCTTTGTGGGGCCTATGTATTAGAAACCCTGATAAAACACCCCATTTTAAAAACTAGACCCCTCAAAGTATTCAAAACAGCAGTTAGAAAGTTTTTTAACCCTTCAGGCATTTCACAGGAATTAAAGCAAAGTGGAGGTGAAATTTGCAAATTTCATTTTTCTTGCTGAATTTCAATTTTATTCATTTTTTTTTCTGTAACACAGAAGGTTTTACCAGAGAAACACTACTAAATATGTATTGTCCAGATTCTGCAGTTTTTAGAAATGTCCCACATGTGGCCCTACTGCGCTCGTGGACTAAAACACAAGCCCTAGAATCAAAGAAGCACCTAGTGCATTTTGAGTCCTCTTTTTTATTAGAATATATTTTAGGCAGCATGCCAGGTTTGAAGAGGTGTTGAGGTGTCAAAACAGTAGGAATCCCCCAATAGTGACCCCATTTTGGAAACTACACCCCTCAAGGAATTCATTTAGGGTTGTTGTTACCATTTTGACCGCACAGTTTTTTCACAGCACGTATTTGAATTGGGCTCTGAAATGAAAAAAATGACATTTTTTCCAATAAAATGTAATTTGTGATCAAAATTTCTTATTTTCACAGGGAACAAAATACCCCATTTTGTTGCCCAATTTGTCCTTAGTGTGGCAATACCCCATTTGTGGTGATAAACTGCCGTTTGGGCCCATGGGAGGGCTCAGAAGGAAAGGAGCGCTATATGTTTGTTGGAGTCCAGATTTTGTTGGATTGGTTTTCGGGTGCCATGTCGCATTTGCAGAGCCTCAGAGGTATCAAAGCAATGGAAACCCACCAAAAGTGACCCCATTTTGGAAACTACACCCCTCAAGGAATTCATTTATGGTTGTTGTTAGCATTTTGACCACACAGTTTTTTCACAGCACCTATTTCAATTGGGCTGTGACATTAAAAAAATGACATTTTTTCCAATAAGATGTAATTTTTTACCAAAATTTCTTATTTTCACAGGGAACAAAATACTCAATTTTGTTACCCAATTTCTCCTGAGTGCATCAATACCCCATTTGTGGCAATAAACTGCCGTTTGGGCCCATGGGAGGCCTCAGAAGGGAAGGAGCGCTGTGTGTTCTTTGGAGTACAGATTTTGCTGGTTTGGTTTTCGGGTGCCATGTCGCATTTGCAGAGCCCCAGAGGTATCAAAGCAATGGAAACCCACCAGAAGTGACCCCATTTTGGAAACTACACCCCTCAAGGAATTCATTTATGGGTAATGTGACCATTTAGACTCCATAGTTTCTTCACAGAACTTATTTGAATTGGGCTGGGAATTAAAAAAATATATATTTTTTCCAATAATATGTCATTTTAGCTCAAAAATTCTTATTTTCACAAGAAATAAAATACTCAATTTTGTTGCCCAATTTGTCCTGAGTGCGGCAATTCCCCATTTGTGGTGATAAACTGCCGTTTGGGCCCATGGGAGGGCTCAGAAGGAAAGGAGCGCTGTGTGTTCTTTGGAGTACAGATTTTGCAGGATTGGTTTTCGGGTGCCATGTCGCATTTGCAGAGCCCCAGAGGTATCAAAGCAATAGAAACCCACCACAAATGACCCCATTTTGGAAACTACACCCCTCAAGGAATTCATTTATGGATGTTGTGACCATTTTGACCCCATAGTTTTTTCACAGAACTTATTTGAATTGGGCTGGGAATGAAAACAAAATTATTTTTTTCAAATAATATGTAGTTTTGGCTGAAAATTTCTTATTTTCACAAGAAACAAAATACCCCATTCTGTTGCGCAATTTGTTCTGAGTGCCGCAATACCCCATTTGTTGTGATAAACTGCCGTTTGGGCCCATGGGAGGGCTCAGAAGGAAAGGACCACCATTTGGCCTACTGGGGATTTTCTAGTGCGAAGTCATGTATGCAGAAGCCCCTGAGGTACCAGTACAGTTGAAACCCGCAAGAAGTGACCCCGTTTTAAAAACTACACCCTTAAGGCATTCATCTAGAGGTGTAGTGAGCATTTTGACCGGAGACCTACACCCCATAAACTGTAATGTGGGTTCTCCCGGGTATGGCAATACCCTACATGTGGCTGTTATCAGCTGCCTGGACACACAGCAGGGCCCAGAGGGGAAAGACGAGGGGGGATAAGCTGTGTGGAGTGCATCAGGGTAAGTAAAATTGGGGTAAATTATAAACCAAGGGATGTATGATAAATTTTAAAACACTTTCATACAGAGCTCTGGTTATTCGGGACACGTGTCACATTGATATATTGTGTCATCCATTATCGCCCTCTTATAGCAGACTTTGCACCTCTTTTGACTTTTTCCCTTCTTGCCAGTTTGGGGAACTTCTCCTGGAAAGTGTTGCCCTGGTACGATGCGTGTGGGCTCGCTTCCAGAAGTACTGGGTGCCCCCCCTTCTTGGTCCCTAAAGATTAGGTTCTTGATAATCACCTCTTGAAATTCCAGGAAAGTTCCCGTCTGGCCTGCACATCGACGTAGCATGTACGCATTTTACAATGCCATCGGTATGATGTGCCCGGCCAGCTTCTTATACCACACCGCATGGCGCTGTAGGGCTTCAGGGCTTGATCTTACAAGTCCATCCCTCCCATGTACCTATTGTAGTCCAGGATGCAGTCTGGTTTGGGGGTGGCCTTTCCTTCATATATCCTAAACCTGTAGGTATACCCTGATGCACTCTCGCACAGCTTATACATTTTCACGCCATACCTTGCCCTCTTACACGGCAGGTACTGGCGGAATTGAACCCTCCCTTTAAAATGTACCAGGGACTCATCAATAGAAATACACTTCTCGGGGGTGTATGTTTGGGAAAACCGGGCACTGGAACGGTCTTATAGGGGTCTCCGTTTATACAAACGGTCAAAACTGGGGTCATCTCGGGGTGGGCACGGCTCATTATCAGTATAATGTAAGAAGTGAAGTATTGCCTCATTTATTTATTTTTTTAGGTTCCAGTTCAGTTCTGAAGTTGCTTTGAGGGGCCCATATATTAGAAACCCTATCAAATACCCCATTTTAGAAACTAGACCCCTCAAAGTATTCACAACAGCATTTAGAAAGTTTATGAACCCTTTAGGTGTTTCACAAAAATTTAGAGCAAAGTAGAGGTGAAATTTACATTTTTTTTTTGTCAGAAAATCCTCTTTATACCATTTTTTATCAGTGAAACGCAACTTAATACGTATTGCCCAGATTCTGCAGTTTTGAGAAATATCCCACATGTGGCCCTAGTGCAGTAATGGACTGAAGCGCCGGCCTCCGAAGCAAAGGAGCACTTAGTGGATTTTGAAGCCTCTTTTTTATTAGGCACCATGTCCGGTTTGAAGAGGTCTTGTGGTGCCAAAACATTGGGAACCCCCCAAAAGTGACCCCAATTTGAAAACTAGACCCCTTGAGGAATCCATTGTAGTTTTCTTGGGGTGCTTTTTGATCAGTTTTTATTCTATTTTTAGGTGGCGTGGTGACTAAAAAACAGCAATTGTACGATTGTTTTTTTTTTCGTTTTTTTTTACTGCGTGCACCGTGCGCTATAAATGACATATTCACTTTATTCTGCGGGGCGATACGATTACTGCGATACCAGATGTTTATAGTTTTTTTTTATGTCTTATGGCGTTTGCACAATAAAATACGTTTTGTAAACAATCATTCACTTTTTGTGTTACCTTATTCTAAGAGCCATAACGTTTTTATTTTTCAATCAATAAAGCCGTGCGAGGACTTATTTTTTGCGTAACGAACTGTAGTTTCGATCAGTACAATTTTTAGGTACATGCGACTTTTTGATCTCTTTTTATTCCATTTTTTGGGAGGTGAAGTGACCAAAGAATTGTGATTGTGGTTCGGTTTATTATTATTTTATTTTACGGCGTTCACCGTGCGGGATAAATAATGAAATAATTTTGTAGTTCAGGCCGTTACGGACGCGGCGATACCAATTATGTATAGTTTATTTGTTTGTTTATAGATTTTTATTAATAATAAAGGACTGATAAGGGAAAAAGGGGGATTTTTACTTTTAATACTTTTAAATCTTTTATTTTCTTATTTTTACACATCTTTTTTTAACTTTTTTTTTACTTTTTTACTTTGTCCCACTAGGGCACATGAGGGCAGGAGGCCCTGATCGCTATTCTAATACACTGCACTACATGCGTAGTGCAGTGTATTAGAACTGTCAGCTACTCATTGACAGCAAGCATAGTGGGTCCTGACGTTGTCAGGACCCACTAGGCTTCCGTCTATGGCATAGCCGGACGCCATTGTTTGGTGTCCGGTTGCCATAGTCACCATCGCCGGCCGCTATCGCGTAGCAGGCCGGCGATGGCAGCTTAACCCCTAAAAAGCTGCGATCTCTATAGAACGCGGCTTTTAAGGGGTTAATCAGCGGGGACACAGCGATCGGTCCCCGCTGTAGGAGCTGTGACAGCTGCTGAACAAGACAGCAGCGTCACAGCTCCTGTATGTGTCGGGAGGACGGCCGAAACGGCCGTTACTCCCGAGACGTACTATTACGGCATGGAGCGCGAACGATACAGCTGCCATGACGTAATAGTACGTCAAGGAGCGGAAAGGGGTTAATAATGTGGAACGTCCTTCTTAGGTAGTTTTCCTTTGATTGGGCACACCTGGCAAAATAATTATCACAGGTGTCTGAGATTGATTACAATGATCCAAAGAGCCCTTAGGGTATGTTCACACGGCCATATTTCAGACGTAAACGAGGCGTATTATGCCTCGTTTTACGTCTGAAAATAGGGCTACAATACGTCGGCAAACATCTGCCCATTCATTTGAATGGGTTTGCCGACGTACTGTGCAGACGACCTGTTATTTACGCATCGTCGTTTGACAGCTGTCAAACGACGACGCGTAAAAATACAGCCTCGGCGGGGCGTGGCTTGGATGCAGACCGAGACGGACACTTTTTGGTGAGCTCCGTCCAACAACCTCAAGCGACGAGGCATTAAAGCATACCTGAAGCCGGGAATTGGTCTGGTCTCCTGCTCCTGATCCGGTGTACAGGATGATGACGAGGAAGAGGGGGAATAAGTCCGGCCCGAAGCGGCTGACGGACTTCTTCTCATCCCGCAGCATGAGGAAAGACGAATCACAAGATGGCACCGGCTGCAGCTCCCCTGGGGCTGAGCGTGACACAGAGGCGGGAATGGATTCGCCGGCAGCTTCAAACGGTGAGCCCGCAAACTCCCCTGAATGTCAGACGTTGGCCGGCCCGAGGTGCAGAGACAACCAGCTGCTACTTTCCCCTAGCTCCCCGGTGTCACAGGGAGGGGGACATGTACATAGGGCGGCAGTGAGACGTCAGCTGGAGGAGGACACCCTGCCCCCTGATAGTCAGGATTTACAGAGAGCCCAGCTTTCCTCCTGCAATGTAATATCGGAAGACATTTTGTTGGCTGATAGTGATCCGATTTCTAGCCTCCCTTCTACAGATCAGGTGGCATCGGAATCTTTTATTAAGGGACTGGTGATGGCCCTCAGGGGGTCCCTGCAAAAGGACTTGGCAAAGATCACAGCTACACTACACTCTAATATAGAGGATCTAGGCTCCAGAGTAGATCATGTAGAAACAAAAATGGGGGATTTTACCCAGGCACACAACGACCTAGTGGACGCACACGAGGCTTTGGAAGAGGAGATAGAGGTCATGAAATCTAAGATGGCGGATATGGAGGATAGGAATAGGAGGAACAACGTTAAATTTCGGGGCATCCCGGAATCTGTGTCTCCATCTGACCTCCCACTGTTCTTGCAAAAGCTGATTAAATCTCTCCTACCACAATCTACGCCTCAGGACCTGATCATAGATCGTGCGCATCGTTTACCTAAGCCTAAAGCTCTGCCATCAGATGTCCCAAGAGACGTACTTTCCCGCATTCATTTTTTCCATGTCAAGGAAGCCCTAATGTTTGCGGCGCGAAGGGCCCAGAAGCTACCAGACCCATATGGAGGAATACATCTCTATGCGGATCTTTCACAAGTCACGTTGCAAGCCAGAAGAAATTTCCTACCGGTTACTCTGTCGCTACGAATCAACAAAATCCCGTATAAATGGGGATTCCCTACAAAGCTTTTGGTTCGGAAGGAGGACCGTACACATGTTTTTCATAAACCGGCAGAAGGAGTTAAGTGGCTGAAGGAATGGGGAGTCCCGATGACCGACCTGCCTGTGAAACCCCCACCCAGGGGCCCGTCTAGAATTTCTCCGGAGTGGCGGGGTCAGGCTGATTCTCGCTGAAGATACTTAGATTTGAGTTCATGAGGTTGAGGCTCTTCAAGTCGAACTCTCGTCCCCAGTAATCCTTACAGGATCGTTGAGGTCTTCTAGATCCTGTTGTCTTTACATTTCTTCAGGGACTGTTTCGTCCCGGACGTATGTGGTTATTATTGTGGTTCAATTGTCCCCTGTTTTTCTTTTTCTTCCACACCTTTTTCACCAGGTATATTTTCTTCAGTGCTCCTTCAGATGTTGATACGAAGAGATTAATGTATTTTGCATATTGTATAATGCTCAATTGGAAATGTGATAATGGCGGTTAAAATAGTCTCGATGAATGTAAAAGGCTTGAATAGCCCATTTAAGAGGTCCTCCGCATGGAAAGAGGCTCGAAACTCGAGAGCAGATATCCTGTGTTTACAGGAAACTCATTTCCAGAAGACGCATCACCCTCCTTTTGCTAACACCAATTTCCCTCATGTTTTTATGGCTAATTCTGATAAGAAGAAAGCAGGGGTTTTGGTGGCGTTCAGGGACGCTCTGGATTTTAAGCTTGTGGATTCCTTGATTGATGTGGGAGGGAGATTTCTTGCTCTGGTATGTGTTATCAATGACTCTTTAATAACATTAGTCAATATATATGCCCCTAATACTTCACAGATCCGATTTCTGAACAAAACCATGCAGAAAATACGTAAGATTCAAAAGGGCCAGCTCATTCTTTGTGGAGATTTTAATGTGGTTCCAGACAGAATCATGGACACTACTAGCAGGAGCAGGAGGTCTCTCCCTACACTCTCACCGTGGGCTCAGAAAGAGGACCTTTATGATGTGTTTAGATGCCATAATGTGTTGTCCCGGGAATTTACTTACTACTCTTCTTGCCACCACACTTTTTCTCGGATCGACATGTTTATGGTAGATAAATGGTTGCTACAGGCTGTAATTAAGGCAGAGGTAGGGGAGATCACATGGTCAGATCATGCCCCTATTTCCATGCAGATAGCGCTGGCTCCCTGGTCTCGTCCCTTCAGAAATTGGCGCAACAACACCTTCCTGATGGCCCTTCCCAAATATAAAGCTCATATCTCCTCTCAGATACAGGAGTATTTTGATTTCAATGACTCCCCAGACGTAGACCCCTTTACCCTGTGGAACGCTCATAAAGCAGTGATGCGGGGAATTATGATTCAACAGAGTTCGCATTATTATAAACAAAAGCGGGTCAATACGGATAGGGTCTTAGACCAGATTAGAATTCTAGAGACACAGCAAAAAGCCTCCCCTTCGGTCACACTAAACGAGGCCCTGACCAAACTTAGGCAGGAACTGAGAAGGCTGCTTATAGCGGACTTTGATAAACATTTAACCTCGCTTCGTATGACATATTACACCTCCCATAATAAGGCGGGCAAATATATGGCGACAAGGGTTAAATTGAAACAACAGAAAAGCAGAATTCCATTCCTGGAAGCAGAAAACAAGGATCCTAAGATTTCCAATCCTCAAGATATTGCTGACAGATTTAGCTTATTCTATTCTAAGCTTTATAACTTAAGGGATGACCCTGCCACTCCTCACCCTACTTTGGAAACCATAGACAGATTCTTGGACCAGATACATCTGCCTAAGATAACCCCCCCTCAGCTAGAGCAACTGAATGCCCCTATTCTGACAGAGGAGGTGATCAAAGTTATTAGGTTGGGTAAACAACATAAAGCCCCGGGACCGGATGGGTTCTCATCCGAATATTATAAAATAAATGAAAGAACCTTAGCCCCGTATTTAGCGCGAGTATTTACCGCAGCAATGGATAGAGGTAATCTTCCCGAGGAGATGTTACAGGCGACAATAGTGACCATTCCCAAGCAAGGGAAGCCTCCTACCCTGCCGGCAAACTTTAGGCCCATCTCACTACTGAACTGCGACACCAAACTTTATGCAAAAATTTTGGCCCAGCGCTTGCTGACTATCCTCCCTTCTATAATTCACAATGACCAGGTGGGCTTTACTCAAGGCCGGCAGGCCCCAGATGGTACCAGACGCATAATCAACCTGATCTCCAAGGCAGAGATTAGCCGGACGCCATCTCTTCTCCTCACACTGGATGCGGAGAAGGCGTTCGATAGGATTCATTGGGACTTTGCTTTTGCAACAATGCGGAGGTTTGGTTTCTCTGGCCCCATATTGAAAGCGATAGGAGCTCTCTACTCCTCACCCTCGGCTAGAGTATTGGCCAATGGAATGATGTCCAAACCATTTGGTATTACTAACGGTACCAGACAGGGGTGCCCCCTCTCGCCCTTACTA
Organism: Rhinoderma darwinii; assembly: GCF_050947455.1. NCBI lineage: Eukaryota > Metazoa > Chordata > Amphibia > Anura > Rhinodermatidae > Rhinoderma > Rhinoderma darwinii. The sequence goes on along the minus strand of NC_134687.1, from coordinate 523,443,680 downwards.
TTCACGATGGTTATGGAACCTGTAGCGGAGATGATTCGAATGGATCTGGAGGTTCGGGGGATTTCGGTGGGTCATAGACAACATAAAATTGGCTTGTTTGCAGATGATGTCATTTTAACCCTTACAGACCCATTGACTTCTCTTAGAAGAGTAACGGAGATTTTGGATGGGTTCAGTAGGGTCTCGTACTATAAACTTAACGTGTCCAAGTCTCAGATATTGGGCTTGTCAATACCCACGAGATTGCGCCAAGACATCCAAAAAGAATTCTCGTATGGGTGGGAAGAGGAGTCGATCCCTTATCTAGGTATTAACTTATGTTCTAAAACCTCTAGACTAGCGCATATCAATATTCTTCCTTTACACGATAAATTGCAGGGGGAACTGCAACGTCTATCAGATACGGAGCCTTCCTGGATGGGCCGTATGGTCCTATATAAAATGTTAATTTTGCCTAAGATACTATATATTTTTAGGACAGTTATGGTCCCGATGCCTAGGGCCCTACTTCGTAAGTTGCAAGAACAGCTGATGAAATTTATATGGAATAAGGGGAAGCCCCGGGTAGCCCGCCAGCGTCTTTATGTCCATAAACGGAGGGGAGGCATGGGAGTACCGAACTTGGAAGCGTACCATATAGCTATAGGGGTGAGGCAATTGAGACACTGGTGCCTTCCGTTTACGGGCTCTAGTTGGCCTACGATTGAGCGTCACTTGATCGGGGATATCCCTCTTTCCTCGCTACTGTTATCCCAGACAAGATTTCCTAAGAGTATTACCCCGCGATTCCCTACGGTGACGGCATCAATACAGGCATGGAAAGCGGCTTTAAAAGCAATGCCTTCCTCCGCTCCCATCCGCACGATCCCTCTACCAGTGGATACATTGGAGCTTCTGGTTCCTAACCTAAGATTGGGGAATTGGGCCGCCTTGGGGGTTACTACATTACCTGATTTATTTGAAAATGATTCTATAAGATCTTTCTCAGAGTTAAGGGCAGAATTTGCAATCCCACAGATAGATCTCTTTAAGTACCGACAGGTTCGTCATCTTCTTCCATCTGGCTCTAATACACAGGTTCAGGTGCCATCCGGGCTGTATGATTTGGTCTTCAAGACCATAATGAGGGAATCTACGCTAACGCGAGCTTTATACGATATACTTCTGGGGGATACGGAAACATCCAAGACCCCACAGATGGCAAAATGGGAAAAAGAGCTAGGGGATTCCTACGGGGTTGAGGTATGGAGTAAAGCAATTAAGTGGACACTGCGAGCCACTATGAACTCGAATCTTCTAGAGGTCTTTCACAAACTACTATTGAGATGGTACTACACTCCTCTCCAATTGTCTAAGATATACCCGTCTTCTAGTCCCTTGTGTTGGAGAGGCTGTGGGAAAGTGGGATCATTATTACATATTTTTTGGGAGTGCCCAGCTATTGCTCCACTGTGGAAAGATGTATTTGATTTGTTATCCACGTTAGTGGGCGCCCATCTGGAGCCCAGTGCAGCGTTGGCTCTCCTGTCCTTGGACATAGACTCGGTTGAGACGTCCCGGAGAGTTATTGTATCTCACGTATGCCTGACAGTTAAACACTTATTGGCCAAGAAATGGAAATCTAACATAGTCCCCTCTCTAAGGGAGGTGATCGATAGTGTATCATCTCATTGTGGGTACGAAAGGCTCTTTGCACTTCGTCACAACGGATTGGTGCGCTTTAATTCCCAATGGCAGCCGTGGGCAGACAAATTCCCATGTTGAGGAGTCAGGGTTCTTAGGATATGATAACTCAAAGAAGTGGAATTACTGAAGGTACTATGACGTTGTATTAACCAATTTATACTTGGTATGTATCCTGGTTTTCCCCCCCCTCCCCCGTTTTTCCTTCTGTCTCTCCTTCCCCCCCCCTCAGATTGCGTATTGACTGACTGTTTACACTGCATTGGAACTTCCTGATAAGGAAGCTGTTTATTATATGTAACCTGTGGTTTCGTTGATAAATCAATAAAAAAAACAAATGTTTTAAAAAAAAAATACAGCCTCGGCAAAAGAAGTGCAGGACACTTCTTTGGACGTTTTTGGAGCTGTTTTCTCATAGACTCCAATGAAAACAGCTCCAAAAACGGACGTAAAAAACGCCGTGAAAACGGCGTGAAAACGCCACGAAAAATGCGAGTTGGTAAAAAAACGTCTGAAAAGCAGGGTCTGTTTTCCCTTGAAAACAGCTCTGGATTTTCAGACGTTTTTGTTGACTACGTGTGAACATACCCTAAGGGTATGTTCACACGGCGGGGGTCCGTAACGGCTGAAATTACGGGGATGTTTCAGCCTGAAAACATCCCCGTAATTTCAGCCGTACCGGCATGTGCAGGCGCTTGAACGCCGCGTCAATTACGGCCGTAATTAGCGCTGCTATTCATTGGAGTCAATGAATAGCGGCTCCAATTACGGCCAAAGAAGTGACAGGTCACTTCTTTGACGCGGGCGTCTAGTTACGCGCCGTCATTTGACAGCGGCGCGTAAATATACGCCTCGTGTGAACAGACAAACGTCTGCCCATTGCTTTCAATGGGCAGATGTTTGTCAGCGCTATTGAGGCGCTATTTTCAGACGTAATTCGGGGCCAAAACGCCCGAATTACGTCCGTAAATAGGCCGTGTGAACATACCCTAAGACACAATACCATCCATGAGTTTAATTGAAAAACTAATAATTAAATGTTTATGACACTTAAATCCAATGTGCATAATAATTTGGAACACGGTGTATGGTCTGATCATGCCCCAGTGTATTGTACCTTACACCTCCCTTTTCTCACTAAAGGTCCCTGGTCCTGGAGACTAAATGAGTTTCTACTCCTTGATGGGGTCTGTAGTGCCGAACTGCTGCAAACAGTTGAGCACTTCACATCCGATCACGCCCATGATACCACATCCCCTATGATGAAGTGGGAGGCCCTTAAATGTGTGCTCCGCGGTGTCTTCATAAAACATGGAGCTCGCCTTAAAAGAGAAAGGGCCCATTCCCCGAAACTTGCTCTCCAAAAAATTAGCTCCCTTGAACTGGCTCACAAGTGTGCGCTTTCTCTTCTGCTCTTACGGGAGTTACAGTGTGCCCAACAAGAGGCCCGACGTCTGTTAGACTCTGCCCAAAAGCGGGTCCTTCAAGTTTGTCAGAGCAAGTTTTACGAATTTGGTAACAAAAGCGGTCGCATGTTAGCCAGAGCGTTAAAGGCCTAGTTGGCCCAATTCCATATACCAAATATTAAATCTTCCTCTGGCCATGTGGTCCATACGACCCCCGAGATTGCGGATTGCTTTCACAAATTTTATTCTGACCTCTATAACCTTCGACCCTCCACGGACTCTTCCTCCCCGGGCCGGGCCTCTCTCCCCTCTCCTTTCACGCCTTTGTCTAGTGAGATGGCTGAGGAGATGGATGCTGATTTTTCCTTGCTGGAGATCCTTGCAGTTATAAGGGATCTCCCGGGGGAAAAGGAATGCAATGGGCAGACGTTTGTCTGTTCATATGTGGCGTATATTTACGCGCCGCTGTCAAATGACGGCGCGTAAATAGACGCCCGCGTCAAAGAAGTGACCTGTCACTTCTTTGGGCGTAATTGGAGCCGTTATTCATTGACTCCAATAAAAAGCAGTGCCAATTACGTCCGTAATTGATGCGGCGTTCAAGCGCCTGCACATGCCGTTACAGCTGAAATTACGGGGATGTTTTCAGGCGGAAACATCCCCGTAATTTCAGCCGTTACGGACGCTGTCTTGTGAACATACCCTAAAGGAGTGCTTCAAAGTTAATCACACATCCATGGATTTTTAATTGGATCATTTATTTAAATGCTCACTATACCCCTAAATAATTTCCTTGAGCGACATAGTTTCCCAAAAGGGGTACATTTTTGGGTGTTTCCAATGTTTAATCCCCTCAGGGGCTTTGCAAATGCGACATGGCCTCCGCAAACCATTCCTGCTAAATTTGAGCTCCAAATGGCGCTCTTTCCCTTCTCAGCCCTGCCGTGTATCCAAACAGCCGTTTATGACCACATGTGGGGTACTGTTTTACTCGGGAGAGATTGTTTTACAAATTTTGTGGAGATTTTTCTCCTTTTGCCCTTGTGGAAATGAAAAAAAATTAGCTAAACCTACATTTTATTTGAAAAAATGTAGATTTTCATTTCCATGGCCTACTTCCAATAATTTCTGCAAAAATCCTGTAGGGTCAATATGCTCACTATACCCCTAGATAATTTCATCAAGGGGTGTAGTTTCCAAAATGGGGTCACTTGTGGGGGGGGGGGTTTCCAGTGTTTTGTCCCCTCAAGGGCTTTGCAAATGCAACATTGCCTCCGCAAACTATTCCTGCTAAATTTGAGCTCCAAAAGCCAAATGGCGCTCTTTCCCTTCTCAGCCCTGCCGTGTGTCCAAACAGCAATTTATGACCACATGTGGGCTACTGTTTTACTCGGGAGAGATTGCTTTCCAAATTTTGTGGAGCTTTTTCACCTTTTGCCCTCGTGGAAATGAAAAAAAATTAGCTAAACCTACATTTTATTTGAAAAAATATAGATTTTCATTTTCACGGCCTACTTCCAATAATTTCTGCAAAATTCTTGTAGGGTGAAAATGCTCACTATACCCCTAGATAATTTCCTCAATGTGTGTTTTTTCCAAAATGGGGTCACTTGTTTCCACTGTTTTGTCCCCTCAGGGGCTTTGCAAGTGCGACATGGCCTCCGCAAACCATTCCTGCTAAATTTGAGCTCCAAAAGCCAAATGGCGCTCTTTCCCTTCTCAGCCCTGCCCTGTGTTCAAACAGCCATTTATGACCACATGTGGGGTACTGTTTTACTCGGGAGAGATTGCTTTACAAATTTTGTGGAGCTTTTTCTCCTTTCGCCCTTGTGGAAATAAAAAAAAATTAGCTAAACCTACATTTTATTTGAAAAAATGTAGATTTTCATTTTCACGGCCTACTTCCAATAATTTTTGCAAAAATCCTGTAGGGTCAAAATGCTCACTATACCCCTAGATAATTTCCTCATGGAGTGTAGTTTCCAAAATGGGGTCACTTGTGGGGGGTTTCCATTGTTTTGTCCCCTCAGGGTCTTCGCAAATGCCATATGGCCTCCGCAAAACACTCCTGCTAAATTTGAGCTCCAAAAGCCAAATGGCTCTCTTTCCCTTCTCAGCCCTGCCGTGTGTCCAAACAGACTTTTATAACCACATGTGGAGTACTGTTTTACTCGGGAGTGATTGCTGCCTTGCTAATGTCCGAGCTACCACAGGTAGCTTATACGAACTGTGGACTGTGACCTGCGCCCTGTTGGCCAGCTGCCATACCGCCAAGGCGGTACGGCCCAGTGGGTCCACGAACCCAACGTGACAGTACGCTCAGGCCATGTACCCTGTATTCAAGGGCATTTTCATCTGATGGCGCAAGGGTCGCTTTAATCATCTCTCTTTTTACTGGCAAGGCCCTTGCATGGGGAACGCTATCTGGGAGAGACAAGGACCAGAGACCCGTGACTTCCAGGGGTTCCTCCGGACATTTTGCATGGTGTTTGAGGAGCCTGGACAAATCTCCTCTGCAGCGGCTTCCTTGCTGAACCTACGCCAAGGAGACATCTCTGTGGGCGAGTACGCCATCCACTTCCGCACCCTGGCGGGAGAACTGTTGTGGAGCAATGAGGCCCTGGTGGCTCAATCCGAGAACGGCTCCAAGAGGCTTCGGGAGGGAGGCCTTCCTAGTCCGGTTGCTACTTTGCAGCAACCGCTGTTGTCTTCAGATGCCGATCCTCCTAAGGAGTCTGTGAGGATGGACCAATGTAAGCTATCTACGCCAAAAGCCCCAAAGCCTAGGGTTGGTAGGAGAGACAACCTTGGGCAAAGAAGGACTCCCATCTAAATTGTCCATACCCGTGACAATACTGTCCGGTGAGAAAACACATCAGGTCTCTGCGCATCTGGACTCTGGATCCGCTGCTAATTTCATTTGTAGAGACCTGGTGGACCTTCTTCAATTACCCACGACCCCTCTGGAGAGACCGTTGATTGTTTCATCAGTAAATGGACTACCTCTGCCAGACCCAGTTATAGCTGTGACCAAGCCTCTGAGGCTCCAAGTAGGGGCTCTCCACTCCGAACTTCTATCGTTCTATGTCCTGTCCAAGGCCGTTAACACTGTGCTGCTGGGCCTGCCTTGGCTCCGGCTACATGCCCCAGTCCTGTACTGGAACTCTGGAGAGCTTCTCCAGTGGGGCCCCGAGTGTCACAGCCGATGCCTGGTGCAGATTCGTTTGGCTCAGCCTCCTCTGCCTCGGTCATTGGCAGGATTGCCTGGTCATTATGCTGCATTTTCGGGCGTCTTCAGCAAAAGGGAGGCGGAGACACTGCCCCCACACCGGGCGTATGACTGTCCTATCGAGCTGATTTCTGGTGCGTCCCTTCCCGTGGTAGGATATATCCTCTCTCCTTGCCAGAGACTCTGGCCATGTCCGATTATGTTAAAGAGAACTTGGAGAGGGGCTTCATACGGAAGTCTTCCTCCCCGGCAGGAGCCGGGTTCTTCTTCATCAAAAAGAAGGATGCTCCCTGCGTCCTTGTATTGACTACCGGGGTCTCAACCAAATCATGGTGAAAAATAAGTATCCATTGCCACTGATATCTGAACTGTTTGATCGTATATGTGGTGCCAAGATTTTTTCCAAATTAGACATGCGTGGGGCTTACAACCTAATCCGGATTCGCCGGGGTGACAAATGGAAGACTGCATTTAACACCCGTGACGGACACTATGCATATATAGCAATGCCCTTTGGCCTGTGTAATGCTCCCGCGGTCTTCCAGGAGTTCGTTAATGAAATTTTCCGTGACCTCCTCTTTGTTTGTGTTGTGGTCTATCTTGATGACATCTTGATTTTTTCTCCAGATCCTATGACGCATCAGAGACATGTCCGTCAATTTTGCTGCGCTTAACGGAGAATCGTCTGTACGCCAAGTTGGAGAAGTGCGTGTTTGAAAAGGATTCTCTACCCTGCCTGGGCTACATTGTCTCGAATAGAGGTCTCAAGATGGATCCTGAAAAGGTAAAGTCTGTCCTGGAATGGCCACGTCCTCAAGGCTTGAGGGCCATACAGCGCATTCTGGGATTCACCAATTTTTATAGCCAGTTTATTCCAAACTTCTCCTCACTGACATCTCCTATCTCTAACCTCACTAAGAAGGGTATGAACGCCAAGGTGTGGACTCCTGAGGCAGAGTCCACATTCAATAGCCTGAAGAGCGCCTTCACGTCAGCCTCTATCCTCCATCATCCAGATGTTTCCCTACAGTTCTCGTTGGAGGTGGACGCATCCTCTGTCGCTGGTGCACTCCTGTTCCAGAGATGTTCCAAGGGCAAGTCAATGGTATGTGGATACTTCTCTAAGCTCTTCTCTTCCGCAGAATGCAACTACTCGATTGGGGATCGGGAGTTACTGGCCATCAAATTGGCCCTGGAGGAGTGGAGACATCTACTAGAGGGCGCAGCTCATCCCATCCTGATTTTTACGGACCACAAGAACCTCACCTATCTTTAGACGGCCCAACGGCTGAACCCTCGTAAGGCCAGGTGGTCACTGTTCTTTACCAGGTTCCAGGTTGAGCTCCATTATCGCCCGGCTGACAAGAATGTGAGGGCCAATGCCTCTTCCAGGTCTTTCGAGACAGAAAACACCATGGAGATTCCACAGAACATTATTGATCCGTCTTGCATTTTCTCTGTCAATCCACTGAAAGTTGGGGACATTCCTCCAGGGAGGACTTTTGTGCGCCTGGCTGACAGAGGGAGAATCCTCTGCTGGGGACACTCCTCAAGACTGGCAGATCACGCGGGTTCTCGTAAGACCCGGGATCTGATTGCCCATCATGTCTGGTGGCCCACGCTGCCCAAGGCCATTATGGACTTTGTTTCTTCCTGCTCAGTGTGTGCAGCTAACAAGGTTGCTCACTCCAGACCTGCTGGCCTGCTGCAGCCATCGCCTGTGCCCGAAGCTCCCTGGCAGCATATAGCTATGGACTTTATTACTGACCTGCCTCTCTCTGTTGGATGCAGTGCTGTCTGGGTGGTGGTGGATCGATTTTCGAAGATGGCCCAATTCGTTCCTCTGACCGGTCTTCCTTCTGCTCCTCAACTGGCCAAGCTTTTCATCCAACACATCTTCCGCCTGCACGGCTTGCCGCAGCATATTTTGTCTGATCGGGGGGTTCAGTTCACCGCAAAGTTCTGGAGACCCCTCTGCGGACTCCTAGGTGTAAAGTTGGACTTTTTCTCGGTCTACCATCCTCAGTCCAATGGTCAGGTCGAGAGGATCAATCAGATCTTGGAGAACTAGTTACGCCACTTCATCTCCAAGCAGCATCATGACTGGGTGCAGTTGCTCCTGTGGGCTAAATTCACCTACAATAATCACACCAGCGAGTCCACACAGAAGACACCATTCTTTATTGTCTATGGCTAACACCCCCGAATTCCTCTCCCGGTGCCTGATACGTCAGAGGTACCAGCTGCTGACACTGCTTTTAGGGACTTTCTGCAGATCTGGCAGCAGACTCGATCCTCCATCCTGCTGGCAGTCGACCGCATGAAATGGAAGGCGGACACAATGAGAAGAGAACCTCCTAAGTTTCTTCCTGACATGAAGGTCTGGCTGTCCTCCAGGATTATTCATTTCAGGGTGCCATCATACAAATTTGCTCCCAGGTTCCTCGGACCCTTCGATATCTTGCAGCAGATCAACACTGTCGCCTACAGGCTTCGGCTGCCTCCTACCCTCAAGATTCCCACATCCTTCCATGTCTCTCTCCTGAAACCGGAGGTTCTGAACCGCTTTACCAAGACTCCTAGCCCTGTGGTTGCTTCCAACGGACCTTCAGACACCTTCGAGGTTAAGGAGATCTTGGACACCAAGAAAGTGAGAGGAAAGACTTTTTATTTGGTGGATTAGAGGGGGTTTGGTCCTGAAGAGAGGTCCTGGGAGCCAGAGGAGAACCTTAATGCTCCTACCCTTCTGAAGAGATTCCTCTCTCGCTCTGGCCCCAAGAAGAGGGGGCGTAAGAAGGGGGATATTGTAGCGTCCATGGCCGTGGGCCATCCGGTTTAGTTACCTCTTAACGCCGGCAGCCATGGATCTGTGAGCGCTGGTCCCCATCTCCTTCCTAGGAGACGCCAGCGCTCACTTCCGCTCCGGTTCGCTGTGTCCCGTAGGGTGCGCGCGCACGCTCGTGCTCGCTCTTAAAGGTGCCAGCGTGCGCACATGAAAACAATCATCATCATTAACTCACATGATTTCCTGGACTATAAGAAGGCCTCTGCCCTTCTGATCCGTGCCTGAGCGTTGTTTGTCATATCCTAGTTTGTCTAAGCAAATGGTCTCCTAGTGTTTTCCAGTTCCAGTTTTCCATTCCTGTATCCTGTATCCCGTGCTATCCTGGTCAAGTGCCGTGCTGAGCTGTAGTCGTGCTGTGCTGTATTCTACGCCTATCCTGCTGCTCCACGCCTGACGTCTACTCGCTGCCTAGTCCCAGCCGAGCCTGCCTTGCTACTGTCCGAGCTGCCACATGTACCTTATATGAACTATGGACTGTCACCTGCGCCCTGTTGGCCAGCTGCCATACCGACAAGGCGGTATGGCTCAGTGGGTCCACGAACCCAACGTGACACTGGCACTGCGGTCCTCTGGGATAGGGGGCTCACTTATTGACCCACTGGGTCCATTGACCCCTATTACTGACAACCCTGCCTTTCCTGCTGGGGAGGCGCTTCTCTCATTCCTGAGTAGGTCTTCCACTAACCCCATGTACTTCACTCAGGTCCTCTCCGATTCTTCTCTACTCCCATTAGCCACTATCTGCCCGGCTGCTACGCACTCACCACGTCACATATTTGAATATTCCCAGTTAAAATATTTTTATAGTGTTACTAAGCTCCAGGCTCACCTTCACCGACCACTTGCTGACTTCGAGCGCTTATGTGTTTCCGCCCCCGGTCCCTTACACACGCCATCTCCACACTCTACAAACTACTCCTCTCCCAGCGATCACCTCATCTCCCGTCCTTCTGCAAGGCTTGGGAGATGGAATTGGACACAACATTCTCTGACGCACAATGGAGACAATGTTTCTCCCTTTCCCATCAAGCCTCGATAGACGAGCGAGCTCAGGAAACTAGCTACAAAATTGTCTCTAGGTGGTATCGAGTCCCCACTGCCCTACATAAATGGTACCCGTCTGTGCCCGACACGTGTTGGCGCTGTGGGGCGACAGGGGGATCCATGTCTCATATTTGGTGGAGTTGTCCCTCCTTGCAGAGTTTTTGGGAGGCGGCTCTTAAGATTATATTGGAAGTTACTGGGGTCTCGGTCCCTAATTTTCACAAGGCGGCCCTCTTATTCATGTTCCCTATGCAGCTACCCATTTAAAAACACTACCTACTTAGGCACCTCCTCCAGGCTGTCAAATAATTTATCCCTCACTGATGGAAAACGGCAGTCCCTCCACTGTTGGATGAGTAGTTTCAGGAGATTGCATTAATACAGCGAATGGAACACCTCCTGGCTCATTCCCCGACTGCTTCTACACGATACCAGGACACTTGGTCTCCTTGGGTTACGTTCCTCTCTTCTTCCACATACCGTACTGCAGTGCCTTGAGACCCAATACCCATCCTTTCCCATGAGACTTCATCTGAGGGAGGACTACATACAGGTGTGTGGGTGTTTGCTTGCTCCACCCTCGTCTCTGCCAGGTGCATAGCTGCTTCTTATTTATCCATGATGGTCCGGAACTTGAGTCCAGGTTCACCATGAACTCTCCTTGTCTCTCTTTTGCCCTGGCGCGTTTCCCGTTCTTTTTTTTCTTTTTCCTTCCCTTCTTTTGTCTATTTTGAGTGGCCATTTGCTTCCTGTGATTGCGCTCACCTGTTATTACCACTGCATTTTCGTATGTATACACCGTGTTCCAAATTATTATGCACATTGGATTTAAGTGTCATAAACATTTAATTATTAGTTTTTCAATTAAACTCATGGATGGTATTGTGTCCTAGGGCTCCTTGGATCATTGTAATCAATCTCAGACACCTGTGATAATTAGTTTGCCAGGTGTGCCCAATCAAAGGAAAACTACTTAAGGACGTTCCACATTATTTAGCAGGATACAGGTTTCAAGCAATATGGGAAAGAAAAAGGATCTCTCTGCTGCCGAAAAGCGTGAAATAGTACAATACCTTGGACAAAGTATGAAAACATTGGATATTTCAAGAAAACTTAAGCGTGATCATCGTACTGTGAAAAGATTTGTGGCTGATTCAGAGCACAGACGGGTTCGTTCAGATAAAGGCATAATGAGGAAGGTTTCTGCAAGACAAATTAATAGATTAGGAGAGCAGCTGCAAACAGGTATTTGAAGCCGCTGGTGCCTCTGGAGTCCCGCGAACCTCAAGGTGTAGGATCCTCCAGAGGTTTGCAAGTGTGCATAAAGCTATTATTCGGTAACCCCTAAACAATGCTCACAAGCAGAAACGGTTGCAGTGGGCTCAGAAATACATGAAGACTAATTTTCAAACCGTGTTGTTTACTAATGAGTGCCGTGCAACCCTGGATGGTCCAGATGGATGGAGTAGTGGATGGTTGGTGAATGGCCACTATGTCCCAACAAGGCTGCGACGTCAGCAAGGAGGTGGCGGAGTCATGTTTTGGGCTGGAATCATGGGGAGAGAGCTGGTAGGCCAGCACAAAAAGAAGAACCGTGCCTTCCGTAGCAAAATTATCTTCATGCATGACAATGCACCATCTCATGCTGCAAAGAATACCTCTGTGTCATTGGCTGCTATGGGCATAAAAGGAGAGAAACTCATGGTGTGGCCCCCATGTTCCCCTGACCTCAACTATATTGAGAACCTTTGGAGCATCCTCAAGCAAAATATCTATGAGGGTGGGAGGCAGTTCACATCAAAACAGAAGCTCTGGGAGGCTATTCTGACATCCTGCAAAGATATTCAAGCAGAAACTGTCCAAATACTCACAAATTCAATGGATGCAAGAATTGTGAATGTGATATCAAAGAAGGGGTCCTATGTTAATATGTAACTTGGCCTGTTAAGTTTTTTTTGATTGAAAGAGCTTTTCTGTAAATATGACCTCCTGTTGCTGCAAATTCAACATATTACCATTTTAGTTCTCTTTACAACCTTTAAAATGTTTTGATCTCTGTTGTGCATAATAATTTGAAACAGTGCATTTTGAGTTTTTTACTTCTAAAAAAAAAACCTGTTATCATTAGGAGATTTGTTCAATAAAATTTGCATTATACTCCAACGGTTGATGGCTTGAAGATTATACTGGCTGTCATTTGCATCCACTATTTAGGAAAATCAGCAAAAAATAACATTTGCATAATAATTTGGAATGCGGTGTAGAAAGCTGAATTATTTCTTTTTCCTTTTTTTTTCTATTTTTTTTAAAGTAATGCTCCTTTCTATTGTGCTTACTCAGACTGCTGTTGTATTTTGCGCTTCTCATGGGTTGGGATGTTTACCCTCCTGTTTGGGCTGTGCCCTTATTTGTCATGTTCTTTTTATTATGGGGACACCTCTTCTCCAACTGTGTTTGTACTTGTTTATATTGAAACCTGTAAAGGATCTGCCAGGCACAGCTTCTGTGTCAACGCCCATAGGTAATCAGTCTGCACCTGCTTCTATGTCTGTGAGACTGACTCCATCTTCCACCACTCAGGATGGCAGGCTTAGGAGTGGGAGAGCCTATCACAGCCTGCCATCCTGAGTGGTGGAAGATGGAGTCAGTCTCACAGACATAGAAGCAGGTGCAGACTGATTACCTATGGGCGTTGACACAGAAGCTGTGCCTGGCAGATCCTTTACAAAACCAATACAAATTTTGAATAAGAAAAAAATGTAACCCCTTAAGGACACAGCCTGTTTTCGCCTCATGGACCTGGCCATTTTTTTCAAATCTGATGTGTCAATTTATTTGGTAATAACTTTGGAATGCCTTTATTTTTTCAAGCGATTCTGAGATTGTTTTATCGTGACACATTGTACTTTAACCCCTTCCCGACATTTGTCGTAAGTATACGTCGTGAAAAACCAGTGCTTCCCGCATATTTTCGTATACTACCACAAATGCATGGCACCGGCCGTTGCCATCATCCCCGGATGACAGCTGTATATTACAGCTGACACCCTGCTGTAATGGAGGGGACCGAAGTTAGCTTCGATCCCCTTAAATGCAGCGGTCAAAAGTGATCGCTGCATTTATGGTGTTTGCAGCTCATCAAAACCCCGGCAATGAAATTGCCGGGCTGCCGGTGGCTGCAATGGCAACCGGAGGCCTAATAGTGGCCTACTGGTCTGCCTAGTACGAAAACCTTCCAGGCCCCGGGGCCTAAAATGCCTCCGTATCCGTCGGCAAGATGGCTCAGGAGATGAGCCGACGTCATCAGCAGTGGATGTCCACTGTATGTTACAGCTGACATCCATCTGTAACTGCAGGAACCAGAGCTAACTCCTATCCCTGCCATTAACCCCTTAGATGCAGTGATTGCTGCATCTTGGTGGTTTGCAGCAGAACGGCAGCTCTGCCCTGCAATCGCAGGGCTGCTGGTATGGCAACAGGAGACCTAACAATGGCCTCCTGCTCTACCATTACGGAAGCCTATTAGGCCCCACCCGGAGGTGAAGCCTAATCGGCTTACTGTCAGTTAATGACTGACAGATCATACATAGGTAGTGCAATGTATTAGAAAAAAAAATCTGACTGTTGGACCCTCGTGGGACTAAAAAAAAAGTGTGAAAAAAGTTGTAAAAAGTATAATAAAAGTTTCAAGTAATAAAATAAAACATTATCGCCCTTTTTCCCTTATCAAGACCTTTATTTTTTAAGAAAAAAAATAAACCATACATATTTGGTATCGCCGCAACCGTAACTGCCTAAACTATAAAACTATTATGTTATTTATCCCATGCGGTGAACGGTGTAAAAAAAAAAACCTTAAAAAACAATGCCAGAATTTCAGTTTTTTGATAATTTTGCCCTACAAATATTGGCATAAAAAAGTGATGTATCCAAAAATGGTACCTATAAAAACTATAGCTCGTCTCACAAAAAACAAGCCCTCATACAGCTCCGCCGACAAAATTTAAAAGTTATGGTTCTCACAATATGGCGACAGAAAAAATACATTCTTTTTACATAAGTAATTTTATTGTGCAAAAGGCTGTAAAACATAAAATAGTGCTATAAATTTGGAATCGCCGGAATTGTACTGTCCCGCAGAATAAAGTTAACATGTAATTTATAACTCCTGGTGAACGCTGTATAAAAAAAAAAAAAAAACTATGTCAGAGTTGCTGTTTTTTGGTCATCTTGCCTCTCAAAAAATAGGATAAAAAGCAATCAAAAAGTCGCGTGTACCCCAAAATGGTACCAATACAGCTCGTCCTGCAAAAAAAACAGCCATCATACCACTATGTCTATGAAAAAATAAAATTACTTAAGGCTCCAATAAGTAAGGAAATAAAAAATATGCAGTTGTGCAGGCCCGAGGGGAACATTTCTTCTGTTTCAAGAGGCGATTTATCGGGGCCCTAAAATTAGGGAACAAGGAAGGGGAGGGCCCAAACATATCTGCTAGAAGCGAGGGCGCCCGTATTATACCAGGACAACACTTTCTAGCAAAATTCCCCAAATTGCAAAGGTGCGGAGTATGGAACAAAAGGGGGATAAGTATGGACAACATTTATCAGTGCGACACTGGCCTGTGCAGAAAGGATTGCTTCACAGCGTAACACACATCTATGGATTATTTTATTGTTTACCCCATTATTATACCACCTGACTATGCCCCTGATATACTCTGCCCAGCTTACATATGCCCCACATTATAAACGGAAACACCAGCAATACTCAAACAAAACTACTACCAAGCAAAATCTGCGCTTCCCTAAAATTAGGGAACCAAGAAGGGTAGTGCCCAAACATATCTGCTGGAAGCGAGGGTGCCCGTATTATACCAGGACAACACTTTCCCAGCAAAATTCCCCAAACAGCAAAGGTGCGGAGAGTGGACCAAAAGGGGGATGAGTAATGACACCATTTATCAGTATTTTACACCATTATTATACCACCTGACTATTGTACTCTGCCCAGCTTACATGTACCCCCACATTATAAACTGAGATACCAGTAAAACTCCAAACAATACAACTACCAAGCAAAATCCACGCTCCAAAAGCGAAATGGTGCTCCCTCCCTTCTGTGCCCTACGGGTGCCCAAACAGCAGTTTAAACCCTTTTAACAATTTTTGGGGTGTGTGTCTCCAGTGGCACAAGCTGGGCACTACATATTTGCCACTGAAATGGCATATCTAGGGAAAAATTAAAATTTTTACTCTGCACCATCCGCAGCGCAATCATTTATGGAAAGAACCTGTGGGGTGAAAATGCTCACTATACCCCTTAATAAATACCCCTTAATAATATTTCTAGAAACTGCAGAATCTGGGCAATAAATATTGAGTTGTGTTTCTCTGGCAAAACTTTCTGTGTTATAAAAAAATGGATTAAAAATGAATTTCTGCAGCAACAAAAAAATTAAATTTGTAAATTTCACCTCTACATTGGTTTAAATCCTGTGAAAGGTCTAAAGGGTTAAAAAACTTTCTAAATGCTGTTTTGAATACTTTGAGGGGTGAAGTTTACAAAATGGGGTGACTTATTTTGGGTTTCTAATATATAAGGCCCTAAATGCCACTTCACAACTGAACTGGTCCCTGAAAAAATAGCCTTTTGAAATTTTCTTGAAAATGTGAGAAATTGCTGCTAAAGTTCTAAGCCTTGTAATATCCTAGAAAAATAAAAGGATGTTCAAGAAACGATGCCAATCTAAAGTAGACATGTGGGGGATGTTAATTGGCAACAATTTTGTGTGGTTTAACTGCCTGTCTTACAAGCAGATACATTTAAATTGAGAAAAATTGTAATTATTGAAACATTTTCGCCAAATCTTGGTGTTTTTCACAATTAAATACTCAATGTATCGAGCAAATTTTGGCAGTAACATAACGTCCAATATGTCACGAGAAAACAATCTCAGAATCGCTTGTATAGGTAAAAGCATTCCGAAGTTATTACCACATAAAGTGAAACATGTCAGATTTGAAAAAGGAGCATTTTTCTAAAATTAAATGTATCTGCTTGTAAGGGTATGTTCACACGCACTAATTATGGACGTAATTCGGGCGTTTTTGCCCCGAATTACGTCCGAAAAATGCGCCTCGATAGCGTTGACAAACATCTGCCCATTGAAAGCAATGGGCTGACGTTTGCCTGTTCACACGAGGCGTATATTTACGCGCCGCTGTCAAATGACGGCGCGTAAATAAACGCCCGCGTCAAAGAAGTGACCTGTCACTTCTTTGGGCGTAATTGGAGCCGTTATTCATTGACTCCAATGAAAAGCAGCGCCAATTACGTGCGTAATGGATGCGGCATTCAAGCGCCTGCACATGCCGTTACGGCTGAAATTACGGGGATGTTTCCTCCTGAAAACATCCCCGTAATTTCAGCCGTTACGGACGCTGTCGTGTGAACATACCCTAAAACAGATAGTATTACCACACAAAATAGTCACTAATTACCATTTCCCATATGTCTACTGTATGTTTGCATAGTTTTTTGAACATTCTTTTATTTTTCAGGGACATTACAAGGCTTAGAACTTTAGCAGCAACTTCTAAAATTTTCAAGAATTTTTTTTTATGGACCAGTTCAGTTCTGAAGTGACTTTGAGGGGCTTATATAGTAGAAACTCCCTATAAATCACCACATTTTAAAAACTGCACCCCTCAAAGTATTCAAAACAGCATTTAGAAAGTTTCTTAACCCTTTAGGCGTTTCACAGGAATTAAAGCAATGTAAAAAAAATTTTGCTGAAAATCTGTTTAAGCATTTTTTCTGTATTTTTACCAGGGATCGCAATTCAATATTTATTGCCCAGATTCTGCAGTTTTTAGAAATATCCCACCTGTGGCCCTAGTGTGCTAATGGACTGAAGCACTGGCATCAGAAGCAAAGGAGCTCCTTGTCGATTTTGGGGCCTCCTTTTTATTAGAATATATTTTAAGCACCATGTCAGGTTTGAAGAGGTCTTGTGATGCCAAAGCAGTGGAAACCCCCCACAAGTGACCACATTTTGGAAACTACACCCCTTGAAGAAATTATCAAGGGGTATAGTGAGGATTTAAACCCCACAAGTTTTGCTGAATTTAGTGGAATTTAGACGTAAAAATGAAAATCTAAATTGTTTCCAATAAATGTTGAAATTTTAAATTTTTCCAAGAAATTAAGGAGAAAAAGTACCCCAACATTTGAAACGCAATTTCTCCCGATTACAGCAATACCCCATATGTGGCAATATTCTGTTGTTCGGGCATACGGCAGGGTTCAGAAAGGCAGGAGCGCTACTTGGCATGCAGATTTTTGCTGGAATATATTTCGCCTAGACATATGACAGGGCTCAGAAGTGTAGAGCACAATGCGCATTTGAGGCCTATTTTGGTGATTTTCACAGCATTGGCCCACAATTGCAGGGCTCCGAGGTCAAATAGTAAAACAAACCCCCAAGTAGTGACCACTATTTTGGAAACTGCATCCCTTAAGGCATTTTAAGGGGCACAGTGAGTATTTTAACCCCAGAGGTGTTTTTCATTAGAAATTAATGCGCATCGGATGGTGCAAAGTAAAAATTGCACTTTTCCACTGATATGCCATTTTAGTGCACAATATGTTGTGCACAATTTGTGCAACTGAAGACAAATGGCTCATAAACTGTTAAAGGCATTGTGTTGCCAGAAAAACATGTTTTTTTTTTTTAATTAAACATTTAGTGTGTGGGTGATTAAACATTGTTCAAATTTTTTTTATTTTTTTCACGAGTCAGGAAATATTATAAATTAATTCTAATTTATAATACTACCCATTTTTGGTCACTAGATGGAGCTATTCCCAAAATTGCAGCATTGCAACATTGGGTTAAAAGCCCTCGCTCTAGTGAGCTCTCAGCATCCCCCCCTCCTTTATCCTGGCTAGTGCCGGGATAAACGAGGGGTTTGAACGGTGTAACCTCCTACACTGTGTGTCGCCATTTTTTGAGCTAACACACAGTGTAGTAGGTTTACATACAGTAGTAAACACACACAAACACGAACATACATTGAAATCTCTTACCTGCTCCTGCCGCCGCGGCTCCCTCCGGCCCGTCCGCTCCGTTTGCTGCCGCTGGTCCAAGTGCACAAATCCGGAAGCCGCGACCGGAAGTAGTAATATTACTGTCCGGCCGCGACTTCCGGTCCACAGGAAAATGGCGCCGGACGGCGCCAATTTCGAATTGGACTGTGTGGGAGCGGCGCATGCGCAGTTCCCACACAGACGCCGTACACGGAAGTCAATGGGACGGGAGCCGTTCGCAGTCCCTATGGGACTGTGGCTGCCGTATTCCATGTCTGTATGTGTCGTTAATTGACACAGACAGAAATGGAACAAAAAATGGCAGCCCCCATAGGGAAGAAAAAGTGTAAAAATAAGAAAAAGTAAAACACAAACACACAAATGAATATAAACGTTTTTAATAAAGCACTAACATCTTTAACATATAAAAAAATAATTTGTGATGACACTGTTCCTTTAAGCAGGTTCTCCCAGTATGGCGATCCCATACGGATGTAGCCATCTTTATCTTGACTCTGATAGCTTGCTGCAGCGTGATATCACGCAACAAAAGAAATTGAAAAGTCATTGAAAAACTCAAGATAAAGGATCTTGCCACTGTGTATTTAATGCGTTAAAAGTCAAGGTAAAGACGGCTACATCTGTATACGTGGACGTAAACTGCTGTTTGGGCACGCTTTTAGCTTTTGGAGAGCAGATTTTGCTTAGTAGTAGTTCTGTTTGGGTTCTGCTGGTATTTCAGTTTATAATGTGGGGGCATTTGTAATCTGCGCAGGGAATATCAGGGCATAATAAGAGGGTATAATAATGTGATAAATTAATAATCCACAGATGTGTGGCCAGTGTCGCACTGATAAATGGTACCCAATCTTATCCGCTTTTGGAACGCTCTGCACATTTTGTGTTGCTATATTCCGAGAGCCAGAACTTCGGAGCTGTGTGACGGCTTATTTGTTGCGGGAAAGTCTGTAGTTTTCATTGGTACAGTTTTGAGGTACACGTGTTTTTTGGATCACCTTTTATTCAATTATTTTTGGCAAGCAGGCTGATCATAAATTCTGACAATGTTTTGTATTCTTTTTTTTTGTTTACAGTATTCACCATTGGCTATAAATGTAATTTTTACTTTATTCTGCTGGTCGATACGATTACGGCGAAACCATATGTATATAGCTTTTTTTATGCTTTACAGCGTTTGCACAATAAAATCACTTTTTTTTTATTTATTTTTTTGTGACGCCATATTCTAAGAACCATAACCTTTTTATTTTTCAGTCAAAAAGGCTGTGTATGGGTTTGTTTATTGCGGGAGAGTTTGTAGTTTTTGTTGGTACTTTTTATTCCATGTTTTGGGAGGGGTGGTGACCCAAAAATAACGATTCTGGCATTGTTCTTTATTTTTATTTATTTTTTTGCTGTGTTCACCATGCGGGAAAAATAACTTTATAGTTTTATAGTTTGGGCCGTTAAAGACGCGTTGATACCAAATATGTGTACTTTTTTTAACCGTTTCATTTTTTTCCTATAATAAAAGGAAGTTTTTGTTTTTAAAAATTTAAACTTTTATTTTTATACATTTTTATTAACTTTTTTCCACTTTTTTTTTGTCCCACTAGGGGACTTGAAGGCCTGCACCTCTGATCTTTACTCTAATACATTGCACTACACACGTAGTGCAATGCATTACTGCTGTCAGTTATTTACTAAGACCAAGCTTATTAGGCGGGGCCTAATGGGCTTCCGTACGTGGCAGACCAGGAAGCGAGCCAGTGGCGTAACTACTGCTGTAGCAGCCGGTATCAGCCGCTACGGGGCCCACGGCATGAAAGGGCCCGTGCCGCCCGCCGGCACAAACCCCCATGCCCTGTGGCGCCGCTAGCAGCCATTATGGCTGCTACAGCAGTATCGACGCCACTACGGGGCCTGCGCCTCCCGGCCTCTAACATTTATGGGCCGGGGGCACGGGCCCTTTCATGCCTGGTGGCGTCGCTAGCACTGGAGGGGGCCCCGGTGCTAGCGACAGCCACCCCATCTTGCAGTAATTGTACCTGCGTCTATAGTTGACAGGTACAAATACACCGTGTTCCAAATTATTATGCACATTGGATTTAAGTGTCATAAACATTTAATTATTAGTTTTTCAATTAAACTCATGGATGGTATTGTGTCTTAGGACTCTTTGGATCATTGTAATTAATCTCAGACGCCTGTGATAATTAGTTTGCCAGGTGTGCCCAATCAAAGGAAAACAACTTAAGAATGACGTTCCACATTATTTAGCAGGCCACAGGTTTCAAGCAATATGGGAAAAAAAAGGATCTCTCTGCTGCCGGAAAGCGTGAAATAGTGCAATACCTTGGACAAGGTATGAAAACATTGGATATTTCAAGAAAACGTAGGCGTGATCATCGTACTGTAAAAAGATTTGTGGCTGATTCAGAGCACAGACTGGTTCGTTCAGATAAAGGCATAATGAGGAAGGTTTCTGCCAGACAAATTAATAGGATTAGGAGAGCAGCTGCTAAAATGCCATTGCAAAGCAGCAAACAGGTATTTGAAGCCGCTGGTGCCTCTGGAGTCCCGCGAACCTCAAGGTGTAGGATCCTTCAGAGGTTTGCAAGTGTGCATAAAGCTATTATTCGGCCACCCCTAAACAATGCTCACAAGCAGAAACGGTTTCAGTGGGCTCAGAAATACATGAAGACTAATTTTCAAACCGTGTTGTTTACTGATGAGTGCCGTGCAACCCTGGATGGTCCAGAGTAGTGGATGGTTGGTGAATGGCCACTATGTCCCAACAAGGCTGCGACGTCAGCAAGGAGGTGGCGGAGTCATGTTTTGGGCTGGAATCATGGGGAGAGAGCTGGTAGGACCCTTTAGGGTCCCTGACGGTGTGAAAATGACCTCTGCAAAGTACGTAGAGTTTATGACTGACCACTTTCTTCCGTGGTACAAAAAGAAGAACCGTGCCTTCCGTAGCAAAATTATCTTCATGCAGGACAATGCACCATCTCATGCTGCAAAAAATACCTCTGTGTCATTGGCTGCTATGGGCATAAAAGGAGAGAAACTCATGGTGTGGCCCCCATGTTCCCCTGACCTCAACCCTATTGAGAACCTTTGGAGAATCCTCAACCAAATATCAGGGTGGGTGGCAGTTCACATCAAAATAGAAGCTCTGGGAGGCTATTCTGACATCCTGCAAAGATATTCAAGCAGAAACTGTCCAAATACTAACAAATTCAATGGATGCAAGAATT
Organism: Rhinoderma darwinii; assembly: GCF_050947455.1. Classification (NCBI taxonomy): domain Eukaryota; kingdom Metazoa; phylum Chordata; class Amphibia; order Anura; family Rhinodermatidae; genus Rhinoderma; species Rhinoderma darwinii. The sequence continues at coordinate 523,422,122 of NC_134687.1, read as the reverse complement.
GTGAAGGTGATATCAAAGAAGGGGTCCTATGTTAACATGTAACTTGGCCTGTTAAGTTTTTTTTTATTGAAAGAGCTTTTGATTTCTGTAAATATGACCTCCTGATGCTGCAAATTCAACAAATTACCATTTTAGTTCTCTTTACAACCTTTAAAATGTTTTGAGCTCTGTTGTGCATAATAATTTGAAACAGTGCATTTTGAGTTTTTTACTTCTAAAAAAAAATCTGTTATCATTAGGAGATTTGTTCAATAAAATTCAAATTATACGCCAACGGTTGATGGCTTGAAGATTATACGGACTGTCATTTGCATCAACTATTTAGGAAAATCAGCGAAAAATAACATTTGCATAATAATTTGGGAAGCGGTGTAATATGTTGCCAATGGATGTGGAAACAGCCCAGGGAAGGGCATGATGTAGATGGAGGATATAGTCCAAGCGACTGTAGGTGCAATGCGGATGAGAGTAAATACTATAATCTTTGTCAGAAGAGTGTTGAAGGCGGAAAACATCACAGAGTTGAAGCTGGGAAAGATGATAGCATTATATGCAATGCTGGAGCGACCAGTAGAATTATCCAGTGTCGGATCTAAAGTAAGATTAATGTCTCCGCATAACACCACAGTCCACCGCACCGCCGGAAGAGCAGTGTCGATGAGATGAAGGAGGAAAGGGACCTGACCAGAATTAGGGCTTATCGTGATATACGTCCGTAAAACGCGCGTGATTTTCACGCGCCTCGCACGAACCTATGTTAGTCTATGGGGCTGTGCAGACTGTCCGTGAGTTTCACGCAGCGTGTTTCCGCTGCGTAAAACTCACGACATGTCCGATATTTGTGCGTTGTTCGTGAAGTCAATGGGTGCGTAAAAATCACGCGCAGCACACGGAAGCACTTCCGTGTGACGCGCGTGATTCGCGCAACAGCAGTAAAAACTATGAATGAAAACAGACATACAGACATACAGTGTCATAATGATGGCGGCTGCGCGAAAATCGCGCAGCCACGCATCATACGCGGCTGACACACGGAGCCGTTAAGTAGCTTTTGCGCGCGTAAAGCACCGCGTTTTTTCCACGCGCAAAACGCACACGCTTGTGTAAATCCGGCCTTAGGGGCATATGCATTAATCACAGTGAACTCACACCCACGAATGTTTAGAACTAGGATTATATATCGAGCCTCGGAGTCAGTGACAACATTGACGACCTGATGAGTGAGGGATCTATGGGGAGCTATGGCAACTCCATAAGATCTGGAAAGTGAATTGTTACTAAAATGCCAGTGCGTGTAAAATGTATGTCTAATAGCAGGGGAGTGACCTGTGTTTCCTGGAAACATGCAATCTGTACCTTACGCTTATGGAGGTGGTGGAGGATTTGCGCTCTCTTTTCAGGCGTATTTAACCCCTTCGCATTGAAGGAGGCCATTGTGAGGTCAGCCATGGACGTAAGCAGAACCGCTCTCTGAAATGTTCCGGATAAAAGAGGAAAGGCAGGAGTCCAGGAAGGGGATACATTTTAAAAACATATCCAATGGGAACAAAAATGTCTGCCCACTTTGATGCCAGCCTTTATGCCCAGAATCACTTTGGGCCAATCTGTACTTAACTAAATTTAATGCGCGGCATCCCTCTTTATGTGCCAGCAGTGTAAGATCAGTTGCCCAAGATCAATTAACCCTTTGCAAACACTTGTCACTTATTCAAATCAGTATAAGCTTTTATGCCCAGAACCCCTATGGCCCAGCCTGGACTTACCTGAATTTATGGCGGGGCATCCCTCTTTGTGTACCAGTATTGTGAGATCAGTGGCCCATACTCAAAGGATTATTCCCATCTCAGACATTTATGGCATATCTATAGGATATGCCATGTTTGTTAGATGTGGGTTCCAGGCATGGGACCCACATCTAGCTCAAGATCGAGAAGCGCTTGACCATTCCTGGTGAGATGGCCGCCTCCATGTGGAGACTTAATGGGCAGGTGGCTGGGATTAGAGAAACAGCTGTGCTACGCTGTTTACGAAAATCCCATTCACTTCTATAAAGGTATGTTCACACGAGGTCATTACGTCCGTAATTGACCGAACACAGTGCAGGGAGCCGGGCTCTTAGCATCATAGTTATGTACGACGCTAGGAGTCCCTGCCTCGCTGCCGGACAACTGTAATCATGTTTTCAGTACGGGACAGTTGTCCGGCAGCGAGGCAGGGACTCCTAGCGTCGTACATAAGTATGATGCTAGGAGCCCGGCTCCCTGCAGTGTGTTCGGTCCGGTACTTGCGGCCGAAATACGTCCTTCAATTACGGACATAATGACCTCGTGTGAACATACCCTGAGGGTATGTTCACACGGCTTATTTACGGACGTAATTCAGGCGTTTTCACGCCTCAAATTACGTCCAAAAATGCTCCTCGATAGCGTTGGCAAACATCTGCCCATTGAAAGCAATGAGCTGACGTTTGTCTGTTCACACGAGGCGTATATTTACGCGTTGCTGTCAAAAGACGGCGCGTAAATAGACGCCCGCGCCAAAGAAGTGTCATCTCACTTCTTCAGACGTAAATGGAGCCGTTTCCCATGGACTCCATGGAAAACCAGCTCCAGTTACGTCCGGAACGGATGCGGCGTTCAAGCGCCTGCACATGCCGTTACGGCTGAAATGACGGGGCTGTTTTCTCCTGGAAACAGCCCCGTAATTTCGGCCGTTACGGACACTGCCATGTGAACATTCCCTGAGGGTATGATCACACGCTAGCTGTCATTTACGGCTGAAATGACAGCCTGTTTTCAGAAGAAAACAGCTGCGTCGTTTCAGCCGTAAAAGCAGCTCCTCGTAATATACGAGGCGTCTGTGACGCTCGTATATCTTGAGCTGCTCTTCATTGAGTTCAATGAAGAACAGCTCAAATTACGTTGCAAAGTGCCCTGCACTTCTTTGCCGAGGCAGACAGTTTACGCGTCATCGTTTGACAGCTGTCAAACGACGACGCGTAAATGACAGGTCGTCTGCACAGTACATCGGCAAACCCATTCAAATGAATGGGCAGATGTTTGCCGACGTATTGTAGCCCTATTTTCAGGCGTAAAACGAGGCATAATACGCCTCGTTTACGCCTGAAAATAGGTCGTGTGAACCCAGCCTTAGAGTTACGAAAACAGTGTAGCTTAGCAAGCTTGGCTGTTTTAGGAGCCCCGACCACCTCTTCACCGCCTGGATGCAGAGGCCAGAGATTATGACAACGGACAGGCACGAAGTTCAGGGGATCCCTGATCTCGGGATAGGTGCGGGTCCTAGCTTTATCAGAAATTTATGGCATATCCTATGGATGTCTGAGATGGCAATGACCGTTTAACAACAACCGTTACTTATCAGTAAAAAGTGTTCGTCTGCCCACTTTGATGCTAATTTTTATGCCCAGAACAAATTTGGCCCAGCCTAAACTCGACTGAATCACATTCTTTTTGCCATGAGTAAGAGCACAGCTCGTGCTTGAAACGCGTAGGCCAGGGCAAACCGCCTACTATCCGCACACGTCTTGGGACTGCGTCTCCCTTCAATTTTATTTCAATACCCCAATAAAGGTGGGAATACTGCTTCCTTTTTAAATCCAAAGTACGACTCAGCGCTGGATCATTTCTTCTTTTCTTCGACTGAATCCCTGTGTGTGCCAGCAGTGTGAGATCAGTGGCCCAAAATCATATAACCCTATGGGTATGTTCACACAGGCTATTTTCAGACGTTTTTCGGGGCGTAAACGCCCCGAAAAACGGCTAGAAATACGGGGGCTGAACGCCTTCAAACATCTGCCCATTGATTTCAATGGGAAAAATGCTTGAGGGTATGTTCACACGAGGGCGTCCGTAACGGCTGAAATTACGGGGATGTTTCAGCCTGAAAATATCCCCGTAATTTCAGCCGTAACGGCATGTGCAGGCGCTTGAACGCCGCGTCCATTACGGACGTAATTGGCGCTGCTATTCATTGGAGTCAATGAATAACGGCTCCAATTACGGCCAAAGAAGTGACAGGTCACTTCTTTGACGCGGGCGTCTATTTACGCGCCGTCTATTGACAGCGGCGCGTAAATATTACGCCTCGTGTGAACAGACAAACGTATGCCCATTGCTTTCAATGGGCAGATGTTTGTCAGCGCTATTGAGGCGCTATTTTCGGACGTAATTCGGGGCAAAACCGCCCGAATTACGTCCGTAATTAGTGCGTGTGAACATACCCTGAGACGTTTTTCATTGACTCAATAGAAAAACAGGTAGTTGTTTAAAAAACGGCTGAAAATCAGGGGCTGTTTTCCCTTGTCTTCCCGTTTTTCGTTACGTGTGAACATACCCTATAAATCACATTCTTGGTTGCCTAATTTGATGCCCATTCTCCATAAGGCATCTCAGTCAATATAATTGAGCTCTCCAGTTACTGAACCAGTAAAAAAATAATAAAAACATTCCTTGAGAATAAAAAACCAACTAACGTCATATGTAGACGGGAAATACATTAGAATGACGGCATTGTAACTGGGTGATGATTGCTTGCTGGCAGTTGCATGGTTAACAGACTTTAGGGGCATTCCCAATGAACTCCAATGGCCACCCAAATCATTCCAGTAGTAGTGCAGAGAATAATTGTGCTCTGTGCCCACACATATATGCGCGTATACACATGACTGGCACAGCAGCGGTAACGCAGCAGAGTACGGACCCCGGAACAGTGCAGGAAGCAGAACACTACATCCCTGTATCCCAACATCTGTGGTCACATGACCTAGCCCATTCCATCCCTTCCTCACTGGACACTGAATGACTTCCTCCGCAAGTTCTGATTGGTCGACACGTCTGCGGTCTCCTCCTCTATCCCGTTGCTCCATTGGCTGGCGCGGTGACGCTGTGGTTTGGTGACGCGCTGCCTGTCGGGATCACTGTTGTCGGTGTTGGCGGAGGTTCCGGGCGGTGTACTGGGCTGCAGGTACCGGAAAGCTTTGGGTTGGTGGGGGAAAGCAGGAGGAATGTGTTCCAGCAGGATGCCGGTAGGACGTGAAGGGAGGTGTCCGTCTGGAATACGACTGTGTGTGGTGCAGCTGGAGTCAGCGGCCCGGGATAGGGATGTATTGTGCACTATACAGTGCAGTCCTGCTTCCTCACACTGTAATATACAATAAATGTGCCAGTTATCTTTGCCTTGTGTGTTCCTAGTGCCCCCTCCTAGCACTATAGTGTACGTATAGTTGTGCCAGCGATGTACATAACATTAAGGATACAGAAGAGTCTCCTAGAAAAAAATTCTGTCAATTTGTGCCACTCTATAAAATGGTGTAACTACACCTTTAAAATTGGAAGCGTATGATATAAGCTCCGTATTCATAAATATTTTCCTGGGCACCTACCCACACGCCCTCCTGTCATTGGTAAGGGGCGTGGTTAGTGACCTGTAACAATGTGTTTTATTAAAGTGATACTACAAAAAATATTTCACGCACTCCATGATCAAAGACTGGCGTGCGGTCGAATACGACCCTGAGGTTGATGTTGAAAGCCATTGCTGTTAACGGTGCCCCATAGGAGTACAGTGTTAATACAAGCCCCTCCGTCTAGTTGTTCTTCACTATGTTCTATCTATTTTCTGGGCTAATCCAAGGGCACAGGTATTTGTTGTGGCTCTTAACTTTTTAGTAATTTATTGTTCATGTGTTTGGACGTTCTTATTGTCTGGCTACGAAAAAAAATATAAATCGCTCTCCGGTGGTCTGTCTGTAAGTTTTATGTAAGCCTAAAAAACTAGACTAGTGGGTAAGTACAGACCAACACTTGTGTAGCATAAAAACCAGCGTAGGTAGTGCCCCATCCGTAGATCATGCCAAACTCAGTGCCCCATCCGTAGATCGCGCCAAACTCCGTGCCCCACCCGTAGGTAGTGCTGCACTATCTTCCAGCTATGCAGGTCTGGTGTTATCGTGCCGCCTGCATCACAAGAAAGTGCCGAATGGCGAGGAAGGGAACCGATGGTTCCCTTGCCAGCGCTGTCAATTTGTATCCGCATCTTAAAGGTGCAGATATATAATATATTGCAATATAAAAAAATATATTGAATATATTTCTAGTGTGTCTGCTGTAGACCTGTATTTATTATGGTGCGTTTTTCCAGCAGATTTGCTGCAGTCCTAATACAACAAAGCTGTCCTATGTTTACAGCAACAAAGCCGGTGATCTCCAGTATGAAAGTTTGTTATCCATTTGGTGAGTGGATGGTCTGAAAACAATGTTTTTTATCTTACATTAGCAAGACGACCGTTGTATATTATACTGCAGTGTTTTCTTTCTGCACAACTGTGTTGGAGGCTCCCAAAGAAACCTCTGTCGCGGATTCTGTCATATTTGGCAGGAGAAAAAAAAAAGTGCAGCATGCAGTTCTATTTTTCCAATCAAAATGATGGACACCAAGATGGAACTTGACGGCCCCCTTTATCAGGCGCCATTGGTGTCTGTCGTGCAACAGATCCTGCAGTCCGTCAATTATGTTTTTCTGCCCCTATGTCGGAGCAGAACAGCGGAATTGACAATTCAGGTGTGAACGCAGCCTTTAATGCTTTTTTTGCTGTGAGCAATTTTGCTTCTGAGACCGACTACAGGATGCCGTTATTAAGGGGAACAGTAATATAGGCTGAAGGCTTGTCCAAATGAGCGGCTACATGGATGAGCCTGATCCCAAAGTACCCACAATAGTTTCATAAGAACAATAGTTTGTAAAGGAAGAAAGATTCTTTCTATTCGTAGCAAAGTGCACCACATTCATCAAAACTGCACACCACGTAATACATTTTATGCAGCTCGCAGCGTACTAGACAGACTTTTTGGCTGACGCTCATGAAAGACATAATTAATTTGGCACCACTATTGTGAGTTGGTTAGACATGCTTCTTTGCTGTACCTTTTTTTTCCAAAAAGGATTTCCCCCCATAGTGTTTCATGATCTTGCATAGGTAATGGCATAAAATGTTGCGTCATCCTGGTCCGAACAGTGGAAGCAGAACAGCATCATTTTAGCCCCTTTGATGATGGTTTTTAGGATGCCCACTGAAATGAATCAGTCACAAATTGCTGAATGCTTTAGGCTAAGGCTACACATTGACTCATGGTTGCGCGACCTCAAAATGTGAATTTATTACACTGGCAGTCGCACCTAAGGCCGGATTCACACGTGCGTGTTCAGTCCGTTATATCCGGTCCGCAGGTCGGCCGCATTTACCCGGACTGAGCACCCTGCAGGGAGCCGGGCTCCTGGCATCATTGTTATCTATGACGCTAGGAGTCGCTGCCTCTCTGCGGAACTACTGTCCCATACTGAAAACATGTCGGGTAAATGCGGCCGACCTGCGGACCGGATATAACGGACTGAACACGCACGTGTGAATCTGGCCTAAGGCCTTATTTGCGACCGTGACCTATGTAAGGCAATGGGGACATTCAGACATTCCGTGGTTTTCACGCAACGTGTGTCCGCTGCGTGAAACTCACGACATGTCCTATATATACACTTGATAGTTTTTTGCACATCACGCACCAATTGAAGTCAATGGGTGCGTGAAAATCATGCGCAGCACACGGACGCACTTCCATGTGCTGCGCGTGATTCACACAACAGTAGATCAAGAAATGAAGGGAAAAATAAAACCACCTATTTCATTTCTTTTTCTAAACCTCAAAACTGCGTGTCATGAGGATGCCATATGCGCGAAAATCACGCAGCAACGCACCAAACACTTATGACACACGGAACTGCAACGCGCAAAAAACGCAGCGGTTTTTGCGTGCGCAAAACGCACACGTTCGTGTAAATAAGGCCTAATAGTGAATGTCATCACACGGAAATCCAGGAAGTTTGGATTTCTGCCAATAGTCGCGTTGATAGTCAGAACACAATCACGTTCGCTGCCATTATGTGCAATGTAGTAGCGCAACATTGCGATCTTATGTCATACAAGTTCAAGTCACCGCTTAGCCCTATCCTTAATTTGACTAGTTCCATAACTCCTGCTAATTTCACTAGGTAAAGACCATCAGTCTTCCATGGAGTTTTTTTACTTTTTGCCTCAGTGGTCATCGGTGCCTGTTTTAATTTAAAATAACCAAATGCTTATTTGGCAGAGAAGGTTGATAAAATGGATCCTGTGGACCTTAAACCCTTAACGACCTCCCGCTCTGTTTTTACGGCGGGCAGTGCAGGTCCCCAGTCTACAGCAACGTCCTTTCTTGTCACTGTAGAAAAGGCATATGAGCGTTCCAGTGAGTTCTCCTCCTGTAAGCAGGAGCTGTAACTTACAGTTGCTGTACTTAGAGCATCATTCTGAGTACAGCTGGAATCCCCCAAAAATTCTGACTCCAGCTGTTTAACAGATACACGCCCCCTTGCCAGTTCAGCAGCCAATACAAGACTGATCTCTCGCAAGAGATGAGGGCGCGCATGCACGCTCTCCTCTGCACCGCTCTTATACTGTCCGTAGCAGTGACACGCCCCCTTTCCAGTTCAGCAGCCAATACAAGACTGATCTCTCGCAAGAGATGAGGGCACGCATGCACGCTCTCCTCTCCACCGCTCTTACACTGTCCGTACGCCCCCTTGCCAGTTCGGGTGAAAAGACTGCAATCGCACACTCTTTCTCCTCTCTCTCGCTGTGGCACTGTCCATATCTGATTGGACAGTGTCACTGCCATAGTAACACGCCCCCTTGCCAGTACATGCCTCGTTGACTGTTCAGGGGGTTATTTAAATATGGGGCACCAAATATAACGGCACCGATATCTAAATAACGGAGGGAGGTAGAAAAAAAAAATTAAAGTGCCCCAGGGTTGGTTCAGCCCTCCCCATTACATGCTGCACATGTATGGGGAGGTGAAAGGTTCTCTTTAAGGCCTTTTCAGGCCTGGTCATTAAGAGGTTAAACATCACTGGATCACTAGTAGGATAGTATTGTTTACGAAGGGCTTTATTGCTTTCCAATCGGGAAAGTAAGTGCTTTTGCCTTATTTCTCTGTAAAAGCAGTAATGGTTAATCTGGGCAGGTCAGGGCTTTCTGGGTTGGGTGATGTTGATCTAAATGGCTTGGTGATGCAATTGAAGACCAAACCAACTCGTCTACTCTGTAGTATAATTATTACCAGTAATAAGCTGTAAATTTAAAGGCCTCGTTCTTGGCATGAGACCTATATCCAGGAGTTTATCCTGCAGTTCTAGATAGCCCTATGTAATGTAGCTAGCCATGTATGTATGTGTCACACATGGCTTCTCTGCCAGTGGGGTTACTGTGAGCAGCTGCTGAGTGACAGCTCTGTCAGAGGTGGACATAATGGTGCAGGTCTGTAACTGAAGTCTTTTACTCTGGTTTTGTTCTGAGTTCACTTTGCTTGCAGTGTGGAGGGGAAATTGGAGCTTTTATAGGTTCTTTGGTTGGCCTTGTTATTAGTGCTGTTATTGCCTATTCTATGAGGCACTGTGATACTTGCCCAACCCCCTTCCTACTTAAAACATGGTTCAAGGTGATGGCATTGTTACCCAGCCACCAACGAAGTCTGTATGCCACCAACGAAGTCTGTATGCCATCATTCCTTCTTATGTCAGCCTTTCCTGGCAACCAATCACTGCAAGACCACCCCTAACAGCAAATTTTGCGCCTAGCCAGGCATTTCCCCTGCACCAGGCACAAGAGGGAAAATGTAGTATGATGTGGCAGCCGTTCAGACAGATGGCTGTCCATATACAGCGCATGGTGGTCCGTAGTCCACTAGAGTGAAAATCATGCATTAGAGCGAGGCAAATTGTCTAAATCTTTCCTATGAGTTGAGGAAAGACCCTCTCAAAGAAAGCTTAATGTGAGTACAGACGTAGATTTTTTTTATGCAGTATGTGTTAAATGCGGATTATGGTGACGATTTTACTGCTGATTTGCTGTGGATTTTACCCTATGAAATCCTTATACATTGAAATCCACAGTTTAAACCCACTCCAAAAACCTAAAAAAATAAGCATGCTGTGGATTAGAAAATCAACAACTTACCTTCAAATGTACAAGAAATATCCACTTTGTGTGAGTGCGGTGTTGATAACCCCATTCACGTGTTTGGTGCAGTACTTTTGTTGTGGATTTTGGAGCGAAAGCAGCTAGTTCACACCAAACCTGCCACATTCACCTTGGAGAGAGAGAGAGGCTTTTTTTAATCTCAAATGATTAGATCCATTCTTGTTCTTGCCTGTAAATGCATGCCTCGTGTGCCAAGTTGTAGTATGAACCCTAAAACACACGAGGGAAAAGTTTATTAATATTCATACGCCAGTAGTAACATTGTTTTTTGGCTGTTTCTGCTGCTCTCTACACTTTTTAAAAAAGTAAGCTTAGCGGAAGGAGCGTGGCCACCTTTGGGCACGGCTGTCTGCTGACGGCCGCCCACATTTTCGGGCCATGCTCCCATGCAAAGTATGGGAGCATGGACCGTAAAACACGAAAAACGGACATGCTCCATAATTCCCGGCAGAGTTCTACGGCACGGACACCCATCCGTAGCGATACGGAATGGTGTCCGCGGCCAATAGAACTAAATGGGTCCGTAAAACTGCGGACCGTGTTACGGTCCGCAGTTTTACGGCTATATGCATGGGACCTTACACTGTGTTAACTGTTTTTTTCTTTTAAAAATAAGAATTGAAGAAACTTTTAATGGGTACAAACAGTACAATTCATAAGGCTTCATGCACATGACCGTGCCTGTAATTACGACCCGTAATTACGGGCACTGACGGCCGCGGGCAGCCGACCATTTTTACGGGCTGTGCTCCCATTATAAAGTATAGGAGCACGGTCCCTAAAATAAAAAAATAGGACATGTCCTATTTTTTCGTCAGGTTTCTACGGCACGGACACCCTCCCATAAACATACGGGAAGGTGTCCGTCGGCCATAGAAATGAATGGGCCTGTAATTACGGACCATAGTTAAGGGCGATTTTACTGCCGTGTGCATGGGGCTAAGCAATGAATAGAACAATGTTGGGGCCTGTTCACATTGCCTGCATGGTGTACAGCCTCCTTGCACTGTCCTACAGGATTCTTTGGACAGCATTGCTTATTTTTTTATTTTATTTTTTTAGTGTAAGGCTTTGTTCACATCTCAAGTTTTTTGGCCTCCGTTTAGCGTATACGCTGGGAAAAGCTCACGACATAGAAGTTAGGCCCAATGCAAACAACTTTAAAAAATCTCCGTAATTGCGGAATGTTATACGGATCCGCAATTACGGACCCATTCAGTTCTATTAGCCGCGGACACCTTTCCGTATCGCTGCGTATAGGTGTCCGTGTCGTAGAACTGTACCGAAAAAAATAGAACATGTCCTATCTTTTGCGTTTTACGTGCCGTGCTCATGGCCACGGCCGTGGGCATAAGGCCCTAAACGTAAACTGTGACAGATGTTTAGCAGTGGCATCTCGCACCCATTGACTATTATGGGATACTTTTAACAGATACATCATGAATGCTCAGGACATATTCATGACGTATCCATTAAATTAATACAATAATAATCTATAAGTGACGGTTGTCATTATTAGGCATCAAAGACCAATAGGTTATTATGGCATCTGTTTAAAATATACGTAATGAAAAGCTATTGAAAAGGTCGTGACATATACGATTAATAGAAACCTGTGATGTATGTCGTACTACATGGTATACTTTTTTTGATCGATCCTGTCGGATGGAATATATACCATGCTATTCCATATCCTCCAAAAAAATAAAATATTATCGACATATAAGGTCCCTAGTGCATAATAGATCATTTCCATAAAGCTAGGAGAGTGTCCTAGGGGGAAGTTCACACAGAGTTTTTTTTTACGCGAAAACGTGCCAAAAAACGTCCAAAAATGTCTCCCATTGACATCAATGGGAGGCAGTGAAAGCTTATTTCGCAGCGTTTTTTGCCCGTAGCGCTCAATGGGCGCGAGCGAAAAACTGCTTTTCTGCCTGCAAAAAACTCTGTGTGAATCCACCCTAAGACTGAGGTGTATCCTGGAAGCAATAGTAATCCAGAGCGCTGAATAAACCTCAGCGTCTGTAATGTCCAGTATATTGGGAGACAGCCGCAGACCAACTAGGACGGGTACAGTGAGTGAGGTGCAGCTTCCAGAACTTGTGGACAGCCTCTATTTTTCCATACAATGGGAAAGATTTACTATTCACAATGCGGCAGAATTCTGGCTTACATATTGTGCGCCACATTTATTAGCGGTTTTAGATGTTCAACAAGGGGGCGTGGCTTATATGGAAATGGTTGTGGCCAAAATTTTGATGTAAAAAAGCCAGCTAACAGGTGGTATAAGGAAGAGGAAAGTGTGTAGCATGTCTAGCAAGATGCGCCAGATTTATCATACAGCGTGCACCACTTTAATAAATTTGGTGCATTTTCTGACTGTCTGGTCTAAGTTTACACTTACGCCTTAAAACTTAGGCCTTATTCACGCGAACGTGTTAAACGTCCATGTGACGGCCGTCACACGGACCTATATAATTCAATGTGGCCATTCACACGGCCATGTTTCAACAGACCATGTGAAGGGTCCGTGAGAAAATAAGTCATGTCCTATTTTTTTCACGCTACACGCATCCCTTCATAGACTCTAGTCTATGGGGCATGTGTGATATCACATCCTGCAGCGCAGAGCATGGATGCACCTCGGACGTGAAAAATGTCAGTTTTTCACGTCCGGGATGTGCAACACCCGTGTGAATCTAGCCTTAGACCGTATTGGTAAATCTGCCCAGTTCTAGTATTTATTTAAAGTGTCAATTCAGAGTAAGTAGCTGTGACCGCATACTATGAGGTAATAGCAGCTGATCTGGTGTGATACAAGTCATGTGATAGGTTATGTTCCTGCTTTGTTGGACAGGGCGATAGTGTTTTATGGGCTGGTTCAGTTTCTGTCAGATAATGGGAGGCAGGACAAGTGCTTTGTTTTGTGTATACATATAGAACCTGTGTTGTTGGAGAAATACAGTGAATGCCTAAAACTTTGTGTTGGTGCTTTCTATGGCCTAGTTCACATGGAGTTTTTATGCAGGCAGAAAAAAATGTGCCTCAAAATTCCTTCAGAAACTTTGAAGCAGATTTTGCTTTTTTGCCATGTTTTTCGCCCGCGGTCATTGAGGACTACGGAAAAAAACGCAGCTAAAAACTCACAGCCACTAAAGAAAGGACAGCAGCTTTTTTTTTCTCCCCGAGAGCGGCTAAAAGCCGTACGGGAAAAAAAACTCCCCTGCCTTCCATTGGAATCAATGGAGGGGGCGATTTTGGCTGTTTCTGCGTCAAAAGCCGCACCAAAAACTCAGTGTGAACTGGGTCTATTAGTTATTCCTATTTGCATGTCTGTTTAGTTGTGTCTGAATGGTGTAAAATGTTGTCATTGACATTTAGCCCTTATTCACACGACGGGGTTTCCTGGCCAGGTCACGACCGTTCATAAAACGGCCGTCACACGGCTACAGTAGGAACAATAGACCCTAATGGGGCTATTCACACGACCGATTTTTTGACGGCCCGGGAAACTTGGCCGTCAAAAAATGGGACATGCCCTATTTTCGTCCATTTACCATGGGGCCGGGTAATACACGGTCATCACCGGAATGTGTCCCGAGTGACGGCCGTGTCTTCCGTCGCTTGCGCTCTCTCTCTCTCCTCACAGTGCAGAAGCGGAATCCCCGACCCTGTTGAAGGGGATTCCGCTACAGGAGAAGTGAGTGACTACACTGTCCATATATGGACACAGCGATGTCACTCACTTCTGAAGCGGAATCCCCAATAATGTGGGTTGTTTTGGAAACAAGAAAATAAAAATAGTGACTATTTGGTGCTATTCATTTCCTTTTAGGCTTCGTTCACATCTGCGTCAGGGCTCCGTTCCGTCGGAGTTTTCTGTCAAAACGTAATTTGATTTCACTATTCATTCCGTCCAAACAACGGAACCCTTGCACAATGGAAACAAACGGAAATTATTGGCACCGAATTTGTCACCATTGAAATCAATGGCGATTGAAACCTTCGGTTTCAGTTTGTTTCAGTCAGTGCTCCGTTCTGACAGAAAGCTCAGATGGAACGTCGGAACGGAGCCCTGACGCAGATGTGAACGAAGCCTAAGGTGACCATACAATCTGCTCTCTGGATATGACGTATGCATAGGTTTCTTGTGACGTAGCCCATGTCCGGGGTATTCCCACTAAGAACATTTATCACCTATCCACAGGATAAAGGGATAAATGTATGATTGCTGGGGCCCCCACCGATCACTAGAATGGGGGTCATGAGACTTCACTCCTCCTCACTGCACGATCGCAGTGAGGAGGATTTTGAAGGGAGCGGCTGCCGTGTATGTGCTCTGCCACTTTATTCAATGTCTTTGCGGCTGATGGAAACAGCCGAGCGCTGCACTCGGACGTGAATAAATGGTGGGAAAAACTGCATTCTCTAGTTTTTCTTTTGTTGTTTTGAGCAGAACACAGGTAAACTGAATGCAGATGTGAACCCATCCTTGGCATTTGTGAATTTGAAAGTAAATTAGAGTAGACATGATCTGTTATGTGAACTTTAAGAAAAATAAATATAAAACCCCTGGTAAAAACCTTGTCAACCAGTAATGCGCTATACACATTTTATCGAGAGAAAATAAGTTATCACTTTTCAAGCCTATGTAGACCTGACATATTACAGTAGTTCTGCATGAGGTTAGAAGGGACATGTACAGTAATAGTGGATACAAAAACAAGCATTCTTACGTAGGCTATGTTCACACATGCAGGTTTTTGCCTTTTTGTTGCGGTAGACTTGTTCCGAAAAAAAACAATACCGCAAAACCACACCAGAAATGCATTTAAAAACAATCAAGATTGTGACATAACCTGCAAGTTTGAATACAATCATAGAGTTCTAGCAGCAGAGTTGTGTCAAAGTATACATTACATAGTGCAGAACCCGCTATAGATCATACAGGAGCTGGATATTTAGATATGGATCCTAGCATGGGAATGCAGGAAAAAAAGCGAAATATGCAGCAGCTATAAGGCCATGTATACAAGGCCGAACTTCTTCACACAGTAGGATTTTTTTTCATTATTTTAAAATAAATGTAAAAAATGTGTTTTTATGGCATTTTTTTTTATTTTGTGCTATTTTGTACAGGTGTTTTTCCATAGTTCTAATTAAAAGCCTATGGAGAGAAATGCCAGAAAAAAAATGCCATATCTAGAGTATCCTCGTTTTGATAAAATGCCCTCAAATGCCACAAACCAAAACCATGTGTATCTAGACATTTTCATATTTAACTATAGACTGTTAACTAATATTTGGCCGCAGTGTCTAAAAACTGGTCTAACGTCTATCCTATGGCATTAAAGATTAAAATTGGCATGTGAACTACAATGGGTTTGGAGAAAGACTAATATATAAACTGTAAGGCCTCCTGCACATGGCTGTGGTTACAGGCACGGACGGCCGCGGAGTCATCCGCGTGCCGTCCGAAATCTCGGATAATGGACACACAAGATGTGCATTCATTTCAACGGTGCCGAACCAGAATTGTGGACCATAAAATTACTTGTCCTGAGTTTTTGCGGCAACCGTTACGACCCCCCCCAACAGTCGTGGGTATGGGCCCATAGAAATGAATGGGTCCGCAATTCATTCGCACTTTTGCGGATGAATTGCGGATGCAAAAACACGTTTGTGTGCTTGAGGCCTTAACCTCCTACTGAAAAGTTTATCAGATCAAATATATTGCTAATAATAATGTATATTATGAGAAATGCATAAGTGTGTAAGTTCACCAAAGGGCATTGTCATCAGTTGCAGTTGTAAGTTTGGCCGAAAATCTGCACCAAAATAAAAATTTGGTGTGGACTTTCGGCTGGAATTCCCTGCGGAATCCGGGCTGCATTTGCTGCAGATTTTTTTGCAGCAAATCCAACCCGTGTGAACATTCCCTAAACTTAGTCCAAGGCCATATTTAATTGAAAAATGAGTCTAAATATGGACACTGGACTCCTGTAAAAGAAGTGACGCGTATTAAAATCGATCTAATGCGTATTTCTTGTGACGCATGAGACTGAACTCGATACGAGAAGAGGAAGAGGAGCACATACTGCTGGACTGCCTGTTCTATGTGCAAATATAATCTGTGGCACTCTGTGCATTTTCCAGGTGCTGTAGGTAGGGTTCCCACCCCATCAATACCATAAAGACAAACTCAAGCACTCCCGTTTTTTGAATATGCAATTTATAGGTTTATTCAGAAGTAGGCAACAAATTGAGATTTGTAACGTTTCGGCCAATACAGCTTGTCAAACTCTATTGCCGCTGGTCAATGTGGTAGATGCTGGTAGAAAGTAGCGCTGTAATAGGGGGTTTGTAATACCAACGGTAGGCGCTGTACCATTGGTATTAGCCCCCACGACAGCACTACTATATAACGGCAGCGGCAATTCTAATTGTATATTCAAAACGGAGTGCCCGAGTTTGTTCTTTGTGCAAAGCAATGGTTTTTTTTGAGTTTTTGTTTGGCCCGTCCATTGTATGAGCCGCTCACTTGTGATTGTTGCAGTCTCTTTGCAATGTACTATTGCCGTTGGTAGAAATATCCTTTTCTTCAGAGGTTGTGCGGCAAGTCATGAGGAGTGGATAAGCGCGTCAATTGAGGTCATATTTGATTGGATTCAGAGTAAGGGTGTTTTTATGTGTCCTACGGCATTGAATGAAAAATATCATGGGACATCATTGGTACCAAGGGTACCAGGCCAAGGGTATACTGTTTCAAGGTGGGAGCAGTAGTCCAGGAGGTTACATTACTCATAATGGAGCTTTGTGTTGCAGACTTTATCAGTCTCTCTGTCATATTAACCTCTCTAACAAAAAAATAGTCTATGGGTTTATTTTAAAGGCAGCATATATGCCGGTCAGCTGGAGAATTCTTAAAGGGGATTTCTGGTTGTATGTACATAAAGGGATGGTCATAGAGGGGTTGCATTTCCACAGGACTTTAATGATATATACAGTACAGTGATGTTGTCCGTATACAGAATACTCCCTGCCATACTTACACATGATAAACTATGGTGTATATCATGACTTAGTATGAAAGTGCTCAGTATACGGGCACCATCACTTTGCTGTATAAATCATTATTATGTTAGTCATATAATATCCAAAACTGATTCTGTATTGTTATGTTATAGCAATGCTTCACTGCCCACATGGGAAGTTCTGAACATCCCATATGCCTATGTACTGTTAAATTGTATTGTCTAAAAATGCTAAGAGGAGTGTTTTTACGCTGCTGAAAAATATTTAGTGCACCCACTGCTGTTGTGGTTATTTCTGCATTGATTATAGAGGATCGGTCACCTCTTTTGTGACTGCTTGTATTCCCCGTGAAATTACAATACTTGAGCACATTTTCTTAGAACTTTTTGATGTGCCGTTTCTCTGCTATTCCTCCTGGGTGTTACCAGTTTGGGGTGTGTCCCTACACAAACTGACAATGTCCAATCAGTGATGACAGAGTGAGACTGTGTAGGTAACACCCAGTTGTCAATTTTAATCCTACATTTCTCAGAGGAATAATAGAAGAATGGCACAACGCATTGATCTAAGCAAATTTGTTCCATCGTTATTTTATGGGGAATACAAGTATTTACTAAAATAGACAATTACATGAGGTTAATGCAAATTGCCTCATTAAGGGAAAAATTCCTCTCCCGACACCAAATTTGGCAATTGGAATCAACAACCTATCTCCAGAATCTAGTACTCCTAACTTGTAACAGATCCTCGTGAGAAGAAGGCTTAACCCCCTTAATGACCAGCCTATTTTAGACCTTAACCGCTTCCCGACCGCCCACAGTAAATTCACGTCGGCACTTGCTGGGCTCTGTGCAGCGCCGACGTGAATTCACGGTGGGTGTTAAAAGCGAGATCCGGGTGTCTCAGAGTAGCGCTGACACCCGGATCGCGCTGTTAACCCCTGCTTCTGGTCCCGGAGACATGGCCGGGACCAAATTGGTTCAGGTCCCGGTCATGTGATCGCAGGGAAAGTTTGTTGTAGCAACGAACTGGAAAGTTTGTTACTACAACAAACTGGAAAGTTTGTTGCTACAACAAACTTTCCCGGGGACCGTTTGCAGGTACTGCAATCGGTTATAAGGCAGAACCGGAAGCCACACAACGGCCCCCGGGTCTGCCATGCACAGCAGCCTATGAGAACCAGCCGAAGGCCGGTCCTCATAAGCTTCCTGTCAGTGTGAATCTCAGCGTCACACTGACCGTTTATAATACGTTACACTAGTGTAATGTATTCTAGCAGCGATCAGTGCTGCCAGTCTTCAAGTAAAACAAGTAAAAAGTAAAAAAGTAATAAAAATATTTTATAAAAGTTACAAAAAACAAAAAATGCTTTTATTCCTATAATAAGTCTTTTATTATAGGAAAAAAATGAAAATGTTAAAAAATGTACACATATTTGGTATGACCATGTTCACAACGACCCCAACTATAAAACTATAATATTATTTTTCCCGCACGGTGAACAGCGCAAAAAAAATAATTAAAAAACAATGTCAGAATCACAATTTTTTTGGTCATCAACCCTCCAAAAATATAGAATAAAAAGTGATCAAAAAGTCGCATGTACCCTAAAATAGTACCAAAAAAACTACAACCCGTCCCGCAAAAAACAAGCCCTTACACAGCTTTTTTGACTGAAAAATAAAAAAGTTATGGCTCTCAGAATATGGTGACACAAAAAATAAATAATTTTATCGAAAAGTGATTTTATTGCACAAATGCCACAAAACATGAAAAAACTATATACATCTGGTATCGCCGTAATCGTATCGACCCGCAGAATAAAGTAAAATGTCATTTATAGCGCACGGTGAAAAGTGTAAAAAATAAAAAAGACAAAAAACATTGTGAGAATTTGTTTTTTTGTCACTTTGCTTGCCAAAAAAATCTAATAAAAAGTGATAAAAAAAAATCACATGTACCCTAAAATGGTACCAATGAAAACTACAGATTGTCCCGCAACAAATAAGTCCTCGCACGTCTCCGGTGAAGAAAAAATAAAAAAAGTTCTGGCTCTCAGAATATAGCGACAGAAATTGTGCTGTGTCCAAAAGCGGATAGGATCGGGCGCCATTTATCAGTGCGACATTGGTCACATATCTGCGGATTATTATTTAGTTACCGAATTATTATACGCTCTTATTATGTCCTGATGTACTCTGCCCAGTTTACACATACCCCCACATCATAAACTGAAATACCAGCAAAACCCCAAACAGAACAGTTACCAAGCAAACTCTGCGCTCCAAAAGCCAAATGGCGCTCCCTCCCTTCTGAGCCCCACAGTGTGCCCAAACACCAGCTTATGTCCACATATATGATATTTTATATCCGGGAGAACCCGCTCAACATTGTATGAGGTATTTGTCTACAGTGGCACAAACTGGGCACAACATATTGTGCATTAAAATGGCATATCAGTGGAAAATTTAAATTTTCACTTTGCACCATCCGCTGCGCATTAACGCCTTCGCGCACCACGACTTAATAGCATGTCGTGGTGCGGGGGCTTATATATGGAGCCGGCTCATGCGCTGCGCCCGCTCCATATTCTGCAGGTGTCCGCTGTGTATTACAGCTGACACCCGGGACTAATGGACAGGAACAGCGATCGCGCTGTTACAGGAGCCTCTAAAAATGATGATCTACTGCATTACATTAGTACTGGAGTGTAT